>NC_139913.1:14792500-15405000 GCF_905171665.1 Trachurus trachurus | reverse complement strand
GTGTGTGTATTTAAACAGCCATCTCAATATACTTGCTGTACTCATCTCACACATTCAGAACTGGTAGCTGTCCAAGACAATCACAGCTGGACAAAGAGTCCATTTCATTTATGCACTAACATATTATGTCCACATTTTTACAACTGTTCACACTGCAGTAAGTAGTGGTAATGAACTTTGATGAATAAGTGCTTTTCTATTGTTTCATTAGACAGTACTTTGAACAAGGAGGACCCAAGCATGAATTGTTACAAACTCTGTCTCTTGTTCTCTGAGGCAAAAAGAAAGTGAGAGGACAAACAAGATGGGAACTGAATGATCAGCAACTGTGAAGAGGTTTGACACACACTTTGAGACATGAGTAGAATTCTACACAAGTATGATATGAATCTGGTTTAGTGGTAGTTTAGAAGATGAAGTTGAATATACGATATGACTACTCTACTCTGCATGTTATTGATTAACATAATGAAATAGTCAATGAATTAACCATTAGTAATTCAAGTCAAAATGTGGAATGACCGAGTTGAGGTCATACTGTTGAGGAAATGGATTTTACAGTCTGTGGATTCTGTGATTCTGTAAACACGGCACAGTGGTTTGTTTGTTTTGACTGTTTCCAACACCACCTGCTTCACTTCCTTGGACATCTTGCAAATTAGTGAAATGTTGAGGTGAATGCCACTGGGCCACTTTAAAGTAGGACTAAAGATTTACTTGGCTGTCATCCAGTGTTGGTTCCTGCTGTTACAAATCCCACTCCTGAGGACTTTGAGCTTTGATGTCTCTTAAAAAGGCCAGTTTCTAACAATCGTCTACAATGGAAATGTTGATTGTGATCACAGTGAACATAAAAACTGACCTACCCACTTGTCCACCTTTGCAGCCTTGTTTAATTTCATGCTCTTACAACTTGTTACTAACTTTCGAAGAAGACAGGCTTTTGTGTAGCTCAGAGCTAAATCACACTACAAGTTGAAGTTTAGTAGTAGCTAGAAACATTGTGATTTAATAAAGTCCCAAGTTGCTCAAGTTGTTAAGTCTTACAAAACTCTTGTTCCCAGTTGAGCTTGTATGTATAGTGTAATTAAAACAGTCACTCTTCAATGTCATTTAACCACAGTACACTGCAGATTTAGAGGAAAAGTATTATATTAAACAAATGATAAACCATATAACAATGTTAAACCAGAATCTGATCATCCATCAAGACACCCAATCAAAAACTCAACAGTAAAGACAAAGAACCCAGACAATACTTTTGATAACCAGCAGGTGGCGACTCCACTCTATGAGCCAGTGGTTCAGACTGTCAGTGAAGTACTCATCTTTCCGTGTCCACTCCTCCTACGTCTTCTCTGGTTCTGTCTTCACCTCTCTGCTGAGAATTAAATTAGAATAGGAGAGAATGAAACTGTCAAAATGTGTCATGCTACATTAAAACATACTGAAAAGTAGCTACCGGTACTCTGAAATTTTCTGACTTCCATGGGGAAGAAATTAACAAAAATGATTATTGATTTAAATTTGCCATATTTTCTTTCCTGTTTTGATGAGCAAAGTTAATACCAACATTGATACCAAGCAGATTGTGTCAGTGTAAAAAAAAAAGAATTATTTAAAATATAGCATATAGGTTCATAAATCTTTGTGTATTAATCTGTTCAGTATTCAAATCCTGATTCAAAATGTGAGCCATTAAACAAATGCAAAGAATGCAGCATCGTGAGATATGTTTTCTAAACTCCGGAGGATTAGGTCCAGCTTCACTGCCATGGCCTGATTGAAAGTATTTTACTGAAAATGCCCTTTAATGAAACCAGAGATGGTTACTGCTGTCTGCCTCAAAAGTCACACAGGGAATGAGGTGCAGTATAACTGCCAGCCACAGCACAGAGACATGAATCATAGTTATTACACTCACATTATGTTGGTGAGCAAAATAAATGAGTTTATCTTCTATTTCTGCACAGACCAACACTTAAGAGCATTTTGAACTAGACTGATATGGGTTTTATTTGCACAGTTTTTCACTATAAAAGGCTTTTACATCCCCACAACATTTACCCCCCGCCTGTCTCCTGTGGAAACCATGATGATAACATGATATTAGTCAAAGCCAGACTCATTCATTCAAGACTGGAAGGAAACAGCTCTCCATTTGGTCTGATTCCTACTTGAATTTTTTAGTAACTTTTGAAAAGAAACGACACCGTGTAAGATTTAAGAAAACTTTCATAGTACCTGTGCAGCATCGTAAATCACTTCACGACAGCATCTGACATTATATCAGCAAAATGGCAGGACAGTACAGAAGATATCAAGATGCAGTGAACACAGTCTCATGTCAAAACCACACACTTTAAGTGCTGCCACTGGCTCCTGAAACTGGATTTGAAATTTCTTTTGACCACATTAGAAAAGCTGTCTGAGCTCAGCCCATGCCTGTATACCCACTCATTCAAGATCCATCCCAAGATCAATCAGTGTTTTCCACCATACAGCACATTTCCAGGTTTTTTAGTGTCCTATGGAGACTGTCCTCCTGTGGAAGCAGTTGATTGCAAGCCAGAATTTGATTTGGGCACAGTGAAACAGTGGTTAATAGCACAGAATTATCTCTAGAAGTGTATTTTTTATGTCTTATAATAATGTACAACATATAAGTGTCAAAGAATACCTTTTTTAATTGTTTTTTTTTTTTTTTTACAACTACCTCGTGAAAATAATATAAAATGCACTAAGACTTAATTTAGCAGCAGAATCTCAAGATCATGAAGTTATTGACACATCTCTATTGAAGTTAACTGAGAACTGTCATACTGTCTATTCTCAGATTTCACTTTCATCTCCTGACACATTTCTGCTTTACAAGACATGAACAAAAGTACTAAACTAATAATCTAAATTGTCATTGAGGGTGTCAAGTTCACTCTTGGACACATAAAAGAAGAAAGTGTCACAATCTGCTCCCCTGTTTCATTTTGAAACTACTAACATTATGTCTTTTATTCATGTTGCCCTTGTGTGCCTTCTGCCATTTCTATTGAAGCCCCGCCCCAATAGTTTCACCTGGTCCCGGTGATTCCTGCATTCTCTGTGTGTTTAGTCTCTGTGTTTGTCTCAATCTTGTGCGTGTGTTCCCTTGTGTTCCACATTTGCTGGATGCTGTGTGTCAGTTGCCGAGTGTAACCCTCTACCTGTGTTCATTTCCCTATTGTTTGTTCCTGGATACCTGCCTGCCATCTTGTCATCTTGTCAACCACTTCATCACTTCTTCATTAAAGGAGACTTCACTGCTTCAGTCTGCCTGCATGTCTGCATTTGGATTTAAAAGAAGACAGTTAAAGTGAAGAAAAGAAAAACTCAAAAGACATTCCATCACATTTTCACTGATAAATCTCAACACATATCACCTATCCATCCGTACAGCCATAGCGTCACCGCCGTGCTCCTCCATTATTTCCGGGCTCTCTGTCCCCCTCTGCTGCATGTCACCTGCAAGATCCACTCAAACACACATGGCAATATGCATTTTCTGTGGGCGTGTATATATATGCCTGCTCATTGAGTGGGCGTTCAGCCTATGTTTCACATTTCCTGATATTGTAATTAGCAGTTGAGCGAGAGGAATAAGACGGAGAGATAACGAAGCAACATCCATCCGAGTGACGACCATCAAACTCTTCCAAGTGGTGTAATGTCTTGGCGTTTTATTGCCCACACACATGCTGCTAGCACTTTCCCTGCTTTGTAAACCATGAGCAGTTTAATTACCTGCATTTAAGAGTCAGTTCGTTAGATGAGGAGGAGGAGGAGGAGGAGGAGGAGGAGGAGAATGGAAAGCAGAGAGGAAGAGAGTGGGGAGAAAGAGATTCACCAGCTGCTGATGGTTCTGCAGTTGTACTCTTATGGCTTATGCATGTGTTTATTTAGTTCATAAATCAGTTACATCTTTTTCATAGATGCTGCTTCAGTATTAGTCTTCATATTTCCATATTTTGCGTGTACATACAAGAATGTGATTAGGTTTGCATTGCAGAGCTGCGTGTTTGCATGTCTGTAAACATGTTGACCGAGGAGGAGGAGGAGGAGGAGGAGGAGCAGGAGCGAGGGGACAGTGTGAATGTGTATACATGTATATGCGCGTGTGCATGTGTTCGCGGCACTATCGCCCCAGTCTGTGCTGCAGTGACAGTGATGTATGGGTAATTTAAAAAGTCGTTCTTTTCCACAGAGCGGTCTGCAGTCAGGCCAGCCAACCGCAGCCCATTCGCCTACAGCACTGAGAAAACTCATCTACATCCACTCGCAGAGGGAGAGGGAGAAAGGTGGCACAGCACACACATTACAGTGTATAAGTAAACACGCAATTCTCACGTTTCTTGTACAAACATTTTTAATTAACTTGAATTCAATATCACCTTTTTTCCCTCTTTTTTTCCCCTCTCATTTGTTTTTTGTGTGCGTTGTTGTCATGTGACCTCACCTCAGAGCCTCCAATATGGACAGCAAAAGGGCCAAAGGGTCAGTGGCATTGTCCTGGAAACCACTTTGCTTGTTTGCTCTGCTCTTCGGCCTCTGGCGGTTCAGGCCATTACTGAGGAAGAGGAGGTGTATGTGCGTGTAGATGGCGCCATATGATTCTAAGGGACTGGCTACAAGCTGAGACATACAGGCCAGACACACATAGATAACCGTTCGCTCTATGGTTCTCATTCATATCTGGGATACACCCTTTACAGTTAACATGTGAAACCTCGGGGACATTTAAGTCACAGCAATCTGTAGTGCTTGGAGTAATCACAGTACTTTTATACTATTATATGTTGACAGTTTCTTCTATCTGAAATTAATAGGTCTTGGTGGAAGGTGGATGTGTTATTTTTGTGAGGAAAAACGCAATTCACTAATCAAAACTTTTTTCTGGAAACTGCTGGGGCTTCTCCACCTAGGCCTTATGGTCTGGACGCGGAGACAAGATAATAAAGTCAGCTTTATAATACTCAAGTGCAAAAAGAACAAACGGACTGTAAATGGAAAGAAACACAGCAACAACAAAGTGAGTTTATTAAGAAGAAAATGAATAAACTCAGAGGGCTGGAGGTTCAGGCCAAACTGGACAAAAGAGTGAAGAGTCACTGAGTCAGGCTGCACTGACCATTGTACTCAGCTCTCTCTCCAGACTAAACTTCCTAACAAAATCTAAATCTCAGAATAAAAGAAATTCCTCATACTTTGTTCAAATGTCCACACATGTGTTACACTTTATATTCTCTCTAGATACATGTAGTGAGATGCTCTAGGCATGCTGCCAGGGTTTCTTCTCCAGTCATCGACTGCTTCCAACTTTATTTGTAGAGAACATCAACAATAAAACAATTTAAAATGCTCTAAATGAGACCTAAAAGCAATCATAATAAAAAAAAAATTAAATTTGACTTAATACCAGACAGCAGCAAAGAGACGTAGTTTGTTCTAGAATGTAAAAGTGCTTTGCTGTTGAGCAGACCTACTTGTTCCAAATAAAATCTGGATGCTGATGGAGGTTTGCTTGAGCTTCAGTCTCATCAGGTGGATGTTTTGCTTTGTTCCTGGAGTGTTTATTTAACCTATCACTTGTGATTATCACTGCAGCATGTTCACAGTTCCTGGACCATCACACAGACCATATATGGAATATTTTTAGGTGTGGAACTGGAGCCCAGGAACCCAACCTGAAAAAAGGCCCCTGCTTATGTTATTCAAGTCAATTTTGAAAACTCTGACCGTCTCTGTGTCCTTGTGCCTTTCTACCAGTTGCAATGGAGTGGACGAACAGACAGCGGAGCTTCCCTCCTGTTGGGTCTGTGATGGATGAGGGCTGCATGTGATCACTCCACGATGACACTCATCTAATCCTCTCCTCTCTGGCACTACTCCCCCTTGTTTCCCTCTCCTCTGCTGGTTCATTCTCCATTCCTGTGTCTATGCTTTTCTCGTCTAACTCTTTGTCATTTCCTCTTTTCCTCCCTCTCCAACCCTCCTTTATCTCACCCCCCTTCTCTCTTTCTCTTTGTTACTTGTCTTCTTTTCCCCCTTCACCCCATCTTTTCTCACCTTTTTCCTCACATCTTCCTCAATCCTCCACCTCCTCCTTCTTCCTCCTCCTCCCCCTCCTCCTCCTCCTCTCTCCTGTCCAAAGGAGGGATGTGGGTTAATCTGGGGGTTAATGCTTTGTGCTCTGTGGTGTCAGTGCTATTGCAATGACAGATCCTGACAATGGTGTTCATGGGAATTGCAGTATGTTTATGCTAATCTCTTCCTGCATCCTAACAACATGTCGGGGAGATAGAACTGTCATGATACCCACACTGACACACATACACACAAGCATAAACACATTATACAGAGTCTTTGGACAATGTTCAGGTGTCTGCATCCAAATGATTCATGAGTATTCTGCATTTTCTTATTCTCTCAAATCTTATTCTGTCCTGTCTCATGCAGTATCCCAGGGGCGTGTCCAGACATTTTTGATAGGGGTGGCCCAAGTGGGGCACTGACTTATAGTGGGGTGACATGAAGCCTGAGCATGAATGCCTGCATGCACACATTACATAGTCATGTATGCACATGCAAATGTAACGGATGTGCACTCACTCCACCCATAAAGGACGTGCTAACCAACCCGCCAAGTGGTTGTCAACCTCTTGGCGAAGAGGTTAGCATCGTCGCCTCCGGTGCGGGAGGTCGTGGGATCGAACCCCACCTAGGGCAGGCCGTGAGAAACACAACGCAGAGGGCCAGATCGACATCGGCTACAGTGGTGCCGTGACCCGGATGCCCTGGGTGGAGTGAGTTCAGCGGGGGTGAGTGTAACGGATGTGCACTCACTCCACCCATAAAGGACGTGCTAACCAATCCGCCAAGTGGCTGTCAACCTCTTGGCGAAGAGGTTAGCATCGTCGCCTCCGGTGCGGGAGGTCGTGGGATCGAACCCCACCTAGGGCAGGCCGTGAGAAACACAACGCAGAGGGCCAGATCGACATCGGCTACACAAACACACACCCACACAGTTTTTTCTGCAAAACCCATATCTACTTCAATTACTAACACTGCAAGAAAAACTAGACCTATTAGTCAAAATGCAGGAGTGGCAACATACAATTGTGATAGAAAACCTAATGTTTATTCCTGAAAAAAAAAAAAAACTTGACAAAAGCCAGTATAAACAATGTATAAAATGATGATCATATTTTGGGGTGGCACCTCGGGTGGCCAATCAGATTTTTAGGGATGGCCTGTGCCACCCAAGGACACACCCTGAACACGCTACTGCAGTATCCACTGCAGTTCAGCTCTTTCTCTGGATGCTTGGTGTCACCTTTGTTGGGGGAACTTAGGACCCAAACGCAGATGAAGACACAGGGGAGCAGGTACAAAGTAATTTATTTGAAAAAAGGTACAACAAAGTCAAAAAGGTGTCTAACTGTCTAACAAAATACCATGGGCCAAAAACCCCAGAAGGCACAATAAGGGGACACAAAAGAGGTCACCAGAAAAGTGCAAAAGAAACCAAATACTCACAGGTAGGGCCTAAGAAGGGACATAGAGGAGAAAGCAACAAACTGACTGAGACCATGAGGATGACAAGGTGGATGAGACACATTGTCAAAGACAAAAAGAAACACAGACTAAATAAACACAGGGTTAATGACAAATGAGACAGGGTGTGGAAGACAAAGACGGCAGGAAAAAGACAAGGACAAAGTGATTTCAAAATAAAACAGGAAACCTCAAACTAAACAGGGAAACACATGAAGGACATGACATAAGGAGCCTGATTCTATCACAGCCGAATGCAGAAGAAAACATTCCTTACATCATCTCGCCACCACCTTAATTCTCCATAACTTGTTCATGCTGTTGATCATTCAACTGTCTAGTAGCCTATTAGTGAATCTGTGTCAACTGCAGCCTCACAGGAAGTGGAACCTAGAACCTGGTCTACTGCTACTGGAGTAAATCCACCTTGGTTCAACCAAGGTTGAACATGTTCTTCATTCTGAGATACTTTTCTACTCACTCAAGAGAGTCTGAATCTATGGAGCTCCAGCCGGTTTGTCCATTCTCCTCTGAGAGTGAACAGTGTGTTTCTATCCACATAGCTGATTGGATGTTTCTTATCAATGTCTCTTTGAGCAAAAGTCTGGAGACTGCTGTGTGTAAAAATCAAGATATCAGAAACATTTAAAAATACACGAAGTTGCATTGTGTAAGGGAGAGGAAATATTTATGATTCTGCACTGTTTTTGTGTCAGAAATCAAATATAACCAACTTAATTTCTCTGATTTCCAAGAGATGTATTCCACCCAGTGAAGCAATGTGGATTGTCGACTAATGAGAAGCTTGTTCAAATAACTCAGCTTGATATCAAAATGACCTATTACAAATAAGGTTGTGCCTATAGTCTCCAGCAGGCCATAGCTCATAAGTAGCACTGTGATGGAGGGAAGGAAGACATCATAACTAACTTCAAGTGTCAAATTGTTTTTCTCAGCAAAGAGAAACATTTTGCTGGAACTTGTTTTCAAATCCTGATCAGGCAGATAACCACAACACCATCCTACCTCCCTGGGAGAAAGAAAAAACAACTTCATCAGTGATACAGATACTGTCAAAAGACAACTGTCTTGTAGTGGTCTCAGAGGACCAATACCAGTTTCTAAACCACTTCTCAGGAGAGGTGGCAAAGACAAATGCTTGGGGGAAGAAAAAAGTCCTATTTAGCGATGAATCCAACTTTTAGACGCATGGAAACAACAGAAAGGCAGCATTGAAACATGGCGGTGGGAATATTCAAGATTAGGCTTTTTTTTTTATTCCTGGAGTTGGACTCCTGCACTGAATCACCCCCACCTTCACCAAAGAGATGCACCACTCTGATCTGCAGAGACATATACACATAACACTCTGGTTTGCACTTTAGTGGAGAAAGATTCATACTGCATGAGGATAATGACTCAAACACACCCCAAAGCTTTGCAAAAGACCAAAGTTAGTGCTGACTGTCATGGACCTTCACCTACCACCGACACCTGACCTCAACCGCATTGAACATTAATGGGGACACTTGCAAACTGAGGGAGGCGAGCACTCTATTACACCATAAGATTGTCAGGGCATGTGAGGAAAACACAGGTCATCAGGTTTTGCAAAAACATGTTGCTATGTTCAGGTTCATGTAGTCATTAAATCAAAAAAGCGGACAAACATAAAAATAAAAAAAACCTTAAACATTGGGCACAACCACTAACATTAGGGTTTTGCCAGTATATAGGAAAAGATACAACTGGAATTTACTCCTGGGTCACTGATGCATGACACATTTCTATCCTAATGGGAGGGGCCCTCTCCTGGATACCAATGCCCCCACTCACAGGGCTCAAGGGGGTCACTTATAACCAGCCAATTATAATTTCACTCTTCACAGCTTTTGGATGCTGTAAATGGTGTAACCGCAATATATATTTAATGGAAAAAATATATATTAGACTGACAGAAAGAGGTGCTGTCAGCTATAGTCTGTGGATTGTATACAATACTGAATGGACACAGTGGCAAGCTTTTAATTGTGTGAATGATCAAAGTGCTGTTGGCAATAAAACTGACAAAATGGATTCATTACGGCAGAGTTTTAAGAAAGCTGTCAGAGTTTAAAAATGCAAGTTAAAAGAACGAGTGTTCCACCCCTTGTTAGTGTGGCAGGAAAACATCCGACTCCTTCTGCTTTGCCATCTGCACACACCGAGGCTCGCGCACCAGTATGGATACTACTTTTTTTTGGAAGGTGGAAAAAATAAGTGTAATTACAGGTAACGGCACATTTTTCAGAAGTGTGAGGGAGACATGGTACAGATCATCACAATAATATTTCAGTGCGGTATGCAAAAAAAAAAAAACCTGCTGCTGCTCATTAGCAGCGAGTGGAAATAATGTATTCATCGGTTTATTTTTAGATGCAGCTATCACAGGGGATCAAATGTAAATATAAACAGTGAGAACTGAAGAACGCCAGAACCAGTGGCCATTAGTGGAGCTGCACTGGCATGTACATGTACCCACCGACTGTATCTGCTGCCAGTATGCATACACAGTGATTACTAATAGCCAGGTAGGGGCTGCAGCAGGTATAGGCAGCAGCTTAGAGCTTGTGGCTGTGGCACCTTGATGGCCACCACTAAGGGGCAGCTATCAACATGCCACTGTGTTTGGCTTCTTGTGTGTGAACATGTGCGTGTGTGTGATTGATAGGCCTTAGTCATGGCGTGTAGCTTGTAAATAAATATGTCTGCCCATGAATCAGGGGTGAGCCGGCTCAGACTGCGGAGGGGCTGACACATGGTAAAGTCTCATTTCATTTATAAGCAGCGGCAAACCAAAACACAGAGTGGAAACAGGGGACATGGCTGACAGCTTTGTGTGGATATGTGTCAAAGAGAGACTAAGAGAGAGAGGCTCCAAGTGGGTCAAGTACCCCCCCTTGCCCACCCTTCTCTCTTTTCACTTGATGCTTTAATGAATAATATGCTGGTGGACATGGATTGATTGTAGTCCATTGGCAGGCTTGATCAGCAGAGCTTAAAACGCTTCCTCAGAACACCCTTTCCCAGAAGGCTGTGTGAAAATTCACAGCTGGGAAGAGCGCAAGGGGGGATTTTGACAGTGCGCTCACGTCCGGACGGAATCAGAGGGGATCAACACATATATCAAGGAGTTTTTAACATTTCACTCAATCCTGTTCACTCGCAGCCACAGTGGCCCTCCAGCTACCACGATGACCAGCTGCTGTGAAAAATTGGGGAAAGATCGCAGAGTTAACGCGTGCTCTTGCTCTACATTGTGATACATAGTAAGAAAGGTCCGGTTCAATAGGAATGTGGAACGACTGCAGCGGGAAACTGTCTACAGGGTGGTTTCATGAACTTACTGGATGTTCACACCAACATCAGGAGGTAAATGCTGCATACGGTTCAACTTTTTAATGGAGGAACCAGTGTTTTCTCATTGAAACAACATTGCTGAGTAATAGAGATAGAGGTGGTTGTGTTGTGGAGCATGGCTGTGGTTCTATGTAACTCTCATCTCCCTCGTCTGTTTCTGTCAACGCTCTGTTGAGTCCTGCAGCTCCTCGCCATTTATTGTTTTACACACTGATTGTCTGAAAAACTCAGAGAAAAAAAAATTACAAACACAGAAAGAAACTAATTACTTCAGACAGTTGTGCACCCAGCAGCAGTTACTTTGCAGACAAGAGACAAGAAGAGCAGAGCAGCTCCCAGTATTAGACCCCAGTACGCACAGTATGAACACCAGTCAGAAGACAACAGGCATCTAGTCTGACTTTATTCAGCAGGATAATGATGTGATGTGAATTGAAGTCTGTGTGATCAGCTCACATCTATAGAATATTATTACTGACAGATCCAGTGATAAAAGACATATAAGTCTGTTTATTACTGTCCAATTTGATTTGTACTCTCTGAACTAAAATAAAGTTTAATAATGGGCTCTATTTGTGAAGGAGTCAAATACCACAGGCCCATTTTTATTTTCATGTCACCTCTATACACATATGTATCTATATTTATTATGTTAATATTTATGGTTATTTAAATGGCTTAGTATTTATTATGCACATGTATTATGTTGCATTATGTTAATGTCATAATGCATTAACAATGACCTCAACCAACATACCTGCTGACATTGAACTAAAAGAAATGATATTACGATCACTACAGAACACAAGTTAAAAAACTAATTACCAGTGTTTTATCAAAATGAATTACAGTAAATATGGAAGCAACAAAAGTTTCAGTGTCAGTTTTATCTATCAAGCACAAAATCCCAACAGAGGTTATGTCAGGACACTTTTCATACAGCCAAAGGAGAATGTGTGGTTTTCTCCGTGCAGGCTCCAACACTCCACCTACTGACACAAGCAGAGATTTTCTAAATGTGAGTCGCGATAGTGTTTGTGCAGCTGTTTGAGTGGACTGAGTGGAGTTTGGCAGTATAATGAAGTTTCACAAAACTTAGTAAAGCAGACTGTCAAATGGCTACCCTTAAAAATCACTGTCTAACGGGGTTCTGCCCCTCGCTCACTCACAGACACACTCTCGGCTCCCTCTCTCAAACACACACACACACACACAGCCATGCACACACACACAGCCGCTTGGTCTAGTCTTAGTATTGAGTGGAGATGTGAGACTCACGGCTCCCCTGCAATCTACTGACATTGATCTGAGATAAAGATCAAACTCTGGCCAGACACTCCCAGGAATCCTGCTTTTCATTAACTGTGTGTGTGTAGATCAGTGTGGAAGCATGTACAGTATGTGGATGTGCACGACTGTGACGTCAGGCACATGTGTACATACTTTACAGTGCAGCACAATCACAATGAGTGGAAATCTGCTTTGGTTATTATATTTCTGTGGGTTCTGTGTGTGCATCCAGGTGAGACAGAGCCTCTCTCCTCCTCTGTGTGTGTGCGTGTGTCAGCGTTTCCAAGTATGTGCACAGTGTGCGTATAAAACTGTGTGTGTGTGTGTGTAGGGGGTCTGTGCAAGTGGTTCCTGAGTGGCACCACCAAACCTGATAGCGGATTGGACCCGAAGAGACGGGCAGGCAATCAGACTCCATCCAGACGACCCAAAGCCAGCAGCGTCTCCTGGTTTTATCAGTTAAAGGACAGTTGGACAGCTCCAGCTCCGGCTCATATACCTGCACCATGGCCAGAGCAACACACACACACACACACACACACACACACACACACACACACACACACACACACACACACACACACACACACACACACACACACACACACACACACACACACACACACACACACAGCTTCTCACATGCCAGCATTTTCATCTCATCCAGAGTTGTACAATCAACTGTCAGAACATATGAAGATATTACGTGAGGTTAAATTGATCTGAAAATAACAATAATAAGAAAACCCTGAAGTTTGTGATTTAAAATGAATGAACAATTGAAATATCATACTTCAACTGCTTATTGCAAATTTACAACTGTGTTACATGCATAACACATGAAGAATGTTGCATTCGTCAAATGGTCTTTGAGTGATGTTATACTTAAATAAACTTGAACCTAATGTTATATCTGGAGGTATATCAGAAAACAAATGTGTATCTACACATCCAACAGAAACAAAGTAACAACTACTCTTACATTTCAAAAGTTTTCAAGCGAAATTTACTTTTTTCTGACCAACAATTGCCCTCTAAATCAAATCAGAAAACAAAGGGGAGAAATTTATATTTCATACATTTTCTTTGAACTACTTCAATTTTGCAACTCCAAAAAATTTAAAAGATGAAAGTTCATTTTCATCTGTTTGAACTGAACTGAACTTTTTAAGTGTGTGAACTGGCACAACACTGTCAAGTTCCCATTGTAGTGAGGAAGTAACAGGGAGCCAGTCCTGACTAACAGCAGCTATGACCCAAGAGCCAGCCATTAGCTTCCTGTTGAAGTTTTCACATTTACTCATGAAATCAAAGCAGATACACTGATTCAAAGCAGCGCAACGCAACTAAACAGTGAGACCCTGCTAACTGCTAAGTATTCTCCTACATCTGTTTAGATGTTGGTCCTTACTCCTCAGTACCACGGCATGTAAGCAACATTTCATGTTTTGTCATTTTTTGTGTCTCGTTACCCTGATTGAACTCATCTGGAAGGTGCAGTCAATCAAACACAGACACACCCACTTCAGTAACACTCTACACCTGAAGAGGAGGAAAAGATGAACTTCTGATCATTTGTCAAAGGCCTTTTCTGCTTTAAATGATTCAGTTGATCAAAGGAATTCCCTTTCATTGATTATTTATTCATTTCATTCATTATTAAAACAATAATATCAGTCCATGTGACACTATTCTGTTTGAAAGGCAGAAAGCAAACATTCTGTAAAAGTTAACCACAAGTAGGAGTCATGAACTTTCTATTTTAGGTAAATTAACAATAACAAAGGAGAACTATGTAATACGTTTCCAAACACAGTCTGCAGAAATCCAGAAATGTAGAACACAGCACTTCCCCAGGGTGCACAGACCAGACACTGAACAGCAAAGATTTAAACTCTCATGAACTGACTTGAACTTGAAAAATCAGTAATGAAGCAGGGAAACTCAAACAGCACCAGCCCACTACAGCACATTTAGGTTTTACAGGACAATGAAGTTAGCAGCAGAGTGTGAAGTTTACATTGACAATCAAGAGGTCAAGGTGAGAAGGTGTTTCTGCAGGATTCAGTGAAGTGAAAGCATCTAGCTTTTTTTTTTTTTTTTTTTTTTACTAAAGATGTCAGATAAAGGTGGTGGAACAGAAAGTACAATATTTCTCACATGATATTTGGTTGTGACAGTTGAAAACTAGCTCATTTTAAAGCTGGTGCATTTACAGTATATATTAGTATATGCACTGTTCCTGTGGAAATAAACTAATAAAAATAGTAAAAGTTGAACAGTGGTGGATGATGACTCAGTCAAGCCTGCCAGTAACATTCACCATCATAGGGTCCTGTTGTGGTCCAGCCAAAGGGCTAACTATCCACAACATTTAACTCTGCATTGTCTGACTGGTCATGATTGAGCATGACTGAGTTTGCTAACATGAGATAATATGGCAATTTATAATGACAATGCTAAGCAAATCAAAGGGCATACAGTACAGTGAGCACAATCTTAAAAAACTCTAAAGTAAAGTGAAAAAAGCTAGATAGGTAGCTGGAGATTTGAGAATATGACCCAAAGATGGGAGCATGGCTGAATGATGAAGACAGCCAGGTAAGTAGGATATATACATGTTTAAATGTCCAAGTTTTCATCAGGGGGGCAGGCTCCCCTATAATCCCCATCATAAAAGCCTGGATCGCAGCCTGCAATGCACAACACGTTTTCTCCATGTCAAACATATGTCTAGCTGAAGGGGTGTGCATGTAGAGTATATCTGAATTTGTAGAACAATCCATGGGAAAACTCTCTCTCTCTCTCTGACAAGACTTGCGGTTGGTCAGATATTGGTCAATGTTTCCATCACAGTAAAGTCAAGAGGAGGTGCAGGCTTCTAGTTTGTTACACCACTTGAATTACAATATAGTAAAAGTTGGTTTAAGAATTTTTCCTCATTAATGCCAAAAAAAAGAAAAAAAAATCAGCTTACCCCAACCTGAAAAGATATGGATATACAGTGTGCTCCTTTCACCCTGCAGTCTCATTCCTCCCCTGCTTGTTCCGTCAGACCTCTTTTTTCTGTCTCTATGACTTACAGATGAGAGACGAGATGATTTTCAAGGTGGTGGAGGGAGAAAGCGAGACTCCAAGCTCAGTCCTCTGTCTAACTTTCATATCAGAGAAAAAATGAAACGATCGATTTTCTGTCTGTTTCTCTCTCTGCTGGGAATATTAAAACAGACAGTGAGGTTTCACATGTACCCACATCACCAGCACCACCCTCCTCCTCCACTCCTCTCTCTCCACATGATCTCCTCCATTCTGTAGACTCTCTGCATCGTTCCTGTCTCCCCACCATGTTTAATCCTTCCCCCCCAAATATCCCATAACTTCATTCATACCCACATTTCCATGGTCTCCTTTGATTTGATGTCCTCCTACGTCATCCCACCATCTTTTCATTTTCCACTGAAGGATCCTGCCAGAAGGTTGCAGTGCAAGTGGACGGCGGGCCTCCCTCTCCTCGGCTTGAAGGTAGAGGGCAGGCTTTGATACAGGGATTGAGGGTAAAGAGGTTTAGAGATGAGAATTTGAGCGAGGGAGGGAGGAGAGAGGGGAAGGGAAGGAATGAAGATGCCGACTTGTTCGTAGCCCCAGGCAGTGGTCTGTTAAGTGTGGTGCTCCAGAGCACCATTTCAGCTTCCACTCCCAGCATTTGGCTTCACATCCATGCTGATCTGAAGAGCCGGGAGGGGAGGGAAATGGAAAGGTCTGTGTGTGCATGTGTGTGTGCATGAAAGTGTGTGTGAGGATTTTCCTTTTTGCCATCCTACTGAGAAACCGGTCTGAAGGCTCAAAGCTTAAAAAATTTAAGGCTCATTCACATTTGGGGAACACATCCACTTTCATTTGCTGCCTCCTACAGCTGTGAGAGTGTGCAGACAGATGTGATATGGTGTCCAGCAGAAAGAATATGCACCACCATGTCTCCTATCAATGCCTTCTGTAATGATTTATGTTGAGTGATAATATTTAGTTTCACATTTATTTGATTCACATGAAAATCTAGGGATGTATATTATTAACTTAATACACAACCAAACCAAAAATGAACCAACTATCGAAATGTAACCTGAATTATTATACACATTAGTAAATCATATAGTTTACTAAATGGGGCAATATAATTTCAGTTCATTATCGACCAATATTACATCATTTAGTTTGTAATATAATTTAGTAATCAGTTGCAGTACTTATATTTGACATAGGACATATAATTTGTAGGTGCAATATTTAAGCTGCTTGATTTTAACTCCTTTAGTGTGGAGCATTTTTGGTTACCACCTACCATTGTTTACAGGGGACAGGTTTCAATGTGACAGTCTTTAGGGTTGCACAATGTTCTGCTAAGAGTGCAGAGTGAAGTTGTGCCAGTTGTCCTTCTGTATTTGTGGTTATTGTAGAGGACAAATAATAAAACAAATTGTTGCCCATGTGTCGGCCACAGCCCAGACAGCCCACTGAGGTATTCTGCTTTTATCTTCTTTTTCTAGCTATATGTAAAATAACGTCTGTTCTGTTCTTTTGTGTCATTATGCCCGTGTTCGGATACGTCAATTGGTGCATGCTTTGTGCACATGTCACCTCCAGGGATAGTGGTGGCCATCAGTCAATGGCACAGTTATTTTGGGGGTCGCAGGCTGAAAGGTTTGGGATCCCTGGTCTATGGATCCATATCAGTGGAGCTCATTGCACTGATGTTCAATCTAATACATTGTGGACAGCTTGTGTAGAACAGAGGTATTCAATTAAAAGTCATAATCAAAGTGATCCACTTGGACAATAAGGTTAGGATAATGACAAAATATAATAATATTATGCCTGTTTATATATAATGATGTAAAAAAAACTCTGTATAATACTATTTCAAGTCAAAAATAACATCAAGCACTAGGCTAACAGGCACGTATGATTGTGCTTGGAAGTATTCAGACGACTGTTGATAACAGGGTGTAACTGACAAACATCCAGTCATGGCAGGGAAACAAAGTCACAGCATGTTCCTACATACCTGCAGGGCTAAAACTGTAGAGCTCTATGTGTGGTTTTACAGCAGGAGTCATGTCAGACAGGGCTGAGACGAGAGCTGTGAAAGACCAAACAAAAGTACAATCAAAGTAGACAGCCTTGTCAAAACACAGGAATGTCAGGTGACACATCAGAGGAAACATGTGACACTGAGTCTGTGAGCAAGAGGTTTCTACATTATTAAAGAAATATAGGTTCTGGGGTTAAAGGGGAACTCCATTGCAGGTGTTTGCAAGTACTTCTGTGTTTCTGGAAAAAAGTTGTATAAGGGTATTTTTGTATCTCCAGGGGTAGCTGCCTGAAGTCTGATAAATGCTCTGAAATGATGTCAGTGACAGCTGGGACTACACGTTTGAAAGTGAAATAAATCTGGGGGTTGGAGTTGGAGAGGAGTCAGTTTACCAGACCTCTACAGCCCCGCTCCTCATCTCTGCTTGAGACCACAGACTCCAGACTCAGAATCTCAGCAAACTGTCAGTGGCCAGGTTGTGTTGTGGGTAACATAAGTGCCAGGTTCTCACAAGGAATAAAAAAGCATAGAGTAAAAAAAAAGAAGAAGACAATATCATTGTTTCTGCTGCTGTCTCTGTCTGACCCCACTCTCCATCTGCCCACCAGAGGTCCTCAGACTGTCTATCACCAAGTCCATTTAGTCGTTAAGTGTGTCTCCATTAATGTACTTATGTGCAATTTGAAATTTTAAGCCTAAAAAACGTAATGAAGACTTAAACATAACCAAACTTAAAGGTCCAGTGTGTAAAATTGGCAAGGTTTATTGGCAAAATCTGAATATATTAGTATAAGTGTATAGTCACTATATAATAAAGTTTGTTTGGTTTTCGTATAGCCTTATATTTCTTCTTATATCGCACGATTCTGGAAAGTGTCGCCCTTTTGCGCCGCCATGTTTGTACGGGAGCCCAAATGGAACATCCAGCAGCCAGAGAGTACGTTTCGCGAGTTTCGCATTCATAAATAAACCAACAAAGAAGAAGGCGGAGGGTAAGAAGGAGGAGTAGGAAACAGTAGGGGAAATCGTTTACGTCTTCACCTCATCGCGCCACACTCCTGAAATACTCCAAGTCGTGGTAAATATGTTTTTTTGTCCTCAGAGGCCACCGTCACTTTGCCAATGGGAGGGGTGGGTGGATATATTATATTTATTTATTGTTAGACTTATTAGACCTCATTATTTACAACTACACACACACAACAAGGTTAGAGTTGCATTAGAAGGGGATCCCCTCACCAAGCTGCTACACAACAATAATAGTCACCAAAAACTGTTGCCACGTTGGCAAAAGAACAGTTATTACAGAACAATTTCCACCTTTGTGGATTGCTTTTCTGCGCTGGATCCCATGGAATTGCACCGAAAATTGGATGGTGTAACCTTCTTAATGAATCTAGATCCAAGAAAAAGTCTCTACCCAAGATTGTATGAAACCCAGAGGACGTGTAGGAAGCTATAACCCTGTTTGGATGGCGTTATGTGCTCCAGATAGGAGAATTTACGCTATGTTCATCCCACTTCTCCTTAATTTGAATCCTGATTGACCATGTGATCATTTTCCCTCTCAACCCTGGTATTCATTTCAGCTCCAATTACCAAATTGTTTTCTGGCACTCTAGTGGTCTGTTAATTTGCAACATTTTGCATCATTTGCAAATAATTCAAGCACCAGAGGAGTTACTCCTTGATTACCAATGAGCCCAGAAATCTTTATCCTTGGAAACAAGATATGGTTGTCTTCAGGGAGGCGCTACAGATTGACTCAAAACAAACATACCATATAGAACAAGGTGGGGGCATGGGAAGATGTTGCAGGGCTGAGTTTCCTTTAAGATTATTCCTGTTACAAACCTTATTACACTGACATTAGTTTGGCCAGAGACAATCATTTGGGGCACTCATTTAAACTTCAAGCTCCTCTTCAGACATACTAAGTAAAAATGCTGTAAAAATGTAAAAAGGTAATTATTAATATCTTGTTTAACATCAGATGAAACATCAGAGAGGCAGTTCCATACACATATATATTCGATTGTAAGTGTACTGACAAGGTTTCAGGTTTATTTAGCCCCGCCCTCATCCCGGCACGTTGACAGGATTGGTTCCTTATATTTGTGATGTCAGAAACCCTGCTTGTCTGAATCTGTTTTTGATACTGTCATCACCAAGGGGGCAGTTGTCGGTCTGAGAAGTGAAGCTCACTTCCGCGTTCAAAAAATTGCAATCCCCCCGGCTTCCTCTGGGGGCTGGTGTCAGAAAGGACCCCCATGTTAAAGGGATAGTTCAACATTTTGGCAAATTGGCCCATTGCCATAATTGCTATAGTCATAGCAGTAGGTTCGTTACCTTTAATTGTAGGTGTAAGCTATTTTTAGTACAGCGGAGCGCAGCAGCAGGCTGCTCAGAGCTACGCTATGGAGGCTAAGGGAATTTCTTGGTTTCCCTCATCAAACTCATCAAATACAAAATCCCAAAACTCCACAGCACTTTTGTAGACAAGTTGTGAGCTGCACAACCACCACGCTATGAGATAATGACGGAACGATACGAAACGGAGCCGTTTTCGAGGTAGTTTAATGAGGGAAACCAAGAAATTCCATCAGCCTCCATAGCGTAGCTCTGAGCAGCCAGCTGCTGCGCTCCGCCGTACTGAAAATAGGTTACACCTACAATTAAAGGTAATGAACCTACTGCTATGACTATAGCGATTATGGCAATGGGCCAATTTGCCAAAATGTTGAACTATCCCTTTAAAATCGCCGACTTTACATCCTCAGTAAACATGTTAAAAGCCTGGTGTCAGAGCGTTTTTTTGTCTCCACCGATAGTTTCTACCCCCGCACACACTCTGAGGGGGGTGAATTTTTTTTTAACTCTACCGTTTTACTGTTATTAGGTTAAAACTCTGGCCAATTAGGGCGCGGAAACGTTTGAGTGACAGGTCCGAGCAGCTCCGTGGACAGCTGCTTCGAGGCCAGTGGGCGGGTTCTCGGCCGGCCAATCCAACATGGCGCTGTTCAGGCCGCCATATTTGAGTCACAAAAACGACTCCCCAAAACCAATGGGGACGTCACGGACGCTACGTCCATTCTTTTTACAGTCTATGGTCATCACACTACAATGCAAAGGAGAAACACTCAGTCATGGCGCTGATTGGTTGGTTTGCTTGTATTAAAAAAAAACTATATGAGCAAAATTAAAATCTTGATTTTCATTGGAGGGCTCTTTAACGTGGATATTACAATAGGTTGCTGATCAAGGAAAGATCATGGTTGTGGTGGTGGTTCACAGACACACCTCTCACTGTATTGACACTGAGCCTTGTCTTGAGAGGTTAACTGTAATTCATCCAATGTGAACATAGTTTATAGATCTAGTAGCTTGTTGTTATTATGAACGGTGCGGAAATGTGCTTCAGTCTAAGAGATGATGACTCAGCTTGTCATGATTTCTTATTCTTTACACGCTGAGCCTGATTATTCAACCACAACATCTTATCACTCGCACTGTTTTAGGAGGGAGATTATTTATGCATGGCTCCAAATGTACTGTAATAAAAATGTAATGGGGACGATAAACTGGGCTGTAATATAGGTAGCTTTGTTTGTGGTCATATGCTGCAAGCCAAGCAGTCCTTTCTAAGTCAAGGTGAACAGTGGATGGAAGGTCTAAGTGCAATGGCTGCAGTTCACCAGTGATATATAGGGGGTCTCTCCCTCAGGACCTGGCCCAGGGAAGAATTAGACCTCCACCTCAGCACGTATTTTAGCATTTTACTGACAGGCAGTTCCATGGCTGTGTGATATACAGCCATATTAAACACTTTAATTCATGAACAGGGATGGCTGAAGTAGGAAATTAATAATGTGGGTGTGGCTGAGTGTCGATTGAGCAGCATCATGGGGGCAGAAATATTTCTTTTGGGTCCAGTGGTGCTTTGTAGAACTGTGACTGATGCTGCTCCTGAGAGCTGATAAGATTTGGAGTCAGGATTTAGACGGAGGAGTATCGTGCCATATGTTCATTTTATCTGGCATTAGTGTGGATGTGTGTATTGGAATGCAGTGACAGTGTGTGGGTATGGATTTATATGTAAATGACACAATCTGATTTACCTTGTGTGTTTGCATCCTGTGCCATATGTTTGTATTATGGTAGTGTTCTCGTTTGAGCACATCATACAAGTTCAGACCTGAAAAGTGTTTTCCATATTTTAAGGTAATCTTGTTTATTTCATGTTGATGTAATTTTTGTCTGTCTATTAACACAATTTAAATGAATGTTAGTGTTAATTATGTATGCATGCATGTTTCATCATTTATACTTTATATCTGCATCCAGAGAAGAAGAAAAATCCAGCATAACTTGAAATCTAAATGTTGGCATAGCAGCGCCAGGTGTACAGGACCTTGGCTGTCATGGTTACAATAATAACCATGTGGTAATGGACTGAGATATAAACAGTGATCTGCTGTGTTTTATTGACCCTTCCATTCAACCATGAGGATAATATGTCACCTTTGTTGTTGTGTTGCCATCACAACTGCAATAGTCATCTAACAATAAAATGACCTATGAAGTTTTTTTGTTTTTTTGTTGTTCTTTGTGCATTTCTCTGATTGTCTTTACAGGACAACCTCACATTTTTGTGTATATTTAGCTGTTTTGTGTTTGTTTGTTTATGTCTTTGTGTGTTTCTATGTCTATCTCAATATTTCTCTGCATGTTCTGCGTTGTAGTTGTGTGTGTGTGGTTGCGCGTGTGTATTTGTGCGCGTGCCTGTCCAGTGTGTGTGTCTCTGTATTTCTCTCAATATCTATGCTCTTGTCACTGCATTGTGACAGGCTCGACAATGGAACAAAACTCCAATCGGCCACAGGAGAGATTAGGAGGGAGAGGCGAGAGTGAAGGTCAAGAGAGAGGGAAGAAAACATGGAGGAAGAAAACAGCAATCTGGAGTGACTTTAGCAGAAGGAGGTCAGGTATTTTTCTTTTTCTTTTCTTTTTCTTACACAGTCCTTACATAAAGGACTCACTTTTGTTGGCGTGGGAGACAGCATGTGCCCATCACATCACGTAGCCTACACATTAGTCAGCTGGATCTGGATGTGTGGACGCGTGAGTTTGCTCAGTGGTGGGATTAGGTAAATGTTAAGTTATTGATAGTGAATTGGGTCTTCATTTCATGATGCAAAGACAAAACATGTCACAAGACCAGAGAAATTATCTTACATACGTTATAAAATATAATAGAGAGAGAAATGTTGTTTTTCAATTTATGCGCAGATCTCAACTATATAACATAATGGTACAGTGGCCAAAAATGTATTATTGTAATGTTATTTCAAATTTTCCTTCTGATTTTCCCACTAAATTCTTTCAAGATTTGGCAGAAATTAAACTGCAATGGAGATGATGTAGACATAATGAAAGAGTCCTCACTACTTCTTCTCTTTTTTCTTTTTGTGTTTTTAGCGAATAATGATCTTTTTATTTTATTGAAAGGATAAATATATCCCACTTTTTGCTCTAATAGTTCATTCTTAGCCATACTGCTCATCCTTCTCTGCAAGCCAATTCCAATTGACAGACTTGCCAGTCTATCACAAATATGAATGTAACCTGTATGTGTTTAGACTGGGAGGAACCTGGAGGAAAGACACACAGTCATGAGACGAACATGTAAACTCAACGCAGAGAGCTGGTTCAAACACAGAACCCACTGCACCACCATTATAACTGTGCAACTCTGTGTAATCTTTCACTGTGAGAACAATAAAGAACTTGGGTAATACTTTATTTGAAGCCTATAATTCTTATAACGAGTTATAATGCAGTTATAGCACTGTATAACTATAGTTATAACACGCTGACAATGCCCACATCGATAATGCATTATAAATATAGTTATCATGTGTTTGGCTTATAAGCATGTACAACTATCATGATAAACACTCGTAAATTATCATACGGGTTTATAACAATAAGCATAACACATCATAGAGCATTTTATAATGTATTATATAGTATTATAGTATATATAGTATAATAGAGTTATAATGCTCTATGATGTGTTATGCTTATTGTTATAAAGCTTTATGATAATTTATGAGTGTTTATAATGATAGTTATACACATTTATAAGACAATTATAACACATTATAACTATATTTATAATGCATTATCAATGTGGGCATTGTCAGCAAGTTACTAACAATTATAACTTATTATAATACCTGACCTTATAAGTCATGATAAAATGCTTCATAGTGTGTTATGATTATTGTTATAAAGCATTATGATCATTTGTGAGTGTTTATAACTATATTTATACAGTGCTATAACTACATTATAACTCATTATAAGTATGGTTATAATGTGTTATAGAGATAGGCGTCAAATAAAGTGTTACCAGAACTTGTAATCAGTGGCAGTTCCTGGATCACTGAACTTTGGGTGAGTGTTTTTGTTTTTCCTATTTTTGCATCTGTGAAAGTTTATGGACTTTCTAAACCATCACACACTTCTGCCAAAGTCAGCCACAAGGGCTTCCACGTCCAGGATTGGCCTGACAAAACCAGAAAGCGTTTTCTTATTCTCAACCTGCCAGTCTCACTCTTCAGAACTCCAGCTAGCCTTAGCCCCTCTGCTCAAGGTTGTCCAGAGTCCTGCCGAACACAAATGCAACACCGAGTAACGATTTCAATTGATATCAGGTACCTGCCAACACTTGAACAACTTTTCTTCTTTCTTCCATGTTATCTTTTATTCCCCACTCTTTCTTTTGTTCTTTGGGAGCGTAAATTGTTTTTCGCTGAGGCTGTGGCTTCTCCTTGAGCTTGTCATTCGTTTTCCCATTACAGTCAACTTATGATAAAGTTTGGTCTGTGGAGAGAGGTCGGCCAGCTCACGCCTGTTAGTTTGACTGTCTCAGATTGTGTGTGTGTGTGTGTGTATGCATGCCTGTCATTGTGTGTGCACTGGCAGGGTCTCGTCAGCTGAGTGGGACAGCGCCGCACAGTTTGTCTCCATTACAAAGTCTCATTGACAGTGGGTAAAAAGCTGTGCTTCTGAATATAAATTATATTTGCTGTTAGTTGTCAGAATTCCTGACGTCCGAGTGAATCGAGGCTTGAATGTGACACGTATGATGTCTTAGCATGACAGCGGACTGTGTGTACGAACGTGTTGTGCATTTGTCAGTGGCAACAATACATAACAATAAGCCTCTGCTTCACATTGCCTTGTCTCGCACCACTGTGATCTTCTGAGCCCTAATGTGTCGCGCTTGTGTCTCATTGTCTCCCCTGTTGTTATGTGTTTAGTCTCCATTCTCTGCTGGCCCAGTCTGCCTGGTGTGTATTGCTCTCCTGTGTACTGCCCATTGCCAAGTAGATTTAGTTTGATTTCTGGACATCCTTGCCTCTGTCTGAACTGTGCATTTGAGTCTCTATATTTTGAAGGAAGGAAGCGCTATTTGTAGTTGTTAGATAGAGATATTGTCTGTAACTCCCTCTTAACCCACAAGTGAGGAAGATGATTTTTGCATTCCCCTGCTTCACGCCTTTATGTTGAGTGTTGGCTAATCATAAATGTTTTAGTTTAAGTGAAACTGTTTTATTCTTTCCCGGCTGTAATTTGTGAAGAGGAGGGCACCTCTGTGGATAAAATGTGTGGGATGTCTGTTTCATAAGTTATTAAAGAAACCAAGTAAAACAGACCCAGTTTTAAAAACAATGATATTTAAAGTGAAACTGCTTCATTCGTTTTTCTGTTTTAATCCTCTTGGAGAAGAAGCATCAGCAAAAACACTGCATTTAAAGGTCCATGTGTAATAACTGTCAAGGTTTATTGGCAAAATCTGAATATACTACCCATGAATATATTTGTATAAGTGTATAATCGCTATAAAATAAAATTTGTTTGGATTTCGTAGCCTTTAATTATTCTTTTATTCTAACCCTTTTTAAATGTGAAACTGTTTTACTACAGTAAGTGTTTTTAACAGTTATAATCACCACATTTCCTGAACCACCAAGGAATCCAAACTGAGAAAAGCTAACGGAGGTGAAGACAAGTCCCATGGTCCCATGCCATTTCATGATGTCACCCGACGCTGTTAAAATATTTGTGTTCCTTTGCTTGAGAAACCCCCAGGGGCAGAAATTACACAGTGTATTTAATTAGATCTTATTTTCTTTATTAGATTTTTAGCCTTTTATAATCAGGCTCCACAGGAACAGATAAACTGAACTAAATTAGTATGTGCTGCTGCCTGTGATGTGCATGTGATAGAGCCATGCTGGCTCATGGTGCGTGAGTCAAGTGGTTTTAACTGCCCTCGTTGACTTCCCCTCAGCACACCAGGAGGAACCCCACTGCCATCTTAAACTGTGCTCTATTACTCAAAAAAAAAAAAAAGTCAAGAAGACTTTAATCGGCGCTGTGAAGGCTGAGAGGGAGCGGGTCGTAACTCAAGGGCCACGTCTTACTTTGAATGCGTCGTGATCTGTCATGGTTTTCTCAGCACAGGGTACAGAGAGATTGAAATCCCCTCTATCCTTTTGGACACGACCCCTCTTCTGACAGTTGTCTCAAGTGCTGATGGAAAGTGAAGAAGGACATGTCAGATGGTAATTGAAATGTACAGTTAACCTTGGTGAAGTTCAACATTCTATATGTTTTATGCATGTTGGGAGGGGTCTTTTCATCTGCGCAGTGGATGAGGTAAATGCCACAAGTGTCTGTCAGCTCTGAAATACAGACATGCGCGAGTCTTCTATCTTTAACCAGACGTTGTTCTAACTGATGCTGAGTTTGACTTCTGACTTGCAGCTGCTGGTGTCAGAGTTCAGGGTAAAGATAAAAGACGATTCTCCTCTGTTAAACCTCTTTAAAATGTGGAACAGATTTTGACTGAACAACAAGCAGGCTCATGATGGTTTAACTGGTTTTAACTATAAAGTTTAAACTATTGTTTAGAAGCTGATCTGGCACACTGGCACACGCTGATCTTGAAACACTCTGTAACTGCAGAAGTGGAAGCTATAAATTAGACTTTAGCTAAGGCTGGAGAATGTAATAGAAAATGACATGAATGAGTGCTGTTGTCTGGCTAACTGTTTAGTCTGTTACTCATCAAGAAATTGTGAAAAATGTAGCTACAAATTTTCTGAACTCAAGGTGACGCCTTTAAATGACTAGAGCCCAAAACCCAAAGGTCTTCAGTTTACAGTTTTAAAGGGGAGAAACAAATTCAGAACCAAAGAGAAGCTGGGGCCAAAGAGATATAAACTAGTTCCAAGTGTTGTTCTGGCCTGCCCTGAGTGGGTTTTGAACCCGGGCGACGATGCTAACCGTTTCGCCAAGAGGTCAATGACCACTTGGCAAGTGGATTAGCACGTCTTTTATGGGCGAGTGAGTTTAACTTCAGTACCGCTAACCGCCACACGCTGTCACTTGTCCTTACTGGTGCCTCGTGACTGTGACTATACCCGCGGACCTCCGTTACACAAGTTTATTTAAATCTTAACAGATTAGCATGAATAAATAAAAAGAGAGATAACACAACATTTCTTTTTCATTATTATTATTTCCTCACATTCATTTTTACAACAATAGTGGGTTAGGGTTAACACAACGTTTCATTGGAGATATTTTATTGTGGAGGCAGCTGTAGAGCTTTGGATCACCTTAAACAACTGAAGAGCTGAAGATCTGTCATCTGACCTCTACTCTTTTAAATCACTCTGAATACTCTGCTCCGTTTTACAAAACCCTGTGAGTGGGTGTGGGGTGGCTCAGAGTGCTGTGCTCTTGAACTGCAAAGGAGAAACCTGCAGTTAACATTTGTTATCTGGGAGCCATGACTCTGTGCCTGTTAATAAGTGACTATTGACAGTCACCGATACTGATCAACAGATCTATCAAAGCGTGTATGCAGATGTGCATCAGTCTGGGAAACTTTGGTGCTGACAAACATGATACACTCCACTGGGTTTTCAGTTTGAATGCAGCAACAAGAGAGAAACCAGAGTGTGCACGTCTACAGTATGTGTGCATGTGTATGTCACTTCATCATGTCAGTTATCCAGATTTGGCATGAACTCAATTCATTCTGCTTCCAGAATCGGGTTTTAATTTGGTGCCAGCACCAGATTTATTAGTTGTTATGGAAACAGCAGCTGAGGCTTACAGGGATAGTTCAACATTTTGGGAAATTTGCCCATTGCCATAATCCCTACAGTCAGAGCAGTATGTTAATTACCTTTATTTGTCGGTGCATGTTGTTTTGAGAGAGAGGCGCAGAGACACGCCACGTGGAACTTTCGGTTTTCCCTAAATACACACTCCAACAACTCCAAAACGCTCTCGTGGAGAAGTTGTGACCTGCACATTCACCACGCTATGGAATAATAACGTATCATTATGTAACATTACAACACATGAAGCGAATGCCAAAATGTTGAACTATCCCTTTAAGTGAGCACAGTTTTCATGTTTTTTGTGTGTCTCCTTTGCTCTTATACAGGACGTGCACTCATCTTGCTCCCTGCACACCTTCTCTTAAAGGAGATATCAGTGAAATGTTTTTGTTAATATAAGTCCTAATTAGTCATATTTTCCGTCAGCAATCACTTACATAGAGTGTTTCGACCGGAACACGAGTCTCTCCGTCACTCTGCTCTGCTGTAACCCCAGGAGAAAACATTTCTTCTGGGATACAAGTGTTATCCAATGAGGAGAGAGAACGGCATGAAGGGCTGTGTGTGCAGCCAAGGGATGCGCGTGAATGTGGTGACGTAGCACGAGGACCAATTGATGCCTGACAAGGGCGGGGGCTGCTAACTCATGGTGCGTTCAAAGAAACTCGTACTTTGTGTTTTTCCTTCCTGTGAAGTCATACCAGTTCGATCTGGTACGAGTTCACGGGTCGGAAGTTACGAGTGGCCGTTATAGGGAACTTTCACAGACAACAGGATGGTAAAAACACGAGCTACGGGTTACCTGGAACGCTACCAAGTCGTAGTTGTGACTTGAAGCTGTAACTTACGGTTTCAAAAGCCTGCCTTGAACGCAGCATTAGCCGAAACGGCCGTGAAGCTGATATCTGCTTTAACCTACAAACCAACTTCTGTTATGACACACACACATGCACACGCACACACACACACGGACATGGACACAGAGGTCATTTTGTGCGGTGTGGGTCTTCTCTTATCCAGCCAGCTCTTGGGTAATTGATAAACACTTATTGCGGAGCCGGCCATTGTGAATTGTGGGTAAGTCCTAGTGGAACCTGCTGGTGGCAACATCATTTTTCTTGATGACAGCTCACACAGATGCTGTCCTGTTCTCTGCTTTTCTTTTCCTTTTTTCTTTGTTTTTTTTTTTTAAGCCAAACTCTAAATAGTGGCTGCACAGATGAAATACATCACCACACAATGCAAATGTGTGTTTCTGCACAGCAGCACAAGTTTTTTGTTTGTTTGTTTTCCTGCATCTCTATTAATCAGCATTAGTGAAATCTGTGATTTGATTCTAGATTCAGCTCATTTTATCACATGCAGCAAAACGCAGGTGCAGGTGTCTGCTCTTATAGTCTGCAGCTGTGATCAATTTATGGACAAAGGAGGAAAAACAAATCATATAGACATGATATAGGAGCATATGGGGGGATGGATGTTGCTGATGGTACAGGTGAGGCAGGTATTTTGCACTTTGCCAGTGATCCTCTTCATCATTTTAAAGTTCATCTTGATGTTGTCTTTGCTGCTGGTCCTCCTCTTCCAGGCTCTCATGTAGCCACCACATGATCCTTCACTGACACAGACCCAGGCAGAGGCTATGTCACCTATAACACACTTTATTCAAACTTTGTTTCCTAAAATCTCCATGTTTTTCTGATTTTTAACAGCAGGTGTTATGTAAAACCCCCCTCTGACATTTCGCTGGCTTCTCCACCCCCCATCGGTCTGACAGTCTTCGTGTGACACATTACACACACCCACGGGTTTCATTCCCATCCAGAGCCTGCAGTGATGGCTTTTGAGAAATCTTGTCAGCCATTGTTTTAGTGTTTAATTTTCACTTAACATATGAAATTACAGATAAGTAGCCAATTTATAGTGTAAAATAACATGTTGCTGTGGGTTGATTTTCCTCCTGTCTTATTATTTGAGTAACCGGCTGCCACTGGTGCACGCACACACACACACACTGCATGCATGCCTACACATGCAAATTTATAAGTGGAATACATTTCCTGCCAATTTAGTGTTTTCTCCTAACAGTCCTGTTGTGTTACAGTCAAATCTGACAGATTTAGATTTAATTTAGAATATTTTATTGTCTTTGGACTGTATGCTTTCATTTATCCTGGCTTCCTGAAGCACAGCCAACACATGGTAGGGAGCCAAGGTTTTTTAAACACAAGAGTACCCCTCACACACCCCCACCCCATGCTCCTAGAAACCATGAATAATGTTTATTTTTTCTAAATGATATGGATTAATATTTTTCCAGTTGACTGTTCAATTGTACATTTTGTGAAATTAAATTCCCAAAATTAAAACCTAGATGGTGTCATGTTTCAGCTCAATGCGATTAAAACCTTGTGCTACCAATGGATTCTTAGATGTCAGGCATGAAAGGATGGAAAGGAGGGATTTACATTTTCATATCAGAGTTCGCACAAACTGATATAGATACATTAAACTCACACAATTTAAATTCAATATCTTCAAACAAAAAAAATGTTTTGAAATGGGAAAAAAAACATAAAACAGAAGCAGACAATTTTGGAGAGATGCCTGGCTGACAATAGGTGAAAAAAAACAAACAAACATCCAAACCTAAAAGTGATCCTGAAAACAACACTCACTTGAACTCTGCTGTTGCTATTGGCTACCATTTGGCTCTAGCCCCTCCTCGGACACTCCATGAATCACATTAACCAGGACCCCTTTTTCCAGGGGTGTGCCGGCCTTGAGCGGGGCACTGGGGACACATTTAACGGTGGCACGCAGCTCCTTAGATCACAGAGGTCAGACACTCTGCGCTCATTACCGGCCACTTTGTCCCTGTAATGGACACCGGAGCATTTGCAGGGCGGGTGGGCGAGAGGGCATGGGGGACAGAGATTTGTGCCGCCCTGCAAAGACTCGTCAATTTGCCGCGACGGATTCCAATGGGAGTGCTGGGGCTGTCTGAGATGTGATTGGAGGATGACCTTGAAGGGTTGTTGGCGTTTTGGGGAGGAAAGTGAGATTAATACAAAGCTGTTAATGTTTGTGGCTTCCATAGATCTCTTTCTCTGCCTCCCTTTCATCTCGCTGTGTTTGGGTCCATCTCTTTTTTTTTCTTCCTCTCCCTGTTTCTCTGATTGATGGCAGAGCCTGCGAGTCCAGTCTGTTCAAAACCACTTTACCTCACCTCCTGCAAACTTGCAGCCAACCTGCTCAAAGCCGAAAAACCTACAAAACACAAAGCCCGCTCGACTCGGTTAGGAGCGTTCAAGTTGCGCGTTACGGAGTTTTCTCATGTTGAGCAAGTTAACTAGCTCACCTAATGAACCTCACAGCGTGGGTGGATGGCCGAGGCCTGTTGCAGTGATTTATGATTGGCCAGTGAGGGATCCGGCAGTGATCCATCATAGCTGGAGATGGGGATCATTGAGATGAATGGATCTGCTCCAGATTCACTCATTATCTCTGTGCCAGGATTTATGCCAGACCGTTCGTCTTCAATTACAGCAGCGCTTCTACACCATCAACGGTTGCATGGGCCGTGATGAATAATCATCAGTGGGGGGATTTCTAATTGCTCTTCTCAGAGTTTATTGAAGATTGTTGATGAGAGGAAGTTTTCATGAGGGCATGTTGACACCAAGTTGTTCTTTGGAGCTTATGTTTTTATTATTGTTCTTTATGAGTATGCACTGGTGGTTTGAGATTTATAGGCTGTTGTCAAACTTCAATTTGAGGATGCTTCCCTGCCAAAATACATTCATTAACCTGTTAGTGCCAGCCCTGAGATTTAATTGGTGTAGTCATGGCTGAAGCAGAAATAATACTAAAGGTGTGAATTTGTGATGGGATAACTGGGATACATCCTGTTACTGAAGATGAAATGTTTTACAGCTCTTTCTCTCCCATCAAAACCAGCTTTTAAATGAATCTTGAGAACCTTCCTGCTCAAGGTGCTATCATTTACACTTTTGCTGTGTTTTATATGACTTGTTTGATTACCAATGAACCATGTCCTGCTTTATCAACAAAAATACATGAGCATCCACCTTTATACATTCATGCTGGTGTAAAATTTAAATTATTGTCTTTTTTATACGAGACAATTTTAACTTGTTTTAATTATTTATTATTTTTAGTACAGCACTGCAAGAAGCTGGTGAGAAACTTTTTTTTTTTTCATTTCAGCCTATGTATGAACATACATTTGTGAGAACAATAAAGTGTCTTGAAGTCTTGAAGTCTTTATAAAATATAGGACCTTTACACCACAGCTGGGAACAAATGCTCGGCATAAATTCAGGCCTAATCGTAAGTGACTGCTGATCAGTTTTCAACATTGCTGTTCTACACAGTGCCTAACAAATGACTTGCAGTTGTCCAAATCATTGGAGAGCTTCTCTACTCATGGGGTTCTACTTACAGGACTTTAATCTAAATTAAAAAGGTGTGTAGGGTTTATTTTAACACAGAAACCCTGAAAAGCTATTTTGCATCCACTATTTTTCTGTTGGTAATATCGATTTCATGATGGCAGCAACAGAATAAATAAATAAAAAAGCATGTTATTCTGCAGTTTGTCTGTTGATGCTCCCATCACTTGTTATAACCATTAATAAGAAGAGAAAGACCCAAGTGCACAGACTCCAGCCTCATGAGGAGTGTGATGTTTATCAGACAGATGGAGCAAACAGGGAGTTGGGTAAACAATAAACAACTAAAGCTGTACCGAAGCAATATATACTAACTTCATAAAGCAGAGTTTGGTTGATAATGTAATAATTCTTTAATAACAGAAAGTGAGTTAAAGGGTAACACAGCAGATACATGTCAGTGTCAGAGTGGTTAAAGATCCCTGCTTTTAAAACTTTGGGGAAAGTGTTGAGAAAACTTTTGCTCTATTGAGGCGGCACAAGTGGCACTCACAGAGGAGCCAGTCTGATCAGTACCCAGGACAACTGTCAAAATAATGGTATGGGGCTGTGAAGTTTAGACTGTGGACTATGACGCTGTGCAGCCATCGTGGCGAGCAGGGGTCCGTTTTACAAAAGCGGCTTAAGTACGTTCATGCATGGATACAAGTTTGCTGTTTGGTTGGATGAGTGAAACTTGTCAAAATCAAAAAGAAAAAGAAAAAACAATAACATATTGCACCAGTAATCGTTTACATATACAGTAGCTGACTGGCTTTGCTAAATTTGTCATGAGATTGAGTGTTGCTCAAGTTCATTCCTTTACTCAATAACAGCTCTCCAGAGATGGAAAGCAATGCCATTCATCAAACTTTTTTTTTTTTTAACTCTATCACGTCTTCTCTTCTCAGGGATCCCATCCGCTAGCTATATGAAGGAAAACTGTAGTCTGTGCTGTTTAGGATCAGACATCCCTCCATGGGAGGCTGAAAAAGTCGTATGCATTGCCAGGGACAGGACCAACCCACTGATGACAGCCTCTCATGATTCACTCATGGACATCATTAACAACAGACTGAGGGTGCTGCTGTCTTCACCTGTGCAAGGAAACATCTCACTCTGTCATCGTGTGACCTGTGTTTTCTCACATCACACAGAGCTCATCAGTCATTTACTGATCAACATCATCAATCTTTTTGGATGTCACAACTGACAATACATTAATAAGTTTACAAACGTGGTTTATTAGTGAAATGATGTGTGTGAAAATACAGAGCATTTTATACATATTTTAGAGGTCGAAGGGCAACAGTGTTTATTGTACTGAAGTTAGCATGCTAACCAGCTAGCCCCATCTTTAGCAGCCCAGTGTGATTTAATTTAACCGTGAGTCTGTCCTCAAGACGTGGTGCAGTTGAGAGAGTTTATGATAATGTTTTGTTTATGAAAGACAATGGTGGCTGAAGCTCTTATCGACCACTCCCTCACCTTATTGCATATTAATCGCACATGTCCTGATTTTTTTTTTTTAATCTAAAATTAATCTCATAATTTGGCTCATGTCTCTTGTAGATGTAGATGGGTCCCAGCCTGGCTGCTTCTTTTTACTCAACGTGAAGTAAAACACACAGTTTACACCCTCTCCCTCTGACGTGTCCTTACACTGAATAGGCTGCGGTGTCATCACTGTCTTCCCACCACAAACTCTGTGTACTTCACAAAATTTAAACCAGCCTTTGGTAACTGAGCCAGTTTCTCTGCGGCATGGAATTGGTGTTTTTACATCAACCTAACATATAACACACACTTGACTGTTTTTCTATTGATTTCTGCTCTTTTACCCAAGGACACAGCCTGTGTAAAGTACGACACCTTGACACGTCCTGGCTTGTTCTAGATTACATTGAATCCATAGGTGATTGCCTGCACTCGGTGCGTCTGTCTATTTACCTGTGTGTGTGTCTGTCTATTTATCTGTTTGTGTGTGTGTGTAGTCCTCCACTGTTTGGTTTTGCATGCCTGCGCAGTAATCTTTAAATATATTTCCACATTTTGGTATTAGTATATCTGTGTTTGTGCATGTGTGCATCTGTCTGCTCTGCCTTGTTTGTGTGTACTGTATATGTGTGTGTGATTGTGTGTTTATCTTTTGCCACTGCTGTCACTTCTCTAATCCTCAAGACAGCAGGCCAGCCGAGGAAGAAGAAAAAAAAACAGTAGGAGGGAAACAGCGTGGAGTGAAAGGTGCTATTAATCATATAGACTGTCAGAGAATGAGCAACTCAGTCATGACCACACACACACACACACACACACACACACACAGAATGCTGTAGTCTCTTGACGAGGCCTGGCTCGCTCTAGATTACATTGAATCTATAGCAAACTATGTTTTTGGTAAACTGTTAACCTTTACAGTTGTTTGCAAGTACAGGTCATGGCAACAATCCAATCCCACACACTTCAGCACCTCCACCTCAGACTGAGCTGCTGCCTGCTCCCCCCTCCCAGGATCAACACACCTTCATCATACCAACAATGACCATGTTACAAATGTATCGGAACTCTAACAAAAGCTCTCATTCTCTGCAAACTCACTTATACCTTGTGACAGTTTAGCAGCTTTAATCAGTGCAGATAGGGACCAAATGGTTTCCTAACCGTGTTTCCCACAGCTGTGTGCGTTCACTGTTCACTCCTACAAACCTTTACACACAGGCAAACTCGACTCACCTGGTGTATGGATTTGCTGCCCTCACCTCTCCTCATGCATGCCCACCTGCAAAAGTGCAAAACTTCATCCAAGGGCGTAGGTTTGATTTTGAACGTTGATGTTTTTTGCATTTATGACTGTAATTTGAGAGCTGATCAAACAAACAGGCAAACTTTTATAATCAGGAAAAAAAAACAGGGATAAACATTAACTGCATATCTGAATATCTATATTGAATACACAGATTTAATTTATAACATTACAGAATGCATTAAAAGCAACTAATGAAAGCTTATTATTATTACATTATTATTAAAAAATTAAAATACTTAGATATGGAATAGTAGCCTACATTTTTATGTCCATCATTGTAGAGCGTATGGCTATGAAGCCAAAAGAAATCGAGAAACACACGGGGTTGGGGAGGTGTGGTTCATTTATCAGTTTCATCATCAGTGATAAAATGTTCTCTGTCTTTACATCTTTCCTTATTAACCCTTTAATTCAAGAAGCTCAGAGGCCACTGCCAAAATGTTTAAATGGGATGTTTTCAATGTTTCAAATCAATCACTACACCTTAAATACCAATATGACAATTGACCATTTCATTCCTTTTATAAGCTCTCTCTATCACAAGCACTTGAATGTCGATTGCATTGTCTCCTGCAGCTGGCAAGGAGCAGGACAGAGCAGGTAATGGGTTAGCTGGTGGGGCAGGCTGAGAGTTTATCCAAGCAAATGTCCAGAGAAGGCTGGGGGCACAGAGGGGTAGGGCTGGAACGGAGCAGGAGTTCAGAGCAGTGAGTGATCAAGACAGGTGACTGGAACGACAGTGGAGGGAGGCTGGAGGCTGGAGGCTGGAACCGAGGTCAGAAAACAAAGGCACGAGCAGATCAAAGCAACACTGGAAACAAGGAGCCAACACGTTTTACCACATTGGGCCGAGCAACGAACTGGCAGAGAGTGGAAGCAGAGACCAGTCTGAAATACTGCTGCTTGGAGGCTTGTTGAATAGACAGATGAGAGTCAGGTGTGTCTGGTTGAGACCAGCCAGAACCAGTGCCACTCGCAGCCTGCACACTCACACAGTAGACAGGACGCGGGAAACAGACAGGGAAAACAAAGAAACACTGGAGGATCCTGAGCTCCAGCTCTACATGTAACTGTGAGCAAGAGATAAAGAGAAGTAACAGGACAAGAAAGTGAACAAACTGATGTGGCTGTCCACCAAATCACAACTACTGATTGTGTGTGTGTTGCAATCATGGCTGTACACAGTTATGAAGGAAACATGGAGGGAACACGAAGAGGGGTCAAAAGGTGTAATTTATTTTTGCCTTTAAGTGTAGTGGAGTACAAGTCAAACATTTCCAAAAATAAAATTTGTGAACTAATATAAGTTTGTAAAAATGTGTAAATTTGTAAAGTACAGTACTCAGATAAATGTTGCCTTGTCCAACTGTAACCCATGGACCAACAACAGACCAACAACAGACCGACTGCCCAGCTGTGTAGGTGAATGTGATAATCATCATTAAATAAAGGTTTGGACGAATATTAATGTTTGTGTTTTCTTGAAACACATTTTAAGACATAAACTAGCAGGGGTCAAATCAATTTCTCTCGGGGCAGAGGTTGGAGACTGACTGATGGTAACAGTGTGGTAAAAAAAGATTTGAGCGAGGTTGAGCGAAGCATTTAAAAAGGATTCATGGAAGTAATTTAATTTATAACATTGAAAAAAAATAAGATTATCCACCGAATGTGAAGAAATAACAATTTTGACCTGGATGACCAGCACTTCTCTGCTATTAAACTCTATAAAACTAAAGATATTGTACTTGCCCCAAACACATCAGAAACCATTATAATAATATGGTTCATCTAGATGGCAGTGCTGTGACCTCCAGCACCAACATAAGTAATACCAGACTTATCATTTAATCAGAATCTGTCCTTTAACTCCCACATAAAACAAACTTGAAGGGCTACCTTTATTCAACCACATAATATTACAAAAACCAAGGACAGCCTGTCTTTGAGAGATGAAAGAAAAACATGTCCATGACTTTGTAGCTTCGGAGATGGATTATTGTTTCTTTTTTTTTCTTCATTATGAGGCTGCTCCAACACATTTCTTAAAACTCCTCAGCCGATCCACAGCTCTGCAGCATGAGTTCTGACAGGAACTGGGAAGAGATCACATCTCTCCTGTGTCCAGTAGACTGGACGAAGCTAATGGCCAGGCATGAACATATCTCAAGAGCTCATGGTTCCCTTTTATCCCAACAGAAGACTCTCTGTGGTTCCCATTTGTGTGTGTAAGTGTGTGTGCAAGTGTGTGTGCAGGCAGGGTGTGGTGCTGGCCTCAATCAGACACACCTGACTCTCATCGGCCTCATTAAGGAACCACCAAGCCACAGACCGGTCTCTGCTTCCACTGTCCAACAAGTGTGTTGGCTTCCTCTTTCTTGTGCTTTTCTGAGATCTGCTTGTGTCTTGTTTTGTTTTTTTACTCTGCTCTCCTCTCCTCTCAGTTTGCCGCCATCCTCCTTCCCAGCCTCCAGTCACCCGTCCACATTACTCACTGTCTGCCTGCTCTGACCTCCTGCTCCGTTCCAGCCCTACCCCTTCACCCTAGCCCCCTGAGCCTTCAGCCCTCTCTTGTCATTCTCCAGGATCCACCCTCACCAGCCCATTACCTGTTCAGTCCCTGATTTAAGTTTCTGTTAAGAACCATTTTCTCTGGTTTTCTCTGGTCTGCATTCACGGGTCCAGTTTTTTTTTATTTGTAACACTGTCTTTGATAAAGGTTAGGGCTGGCTCAGGTGAGCCCTTAACCATTCCTTTGTTACATTGTTGGACTACTGGGGGACTTCCCATGATGCCCTGAACTCTTCATATGTTTGAGTTTCCTCTCAACAGTATATGTTCTCACTCATGGGACAATGTTGAGTGAGTCCCTGTCTATAATATATAGACTAGACTTGGTCTGTATGAAAAGTGCCCTGAGTAAACCTCTGATGATTCTGTGCAATTTAAAACCTGCAGCTGCAGCAGCAGTAATGCGGTCGATGTACTAGTTTGTTGTGGTGAAGAAGGAGCAAAGCTGAAAGGCGAAGCTCTCCATTTACCGGTCAATCTACTTACCTTCTCTCACCTATGGTCATGAACTCTGGGTCATGACTGAAAGATCAAGATCTTGGATCCAAGCAGCTTAAATGAATTCTTCTGCAGGGTGGCAGGACGCTCCCTTAGAGATAGGGTGAGGAGCTCTGTCACCCAGTAGAGCCGCTGATCCTCCACATTGAAAGGACTCACCTGAGGTGGCTTGGGCATCTGTTTCAGATGTCCCCTGGATGTCTCCCAGCAGAGGTGTTCCGGGCGTGTCCCACCGGGAGGAGGCCCTGGGGAAGACCCAGGACACACTGGAGGGCCCATGTGACTCGGCTGGCCCTGGAACGCTGTGGGATCCCCCCGGATGAGCTGGAGGAAGTGTCCGGGGAGAGGGAAGTCTGGGCATCTCTGCTCAGTATCAAAATAGGCTCCTACTACTACTTAGCATGCTAACCAGATAGCCCTGGCCTGTCCCATCTTGTATAATCACTTTGTACCTCTGGAGGTGACAGTGAGTTACTGTTTAGTCCAACATAAGAAGGTGAAGAAGTAGTAAGTGTGACTTGGTTGTAAATGTGTGTTGCGGCCATCTTTGTGTCCCTCCCTCACCTTCCTCCAGCTACTCCTGCTCCAGTTGTTGCTCCAGCTCCTCTACTTTGCTGGCACATCCCATTACTATTACCCAGTGAACCTGTATGGAAAACATTATCACTCAATCCATGCAGTGTAAAAGCTGCTCCATGCTGAGTTTTGATTTATCCAAGCTAATGTTAGCCCAACATGAGGGTGATGGTAGCCGGTGATCCCATCCTGGAACAGACAGAGAGGGACAAGTCAAAGCCTGATCTGTGGAGCTGTACTGTAACTCTGAGATATAATACACTTTGTATTGACACATACAGCAACACTGCGTGGTCTCTAACGGCCCAGTTGATGCTATTCAAAAGCACAGTGTGAGATGAACAATCAGCATCAGATATACTGTACACACCATCCTCCATGTTCAGTGCGCACACACACACACACAAACAGAGATGCATACACATTCTCTTGTATCCCCCCCGCACTGCCCCAGCAGGTCAGGGCCTGTTATGTAAGGTTAAGCAGACATCAGTACTCTGTCTCCCTGCAGCCTCTTCTGAAGGCCTGTGGAGCAACTCATCTACATAGTATGAATACGAATGACTGCAACTGTATGTTAAGAGCTGCTGAAGCCAAGGCTGCTGGTGTGTAATCAGAACAGAAAGAGCAGTGATAGGAAGAGTGACCTAGGTCAGCGCACGGCTCAGCTGTGGAAATGGGTTTGGACTGTTTTGCATACACATGTAGTATTGTCTGATGTTTGACCTCAATAATTCAGTAATGAGAGCATACACGCAGTCAATCATGTCAGGTATGACTGTCTAATATAGATTTCCTCCAGATGGAATTAGATCCAGGCCTCAATGAGAAGCCCAGCAGTGGCAGGTGTAATTAATTCCCCCAAGATAATTTATGGTGTGTTTATTTGCTGGAAACTGCATCGCTTGCAACTTGATTTAGATGCAACATCTGTTCTTTTAATTCCAGGATATATCCAGAGTCATTCACTTATAGCGAGCTTTAAACCAAAACATGAATAGTTTATGGTCCAGAAGAACACCGGTGTCACTGCAAATCATTCACCTGAGAGGCCTGACAGACAGTGGTTAACACAACGGCTGCGAGTCATTGGAGATGCACTAGTTTCCATATTAGAGAGGCCTGTCCAATACACTTACACTTCACTGTCATTCTGCCTGTCAGCCTGCTGCTGACTTCTGACACACACACGCAGGAGCTGCTGGTATGTTTTACTCATATTCACTCGGACTGTTTTATGACTAAGTCTAATTACACATTTACAAGTGCTGTCAGCCATCTTTAATTTTTGTGGACACCTCAAAGCATCTGAAACAATATTTAGACCATCAAGGGAAATGCAACAATTCAAAGTTATGCTAATCAAACAAAAAGGCATTAGCAGCTTGTTAAACAGCCGTTCCATTATTTTATCACATCAGATTAAATGCTTACAAATCAGCTCCATTGTGCATCTTAAATATTTTATGTTTCCAAGGAAAGTTTGAGACAACTTTCAGAGACTGAACATAATGTGTTAAGTTTGACTCCAGACAGTACATCTACTTCCCAGCATCACTGATGTTTTGTATTACATATGCAATATAAATATTATTTGAGAATGGAGCGATTACTTTGAAACCATTTTTTAAATCACTATTAAATTTAAAGATGTGTATAGCGTGTTATGTTCACACATTAGTGGAAAATAAATAACAGCTGTGAGAACTGACAGCGGGGTAGGTGCTGTTGAAGTCTCAGTTCCACACTTGCCCCACCTCTTTGCCCATTTTTCAATTAGCTGGGAAGTGGGCGGAGTCAGACACTGCCAAGATGGTGACAGTGGAGCAGCTCTTTCTTCAGCTTGAAAGCTTCATAACTGCACTTGATGGAGACTGCTTTCAGTATGGTTTATGCCCTACATGGGACTGTGGAGTTTGCATCATTTTACCTGCTTGGAGTTTATGTTTGCCTTTTTTTTTTTATCATCATACAACAGTAATACGGAAATTGTTAACAGTGTCATGTAAATAAATCCAGGGTTCATCATAAATCATGAGATATTGCAAAAATCACCTGAAGATAGATTCTGTTTTTATTTCTATTTCTATGAATAATTATATTTCTATTAGTGATGGCATCATAAAAAAAGCCAAGCATTTTGCTAATTAGATAAATACCATACCGTGAGTGTTTGTCCAGCTCCCTGTATCACAGCCCATCCCATTAAACTGCAGTCAATTACAAATGTTGCTAAATGTGAAGTCAATAGACGTGTCCCTGCAGCCGGCTGGCCAACAGGAAACTGATTTAATGTCGTTTGTCATGGCCTGTGTCAGTGATGATAAGGTTATGCCCCCGAGCTGAGGACAGCTGATTGTTTTTCATTTTGCCGTGGACACAGTGTCTCCGTCTCCAAAAAGAAGACGCTCCCTCACACCTCTTTGTGAAAACTGATGACAGCGTTTTGTGTTAAGCATCGACAGGGCGATGCCGGACAATCCTCTCTAATAGAAAATTCATTAATGAAAATTGACCACAAATAAAAATCCATATAATCATGTTAATTGCTTTTCAGCTAAGGCTGTTTTTATTGAGACATTTTACATCCTCCATGAAGCTGGGCAGCTTTACTTCTCTTTATACAGTTGAGTGACATTGATACTATCACTTGACATGAAAATTAAATATTTACATGTATTGAAATGCTTCAGTTTACCACAGGCTGCATTATTCACAGAGGTCTCTTCCTCTCTGCAATAAACAGACCAGTAAAAACACTGAATAAAACACTTTCACATTAAAAGTCAGTGTTTTGCTGCTGCTGTACAGGACATCAGGGAAGGGTTGTTTGTTTCTCTGATAACTTAAGAACCAGACAATCTGGAGTTGTTGTTGTTTTGGGTTTTTTTTTTTACCAGCAGCTGAAGTATCCACAGAGGTGTCCACCTCTCCATAACAAACAGACCGGGGGATTAAACCCAGTAGAAACACCGAAGAAAGCAGCTTCGCCTTAAAAGTCTGTGAATCACTGATGCTCCGGGGCCGGAGGCTGAGCTGCATCGCATTTGCTTTTTCCTCAGTAGATCCAGATGTCTGATGAGTAAAGTCATTCATCCAGGTAAAAAGCACAGTTGAAAACAATCAAGACTGTGTCGCTGAAAACTGGATAGAAACGTCTGTTTGGACCACAATGCAGACACATGTACACAGGAGATATGATGCCATTTGACAGGTGCCCAACTTGGAACTTTAATGATATTATCATGGAAATTTTTCATCGGTAAAGTGATGAATACGGAATTAGTCGTAAACGGTTCCGCAACACGCAGACGGCTCTAAGAATTAATATGACAGCTTTTATTGGAGGTTTTACAGACTGACACACCTGACAATTAACAAACAGTAAGAACCTCAATTATATTTGCAGTAGACAAGACTGACAGGTCCGTATCAGGTCAGAATTGGCAAACTCATTTATTAGTCTGACCTCATGGTCACTCACTCACACACGTACACACACAAACACACACACATTTCTGCTGGAACACACCCTGTTCTGAGGCAACGTTCAGCTCATTCTTTTCCTTGCCTTTATTACATGACATTAATGTGTGTGGGTGTGTGCGCGTGTGTGTAAGACCCCCTCCCCCATCCATCCCCCCGAGCCCCCCGTCTCCCCACAGGTATCAATAACCTGTTAAGACTTTTAGTAGAGATGAAAACAACATGATCTGGGAAAATATCGAATAATCAATAGAAGGTAATTCTCGCTGATTACCCGGGTACGTGTGCGGAGCGCCTAAATGGGAGTCGGGCCTTGTAAACACCCCCGCCCTCCTCGCCTGCCCCTCCCCCTCCCCTTTTGCTCTTGGTGCTTTCACAAGGCAAAAATCTATACCCAGCTAATACAATCTAATTTCTCCCTGCCCTGCCAGTTTAAATAGCCCGCATTGAATTAAGTCGGTAAAAACAGAAATCGATCTTTCCGTTGGCCATCTCACTGCGGCGCCTTGCACCACTGGGCCCGTAATCACTGCTGATCCCTGGGAGATATTAACCCACAGAGAGGGGACATGAGTGTATAGTATATGTAGGTGTTTGTGTGAGAGAGAGAGGGAGAGAGCTGTCTGGGAAATAAAAGAGATATTGCTCTATTGGTTTTCAATATGTTTTTTATCAGCAGTCACAACAGTCTTTGAGAGGCATTAAAGATATTAAAATCCTGATTTATATAAAGCACACTCTATTCATCTGCAGTAAATATGAGCAAATCAATTCCACTTATTCACTTGGAATGAATACTTCACTCCAGTGAAATTCAGTCGAGTCATGTTTAACTCTTGGACACACCCTGTGTCTATGCACACACTCACACTCACACACAGCTCTCGCCCCCTCAAACACTCATTAACTCTCTACTCTATCTTTTCTCACCAAACACTGTGTAGGAACATGGATCAATACAAGTTTGTGATGTGATTCTCCACTTTGAGTGCCTCACTCTCCGCTGATCTCCCCCCTCTCTCCCTCTCTCCATCTCTCCCTCTCTCCCTCTCCTTCTCTCTTTTCATCTTCTCCCCTTTCAGACCAATTGAAGAATCAACACCAGACATCCTCCTGTCGTCTGCTCTGACCCAAACAAACCGCTCACATTCGTCCTGTGTGATTGCATGTGGGAAAGTGACATCGTTATAGTACAAATACAGGAAGTGAACATTGGGGTTTTACATTCTCACAGCTTCTTTGAGGAAAGTTAGAGCAGACAAATATCATAAATAACTAAAAGCAGGTTCACACTGGAAATAGTTTCAACCGACAGCCACCAAATAACTGTAATAAAAAACTATTTCTTATTGGTGTGGGGTTTTTTTCCCACAACAATCACCATAACCACAAAAAGAAAATGACTTTAACCTTGCTCTGAACTTTCACAGCTGAATTCTGATTTAGTGACTCAACATAGTCGTCTCCTCCTCCTGCTGCTGCTGTTGTGCCACAGCTCCATCACATCTCTGCTTGGCTCACACCACCACTGGAAGGAGCACAGACATGTCAGTGATGTTTCACTGATCGCTTTTTGTTTGATTTGCAGCAGATTGAAAACATGTTTGCAGCTTATTCGTGATAAATACGGCAACAGATATTTTATGACAGCACTTAACTCATCTTAATTATTCTGCACAGCTGTCGTTATATGTTTATACTTGATCTGTATTCCCTGAAGAGTGAACAGCAGAAGACAAATTGTGACACTGCTCTGTTTTCCCTGCACTTTAAAGGAGGAGTGGCAGGAACATGAAAAGCTAGTAGGTCATATTATTTTAAAATGTGGACATCATTCTGATTGATTTATAATAACATTTTATAACCATTTTCATTGCTGCCATCTTAGGCCAGTATCAACAGTGAGAGCAAAGACTGAAAGACTGAAATTGTAACTTAACGGAGACACATTATCCCCCCTTTCCACAAATTAAAATAGTTCCCAGGTGTCTTAAAGACATGTCTGTCACATGATTTGGTCAAAATACCCCAAGGATCAAACATCACAGCTCTTTTCATCCATTCAAAACAGCTGCTTGCCCCGCCCCACCCCTTCTACCGGTCCCAGGTAGGGGTGGTATTATGCAAATTCAAATCCTAGTTAAATCACTGGAAGACAACTGAGGGAACAGCTCGTAAAAACCACATGGTTTTCAACCTAGGGAGCCTGCACATTACAGATTTTTTTTTGTCAATTCTCACATTTTGGGGGCAGGAAGGCAAGACAAACACCCGTATATGTTAAAGAGCCTTCAAAGTGATATTTCCATAATATGTCCCCTGCATTGTAAAAAAGAAAAAAAAATGTAGGTACTAGGTCTTTAATGTAAACAACACACTATTAGACTAAGAGAGTAAATCTAACAAAAGACTAATGCCCTCTACACACTGTGCGATTTTAGCAGTCTTATAAGACTGTTGCATGACACACTATGCGACGTGGAATTTACAATCTTTGCTACGACGTCAAGTTTGACGTGTGCAGACTGTACGATGATCGTTCTACTGAATCGCAGGTCGCCCGCTCCCCCTCCTCCCCCCCTCCCTCTCTCCCTCTTCACACACAGACACAAGTCACCGGCACCAGTGGAGCAGTACCGCCACTTGTCCGTTATTTAAAAATGAAATCACGGCCTGTATTGGTACTAGAGAACATCACAGCAGTCACGTAATGAGAGCACATCTAAACGAGGACGAAGTCACCTCTCCCGGCGTAAACACGTCAATATTCTCCGGTAGGCGACCGCTTCTCATCATAGTCCGCACATGGGTGTTTTTTTTTTTTTTTTTGGACAGAGTTTCACCACGAGTTTCACACACAACTTTTCTGATGGCTGTATGAGTCTGTCCATGTTCCTCATCTTTCTGCGACAGTAAAAAGGAATATACACCTCTCCAGACACAAGATAAACTATTCGTTTTTTAATTTAATGACTATTTACTCGAAAATCAGTGCTCGTCCCTGTCACCTGCGCCACTGATAGACGTCCATCAGCTGATTAGTAGACGTAGGTCGTAGCAGTTTTCTGACACTGTCAGAATTTAATCGCAGGTCGTCTTTGGTCGCAAGACGCTGACAACGGCCGTCGTAGAGCCTGTCTCACTGTGCGACGTAAGACGGCCGATTTAGAGCTACGACCAAAGATTTCGCCACGATTCTCCTACGATCCGCCGTCTTTCGTCTGCGACGGCCAAAATCGCACAGTGTGTACAGGGCATAAGATCCATTAGGATTATCTCCAATTTATTAGAAGAAAAAACTGTTCTTTCTAGACTTTTTTGCTGTTTGAAATAATAATAATTTCTCTTTACCCTATAATTGTGATAAGTTTCCCTGAAAATGATTTTCTGTTTCATTTTGATGTTGTGTTTTTATTTTTCCTTGTGTCCACCTATCCTCATTTCCCTGCCCTGCTGTCACCTCCATGCTCACTGTCACCTGTCATCTTAGTCTGCTGCTAACTATTTGCATGAGCCAGCACAAAAACTGTGTGATGATATGAAAAATGATTTTGTCAGGAGCTTGATACATGTGATTACTATAATAAACACTGAAACAAGCACATGCACATTAGAGGCATAAACCAAACACATCATACTGGTTTTGTAACATTGTGACACCGATCAAGAAAAAAAGAAGAAGAAAAGAAACAGAAAAAACAAACCTTTGATTTTAAAAAAAAATAACCAAAGAGTGTCTTGCAAAACTTTATTTTATTTCAACTTTGGAAATGTATCTGTGATGGTGACACGTTGTTTAGGGAAGCACAAGGCATCAGTGTTTTTTATGTACTTAGGTAACTGCAGGGAGGGCCCGGGTGCAGCCAGCAGTGGTGAATAAGACCTCTGTAAATACTGCTGTGACACAAAGTGAGAACGAGGGAAAATGATGGCGAGAAAGGCTCGCTCCATTGGGGGCTGTCGTGATAACACATGTATAATTATTGATGTCGGTAGTTGACGCTTCAGGCCCATTCAGAATGGGAGACATTGAGACACATACACACACACACATATATACACACAGTCACAGGGTTGATTCAAAGCACACAGAACTAATTGAAAGGCGGATGACAGTATTCATTATTCATGGCTTGGGCCTTTGTGATGGTTGTGCATTTATTTACTGACTTTATATGACATGCTGTCATTTGACTGCCAAATAATGCATGTAACGCTCGGCTGGTGATCACCACAGCTTATAGCTCGCTGTCAATCCTTGAATCAAGAGATAGTGTGTTTTTATGTTTTATCAGTACAAGTAGATAGGAGACTGACACAGTGGTGATTAGTCTGTTTTCTTTTTCAGCTGCATGCCATGGAAACAAATCCTGTCATCAACTTAGCATGTGCTTTATTTATTGCGTTTATGATGAAAAGTTGTAGACTTAGGGCAGATTGGAAAACAAATAATGAGCGTCTGATGTGCACTTTGCACTGAAAGTATGGTGAGCGAGTGCTCATATATTCCCACGTACAGCCTCTGCCGAGACAATTACCCAGCCACTGTGAGAGTCACACTACGAGCTGGTGTCGACTTGAGGAGGATCTAATGGCGAGGTCCCTGACAGAAACTTCACTTAGAGCAGATCCCCCCCCACCTCCCCCACCCCCAAACAACACAACACAACCGGCTCTCTTATTATCAACACTCACTTTCATTTACCAGCCGGCAGCACTCCCACTTTTTAAAAAAAATGTATTTATTGCTTTGCAGTGGCAGAAAATTGCCTAAATTTGATGAGAACGCACACGCACGCTCAATCTTCCATGCGTCCGTCATCCGGGAGCTATCAAGCCGATGTCATTTAGGAGCAATGCGACACGAAGGCATCATTTATAATCGAAGAAATAATCACAAAACATTCGGCCCTGGGGGGATCCCCAACACAATTTGGTCGTGCCACAGATCCTTCATCCTGCCCCCCTGCCTGTCATTCCCATACCTGTTCCCACTCACATCTGGGAGCTATCAGGGGCTAATTAGCAGCTAATCAATGTTTAATTAAAATGGGGTTGTTAATTAAAATGACTAGTGGAGGGGGTTTGGGACTTTCTTCCTCCCCCCACATGACACCTCAGGTGTTGTAAGAATATGGGGAGACTCTTGGGGAACGCAGGGAGATCTGCCAAACTGTAACTTTGCTAACTTCAGAGAGAGAGAGAGAGACTTTGAAAAGCCATTAAAAGAAAATTGAATTGAAATACTCCTTTCAAGTTGATAAGTGAGGAATCATACAGCCAGTGTTTTCATAAAATCCTGAGGTGTGGTCACCCCCTGTTGTATTCATGCACAAGGGACCTGGACTTTGTTTTGGTTGGGATGTGCTCTGTGTCAGATAGAGAACGGAGCAAGGGCTTAGACCCGGTGTAAAAGAATATACTATAAATGACCCCATGGTGGAGATATTTTCTTCTTGGTGCAGTTAATCCATACTTGTAGAAGATGAGGGATGGCCTTTTGACTTGCTTTTAGTGGCTTTGATTGAATACCAGCCTCTACTGTCTTGTTTCCACTAGAACAAATGAGTTTCAGTGAGAGTAGCCACCAGCGCTGGGGCTGCTCCTTCAAAATGAGGTATTTTTATCTGCTGCCTCTGCTGGGAGTAAATGGAAGTTTGGTGAGAGAGGGAGAGGGAAGAGCTTTTGAAATGACAGACGAATAGAGGAGCATGTGTGTGTGTGTGTGTGTGTGTGTGTGTGTGTGTGTGTGTGTGTGTGTGTGTGTGTGTGTGTGTGTGTGTGTGTGTGTGTGTGTGTGTGAGGAGGGATGCACTCGTCCCCTGGCCATGCCAAAGAGCTGTATTTTTAAGCCTGAGCTAATTGGAAACAGAGTACAACAGGACTCTCATAAGAAAAATATCCCTTTTATTGCAGCCAGTGATTAACACTGACCTTTAGCTGAGAAAGAAAGGTGCTTAAGCTGAGAGGGAGGGAAAGAGAGAGCGAGGGGGGAGAGCGAGAGCTAGAGAAGTGAGAAAACGACAGAGAGAGAGGCGCAACAGATCACAGTAATTAATGTCTATGGGAGACCTAAAGGCGTTATGCAAATAAAAGATGAATTCCAAAGCTGAAACTCACCCTAGAGACACAATCAGCCGCCAGACACATGGGTGCTCACACACACACACACACACACACACACTCATATACACAAGCTAAGGAATTAAAAGTTGTTCTCGGTCTAATATAGCCAGGATTTTTTTTTGTCTTAGACTTGTAACTAGTTTAATATTTTTCCCAGCATCAGCACCACTCCATCCCTGATCCTCCGTATCTCACACCTTATTCTTATTCAGAACACAACAAAGTCTGTGATGGTCACTGGATGAGGCTGCATCACTTTACAGCTGTCCACTGTAAGTGAACTGTCTTCAAGCTGAGAGTGTATAGGTGCTGTGTTTCCATTGCAGTTGGGGATAACATAGAAATCTTTCAGAAAAGTTAACAAAACCATTAAAGTAAATCTAATTGAGCATTCAGACAGTTGGCCTATCAGTTGGAGTTGGCTTCCTTGGACTGAGTACAAGAGCCACAATGACCTTAATGTAACATTTCTTGTTAAATTGTCAAAAGTCTTAAAAACTTCAAAAGAAAAAACTTCCTAAAAAAATTCACCTTTCTATTACTTGGTTTTATGTCCATAGTTTTAAATTGCACATTAAGCAGATTAATGGTGATGCACCTAGAGACAGTTAGCCAACAACTGATCGGACCTCAAAGGCAGACACAGAGACAGTTAAAGACAGTTTATTGAAGAAACACCAAAAATTAAGACCAGAAAAGGGGGGAGCGGAGGACACGGCAACTGAGAGAGGGTATGTGAGGAAAGGGGCGGAGCAGTTACCGCAAGTGGATTGTGGTGGGAGTGGCAATCAGTCAAGATGAGCACAGGTGTGTCAGGAGGTCTGGTGGGGGATGAGCAGGGACCATCCCCCACCAGACACGCCCAACCTACACATACACCAGCATTTACTTGTGTTTCTATTATTCACACAGTTTATTCTTGATCAATATGATAACAGATGCTCAGCATAGAGCAGCCAAAGAATACACCCAAATACTACTACTCAAAACTATTCAAATGAAAGTAATTGTACAGTATTTTATTTAATTTGTTTGCAGATAGACTGTATGACACTTAACATGCATTGTTGAATATTAAAGGATCCCTGTGGAGTTTGTTTTTTTGTTTTTTTTTTACCTCTAGAAGTGATACGGAGAGAAACTGACACAAGGGTGCACGTTCACAGTCCTACCAACAATGTTACATTATTCCAATTATACACACGTGGCAGTGACTCACCAAGATGTAGAGCAGTGATCTGGCAAAGTCTGCCAGCTGAATGTAAACAATGTTGGATTTAAAAAGCTCATACGTTCAGCTTTACAGTGTGAAATATTGTATGAGCAAAGACTTGACACATTCAGACCTCAAAGATTATCATGTCAATAGATAATAAATACAGTCATTTATGTGAATTCACAACTTCAGAGATGTGAGCTGCTCTGACAGAAACAGAGCTAACATGCTGAATACCAAAGTGGAGAAAATAAACACATGAGAGTACAGTCTGATGAACACTGACTGAGTATTACCAGCAGCCAATGCTTCTGGATGTTCCCAGTGTCAACAGTTAACATTTCAACTATCAACCAAGTGTAACAGTGACAGAAAATTAACTAGAAAACAACTCTGAATTATTTGGGATGTTACTGTACCTAAGAGAGTGCATGTCTCTGCTGAGGCTTAATAAACCTCAAAACAAGTTCCACACTTTAATAAGCTGGATGTTGTTCTGCACAAAGTAAACACTTGCGGGTTGCATGTGCTACTGTAGTTGTCAGAATGAGAAGAAAACCCTGGATTCACACCTGGAACCAGATCCTCACCAAAAAGTAATTATCACAATTCTCTGTTGCATCGAGACGTCTCTGCCCTCTATTATATGTTCCATAAGCAAACAGTGTACTTGAATCAAACGCCTCCTTATGACACATTGGTTTGCCTGGTTAAGCCCTGTGGTTTACTCTGGCTGTGAAACTCTTCACTCACTGTACAGACACAAACATTTCTCACAACTCTCCCGCTACTTCAGAACATCACACCAACAGCATATCTGGGCAAACTGAAAAAGTAAGCCCATGTTCGTGGGCTAGTATTTTAATGTTGGGGTTCAACTCTGGACGATGGGCCACTGAGCCACTTAAGCACAACTTTAAATGAAGCCACTCCTGTGTTGTCCTGCATTTGTGCCTCCGGTTGTTGTTGTGTTGAAAGGTCTTATGTCACATGCACTCATCCTTTCCTGCAGTCTGAGCATCTCTTGCCTGGTTGCTCAGTTTGAGCGGACGTCCAGCTGTAGGTAGGAAGAGTCCTTCCTGCCTTTTACAGTTATTGAGGCTGCTGTGCTCCCGGGAGCACTCAAAATGTAAATTCATGTCTTTAAAATTGAATCTACAACACATTGAAGTCATCCCATGGTGTCACATTTTTATAACTCTGCACTACTGGACTAAATTATTCATTATCAAAATGTGGGCTACCTACATAATGATGGTACTGGTAATTTCTTCCTGGCACAATCCAGTAGGCGTTAGTGTTGGAGTTGTCTGAGTCTAGTCTGTCTTTCCCTAGGAGTGAGAGAGTGTGTGGCTGTTTCCGCTCATTCCCCACTAAGACCTTCAGGCTACGTTTACACGGAGACGATCTGAACAGAAAACGCAAAAGTGGCGTTGCGTTCTCACTTTTTATTTCGCGTTTAGACGAGCGTTTTTGGGGTGAAAATCTGCGTGCATACGGTGACGCAAAAGTCTGTGGAACTCATGCACGCCAGACGCCTAGGTGGCAGTGTGCCACACAACACCACCAAGTCCGCACGCCTGTGTACAACCAGAGAATTTCTGGTACAACCCAGAATTTTTTCATCTTCTTCTTCTTCTTGATTTCCGGCAGGCTGGACGCCGGCCATCATTTCGGGGTCCAGAAGGCAAGACAAACACCCAGATATATGTTAAAAGAGCCTTCAAACAGTAATATTCCCATAATATGTCCCCTTTAAACTGGATGGAAAGAGGACAGTCAGAAAGAGGAGAAAAGGGGAATGTCTTTCCTTGAGCCACAGAAACAAACACAAACAGAAAAGGAGAGATGGACGACAAAGGAAACACAAGCGACACACCTGGTGGAGTCCAGACCAGGACCACGACACAAATCAGTGCTATTGGCACAGTAAAGATGTTCCAGCATGCCCTCAGCACACTGGGCACGGCACACTGCATCCTGAATATCTGAAATGTTGCACCTTATCCACCTCGGCACTGTTTGTTCCTCTGTCTCTTTGTACCTCATGTTCCATTCATTTGTTCAAGTCATGTCAGCATTTGCTCGCACACAGTATACATGATGTTGCTGCCTATGAATTTCTTTAATGATGAAGTCATAATGCAGCACTGTGGGATGCAATTTATTTACATTTATTTACATTATCAGATAATTATAAGATGGTGACGGTGGAGCAGCTCACTCACAGCTTCACAACTGCTCCTCTGAAACCTACAGTATCGGTGACATCACAGAGGCTACATCCAATTTTATTCAGAGGAGTAACCCTACGTTTATGTTCAGTTTACTTTTATTCCTGCTTTTGGTGTTTGCGCTGATTTGGATTCAGTTCCTCTCCTGGTGCATCCTGGTGCTCTGGCTGCAGCACTGACCTAATTCCTCCTTAACGTGGCTGAAAGAAGTTATCTCAGGACGTATTTGTTTGGGCAGTTTATAGGCATTCACTGGTCCACAGAGAATAGCGTGGTCTTTTTCGCCAGCAAATAAGCTTCATCCAGGGGAAGGGGGAGACAAAAAGGAGGGAGGGCGAGCGAAAGAAGACGACAGCCAGAGGAGGCGAGCAGATGAAGGGGGAATCCACAGCACTTCAAACAGCTCTCAGCTTGTTCCATGTGCAGTAATAATAAATGGGGCTTCATTATTCAGTTGTGTATGTCTGTAGCGCTGCTGCTGCCAGTTACACTGCAAACCCCCTGCCTACTTATCACTCCGTTATTCTGCTATTTACTAATCCAGGAGAGAGAGAGAGAGGGGAAGAGTGAGAGAAAACCTGTTTGAATAGTGAGTGTTTGTGTTTGTGTGGGGGCACACACAATCCTGCCTGGTGCATGTGAGGATACGCGAGATGATTATCTATTTACAGATGCCACCCACAAAATCCCATGACCCTTTACTGTGGAAACTGGATGAGAGAGATGTAAAGAGACAGAGAAAAACACCAAGAAAGGAAAAGAGAGACGGAGATGTGTAGATATTATTATTCCTAACGGCAGCTGTTGTTAACAGCTCCGTCGTCTATGAAGCCCATTACCAAGAAAAGAGCTCTCCTTCTCTACATCGCCTGGCTCTGCAGCCTTCAGTGGGCTCAGAGGCCAGGCCCAGGCGCTTTAAGCAGGTGACGCCACCTGCGTGGAGGTGTTTGCACCACATGCTGACCTCCGGGGTGGGGGAGGTGTGTGTGTGTGTGTAAAGGGAGAGGGAGAGGGAGCGTTGAGATGAGCTGCAGAGTGTCTCACCGCAGCCTGTGTGGAGTTCAGGTGCTAACTGGCTGTGATGGGAAGCCTCCAGGGATCTACTCAACAGAAGAAATCACTGTGAGAGGGAGTGTGTGTAGCCTATCTGTCTGTGTGTCTGTGTGTGTGTGTGTGTACTCTATGTACACTACATACACAAAGCAGCCTGGTATGGCTGACACTGTTGTCAGTCCGTTACTCAGTGTGACACTGTGTACTTGTTAGCCCAGCTGCTTAATGGTGAATCATTCCATTTCACATGACCATTGATTTGGCAGGTTTGACATCTTGCTGCACTGCATTCTGGGAAGTTAAGGGTCCACTTCCCCATTTCCCCCCATTTCCCATTGCTCTGGGTGACAGGTTCCTTCCTTAACATGAGCACTGCCACTATAGTTTATTTAGAATCAGTCCTACATACACTGGCCTGCTTTCTGAAATACTCACCACGGAAACAAAAAGTGGATTAATCTGCTGCTGAAAATAGTCCCCTGCATACACACTATACTTCCTCCTGTTTGCGCACAATTTTAAAGGTTAAGATCTTTAGCAGGAACTATAGCGGGCTCACGGTTGTGTGCCACAGACAATTGACCTTGTTAGGATTTGTTAAGAAGTGTAAATAATAATTGCTTTAGCCTTTTATAAACCCAAGCTGTATTTCAGTTTATTTTTGTATTTATTTCAATGCAGAAGTTGCAGGAAACAATAAAGAATGGTGGGAGTAATATTTACTGTACTGTATTTTTAAGGGCTCTGTGTGCTGACACAACCTGGGTGTGGTTTCCAATGTGTTGGACTGATGAAGCTCAATCAGAAAATCTATTGATGTCTCGTTCACAATTGTCTCTCTACTTTTGTGTGTGTTTTTGTAAACCAAGAAAAAGAAAAATGTCTTCACTCAAAATTTGGGATCAGTGTGCGGACATTTTTTCTTCTTCTTTCACTACTACTTTTTTTGTCCTGCACCTGCCTACTAGTTGGATGTGTGTGTACTTTCCTCCTTTGCTTCACATGTTTTTGTAAACCAATCAGATTTCGCTATGATCTCAATCAGTCTCATCATAGCTGTCAAACTCTAATTGTCTTCTCTCTTCTCCTGTCAGCAGTCACATCTCCTGGTCGACCAGCGATGTATCTCTTTGTTATCACTTAAACATGTGTCTGACTGACTGACCCTGATGTCATGGATCACACTGAGGGTTAGCTTTCTCTCCCGTCTCTCGTCTCTCCTTCCTCCCAGTGTGTGTCTGTGGACGTGGATGTGGCTACCCCGCCTGACTCCCGCACACCTGATTGCGATCTAATCATCTCCTACTGCTCAAGTAGTCTGGCTTCACCCTTCACTCCTGGCCAGATTGTTCAGCCTGCTTCAGTGGTAGCAACTCTCTGAGGCCACCGAGTGTGTAATCTCTTGTGTCGTCCAGGACATGAACAATGCTGCCTCCTCATCTACCAGACAACACTCTGGACCTCAGTCTTCAGCAGGACACTACTTTGTGCACCTCGTCAGACACAATCCTGTCTGTCCTGCGGTGTGACACACATTACTTTGCATGCATACAAACTGTGTTCCAATTCGATCCAAGTTACATTGAAGTGAAAATACAAAATGAGCCGAGATACATAATTAAATCTAAAAGAAAAATAACCAATTCAACGTAGGATGCTTTGATTGTTATTGCTCCAAGTTTTGGCATTTACACAGCAATAACAATATTACAATTCACAAATTGAAATAATTGTGTTTGTGTGCTCAGTGTCTCATCAGCATCGTTCATAATGTTCTTATTTACTGTGAGTCATGTCCTGAACTGTTTCATACTGGTTTAATATTTACTGATCACAGTTGCAGAGCTTGTGTGTGTGTGGTTGCTAATTAAGATGCTCCTAGTCCAAGTAAATGAAGTTCAGAACTAGACTGGTCTTAGGATTTGTTGTGATTGTAGACCACTAATATAAACTAATGCACATTTTTGCCTCCCATCTGGAAGCCCTGTCCAATCGTGCTTCTTTCTCATAGTTCTTTTCTCTGTCATGTTTGATAACGTGTGGTGAGACAGTGTTTTTCATGCAAACTGAATGACAATGGGAGGCTCTTCATCCATGTATGGCTAATTGTGCAAGTGGAAATGAGGCTTGTGCACATGGGACCAATTTCTCAATGAGTGAGATTTGGGAAGCGGAACAAAGCTTATGCACGATGGTGAAAAGAATACATATTTCTGGTTTTGTGTTCGCACAGTTTTAGCCACGAGTCTACACAGGGTTTTATGTATCCAGCCCCCTGGAGATTTTTGTATCCCAGCACAGATACTGTGCTGCAGGAGAAGCCGCTCTGCAGCCATCCCAGCTCCTCCACCGGGGAGCCAATGCAGAAATCACATCTCCCAGGCTGATTCTTAAATTCTTTGAGGCGAGGACATTCATCCTACCGTCTCACGAGTGTGATCAGGCTTTCAGTGCCAAGGAAAATATTATTGCTCTGTTCAAGTCTGGAGATCCCTGGTTAACAAAATATATCTATCAGTCAGTTTCTGGTTGTCATGTCCAAGATGTAATCTGCTCTGAAAGAGCAAGAACTTGAAACTTGAAAGTTGCACTCTTCATTCACCAATTCAAACATTTACCAGAACTGATCTTGTGAGTTTTCTCCTGTTGGTCCTGTGGGGATGACAGATCACATCATGGGTGGCTGTGGCTCAGGAGGTAGAGCGGATTGTCCATTAACCGGAAGGTCGGAGGTTTGATTCCCAGCTCCCCCAGTCCGCATGTTGAAATGTCTTTGGGCAAGACACTGAACCCACACTTGCCCTCCAGTGTATCATCGGATGTATGAATGTGTGTGAAAGGGTAAATGTGGCGATACAGTGTAAAGTGCTTTGAGTGGTCCAAGAGACTAGAGAAGTGCCATATAAGTGCAAGTCCATTTACCATCACCACTTGTGCCCTCCTGTGGCATTTCATCCAATCTCTAAATTCAGATTTCCACCAATAGATCTTTCTTCTTTTCATCTTTTCAATCTTTTCTACATCTTTTCAATATTAATATGCAATAAAAAAAAAAGTATTTGTACATCCACCAACTTTTAATTTTTTCAATGTTGAATGTCCACAGTAGTAGGACAATCCTCACCTTCAGTCAATCAATAATCCCTCTCTGGATCCCACCATGGCCAGAGGACTTGTTTGGACACTCTGAACAATCATCCCTTCACAGCAATGAATTTACAGTGTTCAGCATTAAAATTGTCCTCTCACCCTGACTCTGTGTTTGCAGATCATCCTCTGTTAAGACTGTTTTCTTTGTGAAATAAATCTCTAAACAATCTATAAACAAACAGCTTTTGGGCCCACAAATCCTTTAAGCTACGTAGAACAGCGGTAGTTTGTTAAAAGGAGGTAATGGAGGGGTTTATTATCATTCATCTCAGTCCTCTCCATTTTCTGTTTTGCAGACGCCCCATGGACGTCGGCATGCAGAAATATTCAGGAAAGAAAAGGTAAACCTTAGACCTGTCTTCATGTTGCTTAAATTGAAAGTATCCCCTCCAGTTTAAAAATTGCAGCACATCCATAACATCACTGAGTCTTTCTCCGCTGCCCAAAACATCACAGAACAACAGTTGCTCTCCCTCCTTGCCCATCTCCACTTCGCCACATACATTACCCCTCAGGGGTTCTCTTTCATCTCCTACTTATTGGACATGGTGTCTGCTGTGCCAAATCTATCCTGCTATGACCATGTTGAAACATTCTCACAGTTGTGCTGCCGTACACTATTCAACAAATCAAGCTTGACCTGACTCGCAATAGCAAACAACTCTTGGTACCGGCCATGGTTATTTCTCGCTTCGACGGCTGCAGTGGCCTTAGCAGCTCTCCCTTCAAACACAGTGAAGCACTTGCAGATGATCCAGAAAATCACGGCACATGTGGTTTTTGATCAGCCTAAAAAATCATGTGGCACTCCCTCATTGGCCTCAACTGGGTTCCCATGGCTGCCTGAAATCAAATCCTATAAAACAAGAGAATTCTGAATCTGCTCCTATCTACTTGAACTCAATTACACAGGATTACTCTTCATTTCAGCCACTGTGTTGCTGCAGAGAACATCATGTGGCACTGTCATCCCCACACTCAAGCCAGTGTCTTCATCTGTGGAACGAGCTACCAAATTCTATCAGAGCAGAGCATCCCTCCCTATCTTTAAAAAATCTCTTGAAGATCCATCTCTTCTGAGAGCATCTCATCTCCTAACACCTCTGATATTTGAACTTACTGCGCACTAGAGGTTCCTTTAGGCTTCAGATAAAGATATACTCTTTGAATTAATAATGGTTTAGTACACACAACACATAAAGAAAGCAAACATTCACCAGCAGAGCATTAATCCTTCATTGTCAGTGATCTAGCATAGTAACACTCATTTACAATTTCTATTTTTTATGTTGCTATAATACCATTCATCCACATATTGCCAGAAGCCATATTTAACAGGACACCAGCAGCTTGTGACCCTTCAGTACTGTGTTTGTATTTTTGCTGAAGCAGGACTTATGGGGTTTCAAACCCATGACCTTGGTATTCCCAGAGAGGGTGTCTGTGTTCAGAACCGCCAACTAATGTACTGCCGTGCCTACTATATACTCAGTGAGTATATACAGTACTGTATGCTGCTGACTGAATGGAAAAATGGTATATGCCCCTACCAAGCTGATGTTCACTCTGAAGTAAGCCGCCACTATCCCAGAATACATTTCACACAAACCAGCTGTGACCAAATGGGCTTTTAAAGAAGGCTGCAAGCTGTTACAGTAGGCCTGCACTGTAGGCCACCTTTTAAAGTTTTCAGGTAAGAATTTAAACATGACAATCATATTGTTGGTCCATTCATAGAAGCATTTGTAGATCTGGTATGATTTCATAGATTAGTTGGCGAGTGTAGCCTACTATACCGTTACCTCAGTAACACATGTCACATTTCAATAACCAAGTTATGCGGAAATTTCCAAAAAGTTACTGAGTGCAACATTTAGAAACAAACAAGATTAAAAAAACAACAACAACAACAACAATAAATTAAAGCAGAAGTAAGTGATATATTTGTGTTAATATAAGTCTTAAAGTGAAGTGAATATAGACTATGGATGTCCAATATTGAAATTTGTGCCAATGCTGTTTATCTGATTCCAATAATGATATATTCAGGCCCTTTTCCCCAATAACTAATTTTAGGTCACATACAGTATCTCCTACAGTATCAACACATTATGCCTACTTTTATTGTGATGCCCCACTGCATGCATTGTGCATTATATCTAGGTTACCGTGGTGACGAACGGAGCAGAGACTGCGAATTGGGTGACACGCAAACAGCCAATCATCTAACAGACAGCAGAGTGTTCCCTGTCTGGCTCACAGCCTATCATATCACTGGACGCTACGAGCAGCCAATCATTTGACAGGTGGGTAGTTCGGTTGCAGCACCATCGGCATGTGTGTTTGTTTACAACAGGACTGAGAACTTTTATTGCGTGTCTGAAGCTGCAGGGGCAATGATTAAGTAGGGGTGGGCTGTTGCTACTTAGCCCGCTACGAAATCCAGGCATTAGCTACATTACATTTTATGGACAGATAGTAGGTAGCTACATTATTATGCTAATATCAGACCGATATTATCGAACGTCCCTAATTAGACGGTAGGCTATGTCATGTCTTCTGTATGTTCTCCTGTTGAGTTTGAGTTTTCCTGTTTTATTTTTGGAACTCTCTTGTGTGCATGTCTCTCACACCTGTGTCTCATTAGGTAATTAACCCCTGTCTCTCCAGTCTGCTGTTTCTGAATTTTCCAGTTCATCCCGTCTTTCCGTTGGTTCTCCCTGGGTGTGTTTCTCCTCACCTTTGTCCTTCTTGTGAGTATTTGATTTCTTAATCTTTTAACGTTGTTTGAAATTCATTTTGGATTTCCTTATTTCTGTTGTGCTTTGTTTGAGACCTTTTTATGTACTATGTATTTGTGACATCCAGGATTCCCGTTGACCTTTTGTTAGATTTCTTCTGTTGGACTGTTGGAGAACATTTTGTGTTATTGCCCTTTCTTACTAAATTATCTACAACCTTTGTGTCTGCAACTGGGTCCAGTTCTCCCTGAACCCATCCATCTGCAAGACGTTGAACATGAAGCTCCACAGTTTTGTACTTAAAAGTTCATGCAAAGAGATACACTGATATTTGTTGCACATCATAAAACCCTCTTCACCATAATACCACCACTTATATTGTTCAGGAAGTCACATGCAGGTGAACATGATCACTAACCTGTTGACTGCCCCTTTTCCACAAATTAAAATAGTTCCCAGTTCCAAAGACATGTCTGTGACATGTTTTGGTCAAAATACCCCAGGGATCCAACATCACAGCTTTTCATCCTCTCAAAACAGAACGGCTGGTTTCAGTGCCTGTCCCTTTAAATACAAAAAAGGGCCACTGCTTGCCCCGCCCCTTCTACCAGTCCCAGGTAGGGGTGGGGTTATAAAAATTTGAAACCAAGTTACATCACCGGAAGACAACTGAGGGAACAGCTCATAAAACCACATGGATTTCAACCTAGGGAGCCTGAACATTACAAATGTTTTAGTCAATTCTCACATTTTGGGGGCTGGAAGGTAAGACAAACACCCAAATATATGTTAAAGAGCCTTCAAAAAGTGATATTTCCATAACATGTCCCTTCTAACTGTTGGTCTCTGCTCTTCCTGCACAGGTGGAAATTGGCTCTGCTGCTTGTTCACCCAGGTTCTTCAGCCCTGATGGCAGCGCTGCACGTGTGAATCACAGGACGACTCTTAACAGTGAGTGGACCATGGAGGGGCTGGATCTCTGCTCACAGAGATGGGAGTTGAACAGTTCAATGCTATGCATTATTTTTAGAGAGGCAACGATGACTTGAAATGCCAGCAAGGGTGAATGTCACAGGTGAACACACACACACACACACGCACAGGAACGCACACACGCACACACAGCCAATTCTTTTACCAACAACCACCTCATCATTACCTCCTTTTCCCTACGGAGCAGTGCTGCCAAGCATCTCTCCATTGGACTAGTGTAGCTGCATAATGCTAGTCTAATAGCTAATTTCACCTTTAATTAAATGTGGTAGAGAGCAGTGCAGGCAATGCATGGCCTGACTTAAAGATGCAGGACACTGACACTGATAAGTTGACAAATTGACAAGGTCCCTGGAGAAAACTGTACATGTCTGACAGTGGGAAATGTGATTTGCCAGAGCGATTTGTATGTACTTTGTCATTATGACTTTCATTAGAAATCAGTATAGCCAAGGAAAAATACATTTACAGATGTTTTGTTTCCCTCAATATTGAACGAGATTGAGTTTAGAGGGAAAAAGAGACCAAGACCATTACATCACTAAACCAAGCAGACGCTATAGGTGATCAGAATCTTGCAGATTTCTTCTCCTCCTTTTCTCCCCAGTATTCTTCTTCTAGCTGTGAATTTTTTTTGTTTTAGATATATCATTACTCAGTACTGCAAAGATGGTGGTCTCAACTCCAGAACCCTACTAGTTTATATATGAGTGAGGTCTGCCCCTGCAGTTTGACACTGGTTACATTTTTCATCAACACTCAAAGATGATTCAGACAGTCTGGTCTGTGTGGCACTTTGGACTGTAATATGATCAGAGATGCATGTGTAAATGTTATCCAGTGTTGTGTTCTTAAGCATTATGATATCATGGAGATAAGGAGGATTTTTTTTCTTTATGTGGAGAAATTGGTACATATTGGGCGTTGAATAGAAAAATCAGTTTTGTCTGGACTGAGATCATATTTTTTGACGTAGAAGGTGGCAGTTGGTGTACTGTGACGGATGATGACATCCTGGCTGGGAGTGATGTTGATGGTCAGGAACTTGTGTTGCTGGATGTTATGTTCATTGTGTGATGTTCAGCTTGATCAGAAGTCTGAGATGCCTGTTAAGAAAACACTTTAGAAGTATAATAAGGAACAAATACAGTAAGAACCTGGGTAAATCTTAATTCTCGTGTGTAAATGACTTCACTGCAGGCCAGAGAAAGTTTAAGTTGGCCAGGTTTAATTATGAGAAAGAAGAAAAAGCATTCACTCTGAGCTAAGCGAGGCTCCTCACTACATGTCGGCTACTTAACACTATAGGCTGTGATTATCTACTTACAACCTACAATTCGTTTTTACAGTTTGTTAACACCGTGGTGATATTGTCTTTTTAAATGTGAACCAAGGTTGAATAAAATAAAGAAAGGACGGAAGGATGTGAGGTGAGAAAGAATAAGGATGGACAAAGGAGAAAAGAAGTCATTGTAAAAAGAAGGGGATGAGGTGTGTCAGGGATGAAGGAGAAAGGAGGAGGAGTGAGGCAGGGAGGCTTGTTTCCTCTGAGGTTCACTACCTGTCATGGTGCGCTGAGTTAAATCTCACTAAAAGACACGCGCACGCTCGCACGCATGCGCACACACACACACACACACACACACACACACACACACACACACACACACACACACACACACACACATACAGCAGAAGAGGTCTTTGCCTCATCTCTCTGCCTTTTTTTAATCTTTCTCTCTTTCTATCATAAACCCCTGCATGCTTTGTGGTGTGTTCAGCAACATTTGTGTGTGTCTGTGTGTGTATGAGAGAGAGAGAGAGAAGAGAGAGAGACTCTTCATCTCTTATTAACATGCATATTCAGCTCAGTGTCTGCACTGGCATTTCTGGATGCATCCATATGAATGTGCATCTACACATACAGTGTGTGTGTGTGTGTGTGTGTGTGTGTGTGTGTGTGTGTGTGTGTGTGTGTGTGTGTGTGTGTGCTCACACTCACTGGCTTGCATCGCTCACCAGCTCTCCCTTACTGTAGCAAGCCCACTGGATGCACACCAAACGCATCCCTCTCTCTCTCACACACACATACACACACACACACACACACACACACACACACACACACACACACACACACACACACACACACACACACACACACACACACACACACACACACACACACACACACACACACACACACACACATAGCTTGCCTTCCTTCTCCTCTCTCTAATGCCCCCTCCTCCTCCACTATCTCTCTTTCTCACTCTCTCTCCATCTCGGTCTCTCGCTCAGAGCAGTTCGTTCGGCAGAGCGGTATAACAGAGTGGAGTGTGTGTTTGCTGTGGCGCGTGTGTGTGTCCAGAGCAGCAATCGCAGTGAAAACACAGAGAGAGAGAAAGAGAGAGAGAGAGAAAGATAGGCAGATAGAAAGGGAGAGAGAGAGAGAGAGAGAGACATCCAGAGGCAGGACTGAGCGGACTGAGAGAAAGCAACACTCCTGACCACCGTGAGTACTGTACTGCATATACATGCTTTTTCTCCACTCACTCACTACTGAGGGAGCTGCTTCCTAACTAACTGACCTGGGCTGTGTGTGTGTGTGTGTATGTGTGTGTGTGTGTTGTACAGTAGACAGGTGCACACGGAGCGGAAATACAGTAGAGATGTTTGAGAAGACACACAGCATCACTTTCAGATTGTTGGCTGGAGTCATGTTGCGTTTCTCACTGTGAAGCTGCAGAATGTGCCGTGGAAAAGAGAGTGTGTGTGTGTGTGAGACTGTCTGTGTGTGAGCGTTCATACATGTGTCAAAAGTGTTGTGATGTAAACGGGTATTGGTGTGTATAAAACTGATTTGCACATAGGAAATAGAGAAGAAAGAAGAGTTGATGGTGCATGAGTGTGTGTTGATAAAACCTTTGTTTTTATTTTTGGAACTTCAGCATTTCTGGTTCATTCATCTCCTTCCACACTTCCACAAATGTGTATTTGAAATTGCATTCTGATTGGAACTACGTTTTCTACACTATGTGTGCTTCGGAGATGCAGGTTTCTTTGTGTGTAGATGTTTCACACAGATCTGATTGCTCACTCACACCTCTGACGGGACCATCCCACAGTTTGAGGTGGTTTTTACTTTTTGCCATCTGCTCTCGTCCTGCAGGGTTTTCCTTTCCTTCGCCTTCACTTTTTCCCTCTTACATGAAAGTGCGTTTGGAAGACGCTTGCACACGGTGTGAACTCCCACCGAAATGTCTCCCCACAGTTCAAAAAAAGATTGGTTCATTTCTATCAGGGAGTGTTGGAAGGCAGGGCAGCAGAGTGGACCAGAGGCGTATTGTAAATTGCACTGTTGATGTTCAGGACGAGCAGAGAGAAGAGGTTAGGGGACTGGCGAGGAGAGGGCTAAAAAGAGGGATTATGATAACTTCTTTAAAGGAGGGATTATGATAACTGCCGCCATCCCCTTCTTTTTTTACCCCCATTCCTCACTCACAGTAATTATTTCTGGAAAGCCACTTTCTTTCTGCAGCTTCTCTGTGGCTTTTGTCAGCTCTATTTTTCAATCGTCGAAAACGTTTAAAACGCTGCTGCAAAAATTGTGAAAATGATTTGAGCCAGACCACCACGTTCCAGCGTTTTAATTTGTTGGCTTTTCTACGTTTTTAAAATTTAATATGAGTGTTACTAGTCATTAATAAGCTGATATCAAATGATTTGCAGTAATTCAGTGTAAATGTGTTGGAGCTTTACAAGAAGCTCCTCATTCTGAGTGGTAAAATCATTTTTTCACATGAGGAAAATATTTCCAGCTTCAAAGTGTGTGTGCATTTACCACATCTGTATATCAGAATGCACAAAAGATGTGTGTGGGTATGAGTGTGTCAAGGAGTGTATTTTCTTTTCTTTCTTTCCTCCTTTCTTTTTTTTTTTTCCTGGAGGATCAAGGAATGTTAGTTGGGGGGCCGATGGGCTCTGCGGGGAAGTGTTGAGGGTAGGATAGCTGTGGCTTTTGTTGGGATTTACTCTCACAATAAGGATTTAGTGGGTGACACTTGGGCAGGGTGTCTCTACATCAAAGGGGCTTCTCAGCGTGGAGCAGCAGAAAGCAGCAACGTATCAGGAAACACTGCAGCTGCTGCTGAGAGGAGGCAGAGCTGGGGGAAAGTTGCCCTTAATGTTTCCTTTTTTATTTTTACTTTGAAAGGGAAGACACAGTCCAGCAAGTTGCGAGTGTGTGTGTGTGTGTGTATGTGCGTGTGATAAGTGTGGGACATGTCTGCTGGGTCCTTGCAAGTGTGTGTTTGAGGGTGTTTGCGTGCAGATGTGAGGTTCTTTTGTGGTTTTATTTTAAGGGTGTAAACAGTGGCGTATAGATCCTATGTATTTTACACAGAGAGATACACAGGCTTTAAGGATTTTCTGTGTGTGTGGTAATATGTGCTCATGCGTGGGTGCAGACACAACAACATAACTTATGGAGAATTTTTGAGAAGAGAAGAGAAGAGGGGGAAAAAACAACACAGTTTGATGCCGAATGAAAAATGTGTCTGTGCTGAACTTCCACGGTGTAAATTGCCCACTGTTTCATCATTATCACCCAATAATTTCTACAATAACAAATCATTCTAAATGACATATTCCATTTGCATCTCCTCTTCCCCTCATAAACATCCATTTTCATTAGAGAACGTTACACTTTACCCTTCAAGTGCTTCTGTAATTTATAACCAAGCACTTTTCTGACTGTCACATTCAGACACTATTCAGAAAGTTTCCTCTCTGACAGCAGCAGCTCCTCTCATGCATACCAAACCTACGCCAGTTGGAGATGTCTTTTTAAAATAAAAATGCTTCTACATCTTTTTGGTGGGCTTGGTGCAGTGTTTCACACACAGTATAATCCCTTTAAGCACAGTTGTTATCCTAGCCCACGATGAACTGTATCACTACTATAGCTTGTTGCACCTACAAGCTGTTTTTAGTGAACATCTTTGTTGGTTTAAAAGTGAATGTACTTCAGTCTTGTAGTGAGTGTGTGTGTGTGTGTATGTGTGTGTTTGTTGGTATTGTCTGCTGTGCTGTACTGACAGTACAGATAAGTCTTTTCTCCTGAGGCCTAATCCCTCCTCTACACAAGCACGAGAGATGGCTGGAGAAAAAGACGAGAGACGGCAAGAGGGAGAGAGAGACATTGGTGCTGGGAATGTGTGTGCGTCCGTGTGTTGTTGTTGCAGTGTGTGTGTGTGTGTGTGTGTGTGTTGGTGAAGACAACGCAGCAGCGACGGAGGCTTTCAGAACCCGAACGAGAGCGGGATTTGCATGTGAACAAGGGCTTTAACGGAGCCGTGAACCGTTAATACGCATTCAGAGAGGTTTTGTAGCGAGCGGCCGGAGTTGTTCAGAAACAGGTGTTCTGCAAATCAGCAAACACTCGCTCCTCCAAAATGTTTTCCTCTGCCGCCTCATTCTCTGTATTCTTTGGCACTGTTTGCTGTTTGCCGCCGCTTTCAATAGGAGTCGGGTTCTGATTTAGGAAACATCCACACACACAAAAAAAAAAGACTGGGAAGGGGATGGCAAGAAACAGACTGCAGCCATGTTGTTTTGTGGACATAAAGGAGTGGAAACATTCAGTTCTTTATATTAAAGGTGTTAAAACACAGACATCAACAGAGATGCCAGCATGTGACAAAGGACAAAATCCTGTTCCTTTTGTGAAGTGTTTCAGAAGATCTGAGAAAAATACTAATGTGCCTGAAGACATCACTTCTGTCCCGGTGTCATTACCCGAGATGTAGAAACGAGGCGGCTGCTGCTGCGTCTGGATGTATGAACCGTTCCAGCAGCTCAACATACCAGTTCAGCTCATTTCCACAACTTATGTTCCCACGGTATATTACAGAGAGGGACTGAAAGTCACTTTCTGCTGCAGCAGTTCAGGCCCAGGGTCAGAGGAGAATCTGTGTTCGCTTAATTTCCCAGTCTCACACTTTATTCCCTTTTTGTCTGAGCTTCTCTGGTCATAATTTGTCCTCAGCACACGACTCCCCGTCACCAGAGCCTCCCGTGTCTGTCCAGCGCGTCCTCTCAGTGTAACAATTTATATTGTGTGCAGTGTTGAAATACTTTCTGTTTTGGAAAAAGTCTGCAAAATTTCAGTGTTGGCTTGTGATGGCATCAGGGAGATAATTCATTCCATTGTTCATTTGCATTTTATGCCATTATGTTTCCTCACTCGAGATGAGTTGACATCAAATGAGCCTAAATTTATTTCAAGACCTGTTTCCAAATACTTTTTATTTGCTGCAGTCATAATTCAAAGTTTGGATGTGTTTTTGCAGTTAATGCAATAAATCCACTAACCAAGGTAAGTGAGGCATTCAAGCAAACATTGACTTTTTTTTGCAAAATGCAAATGGTCGGGAATCGAACCAGCGACTTGCTGCTCGGGGCATTCGACCAGAATAATACTAGAGATAATTCCAGCGTTGCTTAAAGCCAGGCAAACATCAATCAACAGTAAAACGGCTGAGCTTTTAATCCTGCATCCTGCTTTTAATTCCCATCCTTTTTGTTGTGTGAATGACTTATAATTCATTTATACTGTTGTGGGACATATTTACTTTTATTTCATTACTGCAGCAATCTCTGTGCTTTGACTCTGCTACAGTGTGTGGCTCACAGTTCTGAAGAAACTCTCTCTGTTTATCTTCCTCAGAGTTGTTTATCTGACGTGTTTCTCGGTGCTGACCGACTCATGACTGCAGCACACACTGTTGAACTGTGAAAGGTGGCATCATGTCTCGGTGTTATAAGCTTGTTGACGTGTTCTTTGATCACATACCTCCTGGTTTGAATCTAAAGTTTGACAGTTTTAGATGAGTTGAAACCGTTGCTGTTTAAACAACATTTAACATCAAGCGGAAATAAGAGTTTAGTAGAAACTTTTCATCCTCAAAATTATACTAGAGCCTCTCATTACTATACACTCTATTTCATGCACTAATTAATGTCCTGTCATGATTGTCAAACCTGGAAAGTAAATGATGTAATATAATGTCTCAATTACGTTATATGAATTTCATGAATAATAATGACAAACATTAATTTATGTATAAAGTACACTCTGGTCAGATGTTCAACAGTAACCTTAAATTTACCTAGATTTATTTAGTATTTTTAATATCAACTGATTTTTATTATCTCAATAATAAAGGCAAATACATTAATTCATCTGACATATATCAGTAAGAAATTAAACACAGGGGAATAAAAATCACCCTCCCTTAAATCAAACAAAGTGGTGGGGCCTACAGTTGTGTGTAGTTGTGTTAAAAATGAAAGAAGAACAAAGAAGAGGAGCCCAGAGGAGAAACCACTGCATGTGTATGAGAGATATTATAAAAGATGCTGTGAACATTTAGACAGAGCCTGATGTTCACTCGACCGGCTCACCACTCAGTCTTCAGAGCTCACTGCAGCAGGATAGCAGCACAGTGCTAACACCAAGGTGAGGACACAGTGAGGTATATACTACATGCTACTGAATACTAAGACCTAAACATACATAAAAGTTCATAGTTGCACTTATTTGTGTTTAATGGAAGTCCCATAATGCACGGTTCACTGACAATGTGTTGTGAGCTGCTGCAGTAGATAATCAGCCGATACCAGAAAACCTGCAAACAATGACAGTAAACAAACTATGTGTCGTATGAATAAAGGTAAAGAACCATGTTGACAGCATAACCTCAATTCACATTATTCAATTTTATCTATTTGGAAAAAAATAATATCGTATTGTTCTGCAGATCTGCAATCTGCATAATCATGTCGGCAGCTTGGAGAGGTTGTGTATGACTTTTGTAAAGTGGCAGTATTGAAGGATGGATGTAAAACATCAGTTCTGACGCTCATTAAACCCACATATACAATCTGTTTGAACTATTTGAATGCTCAAACATTCAAAGCTGTTAAACCACATGACATCCCATTCATATTTATATCCCCAATGTTTCTCTTGCTATGTTTTTCCCTTTCTTTTGAATGGGTGGATCTCCTGCTGCAGCCACTCAGGGCTCAGCATGGTGAGTGTCCCTCCAGAGAAAATTCAAACTTAAGCTTGGACTACATGTGTCCTTTTCACTAAAGTACACTGAGTGGGTTTGCACTTCAGGAAAGAACATAAATGCGAATTTGAGCCGGGGGCTATTTGCAAGCGAAATCATGAAAACTGGAAAAGAAAAACGGAGCTCAGAGTCGGGGTTCAAGTGTGGAGGACACACGGCTCATTCAACAGCCTCCTTCAACTTTTAAACAGGAAAGGCCTCGTGTGCTCAAAGCATGTGAAATCCAGCACCTGTTAAAGGTTGTGGAGCGACTTTGAACAGAAATATTTTTTTCTTTTCTTTTTGGTTTGGTTGACGTATGACACGTCACTGCAAACACAGTTTTACAGTCATCGTTGTTTACTTAGTGGGATTTCTCAGCCGCGGCTCAGTCGTCTGTGCTCAGAGTGAGATAAATACATGAGAAGATGAAAGGAAAATTGATTGAATGAATCGTGTGTGTCAGAAAGTGTGACGCCCCGCTAAGAGATGTTTGGCTCCAACATATTCACTACGCGGCCTCACATTTGCTCTGTTGTTTCAATGTTTGTATGTGTATATTGTAACTGCGTACATCATCTACAGCCGTGTGTGTGTGTGTGTGAGAGAGAGAGAGAGAGAGTGAGAGAGATGAATGGCACTCTAAAGGATGCACTTGATTATGCTCAATGGAGAGCTTTCTCCCCTCAGCCTTATTTATGTCCGCACACTGCAGCCTGGACATACACCTATAAATCTGTTGCTGCAGCAGACCACACGCACACACACACACACACACACGCTCTCTTCAACATCTCTGACAGCCTTGTTTGCTCCGATTCCTCTCACCATCTGTTTAAAGGTATCGCTGAATTTTCCTTGACACATTCAAACGCTCATCTTTTTTCAAATCAGAAACTCTGTCCTCTGGTGGTTTCAGCCCCCCTGCAGTACCACAAACCCTCTGACTTTCTTTGGCCCACCTATTCCACGCCGCAAACTGTTGCCCTCATGGTTTCACTCATGCATATCACCCCTATACACACAGCCAACAGTTTTCTCTTTTTGTCATGTAGCCTGAGGCCAGCACTGCAGGGCTTTATAACTCGCACCCTCTAAATATTTCACCTTTGGATGTTGAAAGGTTCTTCTCAAACAGAGACTCCTGAGGAGAAGGGGAGGGGAGGAGGAGAGGGAGGGAGGGTTTTGAGAGATTGAAAATCAATCATTTGGACTGAAAAGAGAAGAAAAAGTTGAGCGAGTGGAAAGAGACATTTTCGATGAAAAGCAGCACGCAGCAAGCCGAGGAGACGGGGATGGAAACTTGTACAGAACGAGGCTGTCTGTAACAATGCAGGCGCAGACAGTGTACACCTTCAAAAAGAATTCAAGTCTTTAATCAGAGGATTGTGCTGTATATACAAAAAGTCCTTTGATTTGAATGAGAGTGAAAGAATATGAATGAACCCGTTTGGTTCAAATCTTTGACATTTTTAGTTTTAGAGTTTCACAGTGCAGGAGCTTGACATGAATCTAGTGTGATGTGAACCGTACAGGTGTGTCTTCAAGCTCGGAGCTGGATTTTTTTTTTTTAGCTGACTTCTGTGTTTGTCACTGGATTCAGAAAAATCTCATATTTCCCTTTCTTTTAAAAAAGTGAAAATTATATTATGAATACTGTTTTAATGTAGAAAAGTGAAAATGGAATGTATTCACTCCCCAGAGGAAATGATTGAATGCACGATGGTTGTAACATAACATGTAGGTAAAAACTGCACAGCACTTTATGTAACTGGATTTTAGGCGTAAATATACTTTTTAATGTGCACAACTCTGCAGAAGATTTATGACATGGCCGATATGAAGCATTGTTAGTCATTAAACTAACCATAAACTTAATAAGCTGATGCATCACTTTGCTATTGCTTTAAAAGTGCTCTATAAATACAATTATCATTTATAATCTCTAGTAACCACTGATGTGGACCTTATGTCTGTGTGACGAGAACTTCTACTTTTGATATTTTGAGTGACTTTTGTTCAGGATTCTGAACCTTTACTGAATTTACGCTTTGAATCCACATGTAGCACTTGTAATGAAGGGTTGTGGATACATCCTTTGGAGGATGTGGTCAACAAGGGTGTGGCGTCTGAGGCTCGATCCGATACAGACTGTTTATTGGGGATTTCCTATTAATCCTTCACTGCATCCTTCAGTGGCTGGGAACTGAAGGAGCCTTTGAGATGGAGCAGCCTCGTTGCACCACTGTGATGCAATTGGTTTTCAATGCCGCCTTTGAAGGATATGGCCCCCTGGATTGAGACGCAGCTAGTGTCCCCACAACATCTGTATTTGTCCACCACCGTTTACTTCTAACTGTAATATCCTCTTGTGGAAATTTTACTAAAAGTAATTCAGTGCCAACATCAGTAGTAGAGAATAAAGCTTCCATTGCAGCATGAAGTAGCAATAAGTGTCTAATTGTGAAAATGGCTTCACCATGTGCAAGCAGCTGAACCAGCCTTGACCCTAGAAATAGAAAAGAGTCCACCTCCCTCTGCTCTGTCAGAGTTTTCAACTTCCTGTGTTGACACTGTTCAAACTGAACCACCCTCAGGAATTTCTTTGGGTATGTGGGCACAATCTGCTGTGGCTCAACTAAGACAGATGAAACACTGCTCCGTGTTGAAGCCTCACTCTGTGATTTAGGCAGATAAAACAGATTTTACTCCAAAAATCTTGCCTCAAGCAGCTTAAAGACCACCATGAGTGTCGGCTGTGGTTCGGGAAACAGACTAGCTGGAGGTAAAAAAGTGTCACTGGCTGCTGGTGTAACTCCCCGCCAACCCAGCCAACACACACTGCACTGCCGCAAACACGGAGAGAAGTCAGAGCCGCACACTAATGTGCAACAGCAGTGTTTAACTGTTGGCATATTGTGAATGTGCTGCCTGACACCACGCAGCATAGAAAGAGAAATGAAAGGAGAAAAGAGGTGTGTAACTGCTTTTATTCTGCTCTCTGAGCTGTTGAAGACTCTACAGCACCGAGGTCTGGAATACTGAGCAGCTGTTGCATTGAACACAATGTTTGAACCAATTTATTAGTCATTGTTATTCACAGAAGACATGATTGGTGTTATAGTAGCGAGTGCAGTGGTTATCAGCCTTCAGCTCAAACACTGTTGTGGCATTCCCAGCTTCATTTGATCATTTTGTTTGTTATTTAGCACATTAAATTTTGATCACTGTATTTATCTCCCCACCTGCATCATACAGCCACATGCTGTGAGCCAACATGGAGCGCAGTCACTCCAACCACAGGCACAGTAATAAAGTCACTTCTGCATTGTGAGGCCCATGAAACCAGATTATTATCTGGTAAATAAATTAGTTTCTCTGTGCACCATGAAAGATCCAGACATATTCAAACTATATTGTTTTAAAAGAACATCTATATACTGAAACAACATTTTATTCTAAAAACAAAAAGGGGTTTTTACATGTTTTTACCACCATAAAAGTATTTAAATCCATGTTGGTGAACATTTCTCCCTCCATCTGACAGGTGAGACACTTCAAGGTGATGATTCACCATCAATAAAAGGACAATGAAAAATTTTACATTTTATCACACAGCACAGTCCCAGAGATGTTACTTATTTAAGGGACTGATTGATTTGCCAAAAAAGGCATTGTTTGTCTTCAAAATTACATTTAAAAGGGGAATAAACAAACAAAAAACACCTTTATGGTACAGAATCTTCTTCCCATGTTGATTCTGCTTCAAATCCACTAACATCTATGGGCTTGTGTTGTGTGATGATCAAACTGCCCATTTACCAGTGGTCCTCTATAACGAGCAGCCTGAGGCACACCTGTGCAGTAATGCTGCTGTGTAATCAGCGCCTTGATGTGACACACCTGTCAGTGTCAGGTGGACAGTGACACACGCTCTCTAAACACTGATTTAAACACATGTGGACAACATTTGGGAAAAGCTGTTTGTAGTTAAAACAAAAGTTTCTGACCTTTTACTTCATGAAAAATGGCAACAAAAAGTTTCATTTGCATTTTTCTAATGTATATATTCAAAATGAGCATGCCTGCTCTTCTGTAGGTGCATATTCACAAAATGATCAGATCGGTTTGATTTGTGTTCATTTTTGATGTTCCATAAACCACAGATGTGATTTTCTCTGAACTTGTATTTTTCTGTGCTGCTGACTTTACAATGTATAAAACTAGTTGTGAGCATAATGTGAGTTTGCACACTTCAGAGATGACAAAATACCAGCGTGCAGACTGTATGGTTGTGGTGATGGTGGATGAAGTGTTGTACGATGGAAGTGTAGCATTGATTGATGCAGTTTTAACTTGCTGGCATTTACTCCTTTGTAATTTACAGCATCTTTTTTCTTGTATGTTATCAATATTAACACACTATGTAGTTCATGGTCTTAGTATTTAGTATTGAAGTGGCCTAATGCTGATGAGTACTGACGAACTAATGATCTTCTGCACAGGGTTACAGCGTGTCATCGGGATTTGTCAAGAGGACAGACCAGTGTGTGTGTGTGGATATGATAGGAGACGTTAATTAACTTAACACCACCTTAAATCAGTGGAGTCGGCCCCGCTTACCTGTTCACTGTCAGGAGACAAGCTCAGTGCTCTGTGGTTAATGGTTGCGGTAGCAGAGCAGGAGTAAACAGCCTGTTTTTCTTTTCCTTTCACTTGAATATAAATCAGCCTTATTTTGTACATCAGAGCCTCTTTCAACCAGCAGCCAATTAGAGTGCGTGATTTGCGAAACCCATTGTACTGTAAGTTGCACAGTATTTCTTTTGTTCTCAGCTTATTCCATTTCTATTTTTTTCTTCCATAAGTGGGATTGTGTTGAATGTCACATATTGTAGACGATGCACAGAGGAACTGCTGTGGTGGTTTCACGCAGAGACTCCTGACCCTGAGCAGGCAGGACGACCAGACGGGGAGGGGGGGGGGGGGTGGAGGTGGAGGTGGAGGTGGAGGAGGAGGAACTGATCCCTCTTGGATGAATGATATATGAATTCTGATCATTTGTCACGTCTTACTCTCTGTGCATCCCTTCTCGGTTCAAGCTCTCCCTCTGTTTGTTCACCCTCCATCTCTCTATCTATCCCTTCATTCATCAAGGCTTCAGTCTCATCGCCTCTTCCCCTCACTTCTCCACCTCCTCTCTCTGTTTCTATTGTTGCACTCTTAACCCCCTTTTTCTTTTCCTCCCTCTGCCTCCGCCGTCGCATTCACCCCATTCCCCCTGTTTTTTTCCATCCGTCGACTGTCTTCTTTCTCTCTCATTGCGCTCGCCCTCAGACCCACCCGCCCCTCCAACCCCCTCCCCCCCACTTTTTCAGGCTGATTTGCCTCACTCAATGGCGGGGTGTTTGACAGGCCTGCTGTGGAAAGATAGTGCGATTGAATGCGAATGGGAGGAGGAGGGTAAAAAGGGTGAAGTGGTATTAGCTGGTGAAAAGGGGGTTGGCACCAAGCGGGCGACGAGGAGAGGAGGAGAGGAGGAGAGGAGGAGAGGGGGGTGGGTGGGATCCAGGCTGGGGAGAGAGGGAGAGAGAGAGCCAGGCATGGGGCTTAGGTCGAGCCAGGCAGACTGACACCACCACCCCAGAATTAGAGAGAGCGAGAGAGAGAGGGAGAGAATGAGCCGGAGCGGAGACAAGAGACAGAAAAGCTTGTATCTCCAAAATGTCAACTATTCAGAAACTTCAGTGTGACATTGTTTTCAGCTCCAGTGTGAAAGATGGTGTCACACAGAGCTGACACAGGCATGTTTAATGATGGGAGACGTATGTGGGTAACAGATATGATGTGCTGTGAGCTGGTTAAACCTCCACCCACCAACATGTTTAATATAAAAGGCTCTCGGCTGTACATTTTCATAATGTAGTCACAGTTGGCTTTGTACATCATGCCATTGAGTAAAAACGCAAAAAATATATACCATGTTACTTACAAGTGAATGCATCATCCCCTTCAGCACCATGGACAGAGACGGCATGGAGCTCAGAGGACAGGAGCTCCAAAATCAGAGGTACACACTATTAAGCATTAGTTAAGCATTAATAAATACTGAATGCTTAATTTATAACGCATGAATACTCATTAGTATGTAGTTTATAAATACAGTTAGTGCTTATCAATGATGAGTAAAGCATTTATAAATGACATACTAGTGAGTATTCATGTGTTATAAATTATTAATTCAGTATTTAATGCTTAACTAATGCTTAATAGTGTGTACTTATTATAAAGTGTTACTGTGATTTTAAATCAGGTTGTAACTCACATGAGGGAAACTAAACAGATCATCTTCTATTATCTCAAACATGGAAACAAGAATTGAGAAGAACAGTGCACTGTACATTATTATAATATTAAGATCAATGTGCAAATCGGAGAGCAATGCAGTATCTCACATGATCACAACTCACATGATTTCAGGTAGGGCAAAGAGGTGGGGCAGGTGTGTGTTGTCATGATTTTGGTGCATGTTGGTTAGTGGAAGGCATATTTTTACATACACCTATCACTCAATGCAACACACACTGGGCATTAAGAAAAAAAATGTGTGTCATCTAAAAAAAAAAACTGTTGTCTTACCAGGCTGCAAATATTTTTTTGCAAATTGGACGTTTTACATGTGAGTCATGGGGATCGCCTCATTTCTGGAGCCAGACTCAAGTGGCCAAACTGCATTTAACCCCAACCCCAACGAGCAGTTCAGGAAAGACTTACTGTTCTGGTACAGACCATGGTCCAGAGCCCTGATTCCTCCTGGGTGGGGGGAGGGGGGGTGAACCTCCTGTGGTCTGAGCCTGACATTAATACTCACGTGTGTTCAGATTTGAGATTGTTTATTGAACCGCTCTGTTTTCTCATTCACATTCCTGGTGGTGCTTTCAGCTTGGCTGGACATTGACTACAGTTGACAGTTTGGCTGTGAAATCAGCAATCACATCCGTGTTGTTGAACTTGTGTGCAACCGGTCAGCTCGTGGTGGGGGACAGCATGATACTGCGCTTTTGTTTGCGAAGCCCCACCAGGAGGAGTCTTCCTGACAGGCAGACAGGAGCTGAGTGCTGGCTTCATGTGTGTCACCGCACAACCATGGATGTCTTCACCCTCTTTGGGCCATGTCAGTGGCATTTTTCAGTTCTCTTGTAATCCTAAATGACTGGCCCCTCCGCCTGCCAATCATGCCCCCTTGCTCCAGTCAATAGTGTGCTGCAGCGACAGGTTGGGACAAGGACATTTCCCTTCTGACATGAAGTGCTGACCTTAAATCCTCAGAGACAGAGAAAGTCACTGAACCGTTGCACTAGACCTCTAAAAATAACCAGGGGAAGGAGACTGGAGACAAAATGATTTCTATTTTCTTTCTCTCTTTCTGTCTTCACCCATCTCTCCCACTGTCGTCCTCTATCCCCCCCCCTGCTATCACTCCTGTGTTCTCTCTCTCCTCTCAGTCTAATAGTGTGGGATTTTATTTAGCCTCGGCCTGTCTAAGTTCATAAAAGCTGATCTGGTATCACCCCTCATCCACTGTTCTTTCTCTCTTCAGCTGCATCCTCCTCACCTCCTTACCCCATTCTCTTCCTCTTTCTTTTTTTTCCGCCCCGTCCACCGGCTCACCTCCAATCACCCTCGGTGCATCTGACAGCTGAGCGAGAGGCAGAGAGCGAGCGAGTGTGGAGGGGAGAGCGCGGGGGGTCGTCAGATTGCTGTAAAGAGCCTGAGAGTTGACAGCTATGGGAAAGGACAGCTGACCCCTCTTATATAGAAAAAGAGAGTAGAGATGGTGGTGGTGGTGGAGGTGGAGGCGGGGTGAGGGGGTCGAGCGAGGAGGAGGAGGGGGTGGAGATAGAGACGGGGAGAAAGGGCAGGAGAGGAGAGAGGTGTGCCTGAGATGGAATGGAGTAATATCAGTCCTATAAAAAGTCCATTCAATTTAACCATTTCAAGCTCAGTCTCTGGTTCAATCTCCTCTGTCTGCTGCTGGTGTGTGTTTGTGTGTGTGTGTGTGTCTGCTCATGACACCTCGGTGCAGGCTCATCGCTGTTTAGAGGTGAGATTTTATTGGTGAGCTTTACTCTGTGTCAGTGCTGTAATGTCCTGCGTCCTTGCTTTATTGGGTCGTATTGTTCTATTTTTAACATATGCACATTTTTTTTTTCATGTTCATGCCATGTCCATGTAAGTACAAGTACAACCAATGACAGACACAGTACATGTAGTTAGTAAACAGAGCATCAGTGAGTGATGAGTATATTTCAGTGGCTATATACAAAACAATACCGTTGTGTGGATGTAAAAGGAGGAGAAATATAAGAAACTATTAATACAAACAAAACTAGTTAAAGCAGAAGTGAGTGGTCCGGTCGTTTTCGCTAATGCTGCGTTCCAGGCAGGCTTTTGAAATCGTAAATTACAGCTTCAAGTCACAACTTACGACTTTGTAGCGTTTCAGGCAACCCACTCGTGTTTTTCCGACCTGTTTTACCGGTGACAGTCACTATAACGGCCACTCGTAACTTCCGACCGGTGAACTCGTACCAGATCGAACTGGTACGACTTCACGGTCGGAAAAATACGAGTTTCCTTGAACGCACCATAACAGTCCTCGTCCCTACGTCGCCACATTCACGGCGTTCCTTGGCTGCACACACAGCCCTGCATGCCGTTCTCTCTCCTCATTGGATAAAAACTGTAGGATACGATAAATGTTTTCTCTTCGGCTCAGAGCAGAGCAGAGGGACTGAGAGACCCGTGTTTCAGTCCAAACACTCTATGTAAGTGATTGCTGTCGGAAGATATAACTATTTAAGACTTATATTAACACAAATATATCACTCACTTCTGCTTTAATTATACCTCATTCCATAAGAATCCACTTTCAATACAAAACAGCAATAAACACCAGACTATTTAAAAGTTTTCCTCATGTCATTTCCTATGGATTCATTAAATGTAGTGTTGTGTGGTGTTATAAATGTAAATGAATATCACTAAAAACAATACAATATTACATTACATTCATTAGTGAAGGGCAGTTCTATCTGTGGATCGTGTGGGTCGGGTCCTAAAATTAACATTCTGCTTAACACATGGTGTCAGGTGGGTGACATAATATATAATTAATGAGGAAAATATTAATTAGTTTCTCTAAAATGTGAGCATATTTCAAGCTTCATGGTACGTCAGGCACGAATTAGACAGCTGAACTTGTTATGATTTATTATTTATTTTGGGCAGCAGCTGAACATTATTATGAGCCTTTTTAAACATTTTGTATTCCAAAAGCAGATACATTCATAACTTTAGAAGGGAGTAAAAATGTCAGACTGTGTTCAGGCGGAATATCTGTGCCCATTTTACCAAAAAGAGACGACTTTGGTCAAATATGTCACTATATCATCATGTGTAATATCACATAGAGAACATGTGATCAAGTGTGAGTCTCTGAATCTGTAAAATAATGTGTTCACTAGTTGTTTTGGATGGAATCACAGTCAGCATCTCGACCAGCTGTCACCTCGAGGGAATTTTGGAACTTGGACTCAAGGATGGACTGATTTGACTTTAGTTGTCAAAGGTCAAAGGTCACTGTGATCTCACAAAACAAGAAGTCATACACTTATTAAAACACAATTTAACACAAATATCTAGATGGGCAAATGATGCTGACGTGACATTTTCTTTCTAAATGGTCAAATATGACTGTGACATCCTAATGTTCTGCAGATGCACTTCTGGCCACAACACTCAGTGCTGTGACTCAGGAACAGAACGGGGGGTTGTGACCAAATTTGCTCCTGGGCTCCAGCCTTTAGTTCTTGACAACAGGAAGTTGTGCAGTCTAACCAGCCGATTGATCTTTTACAGTACAGTTTAATTACATTTATATGTGGAGAGTGTCCAAGAAAAGTGACATCACTTATTCCCAGAATAACATATTTTTATCCTCTGGTGGTAAAGACATCAAGTGGCTGTAGAAAAGATGAGAGGATTAACAGCAGAATTAGGTGGGCTGTTCTTAGTCACTTGAGGAAATCAGGTAGGAACAGATGTTTCAACAAACCAGAGAAATGCTCTTTATTTAAAACTCCCACCCAGCAGCTGCTATTGGTTTCCGGTGCTCCAGTTACAAAGGGAGAGGCAACTGAATTTCAAGAGATATGCGATCTCTGGAAAACTGCTCAATCACCATCAGCATTTTTAAATTCTGCGGTCAGATGAGACAAACATCAACTAGTGTCATCTCAGATCTGCTGAGCTGCTCAGTGCAGCTGACTCCGTCTTCTGTCCGGGGTGACGAACATGACTAACCTGGACTCTGTGTATCATGACTCATCATCATGCATACATTTGTAAACCATGTAGTTAATGTATGTGGACAATCTGGTGTCGGATCAGCAAATCTTTGAATGGCTACTGAATCACATCTCCAGAAGGAAAAAAGCATTTGCAATATTGTAATATTTCTTTTTTATGTTCAACAATAATATTGTCTGTCTCAGTCCAGAGCTCTGACAGGTTTTGTGGAACATTTAAGGTTGTTTTTTTTGTTTGTTTTATTGTATCTGTTTGTTTTTGTGGAGGCTACTGTTTTCTTGACTGCATCACAAACCGATTTTAGCACAGAAGGACAATTTCACCCTGTTGATGGCTCAGAATTGTTCTAACGGGGCCGTCACAAACGTATGTTGGAGCAAGAGAGTTCCAGCTATTTAAAAAGGTCAAATGGGAGCACTGACAGACTGGTAGAGATATCACACTAAACCACACATATCAACATACCATATGTGGTATTTTTCGTAATAACTAAACAGATTTATACCTTTTTGGCACTTTAGCATGTGGCAAATGAAATTATGAACTGCTGTTTAATGGAGCAATTGCACAATTATGTAATAATATTAGTTTGTCCACCTCCTTTACGCTCACTGCATTCCATGTTCAGTTCTCTGAGTCCTAATGTCATCAGTGTGAGTGGAGGTTTGTGGTGTCGCTCCACTGAGTCGCTGCTGTGTGTGGGAGCTGCAGACCCCTGTTGACCAATCAGGACGCATTAGCTCGCGGCCGCTCAATCTGTCAGTGCTGCACCTAAGGGAGCCCAGGGGGAATGTCCCATACTGTATCTAAATGCTAATCAGTGATCATGCCAATAACGAACACGGACAAATCTCAGCCACAACCCTCTGCTCCCTGCACTGATAGGTGCTGAATGTTTTGACCGAATACTAACATTTAATCAGTGATACAAAGATCTCTCGGAGAAAAACAGCAAGTCCTCGAATCTGAGATAAACGTGTTGATGGCCAGACTGATTCAGTGATAAAGAGCAGAAGTCATTAGAGGAGTGTGTGTGTGTTTTGAGTGTGGAGTAACATCCAAGGAACAGCTTGTAGGAATATACTGAGGAGATTGCAGGCAAAGGTGTGTGAGCTTTTGTGTGTGTGAATTCAGGATTTTTTCATTTATATGGGTGTGTAAACTATACGTGTGTGAGTCCGTTTGTGGGTTCAGTACACATAGGTGGCATGACACTGCAGTAACTTTGCTATCTTCTTTACTGTTTGTTTTATTTCATTCATAATCTTGAATCTGTCACTTATGTGCAGAGGTCTCTGTGTATATGATAGTAATCAATTCACACACTTGACACTGTGTCTTTTACGTGTGTGAGTGAAAGTATTTTTGTGGTGTTCTCTGTGCATGTATTTGTGTGTGCGGCAAACGGCTGCGAGGGTGTGTTTGTGTGTGTGGTCTAAGTGCTATGTAAAAGCGATATTATAGCAACACGTAGGTTGATTTCACTGTCAGCTCTGGTGTTTTGATTTTTTCACATCTCCAGCTCTGTGGGATGACAGCTGACTAAGACGTACTCTTCCACTCGCTCAGAGCCTGAGTGCATGTGCGAGAGAGAAACGGCGTGATTATGTGTGTATGGTTGTGTGTCACAGTATGTATTAGCACAGATGCACACGTGTCTCGGATGCGTGGGTGTGTGTGGGTGTGTGTGTGTGTGTGTGTGTTCTCTGGCTCTGACGATAAATGAAATAATCAAATGTTTATGGTGCGTAAAATGGCAATTGGCAGCAGTGGTGACCCTGTGTGTGTACGTGCTGTGTGTGCCTGCGAGTGTCGGTGTGGATGCGGGGCACACGCCACGCTGTCAGATGCAAGGTTGTTATTAACAACACTCTACACAGAGAAATGGAGCAGAGGCAATACAGGGTCTGTCAGCCGGCAGAGAAAGCGCAAGAGATAAAGCAGTAAAAGTGAGAAATATGCATACACACACTCTCACACACACACATACACACACTCACACTTTTGCAAACAAAAGTAGAAGATTATTTAAGAAATCTCTCGGTTCAGTTGAAGGTCAGAGGCAGTGCGTGGCAGGTTGCTTAGCTACGCCCCAAATGAAAAAGGTTAAAATTAGACAGGGATTTAGAATATGCTCTGATTTCCACCGAAAACCGTCTAATAACTGCAGTCCAACCTTTTCCAGAGACTATTACACTTAATCATTCCTCGTTGAATCTGCTGGAGACGGCATGAATGAGTCACAAAACCACATTAGCTCTGACAGGCATTTGAGTAAACAGAGAGCACACTTAAATGGGACGCCGTTCCAGTTCAATCAAATAAGTGACAGCTAAATTACCCACTGTGTGCAGCTACACCCTCTCCATGCTGTTTTTTTTTTTTTCTTTTTTTAAATCAATCACAGTGTTTACAGGCAGATTTGGATAGAAGTGTAAACGGGGCCCCGTACGGGAGAGACTGGTACGGTTTTATGGCGATGACGATGGATGGTGAAGTGGAAACGGAGCATCTGGAGTCAGCAGAAATGCAAGAAGCAAATGTAATTTTGTCCTGATCTCCGCTGTCAGTCGTGCAGTTGAGAAACTTTTTGGCACTTTGGCAACAATTTCTGAAGTTTTGCCATTAACTGAAAATAACAATCTGTCTCTCACTTTGTGTTTAATACAAAACAAACACATTGTGAGAAAATCTCAGACGTTATATTTTGGGGATTTTTGTCACTGTTTTGACACGACAGAGGTTTTGATGGACTCTTTTGATTGACAGTGACGTTCTCAGGCATCAGAACCTCACTTTATTTACTGAGACAGGAAAAACTTTGGTACAATATCATCGCCTGTTATTGTCCCACAGCATTTTCCTCCAGATGGCTATATCACAATAACTGTGTGTCCAATAATTCATTATGTAAATGATGTGGATCACATCTGTGCATGTCTCCGTCTTCTGATAATCTTAGTTGATATGGAGAATGATCAACTGTATTGAAAACACAGTGAACCCATATAAATACAATGGGCTTTCAAAAATATAAACCACAATATCACATATATAATAGCTGATGTCTGCAGTGATGATGTCATTTGGAGCCAGATCGGGAGGTGGAGGTTTTGAGATGTGTCCAAGTCGCCTCTGTTACAGTAACATCAATGGGTCAATGATCATTACTTCAGCCAGTCACCATGGGCAATCCAGATGTTTTGGCTTCCATTTTTGGATGCTGTGATTCATGTACATTCATTGTGATGACCTCAAACACTTCATGTCAAGATTTCTTTTCAGATGATGAGACAAAGGTGAAATACTTAGACGTGGAATTCAGAGAAATTCTGCACTTCTTTTTTTTCACAACCTAACTAGGATAACTTTTTTATTACATGAAAAGAAGATTAATTTTGTAGAATGTGGATTATCTAGAGACCTTGTAAAGGTAAGCCACTGCCAGATGCCAGGCACAACTGTATTATTTTCAGCTGTTCCCAGAGAGACAAGAGTGCACATGGCCACCTGAAGAAAAGATGCCGCACATCACATCTTTTCAGAGTTCTGCCTGTTTTGTGCAGACGCACAGAACGCTTCTGTTTGAAAATCTCCAAAAACTTTTCAAAAAAGCACTGGAAGCCAATCAGATGGGACAGGAGTCATCACCCTGGTAATTAAGAAATTGGATGAGATGGAGGCTTTATGATGTGTCAGAAACTACCACAAGTAAGAAGGAATAGCCTAATTGTGGGAGTAGATCAACCGGACACTGAATGGTGGTAATGATATATTGTTGTCATAGAAACAAAAGCCACCTGCAGCGTTCCCCAGCGCCTGTCAGTTCTATTCTTCTAGAGAAAAACAATACATGGACACTCGCCTCCAGTCAGTCAACAGTTGTCTGTGGTGACGACCTTCAGTAACAGCTGTACTTCTTCATATTTTCTGTTGCTGCATAACTTTTCATCTTTCCGTCAACATTCTCTTTCTCTGTAGATGGGCCGCTTGATTTAGTGAAGTTACATTGAAAACTTTGCTTTGTGCAGCTTCAAGTCAATGTTTCCAGCTGTGGTACGCTATCGCTTATTATCTCCAACAGGTTTCAGCAACGTCCCCCTCATTGGGTTCTCTACCAGCCCCCCGGCGGTCAGCTGTGACCGCAATCCATTTCTGTATTCACGAGGGGGCTTCTCACTGACAAATCACCACCATTCTGTGTTTTGATGAGGTTCTGAATTATTATCCTCTCTACAGTGATCCATGTAGTGCTATCTTAGATTCACAGCCGCTATCTGCTGCACCATCAGCGGCTGAAGCACAGCAGATCCATCATGGCAGCATTGTTAATTCTCCTCCTAATCTATCATTTGCTATGGAAATTAAATTCAGGCACCTGTTCTACTAATATTCAAATAAGGCATAATAATGACTCCATTTCCGATTTTGACTTTTGGAGAAAGAGTCATTAACAATAAGTTTGCTGCATTTTTTTTTCTTCTGAATCCTGTGCAACATGATGTTCAGCTTTTGATCGGTCCATCGTGCCGCTGTTGAAAAATGAACTCTCTCTAAGCTTCATGTAGGCAGCATTTATTGCAGCGCCACTTAGATTTAGCTGCGTGCACATGAAACAAAAAACATAAGTCACAGCACCGTATATGTCCTATATACATGCCTGCTGGCTTGCAGTCGTTCTAGACTAGGTGGGTGGGTTAGATAGTGAAAGGTGCCTAGAAGCAAATGTCTGTTCCAAGAAGATGCTCTGTTAATCCTCTAATCTACACACAGAGATGATGTATGTACCAGAGGTTGCGCTAGACTTTTTCGTCGCCGGTCATTTTGACTGACGGGGTCATAAAAATTCCGTCATAATCTATTTTTACCGGTCACTTTAATTTTTTAAAAATGATAATAATGCCATATTCAATAGCATTCAATTTTAATTCATGTTTAATTCATATCTGTACATATAACATATAACAGCTGACTACTGTCGGTCCCTCGGACACTGCAGCTGAATCTCGCCCGTTAAATCATTATCGACCGTCATATTTGCACTGACACGACTCCCAGTCAACATTTAATCCACTTGAAGGAGTTTGAATACTGCGGGGAAGCTTTCTGTCTTCTTCTCTGTTGTTGGTGTTTGTGTGGCAGCACTAACAGCGCCACACACGCTCCACACAGGCCTGGGGTATGTACTACAGCGTTTTCTACTGAGCGCACCAGCCAGCTGTGAGTTTTTCTTTTTTAATCTAATTCTCACCTGTGACATTGTATATGTTTTATATCGTTATCCACCGCTCCATGTATTGATTATCCGCCGGCTTCATTGTAAACAAATGCACATGGCCAGACGGCCATGGGTGTGAATTGCAATCTGTCAAAATGACGGATGGCCTCAAAATTTTTCCGTCACCGTTTTAAAAAAACGGTCAATGACGGAAAATATCCGGTTAACGCGACCCCTGGTATGTACAGTACAGTATGTGTGTGTGTGTGTGTGTGTGTGTGTGTGTGTGTGTGTGTGTGTGTGTGTGTGTGTGTGTGTGTGTGTGTGTGTGTGTGTGTTGGCAGATGAGTGGTGGGGTAGATTGGACTTTCATGACTGCTTAAGTTACATAAAGAGACAAAGTGGGTTGAACACAGCCACACACCACAGTGCACCTACAGGTGATGTCATCACACCTTATATAAACTGAGTGTGCATGATGCTGACCAATAGACAACTGAAGCCCGACACTCCCTCACTTCTTTTTTTTTTATCATAACAGTTTATACAGTACATGCATATATGATTTGGCCCTGAAATGACAACTTTAACTTTATATGTATGATTACCTGTTTTGTTTTGAATAATTATCCTTGTCCATTTACTGTGCCTGTGCCTTTCTTATAGTACATTTAATGGGGCCTTACACCAACCCACTGACATTCATTGTCCTCTCAGCTGCTTCCTGCGTGGTGCTGGAGAGGTTCACAGTGCTCACATCACTGAACACGACTAGTTGAAGACTAAAAACTGATTAAACATGTTTGAATTCATCAGAGAATGGAGATGAAAGAAAGACTTGCTCAGAGCAACTTTGACAATAAACTCACACCAACACCCAAAACTCTGATTACTTTATTCCAACATGGGACATTTGTGAATCTCCTGACCTGTACCTGCAGGACGTTATGCACTGCACTACTGCAACATGATTGGAAACTGCATGAATAAGCAGGTGTACAAATGTGCGCACAGAAATCATGCATGTGCCATTACCCACACATTAACTCATATCTGTGGGACAGGAATGTGCAGTTTGAGTGTTTTCGAGCTACACACTCTTCAGAGGGAGCGATAGGATAAGGTGAGCATGAAATATCAGGGGAGAGAGGTAAGTCTCTGATAAAGCCTTGTTTGTTGAGCTGTTTACTTGAAGAGCCTTCTGTGAAATGTCAAAGCCGTCTTTGTTAACTTGATTTTAAATTATTTATGAGTGATGAATTTTATCCTTCCTTATTGACTTTCCACTTTATCCTGAACTGTGAGGAATGGTATTAAGTCTTTCAGCATGAACTCTATAAATGAATCATTGATCATCATTTCAATGTTTAATAGTGATTCTTGAGATATCGACATTGATGCTGGTTTATAGATGCATTGTGTGGTAATGCCAGCTGCTCTGTTGAGGATGTACTGTATAGAAATAACTGCAGCTGACCTCCACTTGCCCTCTGAAGTTAATATATAGTACATGCACACTTTATAAGTTTACATATGTATGAGAATAGAAACATTTCTCTGGCTGCTCTCATCATTCCCGTCCTTTTATTCCCTCCCCCTCCACGCCTCCGTCTCGCGCATATCCACCCACCTTGGTCTCTTATCTATTTTAAATGCGCTGAGGAGAGACTGAACCGCCTGTAAACTCAAAGCGACAATACATTCCTTTTAATTAAGCAATTAATATTGGTTGACAACTTTGTTGGGTGCATCAGTTATTCTAATGTGCCGGAGAGATGTTCACTTTGGGCAAATGAGTCATGAGGCGAGCTCGGAGAGGAGAAGAGAAGTGCTGTCACACTGAGGCTTTATTTCCACTTAAAGAGCCCATTATCTGCTACTGGGGTGGGAGGCAAACTCATGGAAGTGTAGTTATGTTTCATGGAGTGTTAGATTAATTATCCTATTAAGTCAGTTTTGTATAGATAACTGTGTAGGATCAGATGGAGCACCTTGGACCAGCGTCACATGACGCAGATAAAATAGAGCCTGATTTCCACTCTCTCAACCCCTCTTTACCCAGGATGCACCAGCCTGCCCTCACTAGAGTAACAGCAGGGGTTGGGGTAGTTCAAACACCTCAGACAACGCTGTGTTTAAACTGTCCTGACAACCTCTTGAGAGAGTCATGGGAGTAATGGCTGCCTCCTCTTAAGCAGCAAATGTGGCAGTAGCGTGATGACACTGTTGCACCATCTGATGCTGAGATCAGACTACGTGATATCAGCATGACGACGGCTCAACCCAGCAGATGTGAGGAAACACATGAGACCCTCTGACGTGGAGCAGCAGGAGCCCAGGAGGCTTTTCACACACGCATATGTATGTAAGCAAAGAGAAGCAGAAGACAGATAATGTTATTTTATTTCACATACACACACACACTCACATACTCACACACACCTTCACCTCCCAGTACCGGCTTCATTTTCATTCAGAAAACCGTGTTTGCATGCACAGACATTTGTAGCTGGTGCTGTCAGGTGGAACAGTGAGTTCAGTCCCTGGCACCTTACCTGTCACACAACTTGTGAAATATGGCACGCTCTGATTGGTGCAGTCTGCTCTGTCTCTCAGGCAACTAATGTCAAGAATTTATGGCAAAATCGCCTTATACTGTAGGACAGAATGACCCTGATATCATGCAGTTTGAAACTAATATTCACATTCTTCCTGCTTAAACTTTGATGCAGTAGATTTGTGCACATGCAACAACGGATTGTCAGCAGCATTTCATTGGCTCTCTGTAAATAATATTGTTAAGAGTATGGTCAAGAAGTACCATGCTTTATGTGAAAAGTGTCCTGCTTTTTAATTTAATTGAATTTAGCTTTGACCTCCAAATTCTTGCCCTGTCTCATTTTAATATATTACACCAAGTTCTCAGTTGTGAACCTGATGAGTCTGATCCATTAAGCCCCTTTATAAAGCCTGCTAACACCTGGCCTTTGTCGGCAATGTAAACGTGTAAAATTAGCATTCGCTCCCTGACCAAATGACTCTGCAGTAGTTATGGATGTTTATCCTCTCCAGCTCCAGCTGACGGGCAGTGATGTCAACACAACACCTGGTGAACAGGCCAGTTTTCAGCCCTTTTCCTTGCTGTGAGGTCTCTCAGAGCTCAGGCACTGCAACAGAGTGGATCTGCTAAAACTTTACACTGTACAGTGTTCTGTGACCACATGTGATTATGCTGCTCTATGTATTTATGTGTCCTCTTGAATGATTGCAGTGGGAAAGGTGTCAATAAGGTAAAACCTGCTTATAGCCACATAAAATAATAGTCTAACTATGACTTTAAGGCCAAATTATATTTATCTTAAAGGGATAGTTCAACATTTTGGCAGATTTGCCCATATACTCTCTATATTCCTGGGAATAGGTTCATTACCTTTAATTGTCAGTGCAAGCTGTTTTTAGAACTACGGAGGCTCATGGGATTTCTTGGTTTCCCTCATCAAATACACAATCCAACAACTCCAAAGCGCTCTGGTGGACAAGACAGAGTTGTTTACGAGGCAAATGCAGAGACTACTTGCCGAAAAACTGCCCCCGACGGGAACGTGCATCAGCGGTTTTGCATGAATTTACCTCGAAAACAACTCTGTCTCGTAATGTTCCGTTATTATCTCATAGCGTGGTGAATGTGCATGTCACAACTTGTCCACCTTGGAGTTGTTGGATTGTGTATTTGATGAGTTTGATGAGGGAAACCAAGAAATCCCATGAGCCTCCTTAGCGTAGCTCTGAGCAGCTCGCGGCTCTGCTCCGCTGTTCTAAAAACAGCTTGCACCGACAATTAAAGGTAACAAACCTACTCCTAAATCTATAGGGATTATGGCAATGGGCCAATTTGCCAAAATGTTGAACTATCCCTTTACTCACACAGTCAGTCTGATGCTGACAGATAGACTGTGAGAACCCAGTCACCACTGAGAGACATTTGTACCCCAGACAAAACAAATGCAAGTACGTATGTGTGAGTGGTGCTTTGCGTCGCTGTGAACACAAAGCTCATGTTTGTGTGCTTAAATGACAGCATTCCTGAAATCCTTGAAAACATACATGTTGAATGGGATGTAGCTTGGGGAATACCATCAAAACATTATTCTGCAATCCAACAAATATGCATAAAATATGCAGCAGTATGCATAATGCAGCAGTGCTCATGTGGGAGCCCTTGACCTTCGCTCGCTCCCCTGGCTCTCCTCCATCTGCCCTTGAAAGGTTCTCTGACCTTAGCCTCAGCTCCGACAGCACCCCCCCCTCCCTCCTCACCCGTCTGCTCACAGACCTGCCCCTCCCTCACCCACTTATCCACCAGGTCGTCCCAGGCAGGCCCGCAACCCCGGCCGACGCCCCATTTGAGCACCTCGACTGTTGCCACTTAATTGGTTGCTAGAAAGCAGCACACTTCCTAAGTGTTTATTACACAGACGCACACACACACACTGGCTGGTTTTAATTAGGGTGGGGTCTTTGTTTACTAATTCAACTATATATGCTTGTCCAGAGCCGTGTTTGTGTGTGTGTCGGCCTCATTTTCCTCCATTTTAATGGGCCTATTGGACTTTTAGAAATGAAATTGTGGATAGTAAATGGATTTGCTGTAGTTTGACCGAGTCCATTTCACCGCCTTGATTTTCTCCCTGTTCCAGTTTGCTGGCTCACAATAATGAAGCAGGGGCCAAACATGCTCAGAGGAGAGTGGTCATCCCTCTCTCTCTCTCTCTCTCTCTCTCCCTCCTTCTCTGTGGATGGCACTTGTGAAGTGAGTGAGTAATCTAATTCAATTCTTATTATGCATTGACAGTTCATGGTAATTGCAGCTGTTCTAATGTCCTCCATTACATGTGACCGCAGCATGAGCGCCGGCTTTAATTTCCTGGCCGGGCGGAGAGAGAGCGAGACATGAAATTAAAGCCGAACGAGGGTCACCGCGGGTGACGGCGATGGAGAGAGGAGCCAATCAATGTCAGGCAGATGGCGGGGTCCGGCCGAATTAACACTGAATCAAGGTTTTCATGTTTTAAATGATTTCTCCCTCCTTTTATAGAGGGTATCAAAAGACGTAAATTGCTCCTTAACACTCGGAGTGTTAAAGTGAAGAGTTGACACTCAAGTGTGATATCCGTATGATTATGCGTGATAGCTCTGAGACGGCCTTTCATTTCATCAGCACAGTCATTCACACATTCCTGGAGTGACAGGGGATAATCAAAAATGAATGCTGCTCTGAACTGAGCAAATAAATTTTCGAGGAAGAGTGAAAAGTTTGGGGTGACAGACACACCTCTCAAGAATTAGCTCCCTCTTTCAGGGTCTGGGTGGAGTCCACGTTTGGGAGACAGGGTCCGTCTCCCAGTGCTGTGGGTACTGATGTGATTTTTGCAGCATTGACAAATGCGGTACATGAACACCACCAGCCTTCTAATTTGATATTAAAGGGGACATATTATGAAAATATCATATATATTTGGTTGTTTGTCTTGCCTTCTGGCCCCAAAATGCGAAAATTGACAAAATAAATCTGTATATCTGTGCAGGCTCCCTAGATTGAAATCCATGTGGTTTTATGAGCTGTTCCCTCAGTTGTCTTCCAGTGATGTAACTAGTTTTTGAATTTGCATAACCCCACCCCTACGTGGTACCAGTAGAAGGGATGGGGTGGGGCGAGCAGTGGCTGATTTGCATTTAAAGGGACAGGCACTGAAACCAGCCGTTCTGAACAGGGGTGTTTTGAGAGGATGAAAAGAGCTGTGATGTTTGATCCTTGGGCTATTTTGACCAAAGCATGTCACCTGGGAACTATTTCAATTTGTGGAAAGGGGGCATAATATGTCTCCTTTAATGTTTTTAAAAATTGCAGTGTTGGATGTTAACAGCATTAGTAGGTGACAGACCCCCAGAATATGATAGTGTACTGACTTTTTACATGTGTTTGTGTTTGTGTGTCACGCTCCGTCTCAATACATCAAAGTATGAATCTATGACAATAACAAAAAGCTGATGTCATGTCATGGTATCAGTAATGCCACTTCTCTGTGTTTGTCTTGCTTCACCAAGTGTTTGGAGAAGCTGGTGCTGCTGTATCTGTGAGGCACCTTTGAGAGTTCAAACTCTTCATCTCTACATGCTGGAGAACATATTTGCTCCAAGTGAGTCGACAGGCTGAACATTCAGCGACTTGTATTCCAGTCTCGTCTGCAGTGCTCAGAGTGTACCTGTGTTTGCTGTTTGGAGTCTCAGCAATCGAAGCTGTGATTTTCTGGATGTGCCCCCGCCTCCCCTCCCCTCTCACCCCTCAACGGCTCCTATCTAGGTTTCCCTCATATCTCCATGGGGAACTATGAAATCCATTTAGAGCATATAGAGGAGCTACAGGTCCCCGTCGTTCTGCCTAAAGCTTCAGGGAACACACAACAGCATTAATAATCCACACACAGCAGAGATTTGGCATTTTGGTATTCCACATGACAAAGTGCCTTTGATACCTGTTAGTTCCACCATGAAATGGAGAACAGACTGTGAGCAAAAGCCTCGTCAACAACTTTGGGATGAAAAAAGCCAAGATCCATCGCAGTCACCGGTTGTTGTGCAAATGCAGTATGTCTCATTTAAATGTTTTTTTCCCAGAAACCCCCCGCTGGTTTCCTCTCCCCACCTTGTTAAAGATACATTAACACATTTGAAGGTTTCTCTTGATGTGTTTGCCTCAGTCTTCTTCCCCTTTTTGCGTCCAAGCATCTCTGCAGTGTTGGAACTTTCCACCGCAGTTTATGGGAATTTTTCCAGCGTAGACTTATAAGTATCTGATACCCAAGAGGATAATGTTTCCTTGGCAGTACATCACAGCTTTTGTTACAGCTATTATTTTTAAACCTGTGTCTATCTGACAGTCTGCCAGCCAGTGGGCCGTCTCGAGCTGCACATGACAGCAGTGTTATTGTATCCGATCTGCCTAATCACGGCTTAATCTTTTCCTAGGTAATGTCTGCCGTCGTGTTCGTTGGGGGATGACAAAACTTTGGCGTGGTTTTAATCTCGGTAACTGAGGCGCCACGACTCGAGCAAATGAGCCTAATCTCCAGTCAGATGAAAAGAGGGATCCCCGGCTAACGCCGAGATGATGTTGTTTATTGTTTTGCCGCACTTATCGGCTTAACATGTAAAGATTTCACAAGGAACAGCTCAGTGGTTTTAAACAGATAAAGACGGCTTAGTGCCAAAGCTGTGTTTTCCTCAGACAGTCTCACCTCCCTTTGGTGTCATCACGAAAGAGAAACAAATAGAGTGAGTGCAGAGAAAGGCCAGCAGATGTAGCTTCTGATAGATAAACTGTGGATGGAGGAGGCTTGTGTGTTTTCTGTGGTTTAAAAAAAAGTATTGTCTTCCTCACTGGACATGGTATCTAGCTGTGTGTGTAATGGTTTTATGTCCCGTCTCGGAGCGGACGGTGCACAACATGGTTGTTATTAACTGCTGTATTTATTCAATGTGTTTTTTAAAGATCAGAGTGTGAGATTAGGGGCTGTATTTCCACAGTGCTAAGTGCTTTTTGACATCTTTTATGTTATATTATGAGAAGTCTGAATTAATTTTAGGTTCATTATTAGACTGCGGTGGGACAAATGTAGTCCAGGCTGGTTTGTGCCTAACAGGCAGAGTCTATGTGCTCTGGGTTCTCGCTTATGCAGGCACATATTGTTCTCTTGATTATGTCCCCTAAATATAACAGTCAGATGCTGACTGAAGACCAGGTGTTAGCTGCAGTCACTTTACCCCACTGTGTCAAAAAAAGCAATACACCAACAAAGTGCATGACATTTTGAAAATGTAGATGAAATCCTCAACTATAGAGACCAAAATCATCTCAATTGGCACTGTTGTTTAAGTGTGCTGAAATTGTTCAAAAAGTAATTTAAATTAAAATGAAATAATTTCACTGAAATAATTGCAAACACATCTACAGTATGTTACAGTTGAGGACACAGTAGTAGACACACCTGTCCCGTACAGTGCTGTTAAACCTGAAGCCCTGCAGCTACACTGTGCTCTGTATCTCTGCTCTGGGCTTGTGCTCTGTGATCATGTGACATCGCTCCAAACAAAAAGACAAAATTATCTGAATGTGAAGTATGATAAGTAGAGGTATGGTAAAGTAATGTAACGAAGGCAGAAGAATAACAGGCTAATCACTCACTGTCTTATAATAGTATGGCATGTCAAGTATGACTCTATTACATGTCATGTTGCCTTTTTAGACCAAAATTGTCATGCCCTTGTAACAACTGCATACATTTTTTCAGATTTAGGGAATTACTCTTGTTTCATCTGCCAAACAAATGCACATCACTGAGCCCAGTGGCATGTCTTCAGATGTCTTATTTTGAAGGGCCCATAACAAAATCAAACAGAGAATTTTTACTTTTCTGGAAAGAGGCTGAAAAATGCAATATTCCATTTAATGTCAAATGTCTAACCCTGGACAAATAAAACCCAAATCACCTCAGCGAAAAGTGAGGGAATATTTTATATTTTGAAAACAGCAAACTTCACACTGTGCTGTGTGCAACTTGTGTTTTGAAGCTTTGTCCTGGACAAATTTTTTAAGCTAATTAGGAAACTGAAACTTCTGTTTATATGAATTCTGCTCACGTGTTATGTGAAGACAACTACAGTCTGTCGACATAGACGTTTTTCCTAATTAGCACATTCATTAGGCTAATTAGCATCCTTATTAGAGTGAGTGCTTATGTAAAATATATTGTTGTGATTATGGCTGGACATTAGGCGCCTTCAGAGGCACAAATATGACCCAGTCAGTGTTTGTTGGCTGCATTGTGTTCCTCACACACGGTCTCCCCCCATTGTGGAAAAAAAAAGGGTGGGGGGGGGGGGGCAACAATAATAATACAGACTGGTGTTGTTGTCATTTTTGAACTAGTTTAGCAGTCTCCCCATGTGGCCCTGGGGATAGCACACCAGGCGGCCGAGGCCCTGGCACGGTTCAGACTATTAATCAGCACATTTGGTGTTAAATAATGCAAACATGAAAACAAACGTAGCTAAAGTCTCCCAGTCTATCGCGCCACCTGACTGGGTGTTAGTGCTAATTATTGTTGCAAATAGGCGATGCTCCGGGACAGAAATAATACTTCAGTGTTTTAGATGCTGGGGAATACTTTGAAGTTTTGGGATCATAAAGTCACGTGCAACACAGCCTACCCTTCCTCATGCTTAAGCTCAGCTGCCCTCAGAGAAACCTCATTCCAACGTCAGGCGGATCTGGTGCAAAATTTAAAAATCCTTATAATCTGTGCATAACCATGGTCCAAATACTGAACACATCAAAGACAGCGTGGCATCTTTAAGATAATAGATTAATAGTGGCTGTTTTTATTTTGGCTCCCATCAGAATTGGCTTTGATTTTAGATTCTATTTAAATTTCAAACATGTGTTTAATCTAAATTGTGTCTGCACATGTTCTTCAGTGAGACAGGTCCATCCCCTGTACCTGTAACTGAGCCTGTGTGGACTGTCAGGTCTGTGACAGTTATCAGGTCTGTCTGATAACAGTCTGTGAACTGATTAAATATGGAATAAGCTGGGGCTTCAGAGATGACGCTCTTCTAGTTAACACATTTTCTCACTTCCAAAAAAGTGCCTCTGTTGTTTGCAGGCCCATTGTTTCCTCTTTATAGTGTTTTTTGTTTGTTTGTTTTTTAAATGTTGCTAAATGCAGCAGTGTGGCTCATCCTGTTGTTTTTAACAGTTCTTGGACATTATCATTATCATGATTATGTCATAGACTGTAAATAAAGATCGACACAGCCTCTGAGCTGAGACTTAGATGAGTGCTGCTTTGTTGCTCACCCACCTGTCACTCCCAGCGACACAACCTTAATTATGGAGAATTATAAGGCTTGACAAAATGTTAAGGGGGTGGAATTAGGAGTCACCCCCATACAGTTGTCATGAAGGTGGAGATTAGCTGCAGGGATATGTCTTTTGTACCTGCACTGTAAAGTTGGACACTTTTAATATAAAAGTCTGTGGGGATTGACAGAGTTTTCAAGTCAGCCTCTAGGGGTCATTTGAAGAACTTTAGATGTTTGGAGGCACTTTTTTTTTCTTTAGGAGACTGTTTGGGGTTGATGGCACAAAGAACGCGACTGTCACATCAGAGACTGGGATTTGTATTCACAGTGTTGTGTAGTTAACACCACCGCAATCTTTATCATACTTTTAGAAAGAGCTGCCAAATCCTGAGGTCAAATATTTGATAATAAAGATGTAAAGATGTAGGTAAACATCTGACGGGTACTGAATTTGGTCGCTCCTCAAGAATTGTTTCCAATTAAAATAAACTAAAAGTATATTGGTCATTTGAATTCAACCATACACAAAGACACACACATACAGACACACACACACACACACACACACACACACACACATACTCCTCAGTCCTGCCACGGCCTGCTTTGACACACACCCTCCAGTAGAGATGATCCTTGATAAACACTGAGGATGGAAAGGGATGGATGTGTGTGCGTGTGTGTGTGCGAACAGCAAGGTTAAAGCTGGCTGAGACCCACCTCCAGCTCTGTGCTGGCTAACGGGCAGCAGGCTAATAACTTCAATTATCTCAGCACTCGGCTTCAGGCCACAGCTGATAGGACAGCAGCAAGCATTATCTGCCTTTGATAAAGACTTGGGACGTACACACACACACACACACACACACACACACACACACACACACACACACACACACACACACACACACACACCACACAAGCCAAATATAAGTTGGTAAATTTGTGATCACCTCTACTTCACAGACACATGCAGGATGGGGCAGAGGCAGATGCATGCACACACACACACACACACACACACACACTCATAAGTACCTGGAAGGACACAAAGCTGTGTTCAACATCACCATCAGTGGATAATTCAGCTCCTCTGGGCTGTTTATGCTCTGGTCTCCTTCCACAATAAAAGACTGAAGTTGACTGCATAAAGCTAAAGCCAGGCCAGGGATGGCTCCTCACTAACCCTGTCTGATGGCAGTAAACTGTAATAGAGCGAGGTGACTCAGTGGGCCTGCTGGTACAGGGTCAATGGCTGATCTCATTTACTCTCTTTACAACCAGCTTTAATAGAGAGCCAGTGGACTCCTCAGTAGCTTTGATATGCAACAACTGCCAGTCTAGCTTTTTGGCTCAGAGCGAAACATCAACCGAAGTATGAATTTGTATAAAACGGAAAGGTGAAATCTGACAATCTGATTGGTTGTTAACTGTGATATAATGAGCGTATTCTGTACCACAGCTACTATTCTAAAGCCTTATCAAAAGCAATATATCACGACAGGCCATGGTATACGCTCATTATACCACAGCTAAGGGGCGTTCTTCAGCCCAACGTGAAGCCCTTAGTATATGCAGACTCTGCAAACTGTGGCCCTGAAAGTGGCTCCAGCAGATTGCAGAAGTCTCTGTCCAGTCCTACAAACTGGACAGAACCGTCAAGCTCCCACGAAGCAACTTTTTTGTGCATGTTTTTCTTGTCTTTCCTTTTCTTTCCCTCTCTTCCTAGATGATATATTTGTGGCATTAGCTCATGGACAGCGGTACTTTACTGTAACCTGATGAGACAGAAGGTGGATGTTCAGACAGAGAAGAAAGATCATTTTGGGTCATTGAGTGACCTTTTGTTAAATCTGAGGTCAAAACATCCACATCAACCTTAAACTATTCATTCAAATGGAAAAAGGGAACAATAAGCAGAAAAAAAGCCCTTAATAATTATACATGTAGTATACAGATTGAACAACTTGTCTTTTTAGAGTTCATATCACAAAACATGAGCCAGTAACAGAAAGAAACCAGAGAGGGTTGCAGCTTCATGCTCTCTGCAGCATTTGTTGACATAGAAGTGCATTTTTTTCTTCTTCAGTGGTGGACATCAAAATTGATTCAGAAAGGCTTCAGAAAACAGTGCTGGTGGAGTGGCTGTAAGTCACGTCATGCTTTAGCCTGTGGTTTGGGGTGGAGGGATAGAGGGAAAGGCATGGACTGCTGGGAGATTTTTAAAAAAGGGAAAAGGAAATGAGATATTGCTGTTTTCTCTTGGCGACCCATGTGCACCAAAGTAAAGGCTTTGTAGTTTCAAAACAGAGGGAGAGCTAGGGAGGAAAAACGACAGGAGGCAAAAGAGAGTATGTGCAGAAGAAAAGGTGTTGCAAGACAACTGACGAGGCACCAGGAAAACCAATCTGCTGGGGTTTGAAACGTTGATGGAGTAAGAAGGAGGAAAAGAAGGATGAAGGGGCAGAAAGAAAGAGAAAGACTGACGGGATGGAGAAGAAAGAGGACATGGAGGGACACCCAGAGGACAGCGAGTGGAGGTCGAACACTCTCACTCCTGCTTCCTTTTTCATTTCCTCGCCTCCCTCTCCTCCCGCTAACCTCCTCACCTCCTCCTCCTCCTCCCTCCATCACCTCCCTCCGTCCTGCATGTGCTTTGGAAACAAGTTTTCCCTTTCTTGCATGAAATCTTTCTCTGCATACACAAAGTGGGGCCGCCGTCCCATCAGCAGCGGTGGCAATAGCGCAGACCGCCGTCCTGATGTTTAATTCATTGTCGGGGAGTCAGAGAGGACAACAGGAAATAAAGAAAAAGGGGAAGGAGGGGGAGGAGAGATTACCATTTCTTTCTTTCACTGCTTTGTTTCCAGCCATGATAGAGAAAGTGAGATGAAATACGTGTGTGGGAGGGAGAGACTGAGGGGAAGACAAAGAGAAACGGATACAGAGAGAAAAGGCACAAAGTTAGTGGTGGAAGGAACAAGAGGAGTGTTTGGTGATTATGGAGGTCGTCTGCTGTTTGCCTGTCTGTGGAGACACAGCGGCAGAGGCAGAGGTATGTGTGTGAGGGTGAGTGTGTGTATGTGTGTATAAACACACAGTAGCTCTGACACTGTTCTGTCACACTCTTGTTAATCAGAGCCTGATTAAATATCCTTTCAGAGGAGCAGGATTAGGGGAAGTCCCATTAGTCGTGGGCATGCAGGATCGTGCCTGTGTGTGTGTGTGTATGTGTATGTGTATGTGTATGTGTGTGTTAGCTGTTGTCTGGTATTTGCTCTTGAGACAGGACACAGGTGTGAGGAGGCTGCTCTCTCTAAGATCTGAATTGGCGAGTTTTGTTTTGGAGGCTGATACTGGGCTTTAATTAAAAAATCTGGAGTCGTCAGTCAGTGTGTTCCACTTCTGACATGATGCTATTTCTGTCTGTGTCCACTTGTTGTCCACTTGTTTCCTTCAGTGCAGTGGTTCCCATTTTAAAACCTCAAAAGTCCATTCTCCTTTTCACACTACTGTATGTCTTTTTGATTTTTTTCTGGTGTGAACCAGCGATTCATTTTGATTCTCCAGTGTTTGCCATGTGTGCAATCTTTTAGCAAATTATGGGATAGCAGACAATTATACACAAGGTCTGACTTGCAAAAATGTAAAAGTTCCTTTTACTAGCTTTTTAAAATTGTTTTAAAAAATATTTCATTAAAATAATGAATTTGAACTGTTTTGCTTTAATTTTGTTCTTTTTGTTTTCAGTGTTTTTCATAAGATGTAAAAACATTCATTGTGCCTCAAGAAAAATCCTTAGATAAATGCAGTGAGTGTTTAAGCAGTCTGTTATGCTGCACATGTCGTCCTTAGTATCAGTAATAGAGGAAAAACAATCAAGATATTGTAAATAGTAATGTGCTGTTTCTGATCTCATGTAGAGTGTTTTTGACAAGCCAACAGATAAAGAATAAGTACACACAACACAGTATGCAAACAAGTGGGCTTTTTTTTTCATAGGCTATGATGTGGTGAAGTGGAACAGAACCATAAGATGAGAGGGGAGATCTAAATTATGCAACTGTAGACTGCTGGTTGGCTTGTTGCTCTGTGTTCTTTTTTTCCTGTCTAAACACTGATGGCAGTAAAAGTTGGATTTAAACTGTTGACCATTGAGAATACTTTGGAAAAGCTGTCTATCGAGATTACAGTAGAAGAAGTCCAGAGGTGTCAAAAACAGAAGTTCGCTTACATTTCTATTCTACGTCTCAGAGAACAGGCAGAGGAGGTGCAAACAAAAATGATATATCGGTACAGGTGCTACCTCATTCAATCTTTCAGTGTTTATTGATTAACAGTCTGATGTTTAATGGTGATGACAGGAATGTAACTGCTCTTGATGGTTTACAGATGCACATGTGATGAATATTGATTAGTTCTATAAATAAACATAACTGTGCATAATGGTCTTGTGTAAAAAATGGTCAGCTGATATCCCTTTGTTACCATGAGTAGCAAAGCTTCACTGTTGTTCTTCTGTGATAGATCTACAGAGCGGTGGAGCAGTCAGACATATTGACGTCCTATAGCTGAATTCTTCTGTGCCTCCCTCCACCAAATACTGTTCCCTGGAGTGAAAACCAGTGATTGATGATTAAAATGTATTGCATAGCATTATGCACAGAATTATTTTATAAATGTGATACCCAATATGACTTTCTCTATGCATATAGAGCAGAAGCATTGAACTTGCACAATGCATTTTTATAATTCCTTCTAACAGCATAATTCCTTCTAACAGCCTGTCAATCCATATTTCAGGGGACCTTCTTTTTCTAATAGCACATTTATTTTCCAGGTCTTTTTATATTTTTACATCTGTTATATTAGAATGAGGTGACATGGTTCATGGTGCTGCATGAGTGGTGTAATTGTAAATGGGTGTAACAGAAAATGACAAAAAAAAAAAGCTATTCATTTCTTAAACCTCCCAAATCTTGTAATTATTTTAAAGTTTTATTATATCTTAAATGTTACAGTAAGTATTGGCTGTATAAAATAAAACAGAGGTCAACTGAATACGTGTTGCGCACCAGACACTGATCATCGAGAAATGAAGCTTGTCATGCCTGAGACGTAGACTGACATACAGGTGCAGAGATAATGAAGAATCACTCCCCTGCTGTTGGCCTCTGGATTCAGGTGCTATTTCCTGGGTCAGGTCGGGAGTTTTCCCAAAAGCATGAATTAGTGTCATTAAGTGGCAAGCTTCAGATTAGGTCAGCATTAAATCTAATTAACACAAAACCAATGTGATAGACTCGATCAGCCGAGGATGTGTCAGGCTAATTGTCAGTGGCACCGTGTTTCTGCGTCTCCTCTGCTCAGCTAATGAAACTGAAGCACCAGCTTGTTTTGGGCTCAAATGTAGCCGCAGGCATCGCATCTCCCCAGACACAGACTGAAACCACAGAAGACTTTGTTAATGATCTGCAAAACACATGGTGGCTGTTTTTTTCTTTCTCTTTTTTGGCTCTGATCAGAAAGCTGAAAAAAGAAAATATCTGCAGCTTGGCCTATGACATGCCACAGACAGAGCAGAGGACGCTGGGAATATTTGGTGCAAAGTTTGTGCTTCTCATGAGCTCTAACACTTGTTATGAAGATTAAGCTTTACCTTATTTTAACCTTGCTTGAATGACACTCTATTGCTTCACATGCAGATGCTCCTTTCCCAATAGACATTTCAAGCAAAGGCTCCTCATCTCCTTCCTGTGTTCATGTGGCGTGGTAGATGTATAATTGATAAATCCATCAGCCAATGTGTGTATAAACAGCACGCACTTCTGCTTTTGCTGGAAGTTTTGTCTTAATTATTCACAAGCACATCACCATAGAAAAGGCAACGAGTTTGCTTATTGACAGGGGGTTTAAACTGGGCCACTGTTGAAAAGCTGCTCCGGATTCGGGGAGGGGGGAGGCCCTCCGAGGGCTTTGTGCCAGCAGAGAGGCAGACAGTCACTGTCCTCAAATCCTTTCCCTGCTCCAGAACAGGATCAGTCTGATGATAACACTTACAGTTCTAGTAATCAGGGCTGTCTTTATATTCACTGTGCACTCTTATCTATTCCTGAAATATTTAATATGAACTGGTTTCTTGATCCATTCACATGCCGAGTTGAATTCAATTTCAATTTGTTCATCCCTCGAGGGGCAATTTCAGGCAAGCGTTTGCAAACAGAAGTGCACACAGACAATTCAATTATTCACTAATATTCAACAGAGTTCAAACACACAAGGGTGTATAATAATGGCCGGCCCACAGCTGACCAACAATTCCATACCAGTACCTCATTCTTCAGCCTGAACTTTATCCTGGTTTTGGAATAATAACTCAAACCCCCTGGAGTCGACGCCTCTAAATCCCCTTCCAACGCACGCTTTGCAATTAGATTTAATAGCAGGACCAGCATAGCTTCACAAGCCCAGTGGAGCTGCAGCATAGTATATGGTTTTAATGTTTAACAATTTGAATAGAATCTTAAAATTTCTTTATATAATGTGACTGGTGGAAATAACAGCATGTGCAGTGAATAGGGAGTTTTATGATAAATATGTTTGATGCATTGTTTTTTAACCTGTCCCATTAAGGCTGTAAGATACAACATCACTCTGGAAACAATGAAATAGTACAGTGGAAAATGGAGGACAGGAGTCTATACCAGTGGAACCAGCAGTTATTGCTGTGGTCAGGGGCTCCTATCTTGTATGGCCAGCTCAGCGCTAGTAGACGTTGTGCATGGGCTGGTTGTTGAGGAGCCACAGCTCTTCATTCTGAGCTGGGTCGTCCACTAATCAGAAGGTTGGTGCTTCACTTCTGTGTATGTGTTGAAGTGTCCTTGGGCGAGATAATAAATAACAAACTGCCTTCTGAGGGCTGCTCCATCAGTGGATGGCTGTAACTATGACTGATTTTGCTCAGTCATATGTTTTACCAATTATTTTGATGAGAAAGAATTCTAAGAAGGCTACTTGCATTGATCATCCACCGGTGATACCATGTTTTCTGAGATGGAGGAATGTTTCGCTGTCACATTTTGTCTTAAATAATCTTATTGGTCAGAGTGTGGGGTGAAAGGGTGAACTGATCCGCTCTGTGCTGGACATGGTCGGTCCACTGGAGACCTTTAGTAAGAAACCTGACTTGTTTCAAGCAGCCATGGATATTAGAGACAGTTTATGCATTATAGGAGAGTGGGACAATCAGATGGCAGCGTTGAGACATAAGTCATTTCTTGAGACAACTGATCGACAATCTCTCCTTGTCCTAGAGGGTGTTTTTACTTTTCTTTGTGATTTTATGTCCATCTGGACGCAGCAGCAGGGCAGACAGACACTAAGGTCTAACAGATCCATAGCAGCTCACACAATATGGGTACAGGAGTATATTTTATGAGACTGGAGATTTAAGTGGTGACATGTTATAGCTACATAAGATTCCATTATTAATCCAAAGTGTTGTACAACATGCTTAAAGCAGAAGTAAGCGATCCGGTCGTTTTCGCTAATGTTGCGTTACAGGCAGGCTTTTGAAATCGTAAATTACAGCTTCAAGTCACAACTTACGACTTTGTAGCGTTCCAGGCAACCCACTCGTGTTTTTCCGACCTGTTTTACCTGTGAAAGTCACTATAACGGCCACTCGTAACTTCCGACCCGTGAACTCGTACCAGATCAAACTGGTACAACTTCACAGTTCGGAAAAACAGGAGTTACGAGTTGCCTTGAACGCACCATAACAGTCCTCGTCCCTACGTCACCACATTCACGGCGTCCCTTGGCTGCACACACAGCCCTGCATGCCGTTCTCTCCCCTCATTGGATAAAAACTGTAGGATACGATAAATGTTTTCTCCTCGGCTCAGAGCAGAGCAGAGTGACTGAGAGACCCGTGTTTCGGTCCAAACACTCTATGTAAGTGATTGCTGTCGGAAGATATAACTATTTAAGACTTATATTAACACAAATATATCACTTACTTCTGCTTTAATAGCCATATATTTCTATTTGTGAGACTCAGATCAGTTGTTTTTGAATTGACTGTTCAATATAATTGTTTTACTTTAATGATGGATTATATTGTTTAGGGTCTGTTACTATGATGTGCTTGTTTGACTTTATTTAATAAGCACCGTCCACGACCTAAAAACCTTGGCGCTGGTGCAGGATTTTCTGCTCAGTTGGGCGACTTGTTCTTTAATTCTGTGGATAAACATTCATTTGGCTGAGTTGTTATGTTTATTCTCATGTATTTCCGAGGTTTTAACTGTAACAGAGGCACAGAGGATGGAGCAAGCAAAGATGCTATCTGAGGTGAAAGGGACAGGTGTGTGCAGGTGTTCTGAAAGCAGTGGGAAAGGTGGTGGTAGTTTGGCTGCTAATCAACACTTTCAACAGCTACAACAGCGATGGTGATCCACAGCTTGTGGCACTTCCTGCCACAATTTGTGTTTAAACTCTTGAGTCATAGTCAAATCTAAACACAGATATGATAAACATATTTTTAGATTCAGTGTGACTTGGACTTTTTGAGGATGTTATTCAGAAAAGCAGCTCCTACCATCCCAATTTTCAGGTTTTATATACACATCCACATCTATATATAAATATGTATGATATGATCCACATCTGCATGTGCACATTATTCATCCACCCACCCAAACCAGTTTTCCTCTATTTAGAAGCCCACTACTCCAATTACCATTATTTCTCAATAGGATATTAACCATGATAATATGGAAACATATTTCACTGGAGTGGCTATAGTTTTTAATGATCATGTATGTAATGAATAACCTCTGTAAATTGCCATTTTTTGTTGGCATCAGATATTTGTGAACACAGTCTGACATTATCAATGAATTCAGACGAAAATATGCCACTGCTGCTCCCTCGACATAAAAAGTTTTCAAAAAGCTCATAGTAACATTTGGCCGCTGCCCAAGATAAATAATAAATCATAATGAGTTCAAAAGTGTAACTCATGCCTAATGAAAAACTTCAACTACGTTCACATTTTAGAGAATCAAATTAATATTTTTTCTGATAGATACAGTGTATTTCACCCACCTGCAACCTACTTGTTTATCAGAGTGTTAATTTGTATGACCTGGCCCACCCACGTTAATGCTTTTAAACTGTGGATTAACCACAGGACCCAGGGATAAAACTGCAGTACATGAATCAATACAGACGCAGAAAATGAAAATGAAAATGAAAAAGCTTCTTTTTTGGAAAATCTGCTAACACAAGTCAACAGCTGTGGTTTTAAGTAAGTTTGTGGTTCTCAGTGATTCTGATTGATTCCACAGTGAAACTCTAATCAGTCAGCCTGCATCATACATAACATCAGAGGTGAAGCACTCAGATTTATACTGCAGACAGTATCATTACACACGTCGATCCTGTAACAGTGAAGCAAACATATTAGAGCACAGGGGGGTCAAGGTGGCAGTGTTCCTGAATGGATCTATATGTATGAGCATGCGTGTATTAATGTATGCGTGTGTGAGGTGAATTACTCTCGCTCTCACTTGCTCTCTCCTTTGTGTGTGTGTGTTTGTGGTAGATAGCCATGGTGCTGGTGAGTATGTGACTGTGACATTGCTCCTAGGTTCTTTACATGGCTTGTTACTGCTGTAAATGCTTTCATTTATCCTGCCACAGCTGTTATACACACTCCTATACATGGCATACCTGCGTACACACACACAGAGAAAGAGGGAGAGAGATTTCTCTCCATTTGCTTGCACTGTGCCATTGTGAAAAACTCAATAAAACTACAATAATTTTTCACTTGAAAACATTTACTTACAGAATAAGGTGGTAATGGTTCAGGTGTTAACTACTGTATCTATTCTGTTACTACTGTGTGTGTGACCAGGAAATCAATACAAGTATAGCAGGATAAAACACCAGCTAGGAATAATATGGTTACTTTCCTCCTCTGGTAGCAAACTGTGCAGTTAATGCAGTTCATTCTTCCTTATTTTGAAGTACGTTAAAGTGAAACAAACTGTTGTCATACTGTTCTTTGTGGTTACAGAGGAGTGTAGGTGCAGTATATGCTGTGGCACATTTAGTTGCACGGTGAATTAACTGCACAGTTTGCTGTCAGAAAAGCATACTGTATAAGAGTGTTGTGATTCATACCTCTTTTTGTTTTATCTTGCTATATGTTTATTTATGTCCTAGGATGAAAGTAAGCTGCACACAGAGCTGAATAAAGATGGAGTGCTGGTCTAATACATTTAGCAGAGAAACGATTTCAACTATACAATCTTCAACACGTGGTTACACAAGTGAGTGACATCTAGATGGCAGGCGGAGCCACAAGGCCATAAACCAGTGCTTCTGTAGCCTAATGAAGTTTGCTGGTGAGGTAAACAACAGCGATGAGAGTATCCATGACAACGCATTTCCCCCCAGACCTTTGCTCTTGTTGGATGTTGTATGCTCTTATTTTACATAACTCAACAGTATATAAGCAGATAACAATTAATTTGTCTGTTTCTTGATCATTTGTACCAGACCATTGCCTAAATAAGAATCTTTTCTTAGCAATTTTTGCCTGGTTAAATAAAGGTTAATGATAATAATGATTATAGGCTATCACATCAAAATTATTAAGCGATGCAGAAGTCATTGGTGCATCCACACATCCAGAGTATTGCTCAGTCTTATCTTCTGCCTGTATCCTGTACTATTTTGTAGTTCAGTAATTATTGCATTTACATCCAGAAATGCTGTCCCCTTTATGCTATAAACATCTTGTTGCATTGAACTTAGATTGGCACTTTTTGCACTGGTACACTGTACAAAAGATTACACAGCAACTCTGGGGTAATTACGATGTAGGTTGTGGGCTGTAATCTATTAATGTTCTGCAGTATATGCAGATTAAGTCAAAAAATATCAGTCTCATAGCCATATCGGTCAAAACCTGTGTCACGCTCTCATGTTGAGTCATGCATGGGACTCAGTGCGGCCCCGGGGCCTCTGGTCTAGTACTACTGAATCAGAGGGACACACACACACATACACATACAGTACATACAGCTGCTGAATAGGCAGTGGTCAGGTGCAAGTGTGTGTCAGTGTGCGCAAGTTTGTGTGAAGGTGACAGAAGAGTGCGAATGAGCCCAGAGGCAGTGCTGAGTTGGCAGAGTTGTCATGGAGACCTGTATTGAACCTCTTCTGAGACCGAAGCCACAGCTTGGACCAGGTCCTCAGGTGTATTTGCATAATGTATTGAATGTGTGTGTGTGTGTGTTTTCCCTTGTACAAGATTGTGTATATTTATATTTTTATGTTTGGCTGAAATAGAAACATTTTTTGCTGTGTGCGTGTGAAGAAACTTTGAATATTGTAAAATTTTCGCTGAGTAGATTGGACCAAAAAAAGAAAAAGAAAACCTTTGTAAATAGATAACATCCCATCAAAGTGAAGCAGAGGGTGGCATAAAAGGGGACATTTTGAAATGGATGGGAAGTGCTTCATGGGAAATCTACAGTCAATATGAGGCTGAATGAGAACCTTGGACGAAAGTCACGGATCCAACAGGTAAAAAAGGTTTTGTACAAGAATACTGAAAGAAGGAAAGGATGAGCAGAGTGAAGGATGGGTAGATGAGGAGAATCTGCCTTCAAACACAACATGAACATTACTGATGCAAAGGCAAACTAAAAATCTGTTTAGAAATTGAACCAATGAAAGGAGGAAATGTACATGGAGAAATGTGTTCAAGCAGAAAGCAAAAAGTTCTGCTTTTTTATTTTTTGTGAGCTTCCTTATCTATAGTCGCATGATAGTTTACAGAGGGGGGCATTTCGCAAACTGTTTGCCAAAAGCCCTGCATTGTATAAGACTTAATGTACTGTGAAATTAAAACCCCCTTAAAAAGCATCCTCAATACCACTGAAACAGCATGGTAGCCACTCAACATATTCATGCATGGCCACCAAAAAATGAACCCTATCCATTCTGGAGAGGGACTTTTGCTGACAGGACAGGAAGGAGGGGGTGGTGGTGCTGAGGGGTGCGGCGAGGTAGATTAGCAAACTGCCTGAAGTTTCTTCTGCTGCGTGTGGATTATTTATGTGCAATGGAGGTTGGTGTGTAAATCAGCACCACATCCAACAGTATTTAATTGATATGCTTTTATTTCATTAATTCATGTGTACTGCTGGAGTAACTTTTAGTCAGTGCACAGCAGGTCAGCTCATAATGCAATAATGTAAAATTTATTTACTGCCAATCACCGAGTTCAGCGCATTGAGAATAAAGTCTCCAGCAATGAATGAATATTTATTTGACGCTAAATGGAACTGTTTCATTCAAAGACGTTCCTTGACATCAGCAAAGAGGTCTCAGAGAATTCAGTAATTTATTTCTTATAATAAACAAACCTCTCACAGTAAACATCCAGGAAATGACTGGAAAAAAACACACCTGTACATCTATGATGAATCAGTGTACACTCATTCAGACTTCATTCTGCATTCAAGCATTCAAGACAAGTAGCCTGAGGTGAATCAGAGCTATTCAAACTAACTTTATGACCAAGGTACCTAATTACAGTGACAGTAATCAAATACAAATATAGAATAATAAAATAAACAAAGACATTAATCCAAAAAAAAAGAAAAAGATATCTAAAGAACACAGGCAATTATAATATTCTGGCATAAACAACTCTCAAAAATTTACTTGGCGTAAATTCAAGGGCAGCAGCAGATGACTTTATGGCTTTATGAGAGTGACTTGTGGCTGCAAGGACAAAAAATATCAGTTCTCCCTACTAATGAAAAGACAAACACAAATGTAGTGATTACACATGTTTTTGTGACTTATTATAAACATGGATTAGTAAAGGGATTTGAACTGGTAGGCTACTGTAGCCTACCTACTCATCCTCCAAGAGTCAACCACAGGCCAACTAGGGCTGGGTATTGATCTCTAGTTCGTTTGTTTTTATCATTAAACATGAGGAGAAAGTGGACAACATCTGTTTATTGGTTGAAGTCATATTCGTCTTTAACTTTTTATTGTACAGGAGTGATGGTTGCCAAGGCTCTTCTCTCAAAGTTTTTATTTTTTATTTTTAATTTTGTTTAGGACAAAGATTTATCTTTTGTGTGTAATCAATCATATTTCAACTAAAAGAGGAGAATCTCAAATGGACTTTGGGTAGCTGCTAGTACAAGGAACATGCAGTGCAGCCAAGACACCGGTGGCAGTGATGGGTGGACATTAGAGGGATAGGAAGGTTCGATTTGGAGATGGTCAATAACTCACAGGTGAGGTGGTGTAGGGGTAGAGGTGGGTCACAAAATCGTATTGTGTTGAAATGACAGCAGACAGAGAAAACACTTGTGGTGTTTGACAGCTTATGAGTGATTGGCTAAAGGTCAATGTGTCAAGCTGTCATAGTGATGATGAGCCAGTGTAGCTCAGAGATAAACTGTGGTTGTTAGCCTATCTGATTAAAGGGATTCGTTCAACATTTTGGCAAATTGGCCCATTGCCATAATCCCTATAGTCATAGCAGTAGGTTCGTTACCTTTATTTGTCGGTGTAAGCTATTTTTAGAACGGCGGAGCAGAGCGGCAGGCTGCTCAGAGCTACTAAGGAGGCTCATGGGATTTCTTGGTTTCCCTCATCAAACTCATCAAATAGGCCTACACAATCCAAAAACTCCAAAACGCTCTGGTAGACAAGATGTGACCTGCACATTCACCACGCTATGAGATAATAACGGAACGTCGTTTTAGAGGTAAATTCATGCAAAACCGCTGATGCGCGTTGCGTTCAGGGACAGTTTTTCAGCAAGCAGTCTCGTATTTACCTTGAAAACGGCTCCGTTTCTTAACGTTCTATTATTATCTCATAGCGTGGTGAATGTGCAGGTCACAACTTGTCCACGAGAGCGTTTTGGTGTTGTTGGATTATGTACTGTATTTGATGAGTTTGATGAGGGAAACCAAGAAATCCCATTGGCCTCCGTAGCTCTGAGCAGCCTGCCACCACTCTGCCCTTCTAAAAATAGCTTACACCGACAAATAAAGGTAAAGAACCTATAGAGAATGTGAAGCTGACGTCACACCGCTTTGCGCTGTGGGACGTCGGCGCCATCTTTGAAGGAACGTAAACGTAAACAGAGAGTGGGGACTGGATTCAAGACCCAGATTTACTCCCTCCACTGACTTATCCAGACATCGTGAACTATCTCGTTGTTGGTATTAGTGCATATACTACTGTGGCTTTTTTTTTTTTTTTACACAGCAGTAGGCTACTGTCCCATCATGATTACTACTTTGGGGAACTTTTTTTAGGGAGACGAGCAAGTGTTTACATCCGCGATCCTCCAAAGATGGCGCCCAACGTCCCACTGCGTAACGTAACTCCACATTCTCTATACTATAGAGTGCCGAAGCGGAAGCAGGAAGTAACGGCCCCATGGGTCCTCAATTCGAAAAAAGGCTCCATAGGAATGAACGAGACTGCAAGATTTATTTCGTGATCCGTTTGAATTGTAGCCTGGCTCTCGCCAGACCCTTGTAGTTCCGCAAAGCTCCACCAGAGGCGCTACGCTCAGCTTCACACAAGGGTCTGGACTCGAGGCCAATGCAAACTTCTTCCCCGGAGCAAAAAATAATGAACCAATCAGGATCGCCGGGCGGGACTTTCTGAGGTGTGACGTAGCGCTGAAGCGACTGTTTGAGTCAAACAACAATGGCGGCTCGCAGTGAGTGGCTGAAGTAGCACGTCATTCAAGATAACGGACAAGTGGTTTATCCAATCACATACAAGATTTTTTTTTACAAGGCCCCGCCTTCTGAAATGAATCGCCTATGGAGCAGTCCCAGACCCTTGTGTGGAGCTCAGCGTAGCTTTGCGGAACTACAAGGGTCTGGCGAGAGTCAGGCTATTTGAATTGTGCCATGACAAAAAAATATGTCCTCTACCTGTTTAAAACATCACGTTTCATGCCGAGAAATCAGCAGTTTATCGTAAAACGGCAACAGAAGAATGTATTTAGTGTGACGACGCTCCACGGACTACAGATCTGTGTCCCACAAAAAATACGTCACCAACTGACACGGGAAAGGGCGGCATTTGGTGTGTGACGTCACCTACGCGACTTGTAGTCTTTCTGGTTACGGATTCTTCGGAATTTTATTTTACAATAGGTTTACAACAAACTGCTGATTTCTCGGCATGAAACATGATGTTTTAAACAGGTAGAGGACATATTTTTTTGTCATGGCGCAATTCAAACGGATCACGAAATAAATCTTGGGGTCTCGTTCATTTCTATGGAGCCTTTTTTCGAATTGAGGACCCATGGGGCCGTTACTTCCTGCTTCCGCTTCGGCACTCTATAGTGATTATGGCAATGGCCCAATTTGTCAAAAATGTTGAACTATCCCTTTAAGTGACAGGTTCGTTTTCTACTTGCGTGTGCCACACACCTGTAGAACCTGTCACGAGTCCGAACGCCCCCTCTCACGTGCACACAGTTGAGACCGAGACAGTTGTGCACGTGAGAGGGGGCGTTCGGGGCGCACTGTGTGCACGTGACAGGGGGCGTTCGGACCTCATCAACCCAAATTGGTGGCAGCTGGGCGGGACTGGGTGTGACGGCGGGAGACTCCACCTGGCAGGTGCAGGGGAAAAATGCGCGGAGAGACGTTTCACCGGGATGCCGACGTGTGGACTGAAAACTGTCAACTTCCACAGCAACACTCGTTATGTTTATGGGTCTTAAAGAAAACAAACAAACAAACTACGTGCTGGCCGCGGTAACCGGCCAACTGGACGGACGGGTGTCGAAGGAGACCGTCGGACTCGGGTCGGAACCAACATCTTAGAGGCAGGCGACTAGCCAGGCTGGGTGAGTTCAAACACACAACCCTACCTGAAGTTAGGAAAGGTAACCACACTCAGCCAGGTCTCACCTGCACGTCAGTACAACACTGAAGGCATCTGTCTGGCCTCTGGCTATAGCTTTAGTGAAGGTGGTTAGTGAGCTAAACTAGCTTAGCCTCTGGAGGTAAACCTAGCCTAACTCAGCCCCGTGACAGTCACTATCTGAAACCTCGAGCAGGTTTGTTTTGCAAGATTGGAAGTGATGTGAAAACAGATGAAATGTGTTGACAGTCCATGTTTTGCATATGCATATCAAGATTTTCTGTTCCTCATTATGTTCCATCTGAGTTGATTAAGTCAGGTGGCGCACGTAGCCTAACTGTTGTAGCAGATTAGCAAACTGATTCTAGCAGCGGGAGATGTGAGGAGCGTCGACCACTCAGACTGTATGACCTGGTGTGTATTCCTGGTTAGCTGTCAGTGTGAAGAAAAGCAGAGCTAAAACACACGAGTGGTGTTCTTGTTTCTTCACTATAGAGCTCCGGGAGCTGACGTCACGGTGACGTCACGCAGCCCCGAAACTGACAGCGACGCCATTTTGGCAGGAATCAGCAGATTTTCGTAGCGTAGATACAGGGGAGAGCCGGGTGCGGAATGAGAATAACAAACGATTTTCTCCGAGCCCATACAAGTTTTACATGTATAACTTTGTCAGCATGTAGTATGACTAACAGAACTGCTAAATATATTGAGGATATGTCTTACTTTGACCGAGTTACGTTCAAGAACCAGCCGTTTTCAGTGACAGAAAAAATTCACTCCGGCGTAATTTTTTCGATCGATCAGCTGTGTTTACCGTTTCAGGTGTCATAGTTATGATGGCTAGACGGATAAATTAGTCCTCAAACACACCCTAAAGCTTGACATGTCAGGGTTTTTCAGCAACTAGGTTTAAGTGTCGGGAGTCACTGTGGGGAGTCAGCTGTCATTTCATCTCTCTGCACATTGACAATGAGCCTGCCTGTCACTCTGTCGGTACCGCGATCACACTGTGTGTGTTACAGGATTAATTAAAACACACAACGTAACGTAAACAATGTGACTGTACATGTAGATAGTGCGGGAGGAGGGCAGACGTGGATCGGTGGACCAGGAGAACAGCTGCATAACATTTAGGCAGTAAAATGGAAGATTTTAAGCCGTCTGTTCACAAGATCTCACTTTAATTCCAACACATTGGACTTAATATATATAAAAACTAAATAGATTAAATATGACCGACCCTTATAATGCCCCCGGGGTGCTTTTCAAAAGTATCTCCGGCCGCCGGCGGACGTCCCAGACCTGCAGTATGCGGACACAGCTAGGCTACCTGATCAACTTTGCATCGCGCTGCTGCTTTTGCATACACAAGCCTGGAGGGTTACACATGGACGCAGTCTGGCTTTGTGATGAACGTCCAGCTGTGGAATCTACCAGCAAAAACCTGCTGTATCCTCACTAGAAGGGTAAGTGTCGTATCATCCCAGTTAATGCAGTGTAGCATGGCTAACGTTAGCTCGTAGCTGTCCGGGGTGCTGTCGGGGTGCCGGCCGGGAGCTCTCCCCGGTGCTGATCAGCCCGCGGCGGGTGCGGCGGTGCTCTGCGACCGGCTTTGGGTCAGCTTGGAAAGGCTGGAGGCGAAGGAGACTCACATCTTATGTGTTTGCCTCTTTCTTTTCTTTTTGTCACCGTCTTTCCTGCTTGTGTCATTTTGTGGAGCACAAAGAGCATAAAGCTGGCTTTTGTATGCTTGTAGAGTAGTTGATCAGGTAGCTGTGTCCAGATTACTTCAGGTCTAGGACGTCCTGTTAGGCAAAAATATTTTTGAAAAGCACCCCGGGGGCATTATAAGGGTCGGTAATATTTAATCCATTTAGTTTTTTTTTATATTAAGTCCAATGTGTTGGAATTAAAGAGAGATCATGTGAACTCAGACGGCTTCGGCGCTTACAGTCAATGCTTCCGCACTGGTCAGTTTCCTGCCAAAATGGCCGCTCGAACGCTGGAGGTCACGTGGGGTCCGGAGCTCTATAGGCCTAACGGAGCCCATCTGAGCTCAGACTAGTCCTGTACGCCTTGTTTTTGTTTTTGTTGTTGGCCTGCTGTGACTACACTGGGATCTGCAAATGAATTAACTTGATACTGCAGCTAATTAAGTTAATAAAGGGGAATGGTGATTGAGGATTAATGTTCCTATTCTAAATGAGAGGAGTAACATCTTCACTGTATGCTTACTTAATTAGATGAACAGAAGCAAGAGGGAGGGGCAACATTTTATTATTGAAACTGTAGAAATATTTAAGGCAACAGCCAAGAGGTGTGGCTAGAGGAGTCACTGAGGCATGAGTTCAACTCTTTTCATTATAATGAGACCCTAATCAAATGGTTGTTTTAGCACAAAGAAACTAAGATCTTTTTGTGTGATTGATGACTTTATAGATTTGAGCACGAATATTAATAGTGTTTTTCATGTCACTTCCTGTTGAAGAGCCTCTTTTTGTATGAGAACATCATCTTGGAAGCTACAGTATAGCTTTACAATGCATTTTGCATACGGTACTTGCACACACTATGTGTGTGTGTGTATACGCCATGTAAATCACGGCTGCTTTGTTGTTCTATGTGTGTGTAGGCCTATATGTGTAATAATGAGTATTGTGGTCACAGGCAGCAGTGAAGGAAGGTTTAATTTTTTCATCTTGGCGAGGACTGCAGGCTTAGCACCAATTACAGTTAATGATCAAATGGTTTTCACTGACAGGTAAACTTCCCCAGTACAGGCGTCCTCTTTTAGCCAGGTAACGGATAACGGATAACGCGTGTGGCCTAAAAGGCAGCGAGAGAAATCAATAGGTAACTTTAAAGAGACAGGACTTTAACGAGACGTGCTAAAAGGTATAATGGCGACGGTGTGAATGGATGTGATGATGATGATGAGCAGCGTAGGAGAGATATTGTGGAGCGCAGAGTGCAGCATCAATGACTGACAGATAAGTGGAGGGCCTCAAATTAACAGCAGGCAGGCCGGTGAATTCCCAACGCCCAGTGACTGCAGAGACAGGTAAAGCGAGGAGGAACGTCTCTGGAGCTGTCACTGGCTGTCTCAGACATTCTCACAGTGAACACTGTGGCAGATGGGTCACTGTGCTGATACTCACTCTTCATATTTACAGCTGGGTGCACTGTGCTGAAGAGGGAAAGCATATGTTTGCTCAGGTTTTATATCTGCCTCTGGTAGTGGGATCAGACTGTTTCTGTAAGAGAAGGTCGCTGAGCGTGTTCCACCATTTACAAAAGGTCAGCAGTTAATGCCTCAGAGTATGTAAACAACACATAGTTCGAAAACAGACCTGAGTAGCGGTGGTCTGAACAGCATGTTTGGTAGCATATGAAATATCCTGTCTTTCTAGCCATGCAACAAAACAAGAACACTGTCAACCATTGCTAAAGCCAAAACCTGAAGTGAAATTTCTAAGCTTTTCCAGAAACTATTCAAATCAGGGTTTTTCCTTCCTCAGTCATATTGCAGCCTATAGATACACCACCCATTCATCCACTATTGACAAGAGGCTGACTTGTGAGTTGAGTTGTGTGCCCTCGGCTGATCATATTGACGTACGTAGCCAAGTTCACCGAGTTGGCTGATTGTGGGGCAGTGGCCAAATTGACTGTTGTTCAATATTTGGAGTAGTAATGGCCAGAAGCTGCTCAGTACTAACTGTGATGAAAAATGTATTTTGCTATAAATTCAGAGAGTTGAGAGAGTCCATCTTCTTCCACAGTCCAAAGACATGCACATTTGGGTGATTGGTGACACAAAATTGCCTATAAGTGTGAATCTGATATGAGGCGTTGTGATAGACTGGTGACATTTCCAGGGTGAACCCTCACCCTTTGTCAGCTAGTATTGACCCCAGTCCCCCCATGACCCTGCGTGGATGAGTGGTGCAGGTGATGGACACAGTCTAGTATTTATTTAGTTCAGCAGCATCACTGTAAATGGAATCAAACAGAGCTCTGTTTTGACTTAAGTTCAGTCTAAAACAAATGGAGGAAGTGCATTTAGGCCACATCCAAATGCACTTTTACTATTTTAACAGCAGAACAAATGGTCAGTGCCAGGTGCATATAGGGTCGTACTTATACTCTTAATTAATCATAGGAGTGTTTTAGGTGTAGCATGCATTAAACCAGAGTTATCTCCCACTCTCTTTAAAAACCAGGTGCAAGGCAGATTGCTATTATAACATAATAAGAAAGAACGCCTCTGTACAGAGAAAAATGATCACTGTCAGAGCTGGGGAGGCAGACAGAAACAGCTGTTTATGGCTTGCAGCACTCTCCCTCTCTTTCTCCTTTCTCTCCCTCTCTCTGCCACTCCCTCGGTGACTATCCCTTTTCCCCCCATTTCCCCCATTCCCAGGGGAAAATGGAATGAGGGCCCAAAGTTTCAAGCTTTAAGTTTTTTGTAAGAAACCCACATTGCCTGTGATTTCCACTGCTCCAGTTGTGTGTGTGTTAGCAGTTCAGTGCATTGTGCACTTTTCTGTGTAGAAGCATATTACTTTCTTTATAATGTGGCCTTAGATTAACTGTGAAATAATATGCCACTGACTAAAAATAAGTTTTTTGTTAGTTAGTTGCTTTCTGCCACCACAGGATCCTGACGGACCAACAGTGATCCTGACCACGGTTCATTTTAAGACCAGCACACGAGTCCAGATGGGTGCAGGTGTATTTTCGGTTCAAGCTACATCCATGCTGGACAGAAACCAGCAAAGATATACGTTTTCCTTTACTTACTACTATTGTATTCAACATTATCTTGTCATGACTGAGCTTGAAATGTCAAAAGACTGATTCAAAACTCTGAGAATGAGGGAAATATTCTTCACCACATTTGAGACATGAAGTCTCTGAGGGCAAATACTTAATGTAGAGATTATTTTATAATACATATTCTGTTTTTAATGGGCCATAATAATCTACATTACCTCAATCTATAATACCACAAAAACATAAATGCCTTTACTAGTAAATAAAGAGAGGTCCCTGATGTGATATAATTTTAGATATCTGTATACAGTACAGCTGAGCAGAAAGCTCAAATATTAATATTATTCTGAACTGAAGTGGCTGTGATTGTTCTCAGAATAGTGGTGTCATGGGGAGATGTTCAAATGTTAAAACAATATAGTTAATGAATTTATCAAGATACATTCACTTCTATGATTTTTTTCACAATGGACTGAGGTCTGCATAGCCTGACAGTCCACTGTAAGGTGTGTGAGAGTGCACACGCTTCTCCTCAGGTCAGCCCTCTGTGTGAGATCTCACGCTGGGTCAGGAAAATGAGTCACAATCTGCTGTGACCTCTGGGTCATCCATCAGACTTAACCCCCCCTCCATCAATCCGTGCTGTAAGATGGAGGGATGACACCCAGTGGGGCCTCTTATCGTCCTCCATCCCTGACCCCCCACCCCCCAACTACATCTGTGCTCCTCTTCCAATCCCTCACTACTTTCTCTTCTTTCCTTCTCTCATCACACACTCTGTGCACTTGTATTAAGCCTATCCTTGCTTCACTTTTATCCATCTCTCACTGTCTTACACACACACACACACACACACACACACACACACACACACACACACACACACACACACACACACACACACACACACACACACACACACACACACACACACACACACACACAGTTGGATAATAGAAAGCGATCTGGAGTTGTACACAGTGACAGAGTTGACACTCAACTTTCAGCTGAGCATGTCAAGTGGGCTAGAGGTGTGTGTTTTCCATGTGTGTTTGTGTGTATCCAGACAGAGGTTTTGGGCAGGCCAGAGGTCAGTCTCCACGTCCTTTCACATTTGGTCACTGCTACTGTCTGAGCCGTCAACACTGGAGATTAATAAGTGACAAACCCTTCGTGGTAAGAAATATTTCAGATTTGTGTCGGAGTCACATTGAAGTGCACACGGGTTTGTGTGTCTTTGTAACGACGTGTGTGTGTTTGTGTGTGACTGTTGGGGCGCTGCTCAGCCTGGCCTTGCCTCAATACGACTTAAACGCAGCCATGCAGAACCAGCTGACAGTTCCCTCTCCCCCTCTCCTCCTCCCCCCTTCATCCTCAGCTCCTCTTTTCTGTCTTGCCATCTCCCCTCTGCCTTGTCCCCTGGCTCTAACCCTTAGATAGCTACACCAGTTCCCAGTATGTGGTAACAAGGCTGCACTGTGTGTATGTGTGTGTGCATATGTGTCTATTTAGTATTTCTTTAAAGTAAGGGGGGGGGGAGTGCTACAGAAATAATTTTTTCTCACCCACCCCAAAACTTGCTTCCCCTCATCTCAGTGCAAATACTTCAGTCTGTCAGTGACATCCTTCCTGTTTTCAGCCACATTTCAGCCAGACATTCATCAAAAACATTAAACAGGAAATTAAGACTTTTTTTTGTTAGCTATTGCTTGTATCACTGGGAAAAAAATTGGCTTGGAAATCACACACCAGGTAATGCTGCATTTCAACCATGCGGTAAAGAGAAATGCTGCCTGCCACTTTTGGTCCACAATGTTTTTGTAGCTAAAATCCTACTAGTGATGGTGAACATATATGGTATCACATCACAATTGCTTGATGTGTGTTTAATGTGAGGTTTCATGGTTGGTCCATGTGGGTGCATGGGGCTTGGGTCATGACAGTGACTGCTTTGTTGTGACTTGGCGTTACAAAAGCTACAGTTATGACTGCTTGTTTTATGGCTGTGTGAGTTTCTGTGACCTGAGCACTTTGATACTTTCTCAGTTTGTGTTTGTCTGTGGAGTTCTTATTATCCACACACTAATCATAGTTTATCAACATTTGAACTGTATCAAGAACTTCCCTTGGCCTCAGTAATGATGTCTGTCCAAAACAGAGGAGAATGGTGTCATTGAGTATTGTCAGTGGTGGATTAATACATTGCTCTGGTGAATGCTGGATTGCTGGAAGTCAATATAAGTTTGTGTGGTCATGGTAACAGAGGATCATATCACCCTTTACCACATTGTCTCTCAAAGGTGTTTAGCTTTAGATGTACACATTATACACATTACCTATTAGAAGCCATTCTGTGTTGGTTTGGGTCTGTACATGGCATGTGTAGCATCAGACCTTTTTTCTGGACTTCAGGTGTTTGAGGTGAATCTTAAACCTGTCAATTATAGCCCAGAGGCCCTCAGAAGAACACGGGTTGTTTTGTTTTTGATACAGTTTCACACAGCTTCGGCTGACACCTGTACATTATGTGTTAAAAGATTAAGGACGGATGGGAATCATAATCCGGCTTCTGCAGAAATGTTCACACTGGCTTTGTAGTCTCTGACATACATCAGTCATAAGTTAATACAAGATAAAGTAGTCCAATATTAGTCCCATAGTAGGATAAATTTGAAGTTATTAAGACAAAGCCTGAAGTACATTGAGTTTGAAGAAGAGTATAAATTATTTAATTTAATTAATTTAAATTAATTAATTTATTTGATCATTGAATTGTATCAGTTGCCACTTCAGATGGACAGACTCAGCAGGTCAGCCTGACTTCCTGTAGCCTAATGCTCCTATATAAGATGTGGTGGCAAATGATATTGGCTACAGCGACTTGGGGTTTAGTTTACTGATCTGATTATGTGACAAAAAACAATGAAGTGTATACAGCGAGGCAGGAGAGCCCCTCCCAGACTACTTCCCATCCCCGAGGGGCAGGAGAGGGTTTTATTGGAGGTGCTCCCCAGGCCAGACATGGGGTGTCAGGTTGACTGTGTCAGCAGTAAATGATCCCAGTATCACAGTAGGATGGCACCTGATTCAGACAGCAGTAGACCCGTCATGATGGACTGGAACTAAAAAAAGGCAGAGGCTTGGTGTCTCCAGAGAAACAAGCAGCTCTCATTAAATGTACTGTACGTCATGCAGCTTGACTGTATATTGATTTACTGTATAATTACTTGATATTACAAAAGTTCAATGTTTGATATTGAACGGGGGATCAGCTTCAAACTTCATTCCTTTCCCCACTTGAAGCTGTCTTCACTGTTTGGAGGATGCATTTTAAATTTTTTATTATAAAGACAATGAAGATGGAAGCTTTTATCAAGAAACAACCACCACCCCATCCTGACAAAAAAAACCCACATTCAGCTGCAGAGAAAACTCATGCAGAAGCCCTGTAATAGGAACAGGAAATCAACAAAATGTATGGGCTAATCAGTATTTTAAATGTGAATACTATTTTTAAGGACATTGTAATATTATTGAAGTTTCTCTGCAGACATTTTTAAACTATTATGAAAAAAGGAAAACTTGATCTAAAGCTCAACTACTTGCTCTCATATTGAGAAATCAAAATCAGGCTTTTTGCTCTGGCCACCAATAACACTCAGATGAGAAGTCCGAGACCAGCTTGTTACTGATTCAGTGTTCGTGGCTCTCTGTACTGATGAGGTTTTGGGTTTTAGCGCTGCCCCTCATCCAAAGTTGACAGGATTGGCTCCTTATAGACCCTTTCAGAGAGTATAAACAAATACAGGTGTGGCTCATTAGAAAATGCTCTGGTACACTAAATGTAATGGAGCCTTAATTAGTATCCTTGGTGACACCTGTCTTTGTTTATACTCTCTGAAAGGGTCTATAATGTATGAAAGCCTGACTGTCTGAATCTTTTTATGAGACTGTTAGCCTTTTGCTACAGTTATCACTTCCTATGCAGTTATTCGATGATATATCTGGTATTTTTTTTAAACCACCTTGTGGACACTGTTGGAAGTTAAAAGCTTGATTTAGATTGGAAGTTCATCTGGTAGGGTTTGCAGAGCTTTGTGTACTTTGAAGTGATCGTCTCAGTGGGCTCCAATTAAGTAATTGATCATGCTTTATGTCAGTCATATTGTGTATCTTATATATTTTGTTATTCTATAGTAGCAATGTCCTAGATTAAATTGGATTTCCAGTGTGATTACTGTCGTTTCAAATCTTCAACATGAATGAAAAAACATATTTAGGCAAAACCCAAAGTCTGATTGATGTCATTATGAAATGAAGAAACAATGGTTCATGGATCTCATTGGAATGCCAATCAAAATGTCAAATGACTGCGCTGTTTCATGCACTCATTATGACAGTATTTGGTCTTTGTTCTGATTGTCAGAAGAAAAACCCAAATGAGCTTGTCCCCATCCAGAAGACAGTGAAAAGAACGTACAAAATAGTTTTTATGTTGAGTCCATTTGTGATTTCTGAAGAAATGTCAGACCCAGCTCTGAGGAATACACATGGTTGTTGTTGAGGCATTCTACCCAAAAAGCACTGTATTGAGTGAGCAAAGACTGAGCGGGACAATGTGGGAATAGCCCTGATTTTTGTGTGGTGTGGGACCAGGAAGAAACAGGAGAGCGATGGGACCAGGAAGGGTGGGGGTGGAGGGGGGGGGGGGGGTCGTCCCCATAGAAGAGAAATGAAACAAATGGATATGAAATGCTATTTGATGCTATGAGGTTTTCTGTTGGAGTTTGAGAACATGGAGCTTTTCAATGTGCCGGGCTTCTCTCCCCAAAGGCTGGCTAGGGGCTCTCGCTTTCAACACAGCCCTCTCAAGCTGTACAACACAACAGCAGTTCAAATGGGAACCGAATCCAAGCCGGCAGCTCCTCTTCATCCCCCGGCTAATTACCTGCAGCGTGACCGTATGCGCTTATTAAAATTCCCCCCCTAAAAAAAGTTCAGAGTTGTTTTCAGTCCTTACAAGGCAACAAGGAACCAAGGGAGCTCAAAGCAGAGAAACAAACTGCCTTGAAGCCCCCCCTCCTTTTTTTTTTTTTTTTTAAACTTTTTTTTTAACCATTTTGGAGAGTGAGGAAAATTATGAAAATAGTCCACAGGGAGAAAAGTGGCAGCCTGACATTGCGGTAATCTGGTGTAAAATTGGCTGAAATTGTAAATTCAGAAATAAACAAGGCAAGTGTGAGAAGTGATGATGCTGCAGTCGCCTGTAATGAATAATTCCACAGTCTGTTTCTCATTCTGCTCAATGGATCAGCGGGAGATGCTCCCTCTCCTCATTACTAACAGTTGTAATTCTGACCTAGTCTCTAGACCTATGGCAAGCAACATCTCTGCTATTTAAAGTTTCGCACAAACGCTCTTTCAGACTCTTCATTGTTGTTCATTGTTGGGGATATATTCTCCACGGTGGCTGAAGAGGTGCCTGCGACAAAAGCGTAATTGACATTTTAAACAAAAAAAAATCCTGTCCTTCTCCGTGTGGGCCACATACTAAACTCCATGACAAGATTTATTTATCCTAATGAAAAAACCTCTCCACAAAGCCCCTTTCAGAACGACCCTCCAACCTTACAAAATGTCTAACAACGGTGTTAAACTTATCTCTTCCGAGCTCTTTATGAAAGAAGCAGTGATTTATTACGTGGATCAAAGAAACTGCGGTTTACAATTAATTTCGTGTAATAGTTCTTTAATACTGTGGTTAAAATATGTCCCTTTAGTGATAGGGGCTGCATGAATTAGAATTAATTCCTGTTTAATTGTTCCTATATTTCAGTGGCTGTGATGGTGGTTGCTGGGCTGAGGTAATTTATTTCCTACTTAGGATGAGAGATGGTCCGTGGCCGAGGCTGCCAGGGGAGGAGTGGTTAATTGCACTAGATTGCCTTATCTCCTTGTAATTATGCCTGTCTCTTTGGAGTTCCCTTGCTCCAAATGACCAATCGATACTATCAGACCACAGACAAGGAGGACGAGGTGGAGACCAAGATGTGGGTCCCAGTCCGGACCCTGGGTTTATGGAAGCCGGTGGCTCTAGACCGCAGATAGCAAGGGCTTAGGGACTAAATCATATCAAAGGCACTGAGTTAAACGCTTTGGTTGGAAGAGTTTTGGAGGCAGAGCATTCACTTTGATGAACTTCACCTAACACCCACGCAGCACCCAGGAGAAACGCACTACATCACTGCTGTCATGTCAGACACTCTTTAGAAGACTTGAAACAAAAGTATCATGGTGTGAACACAAAACCAAAAAGTGTAGCATATACTTTGGTGATGCTAAACAGGCTGTATACTGAGTCCTAGTCTGGAATCTATAGTGGTGGTGTGTGGTTAGTTTGAAGCAGCCTGGAGGCATTTACATGAGGGTTGTTGATGCTAAAAGTTGTGGATGGTTTGGATCCGGTCTGGTCTGGATCCTAGCCTTCTGAATGAACCTCTGCAGATCTCTGCTTCAGACTCCAATCAGGTTACATGTAGTAAACGCTGTCTGTGAGGGGCCAGTGTGTCTGTAGCAGCAGACAGTGACAGCTCGGTCAGACTCATTGGGCTTCCCGTCAGCCACATAGGGTCAGAGGGAAATGACCGCAGTATGGAGGTCAATTTGACGCAGTGGGAGGCACATATTCAAGAGCAGCAGCGGTCACTTCCCACTGTTTTGCTATCAGTCCAGCCAGGCCTGGGCGGTCAATGCCAAATGGTTGCAAGTGGGAGGGGGCGGCTAGAGACAGAGATTGAGGTGGAGAGAGGAGGGTTGGGAATTGGGGATCAGTCTGATGCATTCTATTGATGGGGCTTTGTTGATATGGAGTGGGCCAAGCAGCAGAAGCTTGTACACAGTTTAGTCACATGCATACCCAATGCACTGCATCCATCTACGCACCCATCCATGCACCTATAGCTCCCAAAGGTAACACTTTTCCACTATTTGGTTCTTAAAGCCACAAATGTACAACACTTAAAGAAACCAAATCCTGCAAGTTTGGTGGGTGTGCATGGACGTCTATTGTTCCATATCATGCAAATATAAAATGTTATTGATTTGCTCAAATCTATCTTTCCTAATCAGCTGTCATAAATCCTGCTCTCCAAAGAGTTTGGCTATCAATCAAAGATAAAAAATTGAAAAAAAAGAGCCCTTAGGGCAGCTCTCTTTGTCTCACTTGAGGTCTTATTCTTTCTCCCCTCACTTTCATTTTCTTAAAAAATATTTATTTATTTTTATTTTGTTTTCATCTTTAATTTTAACTGCAAATATTGTGTGACTGATGATAATATAAACTCTGCTCTTGATATGGACGGTACATGTGGCTATGATTGTGTGGTGGTGTAGTGTGTGTAGTGTGTTGTGTGGAGTAGACCATGTTGCCTGTAGGACTTATTAGTGATGATTTCTGATTCGTTTTGCATAATAAAAGCCAAGGCCTCTGAAAGAAAGATGAAAGTGCTGTGGACTGAGCCGCTACATTCAAATGCAAAAGGTTTTGAAACCTGCCTGATCATGTCTACCCTACTCTTCATTTTCTTTCTTGGAATAAGGAAGTGGAAAAAAGTTCTTGTGCATTATCACTGCTGATTGCTCTCAGCTACATTCAAGCATTTTCCATAAATTCGGAGGCTTTGTCAAACACTCTTTTCCGCTCCCTCTTATTTAGAGCCACAGTTTGAACAGACAAGGACAAAGCACCAGGCTTTTATAATAGTGAAACCCACCACAGCACTCAACCTGCTCACAGCGTTTCCACAATCATCTCCATTACCACTCTCCAGCAGGTAATTGACTTCTAGACACATTTGCTTCAGTGTTAACGCTACTTTAGCTTTTTTCTAAAGACGGGGGTTCGGGGTCCTTTGAAGTGGCTGCAGGTTCGGGTTTAAAAGCCCTCGGCTTCTCCGCTGCTGATTGAGAGTCAGCCTCTGTCAGCGTCAGAGTGAGGTGGCGGGTAGTTGCATTGGGAGCCGCCACCACCTTTATCAGTGGGCCTCCTTCAAAGAGCTGATAGGGTTCTGTGATAATGAGGAGGGGAAAGAAAAAGAAGAGAAGAGCTGGAAGTGTCACGCAGCAGTGTAATTGTGAGAGGACCGGCTGCCTTCGCTCTCAAGGTTCAGGGACAGTGTTCGCCTGTGATGCCATCCAGCAAACAGTCATTTTCGAGCGCATTCTCTCTGTGTGTGGTGACACAAAGGGGCCGAGGGCAGAGCAGGAGAAAAAGAGACAACCAGATATACTTAGAGCAATCAATGTCCTGTTGGACCCCATGCTGGGTCCATGGTGGCAGATGGAGTGGATGACAGTGCAGATGAATGGTAGGTGTGAAGTGTGTATCTGTGTGTGTGTGTGTGTGTGTGTGTGTGTATTTGTGAAAATTGGATGTATACTCAACATTCAATATATATCTTTGAATGTTCTCAGCTCTTTGCAAGCAGCAAGGAAAGATGTCTGTGGGATGTGTTTGTGCACCCTTTGCAATTTTCCGCATGTGAGCATTCTCTGCTGGAGCACATAACACATGTACATTTCAATCGCAATATCTTGAACTATCAATACAAAAATGAATTCTTTTTTTTTCTTTTAACGATTCATTCATTTGTTACTTGCATGTCGGCTAAGATGTTAAACAGAAACTTCTGCCTCCATACACATTTAACATGGCATTGCAGGAGATTTGAGAACAGTATTCACAAAGAATACCTCAAATCTATTTATTTACTGTGATGTAAGATATGCTACGGTTCATTTAGACCCCACATCCACTCACCTCACATGATTTTGTCGATGGTCTCATTTTACACCTGCAGGGTTTCATCATGCTTTGTTATATCTGACCTGGTACAACCTCAACATCAGTGGTTCCCAACCTGTGGGGGGGTTAAGGTTTTACAAGTAGTCCATAAATCATTAGTCAAACTACAATTTTGGTGGGAAGATGTATTTCTAGAAATTTGATACTTACTTGCTATCTCAGTTTAATTGTGCAGTTTACAGACCTCATCCATGTCAAACAAGGAAAGGAAAGACAGGCACGTGACAGATGGAGACTCAACAAGTGGTCTCCCTCGCGTAGGAACAAATTATCTTAAGCTATGTTCTAGGGCTGCCCCCAAATAGTCGACCAAGCACTGGTCGACCAAAAAATCATTAGCCGACCAGAATTTCATTGGTCGATTGGTCGCAGGAAAAAAAAAAAAACATTTGGAGCCGTGTCTTGTCAAAATTAAGCCAACATCAATGACTGAACCGTATAGGAAAGGTTATGGGGCTTTTATTTTGAAGGGCCAGATACAGGAAGTCGTGACGTGACACTTTTTTTTTTTTTTTTTTTACAAGGCACGGCAGTCTCTCTCTCGTATCACCGCTGTCACCATTAGCGGTGCTGTCTGAGCCCCGGTCCCGTCCCACAGCGCTCAGTCTCAGTGTCACGGAGCGGATCGATGATAGTCCCCGCTGCAGTCAGAGACCCCCACATAGACACATGTCTATGCCCGCACCGCTCCACGCCGCGGACCCCCACCCCCGCACCCCCGTCACACAGCCTGAGCTCAGTAACTTTTTACCCTCCTCATCTACTGTGTTTATTGGTGATAAACGGGCATTCTGCCGGTAATAACGGTGAAACCGACCGGCTTGTTGTTGAATCTCGGACCCAACACGGCCGGAGTCACGAGCATTAATTAATTAATTCTCAACCTGACCGCGGGCAAAAAAAAAAAAAAAAAAATTATTAATTTTTTTTTTTTTTTTTTTTTTTTTTCCCCTCAAGGTGGGGGGTCGATTAGTCGACTAATCGCCATAAGTGACGACTACTGGTCGACCAACAAAATCTTTGGTCGGGGGCAGGCAGCCCTATGTTCTATGTTTAATTTGATCTTTATCAAAACAATAGAAAGTGCTCTTCGACATCTTTGAATGCACTTTTTATTTATTTATTTAACTTTCAAGTGGGGCAGGAGTTTGAACCTGCCCACATTTGCTGCATTAGAAGATATTCTACTCTTGTCAATATGATTTGACAAATTCTTACTGGGAGCATGGTGATGATGGTCAGGTAGTAGTCAGATGATCAGACAGGCTGAAAACAAACTTCTAGGTTTCTTAGCAGCTCACATATTAGGAATAGAAAGCAAAGGTGGTGGGGGTTGAATTATGACCAAAGCTGTCCATCACAGTTTAATGAGAGAACATTTCACTCCCTGCTTCAGCCGGGCTTGTTTTGAGGATTAGTCGCAACCACCAACAACATTTCAGGTGTACTCACTTTCAATTGGACAAGTGTAGATAATCTGTTCCAATTATTTTCATCCTGTCTGATCACTTCTTTTGAGTGGTGCCACAGTGTTCGCAAGTCTCAACGGTGACAGGAAAGGAACAACTAACCTGAGATTTTCTAAAACAGCTAAAAAATTCAGATTGAACTCTGATGTCTGGAGAGAGATCCCTCTGCCCAACACCACCTCATGCTCCACGCATTTCCATTTCGCTCCATAAAGGGCGCATTAGCTCCCTTTATGACTCTGACTGCTGGCTCTGGATGTAAATCATGTGTGGCTGAATTATCCAATATGAGCACAATTCTTTGAGATCCAGTGCTGGTCTGTGTTTGTGCCTTAGTGTGCATGGTTGTGCTGCCCCTCACCAGCTTTTCAGCAGGGCCGAGGGATTGCTCAGCCCCCTGTGTGAGCTCTCACACTGGGTCAGGTGGGTGTGGTCGGCCTGGTGTGGTGGGTGTCTCTGCGGCCCTGGCCTCGTTAAGTGGAGTAGCGGTAATGGATGTCAACAGGCTGGCCTCTTCTTACTGTGTCAACATTAATCACTGGGCCTGCATGCCACCGCCCCACACTGCTCTGCTTAACATTCACAACACAGTGTCAGCCACCCGGCCGGCCACAAATATCCACACACACAAGCACAGACACACACACTCGGGTTTTCTCACCTTTGCACCCTATCTTACTAACTTTCCTCTTCCTGTCACTGCTCTCTCCTCAGTTGTCTCTCACCCTGACTCTTTTTCTTTTCCTCACTCACTCCTTTGCATTTGATTATTCTTTAGCTCCCCCCCAACTCACCCCCTCACCCTATTGTGTATTGCCCCCACTCTGCGGCCCCTCTTCACCTAGCAGTTAATCACTGTTGCCAATTACAAGCCCAGTCATTGCTCCACCAATGTAAATGAGATATTTTTAAAGAGGCAAGGCCAGAGCTTCTGTGTGTATTCACACACAAACACACACACTAACTTGAATTTAATTTGGAGTCAAATTAAGTTTTCCTTACTGTAAGCGAGATGAGATTAAGACGAACACTATGACTTAGCTAAATGAGCAACACAATTCAGTGAGTGTTCTGAGAAAAAGGTTAAAGTGTGCTCCTCAACACAGCATCATGGCAGTTTCCCAGAAATCGGTTCTGCCTTGTTCATGTTTTACAGAAGGTTTAACCTAAGCTGAGTCATAAAAATGACAGCAATATCACATCCTCCATACAGAGTCAATATTATCAACATGTAGATCGGATTTAGTATCGGCCTACCAAGTTCATGTAGGGTTGGATCTGCCTTTCTAGACAAGTTGTACAGATGGTCCAAAGCTCATTCACTAACCAGTGAGTGAGTGGTTAAATGTTTAAGACCCAGGGGGCGCAGTGTGGCGCAGTGGGTTGAGAAGCCGCCCCATATGCAGAGGCTATAGTCCTCCTCACTGCAGTCGGCCCCCTTACTGCATGTCATTCCCCCTCTCTCTGCCTCCCCATTTCCTGTTTCTCCCAACTATACTATCAAATAAAGGCAAAAAATATACTTTAAAAAAGTGTTTAGGATGTAGCTGACCTGCAGCTGGACACAGATAGTCCTTGTTCTGCTCCATGGCTTTGAGGTTGGCAGAGTTTTGTGACTGGACTTTCTAATAATACCTACTGTATTATTTATATCTCATAAATAAATGCCACCAAATAACAACACTGTCCAATACTTAAATAAAAGTCAGACTGTTTGTGAGGCAATTTGTAAACAGCCCTGTGTATGAAGAATAGTGAATAGCGATAGGCAGTGAAAAGATGATGAATGAACCTCTGGTCAGGTTGTTGAGAATGACATCAGCACTTTTAAGATTGATACTTGTACTCTAAACTACAGATAATTTAAAATTAAAACTGAGATTGCAGATTTTTTTTCAAATTGAGACTAAACCAGAACTAGTATTGACCATTATTATGTTGTTTTTAGAATGTACAAATTGTTCAGTTCACTGCAGCTGTTCCATGAATGAACTGAAATATGATGCTTTACATAAATTCTCAACCTTTGTCTCCAAAGTGTGAGCATCTACCCAAATACTGGAACATGGAGTATCTGAATGTTACTGTTAGCCTATACATGGGTGTTTTTACAGTATACTACTGGCAACACTATGACCAGTAAGATACTGTAATTCTACATTTACAGTAACTGTATTTCCTTTTACAGTAACTTAAGTGGTACTGTATTCCATTTTTACAGTACTTTTACTGTAATGTGAATACAGTCGTTTACTGTATTTATCCAAATTAAACAGTACACTACTGTAATCCATATTTTCAAATTAAAAAAAAATATGCTGGAAAATAAAATGAAAATGGACAATTATTCAGATATGTCACTCTTTTTTTATTAAAATAACAACATTCAATTCATGGAACTTTGTTTTACTTCAGTACTTCAGTCGAGTGGGTCAGGACTGCAGTTGATAGCAGTCTGCTTGGCGCCTCTCACTCTGTAACACAGACATGCATACTATTGCATCAACTGCCCTCTAAAATGATTTCAACAGAAACTTGACATTTGGCATTAGGGACAGCTGTCTGGTGACCGGTATGAAACAACTCACCTACTAGTCTAAGTTCCTCCATTTGAACTCAGTCAGCTCCCTTAGGAAGGAGGCCACGCTGCTGTTGATGGCTTCTGCCTTTCTCTTCACTATTGATCCCGTCTTCCTACTTGCTCCAGTTTTGGCTGTGCATTTTGTGCCTTCTTCTGGGTTGATCCTCATGAAAAATCTAGACAGCAAGATTGATGGGAGGGGGGCACAGGGGCTTCAATTTAAAATGCATCTACAGTAGGCTACATGCATTGATAGAGCGCAGAGAAGGTGAAAAAGATCAACTTTTAATCTACAGCAAACAACAAGTAGTTTACCGTTGTATAAGTTCAAGTGTTGCACAGGCAGCAGTTACAGTAACGCCAGCTAATGTTTAATGTGCAGTTAAACCAACAATGTTACGTTAGTGGTAGTTTCTCCAGCCTAGTAGTGCTGGTAATGTAGTAGTACTTGCAAAGTTAGTAGATAATGTTATCGGTCTGTCTCTACTCAACACTTCTTACAGATAACGTTAATTAAACATAATCATAACACTTTCTGGATATCTAGCTGTAGCTAGTTACCTTCTTCTGTAGAGGTCTTGACACTTCTGGTCTTCTTGATGTTTGTTCCTCAGACAGGAGTCCCACGACCAACTGTCTGCCTGACTCAAGCCTGAGCCTCGACCAGTTTTTTCTGGATCCGACCAGTAGTCGACAGTTACAAAAACACAGTATCATACTTTTTTTTTTTTTTTTTAAATGCAGTACTGTACAGAGCAGTACTGTTTTTTTTTTTAAACTGACTGTTCTAATGTATTTGTGTGTGTGTGTAGGGCGCTAAGCCATCACAAATAAAATATAGTATCATACATCATTTCAAAAGAGTATGGTATTGTACTGTAAATTATGAAAAAACTTCCCATGATGCAGTGCAAATTACAGTACTTTACTAGAAAGGGCATTCACAGTATTGTACTGGCTGATTATGTGGTAGGATACTGTTTATTTTACAGCTCGGTCTAACAGTCAAGTTAAACTGCCATCTTTGTGTTGATATGTGTCCTTACATTGTGTTAGCCCTTGCAGTGTCTCTGGGTCTTCCTGCTAAGCCCCGGGCGCTGTGCTCCATTAGCACCAGGCACATGGAGCTGCTTGGCATTCAGGGGTCTTTGGGGCCGGCACCATCCCAGGAGACAGGGCCTTACCTGGGGGGGTTAATGAACCCTGGGCTTGGCCCTGCCTGCAACATTAATTGTTTCTACTGCTCTGGCAGACCTCTGCACAGACTCTCGTCGCTTCTCAGCTGCAGATGATGTCTGCGCCATGTTGCGCTTGTGTGAGTTTTTCATTTGCACCAAGATGAATTGGCTTTGCTTGTGTTCATTTTAAAGCAAGGGAAGGCGAGGAGAATTTCTGTGGTTTCTCGCAGCGTTGGGTGATTTCTCTCCCTGCATCTCCCTCCATTATGCTCGCTCTCTGCGTGCACTGAGGCTTGCTGATCTGCCTGTGGAATATGGAGGAAGATAATATCTCTGAGGATGAATTATGGTGATATGGTCAGCATGTTACTGTTTGGCCACTGGCATACACATGCACAGCCCACGACTGTTTGCTGAGGAAAGCATGCACGAACACGCACACACACACACACACACACACACACACACACACACACACACACACACACACACACACACACACACACACACACACACACACACACACACACACACACACACACAGAAATGTAATACTCTCTGTCCCTAACAAGACAGTGAAGTGCTGTGGTGGAGTAGACAGACTTCCTGAGGCTTAACTCTGACATAATGCTTAAACAGTTCTCTGTTTAGTGTTTCTTTATGCTTGTAAAACTTGTCTAACTCGTGAAGACATGTGCTTAAGGTTTGCATGTAATGTAAGGTGGTCAGAAGTGTAACTGATGCTGCAGTTGATGGTGGCTGGTTTCTAAATGATTCAGCTTTGTAACGAATATATGGGATCATGACAAGCTGACTCAAACATTAGTTTTGTGTAGTTATTTAAGAAGGACAATGATACTTGATGTTGTTCATCAGAATCACATTGTCATTTCCATACGCAATTCTCAAGCCATCAGGGGAGTATGAATTATTTTTAACACATTAAAAACAAGACTGTATCACTGGCCATGTGTGAAATGTATATAATATTGTAGCTTGGGCACTAGGATTGAGGATTCCAATAAAACATGAAAGAAGTATCAAACTAGATGTGTTGCAGACTTCCAGCTGTTGCTACTGTTCAACTCTTGTCATGTAGTTGGGCTTTTACATCCATTGTCATTAAAAGTAATTTTTCATGTCATTAAATTACAATACACTGCAGGTAGAAAAATAGAGGAAAATACAGCATGTATGTATGTGGTCAAGGTTTAAGAGATAACTACAGCGAAACCCGGGCAGGTAGTTGATGTACAGTCACAAAGAGACCACTGCAAAACAAGCAGATGGTCAAACACAACAAATACTATTGGATAAAAATGGGTATAGCTTCATTTTGCTTTTTACCCAGTGCTTGCTTATAGGGGACATTATGGAAATATCACTTTTTGAAGGTTGTTATTTGGGTGTTTGACTTGCCTGCCTGCAGACTTGGTTGAAATTCGTGTGGTTTTACGAACTGTTCCCTCAGATGTCATCCAATACTGTCTTTAGTTACCTGTGAGTACCGGTATTGCTAGAGGGGGCGGGGCAGTGTGAACAGTGGCTCATTTGCATTTAAAGGGACAGGGACTGAAACCAGCCGTTCTGAACAGGGCTGTTTTGGGTGGATGAAAAGAGCTGTGATGTTTGATCCTTGTGGTATTTTGACTGAAGCATGTCTCAAACATGTCTTTAAGAGTCTCAGCCACTTGGCGACTCCGCTAGTGGGCCCGCTAGGCCTGATACTGTTAGCCCTGATATCAGGCAACGGCGGCCCTCATAGTCGTTGCGGCATGGCCCTCAAGGCTCTGATTGCCGGCGACGGTCAGCTACAGGCCCGTCGCTCCAGCGCCTCACTCTACTTTTCTTTACTGCCAAGTGTGTGTATCTGAAACATTCGGACCAGTCTCAGCCTGGTCAGATGTGAACATGAACTGATGAAGCCTCTTGGATGAGAGGTGAAACGTCTTCTTAGACAAATAACCAAGTCTAGTTGCATTTGATTAACATTTCCTTGAGATAACTATGACCTGGACAAATAAGAATATTCACAGGCTTATCTGAAACATTCAGAATCAGAGCTGGACTCAGACTCTGAGGCTCAAACCTGTAGCTGCTTGGGTATGATGTGACACTTAGCATCCATTAACATCGTTTGATGGTATTTCACAGTTGAAATGTGACAAAGCTCCGCAAGTGGGTGGGACTTCAGTGCCTGCAGCAGACACACCCCCAGCTTCCAGAGAACTACTTGATTTTGTCATGATTTTAAACCTAATTTCACATACGAAACAATTTTTTCTAGCATTGGAATTTGGCAGGGTGGTTAATAAGACATCTGTCTGTGTGACTAACAAATCTAGTTTCGCTTTACACAGACTTTAACTTGTGTTGTAGAGTTCAGTTGATTATTCCTGGAGTTTGATTTTGCTTGGCTTTCTATATTTAGGGATAATGGGGCTTGTCTGGCAACACAACTCTCATACTGTGTGTGTGTGTGTATCATATACTTCTTGCTGAAATGATGGAGGGAATGAGTTGTGATTTTGGGATGTGGGATCTGCAGATTTTTTCAATAATCTTCAGCTCTGTTACCTGAAGTTCCTGTTTATTCTATTCAGGTCTACACTCAAGCATTTTCCAAATGCTGAATGACAGTTCATTGCCAGGTCAGGCATCATTACACCATCTCCCTGCTTCTAAACTATACTTTTCCTTCACATTAACTTTTTGAGACAGTCTGTGCTTTCACAGCTCCACAGCACTCCTCAGTATTTCCCTCCATCATTTTGCTTGAGCTGTGTGTTTGTGAACAAGGTCAAGGGAATCATAAATCAATTCTACAACACAAAAAGTTGTCAAAGTATCAACACAACCCACACAATGAGGCCCGGCTCCTTTTCCTTTGCTAAGTATGTCTAAGTCATTATCACCCTCGAAGGACAATTTGTTCTCTCTAATATAAAGCACAGAGAGCGAGACAACAGGCTTTACAGACACAGCACAGACAACACGGCTCGTTTTAACATAGAAAATGTGCCATCCACTGCTTCTATATCCTCCATAACACCCTTAAATGATCTGCTTAGGTTTATGCACCGCAACTAGCGAACGTCTTTTCTCCCATGCAACTGTTTTATGGAGTCATTGAATGCACATTACCGCAATGGTTTGGGGCCTGCAAATGGAAAGGCGTGTTGAGGGTTTATTGTATGTACACACTCGCTGTCAAGCTGGCAGCCGGAGCTGTTAGACACCCAGAGAAGCTGTACTGATACATTGGCTGCACGTTTGTGTTCAGATTAGACTGTTACAGCGACTGACCTTGTCCACAAAGCCGTCTAGACCGTCGCCCACTCTCTCCTCACACTTCATTAGACACACGTTTGCTCATCACTGACTGTATGGGCAATAAGAAATTTCCTGTCACTCCTGGATTGTATTTTGCACAGTGGCAAACACCAACTGATCATCACTGTATAATAATTTTTCATTTAGGTGTTGCGGTAAAAAATGCCCCAGTGTTTGTATGTGTTTGTGTTTTGATGCACACCTCCTGCAGCCTGTGCTCTGTGCTGGTGTAATAATGGTGCACACTGTCAAACAGGCCCAGATGGGGGATGGCTCAGCACAGGGCTGTTTACCCTCTGTCACTGTTAGCCAGGGCCAATGTGCCACTGGGGGTCATTTTAGGTGAAGCTCCAATGTCATTGGTCCAAAAGTGGCAATGAATGTAGTGTGAGAATCAGGATGAGGTCAGACTTGATCATTTTTGATAAGTGGAAAGTGCAAAGCCCAGACTAGAGGAAAATACACTGTCAAAACTGTCTCTTAATGTAACCTGTATTACTGTGTGTAGGCCTGGCACAGCCCGCTGCTCTGACCTGACTGTCGATCTGACGAAATGCGACCAGGGATATCTATGTGTTCCCATTGCTCTCTAACTTTAATTAAAACCTCACTCACTCCCAATGACAGGATCGTCTGGTGCAAGCCTCTCCTGTGTGTACTGTGCGTGCACGTGTACATGTGTGTCGAGTTAACCAGTCAATCACTGCTCGGTGACGGCCATGAGTAAGACATGTCAGAAATACTAATGTAGGAAGGTGGTGGGACCGAATGTTTTGCCATCATCTGTAAAACAGTCAAAACACAAATCCAGAGAACATTTGTTCCCTTTTTCTCTCTTTGTCTTGTTTTATTTAGTCTGGTTTGGCTTCAGTGAACCTCTGCACTAAGAGCCACAGTGTGTTTGTCACTTCTCCCACGTCCCTTTACAGCGGCGCTGTTTGTTCTGGCAACAAACCAAATTTCTAGCGATACCATAACCTATGTGTGTTGCAGTTGCATCCATCCGCCCACACACACATACAAACACACATACACACACACACCAACGCTGGCTGCCTAACTGGCTGTCAAAGAGCGGAGGTGAATGGAACAAAGATGTGTTGTGAGCGTGACGATCAGCTCCCCGTGCCTGACCATCTGCAGCGGGCCGGGCTCAGCGGGAGGACGGGGAAATGAGGTCAGCTCAGCTTTTGAAGCCGGCGAGCTGCAGGCAGACGAGGCACCATGCCGGGACTGGAAGCTCACATGAAAGGCAATCAACCAAAATAGCCAAATATTGTTACGACTGTAGATGTGTGTGTGTTGCTCAGTCTGGGGGCTGAGAAATTCCAGCTAGTCTGCCTCCCTCTCTGCAGACCATGTAACCTGTCGCGTGGTATTCCCAAGGTATGGAAGACGTGTGAAAATAATTATATAGCTTCTGTTCTTTGCATTAGAAAATGTGGCAGTTAAACACCTGGAAACAAACCCAAAGCATTTTAAGCAACCTCATAAAACCTCCTTGCATCCTCCAGGAAGATGCAGGTGAGTCAGGAGCTCCTCGGCTCTGGACTCATTATCTAACAGATCTCAAACCCTGTTCAACCAATTATCCAGTGACAATTGTACACCTGGTCCAGACTGACTATAATCGTTTGCCACATGTCTTTGTCCACTTTGACTCTGAAGATGCAGTAGAGTCTGCTTGCACAGATAAAGGCTGTGCTCCAGTCCTCTGGAAAGCTCTTCAGAAACCTCACACATCTGACTGAGCCTCTGACAGAGCAGAGGGTGAATTATGCAGAAATGAATAAATAAATGTAACGACTAAAACAATAACAACATTCTAACTTATCTTAAAGTTTTTGACGCAGGCTGCAGAGTTATTACTGTATGTGGAACATATTATGTTGTCCTGATATTTTCATACTTCATGTCATTCAGAACCATGGATCAGACCAGAATTCGTTACCATGTGATTGTATATCACATTAGCAGGTCTGGAAGATGCAGAGTGAGTCATGATGACAATCATGGATCAGGTGTGATTAAGGCTTCCTTTAGTTTACAAATTGTTGAACTGAGAGTGTACTGGTGATCTGTCCAGGGTGTTGGCCGGTTTAGAGTTAGACATTCAGCGGATGAATTATGTAATACATATCTGTGTTAAATAGGGCCATATGTTTTTGGTGGCTGTCCAGATTTGGCCTCTTAAAGATTGTAGTGATTAAAAGTTTTGGTCACTTTCAGTGTATATATTGCAGGACAGCACTCCACTGACTTTTAGTGGTGTCTTAGGGTGTATTCACACCTGCAGTGTTGGTGCGCACTAAATTTGGTCCCGTTTGGGTCAGTGTGAAAGCACATCGCACTCTAATGCGCATCAAAACTAGTGCGGCCTGAGGAGGTGGTCTCGGTTCGGCTCCAGCCGAACTCTGGTGCGCACTAGTTGATGTGTGAAAGCAACCGCACTCTGGTGCGAGCCAACTGCCAGGCGAACTCAACAAGTTTGAGCTAAAAGGGCTCCCGTAGTCATTGACAACGGGTTAACGCAGCGGGGAGACCGCCCGGTGCTCCGGTGCTGCGGAGCTCTGTCCCCACAAACGGAGCAGCAGCAGCGGGGCAGCCAGTCTGTGCGCGTCCGCTGAGTCCGCTCAGACACCGGACAGGTCGGCGTCCGTCCCTCGGGTCCGCGGAGCAGCTGATTACCGAGCTGCAGCAGCAGAGGTCCGCCCGTGTTTAACGTTTAACCGGGAACTAACGGGACCAAGCTGGGTGAACGCAACCGGAAACCAGCCGGAAGTACCAAACAGAGTTATACATGCAAACAATATAGAAATAAATGACCAGAGCTACTAACAACCGGCCCTACTTGAGTCTCCATCATGAAAGTTTTTATCAGCTTCCAGATTTCAGCCGGTAGTCATGGAGACGTGACGTTCTCCAAGTTTGGTCCCGAGTGATAAAAAGCAGGTGTGAACGCAACCGCACTAATTGAAAAATGAAACAATGTATCATTTTAACATTTGGTGCACACCAGGGTGCGCACTAAACAGGTGTGAATACACCCTTAATTGCTGCACTGTACTGTCCATACTGACAATGACAGTATTTCATTGTTTGGGCTTTTTAATGAAACTTTTCTAAATGTGCAGGAAAAAAAGGTTGAATAACCTGTATCATTTTATTCTTGAAAGAAAAAAAACATCTTTCATATTATTTCCACTGGGCATCTACAGATAATAATGCTCATCCAGAGTCCAAGGTTAACTCTCCACAGCTCAAAAATATTTATGGTGATGAACACTAGAGGAATACAGCAGCGTACTGTATTACTTTATACTTAAAGGATTCCTTTATTGATTCTTTTTTAATCAATAACTTTCACCTGTATTTATATTATTTCACCTGATACCTTCATACACATCAGTGGATTTTGTCTATACTATTAGCATGACATAAAAAAAATCAGAGGATGTAATGATCGATGTGGCAAAGTCAGGTTTAAGAGAGCACTACGATGTTTCAGTGAATGTGAATATTTAGTGTTACTGACAGTTGTTTGTCACAATGACAGCTACACTCAGTGCCTTGTCCGCTTGTTAATTGCTTTGTATTTTGTCTTTTGTTGTTTTTTGTTGTTGCCCATCGGGACAATAATAAAGATTTAATCTAAATCTAAAAATGACAAAGAGACCAGCTTTTGACAGGTAGATTTGTTAGTGAGCAGCTGAGCTGAGGTTACTTGAGGTCAAGGTCCTGTAGATGTTTATACCCTCATCTCACTGAGGACAGACTGGACCCAATCAGATTTTATTAAAACATCAGCAGTTACAACAAGCAGTCAACAAGTAGCTCACACACACACATACGTAGAGTTGTCTGTCTGTCTGTTCCCCTCTCTCTCTCTCTCTACCCCCCCCCCCCTCTCTCTCTCTGCCCTCTGGCATACATGACAGCAGCAACAAGGACAAGCTGTTTTTCCTGCTGATAAATATTCCGACACGCCGCGCCTGACAGGTCGGGTCCACCAGGCAGGAATGGGGATGGACAGGCCGCGTATGTGTGTTTCAGTTTGTGTGTGTGGGGTTGTGGATGTGGATGTGTGTGTGTGTGTGTGACAGGCCGATCGTCTTCATGGTGCCAGGGCCGCATTCTGAATTGGCCTGAGATGCTCCTTCTAGGAGCAGCCCAGCAGACTCTGTGTAACTAGACCTCTGTTTTTCCCACCCCCTCCATCCATCTACTCCCCCACTCCCCCCTCCACCACAGAGACCCCTGCTCACACCATCCTATGCTCCCTGCCTCATCAGCTCACCCAGAGGAGGAGGGCTGGGCGCTGCTTTCTTGCCAGCCTGGAAATGCTGACATGCACAGGCTGGCATCCCCTCACTTGGAACAATCTATCTCCTCTACAGTCCTCTCTCTCCCCCCTCCCTCTTTCTTCCCTTTTTTCCCCTCACATTTCCTTTGCTGTCTAAACTACGCATCCAGCCAAGGCAGAAATAAAGTGGGATATTTATAGAAAGATAAGATAAAGGGGGGGGATAGTGCCTCTTTTTCACCAAACACGGGGGATTATGTTTTATTATTTATGTCTCTCCTTTCTTTCTTCCCTCTTCCAGCTCCCTTTTCTTCCTTTTTTCCGCTTTTCTCCCACTTCCCTTTGTATCGCTGTGTATAACAGGCAGTTGCCAGTTCCTGTCCCCTAATTGCTGTGGCTCTGTGGATGGCTTTCCTCTCTCAAGCTAAAGAGGCTTAATACAACACAGTGGAGAGGAAGACGCATTTAGTGACAGGAGGAAAAGTGGAGGTGTGGAACCAGGTCCGACACACAAACACAATATGCTGGTTTGAAATGAACTGATTACAGGGTTGTGCTAATTATGAGAGACAGATGCTAGAAAACATGTATAGAGTGGGGAGAGTTGCCCAATGAGACTAAACAATTAGAATGAAAATGTGAATATGTTAATTTATTCTGTGTAGAAACTCTCTCTCCCTCTCAGAGGATTTAATACACATGTTGATACAGGGTCCTCAATGTTGTGTTGGGGCTTCACTCGTAAAAATCCACCCACGGCTGAGAAATGAAGCCGACAAACTGCAGTTCCTCACATGGACACTTGAGTCTGGCTTTATAAGTGAATCAATCCTTATACACTACCATGTTAATGACTAAGCATGTTTACAGCCTGATAAAAACAACTGTAACATGCAACAAAGTCTCTATTTCTCAAATGCTCTGCTTCTTTGACCATTTGTTGATTAGCAGGTATTAGTTTGAGGAGTCGGGTGCTGCCAAGATAGTGACAGAGGAGCAGCTCACTCTGAGCCTTAAAACTGCTCTTCAGAAATCACTGGGTGATGTCATGGAGGCTAGGTCCGTGTTTATTCACAGGCAACATCACCAAAACGATTAGCTGGTGTGTGTGTTTTCAGGCTGATGTTTTCAGGTCATGTGAACACAGTCTGAATTGAATGTCATATATAAGATGAAGAGATCTAGTTGAACACACTGACACAGACACAAGAGGAGCACAGAGGGGATAGGCCAATTGCATAGATCAGTTTGAAACAGCCATATTGATTTTTTTTTGACAGATTTCAACTGAATTACTGCCATCTTTGTCTAATAATATAATTTACTTGTTTCAAGTGTGTGTGAGTGTGAGTGTGAGAGAGAGAGACAGAGATGAAGAGAGGCTTCATGTATACTGTCAACATGAGGTGCATGAACAAGCAATTATGAGGAACATATTTTTACAGAATTGGACAATTCCAGTTAAAATATGGAGAAACTATTTACAATAAATTGAACTGAGTTGAGTCGACCTGCTGCGGCCCGGCCTGGGCTGAGGCCTTCCCTTGTTCCATGCTCTGCTGCCACACTGGAGTTACTAGTGCAACCTTGGCCAGAATCTTGAAGTTGGGCAACATTTTCTGCCAAGGAGGGATTTCCCAAACCTGCAAGCACCCGCTTCACTATGAGGAAACCCTGCAGCCTGTGAGAGCATGATGTCACAGAACCTGTCTAAGACAGTACAATAGTACAATACACGTTGTTCTGTTATTGTTAAAGCAAGCCCTGGGCGTATAGTACTGTATGTGCGGTACCATACACACTGTATGTACCAGGCATGTTTGATGCAAGCTTATGCTCCAACTGCTCAGATGTTGTCACTAGAGTCTGATGTCCCTTCAGGCTATCGCACAGCACTCACACACAGATATGTTACATATACACACACAGCCCACTTCATGCTGGCCATGTGTGGGCCATTATGTTTCTTTGAGCCAGTGAAATATATCTCTGCTGTCATAATGTGTCTGTGTGTTTGGTTTTTGTGTGTGTGGGTGAACACGTTTGCATTTATGCACTTAAGCCTCCTACGCACGCAGAGACACAAACACACATGCACACACACGTTCAGTAATCAGACAAGTGTGTGACTCTCATGAACACATTTTTTTGGAGATGTTGACTGTAGCGACAGTGTTGCAGTGTCAAAGCGGCGACACTTGTGTTTAGAGTCATTAGTTTAACGATGGCCGCCTCTCTCACAAAAGGTCAGCCACGATTCAGCTAACAGCAGTTGATTTGCCGTCAACAGCGCACGGTCTCCACAGTGAATGATGATTCCTGACTGATTCACAAGTCTGGGTCTGTGTGTGTTTGTGTCCTGTGATAAATTACAACTCTTGTTCCTGCTAAGGGAGGAGCTGTTCACTCCCTCAGCATGTTGGGATGATTTTTGAAGTATATAAGTTACAGCTTACTTTCAGAGGGGAATGCACTCTTGTTAAATCACAGTGGTGGAGCGGGGCACAGGGGCGAATCATTCCAAAGAATGAATAAAACAGTAGTCGGGATAGAAAGGGGAGCAGAGTCTTAGGATTATTGAAAACCCCTCCCTGGTTTATGAGTTGGAGGTTTTATAGACACTGATATCTACAGCATGAGGTCACCTGTCACTCCAGGCAGTAATAGTACCGGGTTAGGTTTGTGTAGATGTTTTATATCAGGTTTATATCATGGTTTGTTTGATATGCATATTTGCTCTCTTGTGGAGATGACTGAAAACATTGATGCCGTTCTCATGTGTGAAGAATGGAATTTACTGTATGTCAGGACACTGTTCCCCTAGCTTAACTCACAGTCTAAGGCAACGTGTCCAACCTGTGGTTTGTTGCTTCTCTTAGTGTCTCCTTGTGTGACACTTTTGATCAATGATAGTGTCTTCTTAAAACTTGTTGCGAGGCTACAGATCACTCTTTCATCCACAGGCTCAGTGTGTACTCTGAAAAATGTCACAACATGGAAAAGGGGGAAAATTGGCCTGTTCTCTTGGATGCTGTGTTTACATCAATGCTGATCAGAGCTGGAGGTGAAAAATACCTGTATCTACTGCAGAGTCATATCACCTGGGTGTGAATGTCGATTGTTCCCTTTTGCATTGCCAACAACAGCTTGTTGTTGGAAGGTGGTGGTGCTTTTTTGACCAGTGTTGACGTTCCATCAGTAAAATGTATGCCGATGCCATCAAATTTTGTCCTAATTGGGAGTTGTTACTTTTTATTCCTACTACTACTTTTTTATTGTTACTTTTTGCATCAGTTCAAGGCTTGTGCGTCAGATCATCCTACTGTCACCCTGTGAATTTGCCAATAGCTAATATGATTGTTTTTTATGGCTGTGTTAACACAATCATCACTCTCTCAAATTTATCACAAAAAGCATCAGCTAAGAATTTAAACTTCTAAAATAAGTGATGTGTAAATCTCTTTGTATTGATCTCCTCTGCAGCACATCCACACAACAAGCAGTGCATCTGTGACATCAAGCTGGCTGCTGTGTGTGTGCATGCGTCAATGTTGCAAGCGCATGTGTTTATGTAAACATAAAACTATGGCAGAGCAAATTGAATTTAACATTCACTCAATAATAAAAAATAATGATCACGATCATAAATAAAGACATTAATTGGAAAACATGCCAAATATAATCTCAACATTGGCAAAGTCACCAGCTATCATCGCCCACTGGCACAACCCTAATCAGCAGCATCCTGTGAACCGAAGCAGGCCGTAGCCTGATTTGCATACAACACAGTTAGATTAGTGATGTGGATAATGGAGACACATGTATGTGTAGATGAAAGTCTTAACTTCCATCAGGATCTCATTTGGACATGAGAAATGAAGAATGTAAATGTGATCCGTGTGTCTGTGTAACTCCAAGTGTGTTTGTCAAGACGGTAATTTATGTGTTCCAGTATGTATACCTTTGTAGGATGTCTTTTCATCACTGTGTATGTAGCTCTCTGCTAATGTCTGTATGCCATCAGTATGATGTAATTAAGAGCCGTGCGCAGCCCACTGTGATTCTGTTGCTTTGTGGGAACTTGAATGTACAAGTTATTTGGGGATACAGCATTTTCAGCCTTGACATGCACTGTGTGTGTGTAGGTAGTTGTTCCTTTGTTCCTCTGAGCCAAGGCAGTGGGGAACAGGATCTTTACTTCCGTCTCACACCAGTGAACAGGTGTGGGGGGTCAGGCGTCTGGAGTGCACATTTGTGTGTATGTGTACAGAGAGTTGCTATAGAACATGTCGAGACGTGGCACTCAGTGGCATGGAACTGATTGCCCTGCCAAACCCTGACAATTACCATCCGGGCTCGGAGACATCACCACACACACATGCACACACATACACACACACACACACACACACACACACACACACACACACACACACACTCTTTCCAATTCCAGCCGTCAGTTTTCTCTCTCCAGCCCAGCACCCAGTGGTGGTTGTCGTTCTCTGACTGTCATGGAGGGAGATATGTGGAACAGGAAGATATGCTGTGTAGCTAAAACTGTTACTTCTTGTCAGGCCTGTTCCACAATTCACAACACTACCAAAGTGACTTGTGTACAGTAATGGCATTAGACACGGGAGCTACAGGTGTTATCTGTGGGGAGGAGGAGCCTGGCCACGGTGTTGTGCTGTAAGATTTATCAGAAATGTCAGTTTAGCACAAACTGCAAGCCACACTTCACTTCACACAACACTTCACTGCCCTAGAGAAAGTAGAAGGTTTCCATAGTAAACAAATTACCAAGATGTTATGGGAAAAAAGTATGCTAGTTAAGTATGCTAATGCTAGTTTACCGTGACAGCCCAACTTAAAAAAACATTTAGTGTTTTCAAAAAAATGTTGATGCCCTCTCTCAGCGGTTGATTCAGCAGCTCTGAGTTTTGAGTCATCAGGGTTGTTTCCACATCTGGCTCTCTTCCTTTCAGCCATCTTGTTTTTTTTTGCTACACCTCATGTACAACATGAACCTGTCAAGTCTGTGAGCATGCGTCAAACTGTGACCACGAGTCAGAAACTTTGTGGTTGGATTCTCAGCTCCTGCATTTGGCAATTCAAAGTGTCGCGACACGAATAAAGTTGGAAAATGGCGCAGTAGTAGCGTTTCAAGCGATCTTTCGTCTATTGCTTTTGGTGTCGCTTTTGCAGGAGCTGCATTTTTTTTCCGGTAAAGGTAAAATGTGTCACATTGTCATGCATTGTTAGCACTGCAAGTGTTGCGTTGGTACGGAGATGTAAGTCATATTCTCAAGGCGGAAAGGGACATGTTTATTTGGTAAAAGACCCAACAAAAATCACATAATTAATTCTCTCTTTCTTTTTGTGAAAATCAAGCTAGACCATATCATACTTCCTTATTGAAAATACAACATATCGAGTCTGTGCAGACATGTGAACCACAGAGGATTTATTGGCTATGTGTAGCCATCCATCCATTTTCTACTGTATACTGTACACACAGGGTCATGGAGGGCAGCTGGCAATCTCAGGTTGGGTGAGTTGTCAGTCTTGGAAGCATTTGTACTTACAGCACATGTTTGCCTTTAAAATATCTGCATGTTGTAAGGGGTATTGATGACTTAATGACTAGATATACCTGAATACAACACTGCAACAACAAGGACTGTATGTTGTATTTACCTTGATGTCACAGTTTTGTGATGGATATCAGACCTTCCAACCTGTAGTACTTACATGTTATATTTAGGGAAGATAACACACTGACTGTTTCTGAACCACACACTTCAGAATAGCTGCATCTGTTCCTGATGTATGCTACGTACTGAATGCATGTATGATTGTGTCCAAGTACATGCACATGTATGATTTTACAGGCATGAATGTTTGATTCAGTGATTCTATTTTGGGCCCACCATCATTATCTTTGTCCTCAAGTGGAACACTCCTTTTAAATATGGTAATTCAGCTGGTGGAGGCTCTGGCAAGGTAATTGTTAAGCTTGTTGAGTTTGACAGTTTGCCTTGTTGTGTTTGTTGCAGCCTAACTCTCTCCAAGTAGACACTTAACACAGGAACCCTACATGGACTGTTTATTTAGCCCAACACAGACTGAAACAAATGAAAGTTCAATGCAAGTTGCATCTTAACATCACAAGAGATTCAGGGTAGCGCTGTATTTACTGCAGGCTTGACTAGGCAGAACTCAGAGGTATCTTAATGTAAGCCAGTACCTGATGCATGGGACTACTTCAAGTCATCCCTTCCTTTGTATACATAAGTGAATTCAGGAGAGATACTGTTAATTCTCTCCCTTTGGTGTTTGGCTGCATAGTTGACAAGAAGCCAATGAAAGCTGTGTGTGTGACGGTGTATGTGTGCTGACTCAGGCTGGACAGTTCGTTCACTAGAGCTCTTGGCAGGTATTCGAGCTTTCTGTGGTTTTATGTCCACATTAGAGAATATTAAGAGGATGGTCATGAAGGCGCTGTCCTCAAATGCCCTGTGAGATGCATGTGATGTTTGGTGGACCACAGGTACAGAGCCAGGAACAACATCTGGAAGGTTTTCACCAGCTGTTTCATCAGCAACCTATTATGGTAATTAGGGCCCGAGCGGCGACTGCAAGTCGCCCAGCGAAAGCCCTATTGTAATTGCTATGTTTATTATTATATTCTCCCTAAAATCGCATTTTTGGGGGCCTCAACATGCCCCAAAACGCGTGAATTTTGGCATGCACATCAGGCCTCGCGAAAAATTTGATATTTTAAAGTCGTTGGAAATGGGCGTGGCCAAATGGCTGAATAGCGCCCCCTACAAACACGTGTCAATGGCATCGCCATCGTCTTACTTTGTCATACACACACAAAATTCGGTACACATATGTATTATACCCAGATATACAAAAAATCCTCTTGACCTCATGACCTCAACACAACAGGAAGTCGGCCATTTTGGTTTTGATTTTTCCCGCCTAAAATTAACTCCTCCCACAGCGTTCGCCCGATCAAGTTGAAATTAGGTACACCACATCTCCAGACCTAGCTGAGCTTATCTTGTGCTCCGTGAGTCCGTAGGTCAAAGGGCGTGGCTGCCAGCGCTCAATTCACTTTGGCGTTCTCGCCATGTCCATACGAGTGGCTCTCATGCCCACATACTTCATCCAATCAACTTCAAACTTGCTGGACATGATGATGGCTCCGCCCTGAACGTCCCGATATATTAACTTCCCACGTAACTCATAGCGCCCCCCGGTGGTAACAGGAAGTGTACTAAAATTTGGAAAATGTACATACTTTGCCCCATCAACTTCATTCCACTTCTAAAACATGCAGAACCAGTTGGTGAAGCTACATTCTGAAGACTGTGAAGCTACGAGTAATGGCGTCCGTGTGGCGACGCGGCGACCATTCCTCGCCATGACAATACGTTTGCCCTTTGGATGGCTTTAATGAACTCGTATCATCATGAAAATTGGTACACAGGTCCAGGGTCACGACCTCAACGTTTCTATGTACTCATAGGCGATCTCACTCATTTGCCCCCTAGTGGAAACAGGAAGTGGCATATTTTACATCAACATTGTCCGATTTCCACGAAACTTCACATGTGTGATGAGGGACTGACCCTGAACACACCTGCACGCATCCCATTACTGCCCCCTGGTGGACGAACCTTTAACTGCTCATAATTCCTTCATGCTTTGTCCGATTCACTCCAAACTTCACATGAGTGATGAGGGGCCGCCCCTGAACGCACCCACCCACAACTGCTTAGCGCCACCTGGTGGATGAACGAAGCATTGCAGCCCCGACATGCCTCAGGCCCCGCGGTGGCATGGGCGAGCGAGGGCCCGTCATCGCCGCTTGCGGCTTTAATTTATCTATATATTTAGTTGTACTTAGTATTTCTTCTTTTTTTAGTTTTAAAACCCCACTGTATGACTTTTCATGTTGTCTTTTAACAAAAAATGGAGGAGGGTCTCACTCAGGCTGGCATCCAGGCAGACGGATGACATCCGGTGCACGGAATGGGATAAACAAACAAGTGGTCTGTCAGAACGGCACACAGCAAAACGATACACACATGACAATTTGTTGTTACAGTATGGCTAGCGTATCAATTAACTCACCTACGTTTTACCAGCCTTCCCTCATCGACTTAATTGACATCCGGTTTGTTTGCTGACAGCCTGATTCCATGTGAATGCAGCATAACGAATAGCATTCAATTGGAACATACCTGCTAAATAGGAAACATTTTTTACACAGTATGTCTTTAAGATATGAGTACCAGTTTGGACTTAAGATTTTATAACAGTTCAAACCAACTGGACCATTTTTGACCATATCTAACATCAGTGTTTTTTCTCTGTTCTGAATGCTCTGATGGATGGAGCACCGAGTTGTTCACTTAGTGGGTGGAGTTTGAGTGTCCCTGGTTGATTCTTCACACAGTTTCTTCCTATCATATATCTACACACCTGGCCAGTTAGTGTGTTAAGTGGGTATGATTGTAAGTCGTTTTGGAAAGTTACAAAACTTGCGCTTTGCAGTGTCTGAAACAGTCAAAGTAGATTCTGGCTTATGAGTGAATTTTCACATGGAGGGATTTTTGAGCATGTTTAGCTTGCAAAAGTTTAAAAAAGTTTTTAAGGCTATTTTTTACCTTCATAGTGACAGGGACAGTGCTAGAGAGACAGGAATGTTAGAGAAGAGAGAAGACATACAGCAAACGGCCTTAGTTGGATTCAGACCCAGGCCCCTGTGGGAGAACAGCATACAGTATGTGCTCTACCAACACAACTTAAACTCTTGAATTCAATAGCATAGCAATAACAAGTTAATAGCATTATTCAAATGTCAGAGAGTTGGTAGCTTCCCACCACTCTTAGACTTCATCCACATTAGTGTATTAAAGGTTGGGTTGGAGATGTTATGCTGGATAATCTTTTACTGGATAGAACCGATTTTCCTGGATCTCCAACCCTACCTTTAACTATAAGTATCACACACTAACATTTTGCCTTTAAACCTTAAACTTGGGACTAATAGAAATGCTGCTGACCCCGTTTTAGTTAGAAAACTCTGGTTGTAGCATCAACGGGAAACGGGAACATCTTGTCCTCTTCATTCTGATTGGGTGTTATCAGTCACGACCAGCTAACAAAAAACATATCAGTCTGGGCATAGCCTTAGAAAGAGGACCTGCTGGGCTACTGCAGCAGTTCAGATAAAACAGGACAGTGTCCATGATGCAGCAAACGGGTGGACATGATCGGCCTTAGATATGTAGCATTCAACATGCTAGTCATGTCTAACACAACCAGATGCTGGCTAAGGTCACACAGGTGTAGAGGAGGGAAAGCAGAGAGTCCTGCTCTTTCACACATGTCAATAGAGGAAATGGCTACAAAATGAGCTGGCACAAGGGTCCTGGCATAAGCTGCGTTTCCAGATGAGACTGCCTGTTCAGTGCTCAGGTCAGATACAGTTCTAGGGTTAGCACCAAAACAAGTGCTGCTCCTCAAGCTGGTGATGCTGTAGGAGGAGAGATGGATGAGGGATGGACTCTGTCACTGGATGGAGGCTGCAGAGGACTTCTAGAGCAGTCACTGTAGAGAGCCTGTCTCATCCTGAGGATCTGAGGGTCTGCCTGGCTGTCGCTAAAAGGCAGTGCATTCTGGAGCTGCTCACTTAGCAGAGGGGGACTGGTGAGGAGCAGGGGGAGGCTCGAGGGGCTGATGATTTGTGGGTTTAGCCGTGCTGGTGAAGTTTTGGAGTTTGAAATCTGAAATGTTGTCACATGAAAGTGACAAATTAATGAATTATAGAAAAACATCCTCTTCATACTTCTCGAGTCTATGAGAGTCGCAAGATGGGTGTCGAAAGATCCTCTGGAACCTCTTTGTCAACAATTATTTTGCAGAGTTTTGATTTGATACGTTCTCTGTGAGCCACAGCTTTGATCTTTGATTGCAGCATCACTTTCAGGAAAAAACATCCTCAACTTTTAAGTTTTCTGTTTTTGCTCTGCATTTCCATTAGTTACCCTGCTCCTCTCTGTTGCCTCTGTACATTTTCAAAGGGATGATGCTTTTGAGATCATAAATAAATATATGAATTAATATTTTCATTAATAGATAAAATAAAAGTGAGGAAGTTAACATTTATGTTGATCAACAAATTGGGTTCCAGTTTGAGAGTTTGGTTGCTGTCTTTTGTGACATTGTCTCTGTATAATTTTACTCAGCCTTAAGACATTCCCAAAAACTTTACAGGTAATGTAAACATAGTGACATCAAGATAGTGTAATGCAGACAGGTGTATTCTGGGGACATGAGCCAGTATTTAAGATCGTAGGCACATCACTGACCTGGTATATCCTCCATCATCTTCAAAAAGAAGAGCAGAGCAGGAAGAGGACTGAAGAAGGAGTTAAGTGGGAGTGGACAGAAAGCAGCCATGAAAGAGGAGGTGGCCTATAGAAATAACGAGGCAGCCAGGATGAGAGGGAGCAAGAAAGAGAGGAGCTAAAAAAAGACGTATGTGGGGACGGTGGATGAGTAAGCCAGTCGGAGGAGGACGAAGGAGAGGAGGAGAAGACATGAGCAGTGGATCTGCAGGTTTCAGGATGCCAAGACCAAATGAACAACCAAAATAACATACAGTCAATCTGTTGTAACATATGGATGCTGCAAAAGTAAGACAGAGCTGTAGTTAAGTGTTGACTGCATGCCAGGTATGTCATCTTTAAGAAGTGATTTTTTTATAGAAAGGAAAACAAAACATTAAAAGAAAAAAGACAAAGTGTGAATACTTGAAACACATTAAAGCTGTGGCTGCTGTTGTTGTGGCCACTTATGTCTTACACAAAGACAACAAAAGACCTTTAACGCAACATAGATGAACATTTCTGTGAATACATATGGCTTCTTCACTAGTAGCCCCCACATCATGAAACCTTCTTTGCTGAGAGTGATCTGAAATTCTTAACATGAACTTACTTGAATGAAGACATCCAGAACAATCAGCTAACTAATAATTACTGTTCATCTTTAATCCATGTGAGTGTGATGTAGTTAGCTGTGTGTTGCAGGCTGAAATTCACACGCAAACACACAACCATAGATGAACTATGAGTTATTAGTTGAGAAGTGCATACACTGTACCTACACACAAAGAGACTTGAGACCTTATGGACTAGGGCTGTACTTCTGATACTGGTTTCTGTAACTGTCCACCAAGAAGTCAGCTGTAATATGAGAGCCTGTCTGTGGTTTAGAGGATTTATTAAACAGTTGACTGGCGGGTCGGTTGGATTTGATTAACGGTCCAGATATGGCCCGTAGGCTGCCAGTTGAATGGGCCGGGTGTTCACAGCAGCTTTCAGTGCTGATAAGCTCTTGCTCATGACATGTAACCAATCACATGTTGTTGTGGGAGAGACAACATCAGAACAGTGAGTTTTAATTAATACGATTTGTTATTTGGTTGAAAAACTGTCATAATAATAAAAAAATGCTAAATATCTGGTATTTGCGCAGGCTGTAACTGGCTGACCTCTGATATGTGTACTGTAAATCAAATTAAATCACCGTCAACGATAAATCCAAAAGCTAATCCATTAATCCCATGAACTCTTTGTGTCAAATAAATCTGCTTTAAGGCTGCACTGTAGTTAGTCTCCATCACTCTCACTGCATCTTGACTTGCTGTCTTGCCTTTGTGTGCATCTATAAACATTGTATAAATGTTGTAAGCAAAAGCTGATTGTGTAGCTGAAGTGTAGTTGCATGCTAAGTGTGCCCCCTTCAGATGATAACATCAACTCTCAATAATCATACATAATGAGAAAAGAATGATCAGTAAAAATGCAAATAAGACCATCAGTTAAAGAGATCGTCATGGAAACTTGCATCATTGTAATGTTAAAAAAAAAATCTCACAGAAATGGAAGAAAAAAAATCCATTCATCTTTAATTACACAATGCTATACAGTGACAGATTGTCAGTGACATCAGAGCTCTTGTGTTTGGTCGTAATTAACTGTGCATTTGAGACGTTGGACCTCTCATCTTAGAGCTGAAAGCACCGACACGTCAGGCCGAACGCAGACCGAGCAAAGAGGCTGTGCTCTTCCTGCTGCAGCCTCCACTGGCTGCCAAACAAATGGGTGTGATACTGCTGATGCTTGTTGAGGGAGCGTGTTGGGAGTGTGTTCGTGGTGGAGCTTATATGAAGCATTTGGCAGAGTGCTGGAGATGCTGTGTTATTGGACTGTAGCTCCAGGCAGCAGAACTGCAGACAAATGTATAATTAAACAGCAGCAATCATGAAAGGTGTTTCCTCTTCCCTTAAGGAGGATTTTGTCTTTGTGTTCTCCTTCTCTGCTTTCTCCTCCCTTTATTGTCTCCCAAGGTGTCTCCAGCTCCTTAAAAACTCAGAGAAACTCTTGTCTGAAATGATATAAATGTAAAAACAGGAAGTCGCATGTTCTGAATGTCACTTTTGTAACCCAACTGTGGTTTGACAGCTGATTTTTGGAACAGAATATCCCCTAGAATGTAGTATGTCTAACCATTAAAATATAGTACAGTTTAGTAATAAAGCAACATCAATATTCACTAGTTCCAGCATCTCAAATATAAAGATTTGCTGCCCAGCTGACCACCAATGCTGTTAGTTGTTGATATTCAGCTGAATATAAGATGTGTATCAGTAACCGAAATTCAACTTCCTTCCTTGCCAACTTCCTTGCTCCAAGCTTGTAGCCTCATTCCCAAAAAGACTTGAGGCAGTAGCTGATGCCAGAGGTGCTTTAACCAAGTCCTCAGTAAAGGATCTGAATACTTGACATTAATGGTTGAGCTGCATATCAGTGTCAATGTCATATTTCACTTTTTCATTTTGAAGTTTGCGTAAAAAAAAAAAAAAAATCAATCTCCTTTATCTTAGCCTTCTTTTTGTGGGATGATATTTTTCTAGCAGAAAATAAAAAGACAAAACCATGACTGAAACACTATTATTATGGCTCTCACAACACAACGTAAGCAGAGATGTCTTGTCAACAAATGCAAACACAGTTCTCAGATCAGTTTGAAGACGCCCGTTTCAGTCTGTCCTTCTCCGAGATTCTCACTGAGTTGAGACCAGGAGTCGCAGCAGTCCAATAAACTGTGATGGTTACTCATATATTGAAGAGCACAGACCACAGCGATGACTCATGGGAAATCTGCTGCCGCCGCCAAGCTGCCCTGGAGCAAGGCATGAACCCCCAGCTCCCGCTGTGTCTGTGCTCAGTGACTTGCAGTAGTTTATCCGGGGCAGCACAGACTTGTGTGGGTGTTACTTCAAAGATTCTGTGTGTTTGTGACTTTGATGAAGAAACTCCACTGAACACTCTGTGTCTCTGTGTGTCTGTCTTTCCCCATCAGACAGCGGGACAGACACAGAGATGCTGGCAGTCTGACACGGTCTCCTCCTCCTCCTCACATCTCTTCTGCATCTCAGCCACAGAGGACCACAGCTCTGCCAACAGGTAGGCCTCAGCACCACTGCTTCCACCTGTGCCCCTACATGAGACTGAAGACAATTACACCCAGGTCACTTTTAGCTGTGTGCAAGAGTGTAAAATGAACTATGAACAACACTGTACTTACCCACCATCAACTGATGACAGACATCCATTAAAGGTCCAGTGTGTAATAATTGGCAAGGTTTATTGGCAAAATCTCTAAAATACTACCCACAAATATATTTGTATAAGTGTATAATCGCTATAAATTTAAATTTGTTTGGTTTTCGTAGCCTTATAATTATTCTTTTATATATGCATATAGCAAGGGTCTTGCTTTAGAGAGTGTCGCCATCTTGCACCGCCATTTTTGTACGGCAGCCATCCATCCAGCAAGAGAGCACGTTTCACGTTCATAAATAGACCATCGAAGAAGAAGGCGGAATGAGTAGGAAACAGCAGACATATCTTAAATGGTTTAGATCTTCACCTCATCGCTCCTGAAATTCTCCCAGTCGTCCCAGTCCTTGTAAACATGTTTTTTTGTCCTCGGAGGCGACCGTCACTTTGCAGATGGGAGGGTTGAGTGTGAGCAAAGGAGTGAGCGAGGGAGTGAGCGCTGCGATCTAGAATCTGAACACTAGATATCACGGTTTTCTCCCTATTTTACACACTGGACCTTTAAGCCATTAAGACCTGAAGCTCCCTTTGAAATCTCACTACTGTTTAAAAACAACTTCTGAAACCCTGAGCATTTTTGTAACAAAATATTTATCACTCAGATATGCCGATGGAAGCATACTGTAGAGTAAAAAAAAAATTGAGAGCTGTTATTATAAATCGTTGACTTTGATTTGGAAATTATATAAGTCTAGAAAAACAAGCCCATCTGTCAAATTTCTTTATTTATGAATTAAAAAAAATGTTAATGAACATTAGGGGGAAAAAAAGACAACTGAGGAAGAGGAGCCTGTGCTTTTAAAAGGTTGAAAAAGGTTTCAATCAATTTTAGTGAGAGCCTTGTTACTTCTGGCTCTTGTTGATACTGGTTGACATCCTCCTCCTGCTGCATGTCTCACCCTGAGCCTAGACCAGCTGGTTAGTAGATCTACACGCTGAAGTCAGTGTGGGTTGTCGGGTTAGAGTCTGAACCATAATATAATATTTGTGGCTAATACTGCCAAAAAATCATATTTTGCTTCCCTGATATGAATTTCATGTGTCTTTAAAATGGCCTCATCATATACCACATATCAATCAGTCTCATAGGTTAGTCGATGCAACTAAACAAACTGACTCTTTTGACACACACACTCTTCACCTCGTCCTCAGACGTACACAGCCTGCATTTTTAGCATGAATCCAAATAATGAAACTACTTTCAACGGGCAATGTCGGCTCAATATTATACGCTGCATACACATATTTATGCAGGATCATTTGGTAGCCATGGTAACACATGTATGCACGATGCATATGCATAAGTGTGGGGATTCGCCTTGACACATCAGAAAGTGAAAATGAGTCAAAACAGAGGGATGCTGTCGAGGCGTCTGCGCTGCTGCATATGTTCTGGGAGTTCCTCATTAAAAATGTAACCGCCACACAGCAGCCATCCCCTCATAAGATTACCAGATGCCTCGTGTTGTACCGTTTCTCCCTATGCTTGTTGTCACGTATGACGTATGAGATCCAGCTCAGAAAGAGGCTGTTTTCCTGAACTCTGGGTGACACCAGAGAGGGGAGGTGTTGATGCTGTTTGCTGGCAGGCTGTGGTCCGTGTAGCACTGACGAAGCAGGATGAACTCACGTGATCCATAGGTTGGCATGTTTGTTTTGTGTTTTGTCTGGTAAGAAAAGAGTTGGATAAGAATTAAGACCTTTATTTTTCACCTGCACCAAGTGAAGCGAACTAAAGGTGTGAAACATACAGCTGTTCCACTTCCTGGTCTCTCCAGTCCTGTTTTATGTTTCAGAGTTCAGGCTCATGAATTGTTCAGGGTTTTCATCTGCCTGAGGACATTTCTCAACAGTACAGAGATTGTGTAACTCTACAGTCAAGACTATGTAAGAAAAGGAAATCCAGACTCTGTGTGTTCTGCTGTTGCAGTCACAGAGAACACTCACTTCTTATTATATCTACTACCGTATATATGTTTTTTTTTTTAATTCATTAATAGGAACTGGGGCAATTACATCAGAGCTGTACTGCATGGTGGTTGAGGTTTATCGAGTAGCATGTAGCACTTATCAGAAAGTTATTATTGCTGTTGGATACCAATGGTAGAACCTGTGGTTGATTAATAATTAATTTGTGTGTGTGTGTGTGTGTGTGTGTGATGTTAATAGGAGTTTGATGCCTTGTTCTCAGGAGGCTTGCTTCCGTTCTCGGCTCTCACAGAATGCAGTGCGAACGCACAAGAACCGGAAAACAAGAAAAACTGGGCTCAAAGCACCAGGGGGTCTGACAGTCTTTCCAGACTGAAGTATTTTTTTCTGTGTGTGTGCGTGAACATTGTGCATACGCGCGCGTGTGTGTGTGTGTGTTTGTGTATGCACTCTTGGCGTAACCGATTTGGGTATTTAAAAGGCAGCACAGATTCTGTAGCTTTGGGGGAGATTCTTGGAAGAATTTGAACACCTCCACCACTTATTCCCTCTCTAACCTTCTCTGCTCTGCCTCATCGCTCGCTCCCCGCAAAAATCCCTGAACATCAGTGAAAATGTGGGCAGAATATATTAACACGCTATTCAAAAATAACCCCATTCTCTAGACCCCTGGACGGCCACACAATTGAAATCTCTCCACTCATTGTGTTTGTCATTAGCATTTAGTGACGACTGTCCAGATGCTAGAAGTTGTTAGTGGTTAGCCGCTGCCTCCAGGGGGAGATCCAGAGCTGGAGGCTCTATAGGGGGTCTGAGAGGATTATGTGCTTGGCCAGGTGCTCTTTTGTGTGGGGAGACGAGGCAGCAGAGCAACCCTCAGATCCAGGCCACAGACACAGAGACGAGCTGAAAGGATAAGCGCAGCAGTTTATCTACTGAATTGTGGATTTAATGGAGCATATCTGCCAACATTTTACCTTTACTGCAAATGACCTCCAGCATAAACTCCTACCATACTTTTCAATAACAAATTTAGTTTTTTTAGACTTTGCCTGCACACAGTGAATGTAGACACTGTGCATAAATTAGTTTATATCATCCCACTCTATAATCACCAACAGTGCTGAAAGAGGCAAATGCAGATCAGTGACTCAGGGTGACACACTTCACTACTGCACTACATTGTCAAATTGTGCTGAATGATGAGTCACTTTCTATTGAAAAGAGGCTGTTTCCACACAATCTTGATGAGCCGTAGCCTGTTGTCTGATCATGGCTCAGGACGTTGTCTGATCACTGTGCTCTCTCACTCTGTGCACTTTGTAGAGCTGTTTTTGGTCGGTCTGCAGCAGTGGGGCAGCCCTACATGTATAATCTGGTATGTCCCTGACTGACTGGCTGATTCCACCACCAGTCAGCCGAGTGCCATGTGACTGATTTGGAGTTTCTGGTGCAAAGGGGGGTGTTTAGGCTGCAGTGTTGCCAAACTAAGGGCAAACAACACTGGGTATTAATTCTGATCATGATTGGACTGTTCATTGGTGCTAACCAGAGGCTTAGGGCTACATGTCTTGTGGGCTACATATAGTCTGTTAACAAACTGCTTCTATTTCATTCAATAAAACATTTTCAGTACATCAGTTTTGCTAAAGGAGACTAGGAAGAATAACTGGACAATTAGACACACTGAGCAGAGACAGCAGCAGAGAGGAGTGATTGTTACTACTTGACATCTTGATTATAGTGACCAAATGGTCACGTTATCGATATAAACACGGTATTCTTAAGTGGAACAAAGCTTATTTATTAGGAAACGTTCCGTCAGTGCAAGTTTAAATTAACACTTAAACTACCATTAAAACTAATTGAAAACATCACAATAAAACATTAAAAATACAATTTCTAAAAATACAAACATCACGTTCTTATAACCATAATTACTGTATGTTCTTTGAAGTGTTCATCGCAATTGGCGATCACATTAAACATGTTTACATTACGTCACATTGACTTACATTGTGTCAGCTCAGCTCAGTGGACCCGAGTAGACCGGGTGCTGACAGTGTTAGTGTAGGGAGCTGTTAGTGTGTGTGAGCTCAACATGAAATGGTCCCACACCTTTGACATGATCTCTCTCTCCTTTTTTATGTATTTTCTCTTCTTTGCTCCATTTCTCCTGTGATCGCTGCACTGAATTCTGACAACACTGTGCGTCAGTAATGATGGTGGACATGTGAAACACAAGCGGACTAGGCCGTATAATGCAAGTGAAATAAAATAAACAAAGTTTTGATTTTAAAAAAAGCAGTGTGTCTCGAAACAAAACGGAAAAGCAACTTTCTTCCTGCATGCTTCCTGCAAAGTGTCTTCAGTCAGCTGTCCCTCAGCGCTCTTGTCCAATCCAAAAAACGCCCATAAACTTGTCTTTTTTCCTTTCGCCATGCTATCGATCTGGATTTCTACATTACAAATAAGCGCGCTGTGCCTGCATCGTGAGACTTGGGTGAGGCTGTTATTATATCCTAATAATTATCCACCAAGATGATGCAATTAATTTACATGAAGACAGTAATTACTACCACGTAAAACTTTTACTGAGATTGACAGTAATATCAATAATCGTCACATCCCTATATTAAGATATCTTATTAAGACAATCACTCAGGTCCTTAGTTCAAAGGTTTTGCTGTCGTGGAGTGAGTTCACTGGTATTCTACACTTGGGTTCAACACAAAGTGGCTTATTCTGGAGTTGAGGTAAATAAAGTACAAACTCAGACAGGTTTGTGAGAATGATATGCGTAAGCAAGAGAGACTGTCTCAAACTTTTTCTCTGCGTCATCATTTAGTCTTAGACTTTGTCTAAATGTGTTTGTCTATTTGGCCATCTTGTTGGCTAGTGTATTCTTTGTCATGTCATATTGTGATTGACTGGTCTGTAGTGCACAGTTGTTGCTCTCCGGTGGTGTGGACCAGTGTCCCAGACTGACAAGCAAACATTTCACCATGTCTTTCTGACACCTTTCACCTGGGATAATCCTACAGGGTGGTGATGCACCGATGACACACACACACACACACACACACACACACACACACACACACACACCTACACACTTAGAGTCCCGCATCATGTCATGACCAATAATATCCTGCAGTCTTTCTGAAATGGCGATGTCCAAGGTAACAGCAGCATTCTCAGGGTCACACTGCCTCTTTGTTTGTGTGTGTGTGTGGAGGGGTGGGGGGTGTAGATGTGGGTGTGTGGCTTAGCAAAGAAGTGTGATTGCAAGTCAACCAGTCCTCAAATCACCCTTAATCTCTAGAGAAAAGGTCAAACAACTCTCTCTCTCTCTCTCTCTCTCTCTCTCTCTCTCTCTCTCTCTCTCTCTCTCTCTCTCTCTCTCTCTCTTGTACCATAATGTACATCATGCGTACATGTGTGTGTGATCCTCTTGCCTTGTGGGCTGTTATCTGTAAGCCCATAGTGTTGACATTGACAGTAAGTCACCTGAGTGTGCTATCAATAAGCTACATGATGTGTCCTTGATTTTTTTCAGGCGCATTCAATTTTAAGCTGCAGAAACTGCACTTTATATAAATATAGCATAGGAACAGGGTTTGGAATACAAAACAACCTGGTTAAACATGTGCAGCATCTTTTGGAGGACAATTATTTCATTGTTTTTCTTATCTGCTTGCACTATTTAAAAAAAGCATTGTCTTGAATATTGTTGATCGAGTTTTATTAATTTAATTATTTCGGATCCCATTAGCCACTACCAAGATGGCTACTCTTCCTGGGTCCACTTGTTTATCATGATATTGATTGAACAAAACCAGCGCAGAAAGTCTGAAGAGGACGGAGTCAAACTTGAGTCTCTCATGTCATAGTGTGAAGTTTTGTTGACACATCAATCCCCACAGAGTTCCTCCCTATAGGGACTTTGAGGTGCTATAACAATATCACATCTCATCTGCCTTCACCCCTGAAAAATAAGACTCATAGTTCAGACTGTCACTAGAGTCCTTCACAAGAAATCACAGAAACACTGGGCCTGTTTGTGAACGCCACATTGATGTATTATTACTTTTTATGTTGGTGCGACAGCAGTTATGGAGCAAAGCTGTCATTCACTCATCTGCTGCCTCTCTTCTGACATGCTATAAGAGCATTTGACAGTAAACAAAAACACTAAAGTCAAGAACTGCAGATTCAGGTGATAACTCTCTGTAGCACCAGCAACCACTATTTCCACATTGTCCTTTCATAGTTAATATAAAAACCTAGACTAGTGTGAATATACTTCTGACTTTTACAACTATAGAAATTGTAAAAATGAACAGCATCTAACAAGTAGTTGCTGTGGCTGGTCTGCCTCTGCTCTGGTCTCATCTTCTTTATCGGAGGCCTTTTTGCTCAAAAATATGTTTTTTTTTTCCAGTGGAGGATGTTCTGGAAGGTCACTTTGACCTGGATGCTGAGTACTGCACTGCACCCTCTCACAGGTGGATGGTCCCTGTGTGTTTATTAACACAGGGAGCACCATTGGTTTAACAGGAGGTGCTAGTATGCACTAATCCGCATGGGCTGCCAAACTAAGAAGAGTAAAAGTCACAGTACAACACAGTTAGTACGTGACTTTGTCCTCTGCTCATCACTCACTCATTATTGATTAAAATATGATTTACATATTCTTTAAAGGAATAGTCCAGCTTTTTTGAAGTGGGGTTGTATGAGGTACAAATGGCCATTAAGTTTACTATCTGCAGTAGAAAGGTCTCTGCTCCCCCCACTGAGAAACACCGGCGCATTGCGCTGCACCGAGACACAGGCAGTAAATGGCTGTCAATTAGGGACAATTAATCAGCGTATTTCGCCGCCTACGGGAAGTCCCGTCTCAAAATAATACACGAGTTCAAGACTACGATATAAAGTAAAAATTTACAATGCATCAGCTGGTCGGAAAATGTAGTTATGTGGAACTAACCAACTCACTCAGTATTCCTCCACACAGGCAGGCTCCACAACGCGCTGTATCACTCCGCCTATCAGATGTTTGGATCAGCGGTGTGTGGAAGAGGCAGAGCTTAAGTTACTCACTGTCACTACACCATTGCCAGCAGGTGGGGCTATCCCCAGATCAGTGTGTGGCCTCTAACTATATAACATCTTATCTAGTTATTACAACAAAATATTATGTCATTCAGTCAAACACCACTTGCTTATTCTGACACTATCAATTGACTGTCCTATAGAGGACTTTTAATATCTGGTTCAGATTATTGTTGTTTGAGTCCAGAATGTCTGTTGATTGTATATCACTCACTGTGCCAGTTAAACAAATCACACTATCATAACAAATACAAACAGAACATGGGAGCAGTGGCTGCAGAACAGTTGTGGCACAGTCTTTATGCTTTGCTTTTATTAAATCATCACCTAACACAGAGCACCTCACTAAAACCTGTGATCATTTATTTCAGTGGGAGTAATGAAATCATTTATCAAACGTGTGGCTGCTGTTTTTGCTCATCTGCTGTTTGGAGTGAAGTCTGTGTGTTTGCACTGAGGCAGACTGCTGAACTTTCCTGCGGTGCTGGCATGTCTGCCCTCCTCTCCCTCCTCTCTCTATCTCTCATTGTTGTGAGGAATAGTTGAAATGAGCTCTATGAACAGTGATGCCATAGCAGCCATTACTTTCTCTGTGCTGCTGTGCTGTGCCAGTGTAGCTCTTTTTTAGCAGTCTGGTGTGGAATAGGATGGCTGACTCGCCTCAGCTGTTGAGACTGAGTCTGGAAAAAACAGAATGAGGAGAAAAAGAGAAAAAATAAGTCCTAATTAAACTGCAAAGAACTGAAGGAACAAAGCTGCGGGAGCACTTTAGTGACTTACATCTATAGCTGGTGTGCAGTGATAGAAAGTGTGTTCCTGTGTCCCCCCTCAAACCTCTCATGTCACTGTGGAGGCTCTCTGTATGTATAGCAGTCTTGTATCCTCCTTCATGTACACAGAGCCCCATGGTTTTTGATTTACAGTCAGACATCCTAAGAAAGAACTAAAACTCCATAAGAAAGGCTGCAGGAAAAATGAGCGACGGAGCTGTGTTCACGGTGACCTCTGCAAAAACAATAAAATAAAGAGATAATGCTGATGGGGTCATATTTCTGCCATTGTTTTCCTCTCTTTTCGCCTTCTCTCTTCCTCAGGAAAATCAAACAGATGACAACTTTATTAACCCGAGACTGATTTATTCAGCGATGCGCTTCATTTTGGAAATGGATGCTTGTTTTTTAAAAGGACAGGAACACTATCACTCTTTTAGATTGTTTGTTGCGTTGTTGTATTTTCTCGCCTCATCCCTCCACCTCTTTCTTACTTGTCATCATTTCTGAAAAGGAAGTGGGGGTGGGGGGATAAATCCACAAGGTTGTCATGCAGGTACTTTTACCTTGTTCTTTCCCAGACCTGAAGAGTTGAGTACCTACTCCATCAAACTGATTATTCAAGTGCGTCAGGCTTACACTCCATTTGACCTGCTCCAAACTACACCTGATGGTCTTCAAACAGCCGTATAAGTATTCTCCAGAGAGTTAAAGAAACAACCCATAGCAATGCATGACCCCAGATGCTATACATCTGCCCTTCACTTTGAAGCACTCTTTGTACTCTGTTGACAAAGTGTACAGCAATACTTCGTGAATGGGGGAGAGCTGAAGCAGTTACCTTACTGTTAATGATTCTGGGATGGATTGTGTCAGGTTGAGTCAATTCCTCAACTCCCCCTACCCCTCCCTTGCCCCACACACACCTTCAAAGCCTCACTTGACAGGGCAAAGATGAAAGACGGAGGGAACGGGAGGCGGTAGGAGGTGTGGAGAGGAAATGAGTGTGAGGTGCGTCAGGCGAACAAGCAGCATAAATTAGAATGAGGAGAAAAAAGAAGAGGACAAGGGGGTGAAGAGGTGTGAGAGGGAGCAAAACATTTGGTAGTGACTCCATATGCAAAGATTCATACAGTATGTTTGAGTGGTGTGGGTGCACATGAGGATGTATCTGCGGAAATGTGTGTCAGGACACTGTAGGGAATTAGCTTGCTAATGAATTTAGGGAATATTAATCAACATTATTACACCTCCTCATTGCAACCATTCATCCACTGAGTTAGTCTGACAGAGCTGGCACAATAACACTAAAAGAAAAGTTCCTCTTGGTTGTCTGCCAAGAAGAGTTTCTTACCCTGTAGGCTAAATTTAAATGTAAAAAAACAAAACAAGCTATTAAAGGTCCAGTGTGTAATAACTGGCAAGGTTTATTGGAAAATCTGAATATATTACTACCCATGAATATATTTCTATAAGTGTATAATCACTATAAAATAAAATTTGTTTGGTTTTCATAGCCTTTTAATTCTTCTTTTATATATACATATAGCAAGGGTCTTGCTTTAGATCAGGGGTCACCAACCTTTTTGAAACCGAGAGCTACTTCAAGGGTCCCGAGCAATATGAAGGGCTACTTGTTCGATCCAAAATATAATGTTGCAATGTTTATCTTAAATATAATAAAAATAACAATAGCCTAATAATTATGATAATAAGTATAATGTGGTTTGGCCCAAAATTATATATATATATTTTTTTACATGGATTTTAGTATAGCATTGAATAATGACTGAATAAGCTTAAGCAACAAAATATTGTTTTTTTTTCAAGGTGGTAGGCACCAAGACCAGACTAGGGATGCAAATCACAGTAGCATAAACTGATTTGTTGAACTCAGCCTGATGTAAACATTAATAAAACTCAGTAACCAATCACACAGACAGCTCCATGTTGTCCCTGTGTGATGTTCAGGGACAGGTCAGGACAGTCTGAGGACAGACAGCTTTGAGGTTGAAGTCCTATAATAATGAAATTATTGCACCTGAGAGAGTGACAGGTCTGTAGGCTACCTACGTCTTCACCACATGTCAGCTGCAGCAGAGGAAACTCCGCTGTTCTCCGCGACAAGCGCTTTTTTTTTTTTTTCTTCAATGAAGCTCCGGTAGCGAGCGGCTAAAATACGGGAGGATACTGTAAACCAGCACGGATCCGGTTTGTTTATCAAAGCTTGGTCACCGCGCTGAGGCACCGGGTCGGTTTGAGCTGCGTTCAGGCTATATAACTCCTCAGGTAGTGATCAGTGTCGGCGGCTTTTTAAATCGTTAAATCATTGTGCTCCAGTATAATCGGTAGGGGTGTGCATTGGCACTGCCCTCACGATTCGATTCGATTACGATTCAGCAGGTAACGATTCGATTCGATTCGATTCTACGATGCATTGCAATGCATCAAAATTCTACTGCACACAACACGGCAAATTTTTCATCAGTCATGAAATATTGAACAACAGATTTTATCGGCTGCTATGTATTATCACTCTCCTGTATCTTTGACATAAATGTCATAAAATAAAATTGAATGGTACAGGTATTGGATATGGGATTTTCAAACCTGAAAAAGAAAACATAAATCACTTCTAGGGCTGCCCCCAAAAATTAGCCGACCAAAATTTCATTGGTCGATTGGTCGCAGGAAAAAACAAACAAACCTTTGGAGCCGTGTCTCAAAATCAATATGAAAGACTATGGGGCTTTTATTTTGAAGGGCCAGATACAGGAAGTCGTGACACTTTCTGTTGTGGTTGTTTTTACACGGCACGGCAGGTCTCTCTCTCTCTGCATCAGAGACCCCCCAGCCTGAGCTCAGTCACTCACCCTCCTCTACTGTGTTTATTGATGATAACGGGCATTCTTCCTGTAGTAACGGTAAAACCCGACCGGCTTGTTGAGTCTCGGACCCAACACGGCCGGACTCACGAGCGTTAATTAATTAATTCTCAACCCGACCGCGGGTGAAAAAAAAAAAAGGAAAAAGAAAGCCAGCGGCAACACTGCTACTGCTGGTGCTGCCGCTTAGCATGTAGCTACAGGCTGCGCATGTCGTTGCTCCGGAAACGCCCCCGGAGGTAATTGAAACTTCACAACTTTATTTGAGGCCAGAAAATAAACAGTGACATAATCGATTATGGCACGTTGCCGCATCGATGCTGAATCGTGCATGTCCCGCATTGCAATGCATCGCCGAATCGATTATTGTTGACACCCCTAATAATCGGTACGCCTGAAACTCATCCAGTGAGAAACGTTCCGCGGTGCAAAAATAAGTGCGATTACGTAAATTTTTGTGTAATTAATTCATCTTAATTAACACGTTAAAGTCCCGGCTCATTTAAAACATTAATTATCACACTATTCCTACTTTTGTGCTCTGTCCAGCATTTAGAACAATAACATTACATTTTACTGGATTTTCATGGTGACAAATGCTATTTTTTAGAACATGTGCTGCGGGCACCCCAGACCACGTTGGTGACCCCTGCTTTAGAGAGTGTCGCCATATTGCGCCGCCATGTTTGTACAGCAGCCCGAACGGAAAATCTAGTCAGCCAGAGAGCCCCTTTCAAGAGTTTCACGTGCATAAATAAACCAACGAAGAGGAAGGCTGAAGGAACGAAGAAGGAGTAACAGCAGACATATCGCTCCATGCTCCTGAAATACTCCCAGTCGTCTCAGTCGTGGTAAACACGTTTTTTTGTCCTAATGGAAGGGGTGAGTGCAAGTGAGTGAGCGCTGCAATCTAGAATCTGAACGCTAGATATCACGGTTTTACCCCCATTTTACACACTGGACCTTTAAGTATCAAGAAATCAGGTGAGAAAGGAAAGTGAGCTGAGAAAGGGGAAACGGTACCAAACTCTATCCACAAATTGTACACTTTAATAAACAATAACTACAACACACCAACTTACTAAATGTGAAACAACGTAGCAGGAAGAATAATGAATGGACTAAAGAGGTGTAGTGGTGGTTATCTGGAATACACAGAAGAAGATGGCGCCAGTTCAGCAACTGGTTAGCATTAAAGAGGTTATAACTTGCATCCTCAAGGACTTGTGAGTCAGGTTGTTGTGGAAACACTTTATAAAGGACTCGGACTATAGTGCTGATAATGGGTTCAGAGAAGGTCAAGGGGGAGGTCAAGTGGTTCAGGATAGAGAGCAGACAGAGTGGAGAGACTTGTAGCCAATTCAAAGATGCCTTCAGGAGAGTCTTCTCAAGGAGTTATGGTAAGTTATCAAACAGAGACATGTCTGATTAAAGCAGAAATAAGCGATCCGGTTGCTTTGGCTAACTTTTTGTCAGCCGATGGAGTTAGCAGTCTCCGCCCTCGTCATGGATCTATTGGTCCTCGTCCCTACGTCACCACATTCACGCGCATCCCTTGGCTGCACACACAGCCCTTCATGCCGTTTTCTCTCCTCATTGGATAAAGGTTGTAGGATACAAGGAAGTATACAATACGTTTTCTCCTCGGCTTACAGCAGAGCAGAGTGACTGACAGACCCGTGTTTGAGACCAAACACTCTATGTAAGTGATTGCTGTCGGAAGATATAACTATTTAAGACTTATATTAACACAGATATTCCGCTTACTTCTGCTTTAAAGAGAACATACATCCTTGTTAGGGGGGGTTAATGTCACTCATAAAGCTTTGTCTCCTACTGTAATCTCTCGTCTCCACCCATGAGAAAAAAACTCATCTGCTCTCTGGACTCTCATAGCTGTGATTTCATGACAGTTGGACACAACTTACTTGGTCTATGTGACATAGCCAGTCACAGACATGGCTGTCAAGTTGGTAAAGTTCAGTGTCATTTGCTCTATCCACAAAGTATTGTGTCACTCAGACACACAGGCCCACACATGAACACTAAGCCTCAGATGTGTGGATTTGCTGGCTTTTTCTCCACAGTCACCTAACTTTTTTTTAACAAGTGAAGCATAGTGGTGGAGATTACAGTGAATTGTTATTGACAGTGGTACCTGTAGGCAGTGAATCACACCAGCAGCAGTGAGAAGGACTGATATTGACTGATTTACTCAGTCTCTCTAAACTTCACTTAGTATATTGATGTCAGGTATATTATTTATTTCACTGATATTTTAGATTTGTTTCAGATATTGAGTTTGTAGTGACTGTGCTGTTGTGAATGTTATTGCCGCTGCTCTAGATACAACATTTGTCTGCTGTGAGTTGAGGCTTGACTGGGAACTTGAGTGGAAAGACTAGAGAATTACTTGAGACTTGTGAATCAATTACTTGGTCCCACTCGGTCTGCTAAGCTCATCACTCGGGCATAGTGACTGATCTACAGTCAGTTTTAGGTGTACTTTGATAAAATACATTTTTTTCTTTCAATCTATGCCATCCCAGGCATGTAACAGAACTTCACACAACACTCCAAGTAGTTTTAATCATTAATAATTTGACTATTATTTTCACCATGTGAACTTTTCTAAAGGCAACACTGTACATTTGTGTTAGGATTAGTACTACTACTAGCTAGTTCTGGTGTACCTCACTGGTTGTCCCTACGACTTGATGCGTATTCCTTCATTGATTGTCTCTCACAGTGCTGCTGGAGTTGAGGTTTTAATTTGACCCCTGTTTCAGTGACATGCTGTGTCCACACACGATCTGTGCCATGCACACATTAAGACAAAGGCTAATTGTATTGTATGGTAAACCATAGATTACCTTGCCCTCTGTCTCAGAAATTAATGCTGATAATTTCAATTAACCACAGTGCCAACATTGACTAGCTGACACAATGCCAGAGGTAGTTCAGACTCTGTCAGCTGTGATGGATGAGATGGAGAATGCTGGAGGAATCCAGCTGTTTTCTGGACGTCCATGACATCTGAACTGATCTGAACTTGTTGAGTAAACACTGCAAAGAAGTTAGATTTGCCCATTACACATCATCAGCATTAGTTTGTGTTTCATGCTGTTGTAATAGAAGCTCAGATTGAATTGAATTGTGTTTGTGTTCAGTTTCAGTTGTGTAACTTTGCATCTGGATGAAGTATAACAGTATCTTTCCAGTGGGAAACATGGCTTTACACTAAAATCAGGCCATGACTAACACAGTTTCTCTTTTTAGAAACTGTTCGTTTGAATTAAATTAATGAAAGTCACCAAATTAAAATGTTCGTATTCATTGGATCCTAAAACAGCAGTGGCTTGTGTAACATTTTCAGAAGTCTTGCATTGATGTATTGGTACACGTGCACTGCACGCACACACACACAATCACACATGTGCATGTTATGGTAGCTCAGTCCTCCTCTAAACAGCCCCAGCCCAAACCTCATTAACAGAAACTGCATCCACAACACTTGGTGCTTGTGCAATAACTTGTAAACACATTAAAAATTAAATTGCACCTAAAGGCTTTGAAGCTGCATGTGCATTTTAATGCACGAGCCTCCCAACTTCTATTAACAAGCGTTGTCCCCTCTAAAAATGGCCCTGAAACCAACATTTGAATATTTTCAATAAATGCAGATTATGCCAATGTGGACAATTACAATGTTGTTGGAAATTGCTTCGACTGAGGAACGTCACTTTCACGTTGTTTCATTCAGAATCTAGACGAGATGAAAACCCCTATTGAGAAATATGAAATTAAATGAACCGGTGTGAGAGTGTGGCTCAGTGTGTGTCCATCCATATACTGTAACAGTCCTCCTGATAACATGGAGTGATCTGCTGTCTGTCTTTACTGTATGAAAAAACAAAGACACACAAGAAAAAAACAGCCACTGTCCGGTTCAAAGACAACATTTCATCAACATCAGCTGAATTGATCCTTGTTGATGGAATCAGTTCATACAGTAAAGAAGTGATCCTACCAGTGAGTAGTGTTTGTGGATTAATCTTCCACTGAAAAGTCTCAATACATTGTCACTGCAATAACAAGTGATGTTTGCTAAAAGCTATACCACTGTCTTTTTTAGTTTGGTTTGGTTGGTAATATGGTTATATTAATTAGGATAGGAGAATTACATTACACAAGCTTCCTATAGCTTGTGTAATGTAATTCTCCTATCAAAATCTTAAATAAACTCTTCCAAGTAGTTAATATTTCACAACATTCACTCTTCCACCACTTTACTAACCAGTTTCATCCACATCACTATATGTTTTCAGATGACTGAATGTACAACATGTAAAGAGCAGGAACTTGGTCACAGAGAGGCTCATGACACATCCTCATGTTGTGTTGGGGTTAACTTTCCTTAAAAAATCATCTTTGGAATTTTTCTATAGCTTTTCTATATCTCTAATTCGTGAGTGAAGTGAACCTCAGTGAGATGAGATGATCCGTTGTGAGGTTACTGTACCAACATAAACATAGATAACTGATGTTGGATTGAGTATTTAAGATATCCTAACCTCAGGTACTGTAGTTAGTCTGGTATTAGAGCAGCAAATCCTAAATTACTGTCTGAATACATGAGATAAGATTCCGGTAATCCAGCCTCAAGTTACTTTCACAATAGACGATTCAGCAGCTCCCAGTTTGTGTTCCAGTGTTAGAGTTTGTGCTGTATGTTGTGAGGCAGGAAATGGTATTTACATTGTTTTTCAAATAACCAGCATTGTTCCTTTCTGCACCTGCTTGACCTGCTGGTAGTAACCACATTCTTGCCCCTGTTCTATGAAGCATGGATGTAGCATGGCACTACAGTACCATATGACAACAGAGTTGGGTGTGGTCATAAGTACAGCACACCACAGCTGACCACCGACAGCTGTAACTTTGGCTGTTAGAAAGAAATGTTTGCATCAGCCTTTGAAAATCGTTGTCCTTGAATGTAACCTGGGATTCAATGATGATGTTGTTCCTGGTGATAGAATTAGACCTTCAGAAGAACAAAGTGGCCGCAGGCGGAGTGCCACAGGCAGGGTGGAGAAGGAGAGAAGAGACTAATGCACTGAAAGGATTTGTTGATAATAAGACAAGAATGGAATAACACTCAGCTGACCTTCAGTGAGAGAGGAATTACCACACAACTGCTGTTTACAAAGTTCACACTGCGCCACAGCACATGCATAAGTACATGAACAAAAGCAGAGGAAAACACACACACACACACACACACAATCACACTTGCACACAGCTACACCTCCTGCCATATGTCTTAGTGGACTAAGGCACAGGGGTGGCAGCTTCCCCTGGACAGATTGGAGTATCAGGGGGAGGTAGAAATGGCCTGATCAACACCTCGCTCACTGAGCACGGCTGCTTGTCTAGTTTCCTTCAGTCTGGGCTCGCTGCCTTCAGAGGGAACAGTCGCCGTCCAAGTCTGTTTGTGCCAACAAGCGTCTTTTCAAAGACGATGCAAACAACAAGCTCAATCCAACAGTTCAGTCGCTGCTGCTTTATCAGCTACCGTGCTGTACAGTGAAAGAAAACTGAACTCTGGGCTTTTAATTTAAAAATGAGTAAATTTTAGGTTTGTAAGTGATTTTGTGTCAACAATACAAACTCTGAATTTTGGCACCGATTAGGTTTCAACATTGGTAGGTAGGTACAAAACAACCCAAAACAGAGAGGCAGTTTTAATGTTGGCAGCCAAGGAGTTTATTAACATGCAAGAGCTGTATTTACATTTAAATAAAAACTATTCATAGTAACAGACCAAAAACAAAACCTTTGGAAATGATCTGTTAATGGAAAAGAGAGACAAACTATATTTTTTCAAATATGGGCTTGCTTGTATTCATTAGTCTTACCAGTCTTACCATTCACTTTCCATTTAAAACTAACTCCTAGAACTCCTAGCACTGTGACCAACTCTAGTAAAAATACTGCTTATTCATGAATGCATCACTCTTACCCCATCAAATACACAATCCAACAACTTGAAGACGCTCTCGTGGACAACTTGTGTCCTGCACATTCACCACGCTATAAAATAATTATGTAACATTTCGAGATGGAGTTGTTTTGAGTCAAATGTGTAGCCGGAACTATCATATTAAATGTGGCTGATGGCTGGTTAGTTTACTACCTAATTACTCAGGCTCTGAATTGTGAAGAAGCAAAGTTGTAAGTTCCAGTACAAAGTCCAAAATGTGTTGTCATGGACAACAGCGACTAGCATTGAGTTAGGTGTGCTGTGCAGTAGAGGGAAGGCAGTCATCACCCACACTTGAGGTCTGGACTGAAAGCGCTGATGACTTTGTCAGCGCACTGATCCTCTCTCGCCTCCTCCGTGTCTGTCAGTAAGTGTGATATTTGCTCATGATGTGAGCCTCCAGATAGTCCCTGCTGTTTCAGCCAATCAAATACAAGCGTGCCTAAATTGGTCGTCTTGGAGATGTAGCCTCTGGCAGGGGCACATCGAAATGATCTAATATGACTGCACACCAAACAGTGTGGACAAGTTCACTCAAATATTGGTAGTGACAACTCTGCCCGCTCTAAAACATTAACCCCCATCCCAGGTTCAAGTCTGAAACAAGTCAATTCATTTAACCACATTTAATACCACCTCTTGTACCGCATTGAATTCTAAATTGCATTTGAAAAATTATTATCAGTAAATGATGTAGAATAATTGTCCTCCTCCATTCACTTGCATTATGCATGTTTTGGCTCTCTCTCACTGTGCTGTCATGGTCTTGTTTCCCATCAGCCCCCTGTTGATGTTTGGAAGCACAATAGGATTCAGCACATCAACACTGAGCTGTTTGGGATTTGGGGGCAACTCTGACCATTATAACAAAAAATCAGGGAGTTTATTTTTAAACATGTCTGTTTTTTTTTTCTCAGACAGTCGCCTTGTTCAAGGACATCTGAAACTGAGGAACACAGCAACAGAGCTGCTTCAGAAGCAGGCACAGTGAAAACAGACTGTTGTTTAGAAAGTGACACAGCCAGCAGTGGAGAACCAGGCCTTCTCAGACTCGTTGCCAAAACCAAGGAATAGCTGTTTTACTGCAATTTAGACAAATAGAAGCAGTGATAGAAAGGAGGGCTGTATAGGCATCCGCTCATTCACTAACCTTAATGGTAGATCAGACCTGTGTGGAGTTAAAATGGTGATAAAATAAGAAGCTAAAAGTAGAGCTCAGAGTGATTTTCTCATAACTGTAAAGGTCACAGTTATACAAGCCCAAGTTGTAAGGTGTAGCCATACAAAAAATGTAATATGACAACGGTGATGCTACCAGGTATGTCACCATCATTTAGATATTATTAGAACGTGTGTGTGTTTGTGTGTGTATACAGTACGCACAGATTTTTTCGTATTTATTCTATATGAAAAAATGGTAAAAATTCTGTCAATATATACTTTTTTTCCCCCCATATATGGAAATTCAGTATAGTACGTGTATAACATTTTTGCAACAGCAAGGATCGTTTAGGGGAGGTGATAAAAATAGAGCTTTTTTATTCCTAGATGTCCTGGTCGATGCATATAACTCTCCACCAATTGTTATTATTAAAAACATTTTTTAATCTGAAAACATAAGATGTTGGAAAGACTGGCATGTGCTATGCAAACAGCTTAGGCACTAAAAGTAAGATAGAATGTGATCCCAGGTGATAACATGAGTTGATACTTAGCAGTCACACACATGCAGAGAGCAGGAAGCAGGAAGCCAGGAGGCGGACTGAAGTGTTAGTGTATCATATGAGGATAAGCTGAGTTCAGGTCCCTCTCTGTCATCCTTTATCTTTCTCTGACTCACCCTGTTCCTCTGTTGCCATCTAATTCTCTCATAACATAAACACACACCTCCACATGCGCACACACACACACACACACACACACACACACACACACACACACACACACACACACACACTGGATGCCAGTACTGCGCACACCTTAGTCAGCCCACTCTCTCTGGGGTAACAGGCAGTCTCACACTGGGCCTTGGCTGACAGACTGAGACATGTGGAGGAAACATACACACACAGGCACACACTCGCTCAGCCCACAGTGCACAGATGGACACATGGACAGGCCTTCAATGACCAAGAGTCTCCAAGGACAAACCCATTCACAGCCATGTTCGCACATACACTCACACTGACACACGGTGACACAGTGACACGCTTACACACACAAGTGGGTTATTTAGGGTCAGTGTGTGTGTGTGTGTGTGTAGGTCCTTTACAGATGGACTTGCAGTGCCATTAGGAGACATGAGGGGACATGGCATCATTAATAATACAGCCAACAGCCTGCTCCAGGGGTCTGGGTTCAACATTAACAAGCTGCCAGCCTGGCACACACACACACACACACATACACACACATACTGACTCACCACACGTTCTCAACATCACTTTAGCTGACATAACTCTGTGTGGGATTTAGGCCTCCTTCTTTTTCCTTTTTTCTTTTTTTTTCTTTTGACCATGTCTTACGGTAAAGCATACACACACAGACACTCACACACACACATCATCACACCCCCCCCGCAGGCAGCAGATGGTGGGGTGGGCGTCAGGTACAGTAGCAGCCTCCTGACACCCCAAACAGCTGTTACCATTACAGCATGCTAATTGCCATCAATCAAGACAGCACCTCGGTGCATTCATAGGCAGAGTTCATACCGCTGTGCGTGTCGTGAGTGTGTCTGTGTGTTTAAGAGTGTAAGACAGCGAGAGAGAAGGCAAAGGCAGAGTTTTTCCCCTCATTACCTAAACCCAAAATGATGTCCTCTCCTCTCCCTCTTCTTCTGGAGGAGGAAAAAAACCCTGTGATGAATAATGAAGACAACAGGAACAGAGAGAACGAGATCTATATTGTTGCATGTCTTTCCTGTGCTCATTAATGTCTGTCTGCGTGCATGTGTGTGTGTGGCAAGTATTCAATTTTCTATTAAAGTGAAGGGGATTGGGGGGCCATGTTAGCTCACTGCTGCGGGGTGTGAATTACTATTTTACAGCAAACGGCTGCACATTTGATTTGTGCAGGCTGAGTGAGATCGATGGTCAGAAACGAGCCTGTCGATGTAGGTCAGACTGTACATGGCCATATTGATACTTTTACAAACAAGCAAAAAATCTGGTTCAATAGGCCCTTGTGGTTCAGATGCTGCTGCACAAGAGCCACGCAAGACAGCAGTGTTATTATTCCAACTGGTGTGTGATGTGGTGGTGGTAGTGGTGTGTGTGTGTGGGTGGGTGGTATCGATGGGAACATAACTGAAACTTGAATTTGAGGATGTGTGCAGGGTTGATGTTTATTGTTTGACCATTTGCCCTCACTTGTTCACGCTTGTTGTCATGGTGAACTCAAAGACCTTGAAGCAACACAGGTAAAGAACACGGCTGTGAACCCCCTCCCTGCAGATGTTTTCACTCCTGATGAGTCTGGAAAACATCAACACTCTGTCTGCTTTTGGACCTGATGCATTTACTATTTATAAAACACAGACTCGGGGGATCTCATACATTTTTCCAACACACAAAGAACATCTTGATAATTCAAGAAAAGATGCACAAGTTATGATGGACACAAACTCCTCAAGACCACCAGAGATACCAGACTCTCTCTGCTAAGTCCGACGGCTTCAGGCCTGATACACATGACTCAGGGCTGGATTTTGTTTGAGCCACTGTAGGCAACTTTGTAATTTTGAAAAGTTTAGGTTCTCTATTAATATATTCTATGCTGTAAAAGTATCAGTGATCAGTCCAAAGTGAGATGTAATCTTGAAACAAGCTTTTGCAGTACTCATTATATTCTATTCACCAGGAACTAATTGCCAGTGTTGAGCCTTTCTTCTTTAATCTGGATCTGCAGTGAGGTCCAAAAGTCTGACGCCACCTCCCCAGTCATTTTTGATTCTGTAATTTCCTACTACATAGAATCAGAGCACAACATCGTAACAGCTGTTTTTTCTTCTACACTAGATGCAAATGGAATTGATTTTATTCTTTGCATTATGTTATTATATTAGTCAATCCAAAAGGAAACTAAAGTCGTTGTGAAGATTTGCTGCAATTCTGTGAGAGGAGACTGAATATTGCCTTCTCATTTTGAAGAGGTTTAGAGAATTATGAATCTGAGAATTATACTTTACCATGATAATAGTCACCTAAACCCCAACTGAGCCGCAGCATTAACCATATTATTTTATTTCCCAATATTAGATTTCATCTCATCTTTTTCCTCACTGACGTGTCACAAAAGGATGACGTGATCAGCACTGGGAGCACTCTTATTGCCAGGAAGGAGATTTTACTATAAATCCTCCCTGAACAATGTCAGTTGCTGCATGTCTGACTGTCTGGGCAACAGACAGCTCAGAGTATAAAAACATTAAACATACATCTATGGAAAATTATTTAACCTTTCCATTCAAGTTTAATTGTTAGTAGCCATTAAAATTGTGATTTATGTTGAACTATATTTAACTTTCAATACATTATAACCATCACAACCGACTCTCAATAGTTGTGCAGGTGTAGGTGCACATGAATCATGTGTAAGACCATCAGTATCTAAAGTCCATCACTCCCTGGCTGTGGAGCTTCAATACTTTTCCATTCACTCCAGCTTCCTCTTCCTCCTCCTCCTCCTCCTCCTCTCTCTCTCCTCTGCAGCCATCTTTCCTCCAAACACTTCCTCACATTGCTGGTTACCAATCCTGACCCCTCGGACTCCTGATTGAGAATTTCACCCCTGCAGAATCAATACTCTAATCTTCCTGCTCGGCCCGCAGTAGATAAGTCTGTCTAGTCTGTCTGCTCTGTCTGCTCTGCCCTCTTTTACTCAGAGCCCAGCCTGGTGTCCGTCACCCAGGGGATAGCTCAAGCTTCCCCTTCCCAGCCACAGGACATCCCAACGTTAACAATGGCTGGCTGGGAACATGAACGATTGCTGTTTTGGTAAAGTGTAACACACACTAAGACAGGACAGCCTAAATTCAAAATTGTAACATCAGATTTCACACTGTATTGTGTGCACTGTTTGAGCACAGATGCAAAACTGTTGTTCTTCAAAAGACTGAAGGCTTAAATATGTTCATTCTTTCAGGCTATAACATGTAACTTGTGTTGTATATACTGTATGTATGGTTTTAGCAAGGCACAGCTTTACAGGTGGCAGTGTTGGTGCAACTTGGTCCACAGACGATGTCCCAGACTGACTTGTGATCTGAGAAATCTTTGTGGTCTAAGGTCACTACAACCTCACAAAACACCTGTTTAACCACACAAACTTCTACAGTAGGCAAATATTACACACAGATTAATATTCTGGATGATTCTTGATGAACATGGATGCAACCGTAAAGTGTAGTCATAAAACAAAGGTTTTTTACTTTGTTTTTCTCTGACATCAGCAACAGGTCAGGTTCTAACTTCTACTTGCATTGCCACAAAATATAGTTTGAGAAAATATTCACAGCAGCTTTGCTGCTCCAAACTTGGCTCAGACATCAGTGTTCTCCCTGGAATCAATTACTGTACAGTGACTCTGCTGAGCTTCAGACTTTTCATCTGGCTGTCATCGGGTCACTATCTTCATTTGTCCAGTGCTTTTATGAACAAGTGAATGGGAGATTGATGCCCCCAGCATTACCTAGACGTTGTTTAATGCTACTACCTGTGCTACTATTAGCATACTCCTGCATACTCGTCTAACAGCAGACATTTTGACCAGTGAGGAAAACAAACAAGCAGGTGTTAACACAAATATTAACAATGGCTCTATTACTCTGAACGATGTCGGTGCAAATGTCAGAGTAAGTCCAGAATTGGCTTCTTTCTTTTTTTTTTTTTAATAACTTTTATTTCACGCTAATTTAGTTATACTGTGTAAACATAAGCATACATATAGGTACAAACATAAACATTTGAAAACAAAATCCCATATTCTGCCTCCCCATATACCCTCCCTTGGGACCAAGAGCACACTGAGGAAGAAAAAAAAAGGATCTAATTCTGCAGAGGTTTAGCAGCAGTGGGCGAGTCAGACAGGTTGACTAGAGAGAGCGCTTCAATAACATGATCTGTTAGATATTTAACTCCTTCACATATTCAATAAAGGGGGACCATACTCTAGTGTATGTGTTACAAGACCCCTTCAGTGTGTGTCTAATTTTTTCGAGCTGAAGTAGAGATAACACCTCCTGAATCCATCTCCTGACAGTCGGGCGTTTATTAGATTTCCTATTCATAAAATCAGCCTACGAGTTATGAGGCTACAGAATGCGACTGCTCTCTTTCATGTGTTTGTTGTGTTTTTCTGAGGTGTGACTCCAAATATAGCAGTGAGCTGACTGGGTTTGAGGGATGTGTTGCATTAAACTGATAGTCAGAAATCAACTAGGGAGGGACAGAACATGTGACCCAGTGACTGGGTGGCTACATCTGGAACAGGTGGGTGGATAGATAGGTATCTTTTAGCTAGCTTGTCATAAATGTATGCTGTTATATACTTTGAATTGTTTCAGCCCATGCCTTATACATATAGAGGAAGTATGTTGGAGATGGATTTAACCCAGACATCATCCAGGATTACAATTTCAAGGTTCCGTTCCCATGCTTCACCTGTTTAAGTGTGTGTTGGAGGGTCAATATAATTGAATTATATTATACGCCTTAGAGATTAGACCCCTGTTCCAGATAGAAAGTGTGATCTTGGAATATTTTGGTCTCTTACAAGGGCTTCGAAGGACAGGAAAGAATTCTCATCGAATAAATCATCGAAGACTGTACCCAGATTCTAATGGAACTAGAAACAACAGGATTAGAAGAACTGTTTCTATTGGTATGCGTTGACGAAGGAGCTGGTAACAGTGAGATGAGGGATATCGATGCGTGTGACTGAAGTTCCATCATTGCCCTGGCAGGCCCACTTTTGTCAGAGAATGTCGTCACCCAATATTCCAGTTTGGAAGTGTTTGATGCCCAGAGAACCGGCTCATTTTAGTGGAAAGCAGTCATCGTTAATGTTATTAATTCCTCCAATTCTTTTTACTATGCTAACAAATTCAACAAACAATTTTGACAATGAAAATGAATTAAAGACAGATGTTAGCAAATCACTTTTTATAAACTTTGCTCTCTCCATCACGCACACACACTGTAGCATGTATTTCTCACAGCTCCCTCTCTCTCCCTCCCTCTCTCTGTGTCCTCTGAGTGTGTCCTTTTAATTATCCTGCGAGGAGCTTTGTCCCTGGTCAAACTTTGCTGGTTTGAATCAGCACTTCTGTGCTCAGGCAGAGTTGGGTACATGTAGTACAGCATACTGTGTGCTGACTGACGGCCTGACTGACTGACTCGTTGTGCTAAATAACCAACCACACTAGTTTAGAGGTGAGGAACTTTCTGACTTGGTGACATTTTTTTCCACTGCATCCAGGGTAAATTAATCTCCAGTCTGTCATACAGTATTCTATGTGACATCTGCATTTCCATATTACTGAACTGCATATTATATTCAGATTGAGCAAATCTTATGGAATTTGTATGAATATGCATCACAAAACAAAACAAAACAAACACCAATAATAACTGACTTTAATTAATAGTTTAGTATCCCCTGGTCTTTATCAAATACCATCACGCGATGCCTTCATGCGCTCCCTGGCTGAATATTCAAACGCTGAGCTCTGCTGTCTGCTGAAGGAGATTTCAATGTAAGACACGCCGCGGCCACTGCAGTGTACACAAGTGTAAATCGCTGAGTAGCTCAGCTCCTTCCACTGCTGATATTCCTGTTTGTCATTTACCCAGAGGCTTTTGTTTGCCTCGCCCCGTTTACCCAGCAAACCCAATCCAAAGTATCGGACTTGCACTTCAAAGAGATCTCTCTTCTTCTCCATACTCCTCATCCAGCCTCATTTGCATATTTCAGCTCGCTCCTTGCTGAGTTGCGGATTCATTCGTCAAACAGTTCCAGGATCAACCCGGCCACTGCTCTTTACCCATGCTAATAGCTGGTGTGGTTGGAGTGGGGTAATGCTTCTGAATATTCACACTGGGGACTGTACACAGCCCACAGCGACAGTTATGGTTATTAAACCAACACTTAAATTTTCAAAGAATAAATACCACAGTCCTCCTCCACACATGAAATGTTAATTTATTTAAACATTATAACACTGAGTGGTTCTGCTGTACAAACCTGACTGTGTCTATGCCGTCTAATGTTAGTGTGTATAGTATTTTCTTTATCATGAAAAAGTTATATATAATAACTTAATGTTTGATAATATACATTATCTACTCGTTTACAGAAGCACATTCATTCTCAAGCTTAAAATTCCTGTTTTCTTGAACAGACTGAGGTTAATGACAACAGTACCGTGAATTGCATCATCTGCACTATTCATACAGATGAATCTTTGATATGATAATAGCGCAACAGCCCAATAAATTAGTCTTATTAATGGATGCATGTAATTGACAGACGTTTTTATGTCCCTGGACAGACGGGGTGTGAGGGGGAGTGGGTGGTTGAACTCGTACAGGGTGAGTGGGTGGATTATATTTGGTGAAGGGGAGGGGATGAGGCGTTCAGAGACTCTGCTGCAGTATTTGGACTGTGGAAGCATTTGTGCCTTCTTCTTGATTTCTTTCTTTTTCCTTTCCGACTTTTCCCCGCTCCATCCTCTGCTGCTAATCCACCCCACCCTCCACCCCCTCCTCCTTCTGTGAGTCTCAATCAGAGAGTTGATTGACTTTGAGAGGGCGATCAAGCTCAGAGGGCCTGCTGAGCGTCTCGGTGGAGAGTTGAGGACACCGATTAGCTCCTCCTCTGTCGTGGTGGGTCCCAGCAGTGAGACCCTGTTCGCCGTGCAGACTCTCTGTCACAGCAGCCAGAGAGCAGCCGCAAAACGTTTCAGAAACACACTCCGGCGGGGCCCCATGTGCTGACGCTCCGTCTCTATACAGATGCCCGACTCTTTGTCCCTCTGCCTTTGTGTGTGTGTTTGTTTGTGTTTGTGTGTGTGTGTGTGTGTGTATCCACTGGGGCTGATTCTCCAAATAGCCAGCTGTAACCAGAGGGAATCTCCTCACAGGCCCAGGTTACAAACAATCAACCTTGGCTAATCTCTAAATTACAGCCAGGACTCAACAGAGCAGCCCTAATGGGACACACACTGCAAGTGTGTGCTCATATGTGACCTGTGTGCGTAACTCTTTGTTCACCTGTGTGTAAAGAATCTGCGCAATTATATATTCACTTGTGAATTCATTTGTATGCATCTGTGTAAATGCAGAAGTTTGTTGTTTTGTGTGCGTGTGTGTGTGTGTGTGCGTGTGTAGAAAAGCAGTGTCACCATAAATGATAAAATGTGCATGTCTCTTTTTTTTTTTTTTTTTTTTTTTAGCTGCATGCGTGTTAATCTGGCCGTCTGCTGATTATTTCTGACAGGGATGGAGGGTGATGTGTTTGCCCTGGCTAATTTGGCTTCAACTGGCTTGACATTTTCACACTATTTGATAAGAGGCGGAGTAGATCGGCAGCCGAGCTGACAATCTTTTATTTACTGGCTGCAGATAAACCATTAATTCCTGTTAATTAATGAGTGTGCGAGCCCGGAGGGGAGGAGGAGGGGCCGGGGTGAGGAGCCGCATCAACATCCGTTGGGACATTGGCGAGGCGACACCATTCATCACCATTAGACACACAGACACTCTGGGTTTTGTCTGTCGCTCTCACCCGCACACACATGCACCAATAACTGTGGTCAGTACTTTGTTACTTTCATTCTCCTAATTGGTGACGTTGGACCGGAGACACTGACTCTGTGAATACAACTTAAATGGTTTTATGATGAATGTGGATGTATGTTACATAATAGAGCATCCCATCAGCTCATGTATCTTACCATATTTAGAATCTGGAATCATCACTTTATAGTTTTATGTCTCTTCAAACCAATCAAGTTGCATTTTGTCTGCCCAGAGTACTACGGTGGCCCTGAAGTGCAAAACACAACGGCAAATCAGACAACGGCAAAAGAGAAAACACAACACAAAAAGAGAAAACACAACGGCAAAAGAGAAAACACAACACAAAAAGAGAAAACGCAACACAAAAAGAGAAAACACAACGGCAAAAGAGAAAACACAACACAAAAAGAGAAAACAAAACACAAAAAGAGAAAACACAACGGCAAAAGAGAAAACACAACACAAAAAGAGAAAACACAACGTTGTATCATAAATATATGTCTGACATTTATAATAAACCAAACGGCTTGAAAATCGGTTGAATCTTCGGTGAGTTATGGTGATTTTAATGGTTGATAGACCTCTGCCTCTGTTGACTGATGCAGTAAGTAGATACGGCTTCCCCCGGACCAAGATGGCGGCCGCGTTGACTTATTCCACTCAATAGAGTTGCCTGGGAACGCGGCATCTAGTCAGTATGGCCCGAGGGTACCTACCTTTTCCGGTTTGGTTAATGTCGTTGTGTTTTCTCTTTCTGTGTTGTGTTTTCTCTTTTGCTTTTGTGTTTTCTGATTTGCCGTTGTGTTTTCTCTTTTTGTGTTGTGTTTTCTCTTTTGCCGTTGTTGTCTGATTTGCCGTTGTGTTTTGCACTTCAGGGCCACCACAGAGTACAGAACATTATGATGTCACAATGCTGTTGACCTTTGACTTTTTTCATGTTAAATTTCACCTCATTGCTCAATAAATGAAATAATATTATTATTAGTATTAATAATACATTTTATTCATAATGCGCTTTTACAAGTGCTCAAAGACATAAAAATAACACAATTAAAATATAAAAACAATGTAGAAGATCAAAAAGAGATATGAAATGAGACAGGATAGAAGAACAGAAAATTAGACATTTAATTTACAGATTAAAAGCCAGTTTAAAAGCCAGCGGCAACGGAGAAGGCTTGTCATATTATGTATTAATTCATGGCTAAAAATGTGCTTTGTGAGGTTCAGGTCAGTGGTCTACAGTAAGTTTGTCATTTTGTAATGTCTGAATGTATTGTAAGATCAGGTTTTTGTGTTGTGGTGCCATTGATTGTGGTAGAAGTTGTAGAATAGAGGTTGATTACTGGCTGCTCTGTATGATCAAAGTCTTCTTTATTTACCAGGTCTCAAGCCTAGAGAGAGGAAACAGGGGCCGGTCTAGTGTCTGGTTTTAAGCTTTGTTCTTGTCTATCGTCCTTTACTGTTGATTCAGCAGCTAGAGCTAGCATTGCATCTTATTTCACAGAGTGCCTGTCTCTAGCTGGTTACGCTGTGTGACTGTCGGCTAGCAGCACCCGGCATCAGACACCGCCCCCCCACCCTGAGAGTTAATGCAATGTGCTTTGTTACACTTCCTCACAGACGCTACCTCACGTGCTCACTGCCATCTTGATACTTTGATGCTGAAGGCCTAAACACATTCTACACTCCACACTCCACGCACACACGCGCACACACACCCACACACCCACACACACACATTAATCCTTATTGTTGATAATACTGTGGAGGGGATAAAGGGCTTTCTGTGATGGAGGCAGCTGGAAGCAATCATAAAAGGAATGTGTGAGTTTGTGCAAACAGTTTGGTTCTCTCTCTCTCTCTCCGACTGCACAAATGTGAAGTTTTATTTCATCTGCCTGGATTGGTACTTAGGCCTTGGCAGAAAGGCCCTTAACATACGATCAGAAACACAAGTGCTCTTGGTCCGGCGTAGACCACTGCCACATTTCCTGGGGAAAGATAACCACACCGCAGAGCTGCCTCCGCTGCTTGGACACTGCTCAGGTTTTCTGTCTCGCCACAGCAACCAGATTAAGAGTATGACCTTGTTCGGTGGCGACCTTTTTATTTCGAACCAGTGAGTCGACACAACCTGAGAGTGACCCATGATGGATGTGGCCCAGGCAACTTCTTGATCTTGTTACCCTCCTCTCTGAGGGAGGATAATGGCCAGTGCCTCCTTTGATGTCAAACTGAAATGCATAATTCACGTGAAGTCCTTAGTCTGGCTTTGTTTTTCAGTTGACCCACCTTCTCCCGCTCCCACATACACACTGTTGACCTGTAGTTACTACCACAAATGTTTAAAGGACCTAACCTTCACCCAAACTTGAAAGGTGGTAATTGCTTATTCCCTCCTTTTGTTTCCAACATCACTGTGTTATTGTTGTTGCTGGTGCTGGTGCAACGACCTGGAACTATGAGCAAACTCCCTAAAAAATGTCTTGACAACTCAATTCAATTAAATAGTGTGGAGGCTCCAGACATGAATATAGGAGAAGAAACTGATTGTTTCATTTCAAGCATGGTGCATATTCCAGGATTGATTGTGTGGCTGGATGTTGACTCTGTCACACCTCTGCAGCTGCTTTGATTGAATGGACCATGAATGCATCTCCATTATATTTACACCTGGTTTGTCAGCTTTTCTAATCCATGTCAAAACTCAGGTTAATGTCAGGTGGAACACTGGATTCATCCGTTCCCATTCCCCCTTCATCTCCCCTTACCCCTCACCCACCTCCCAACCTCTCCCTCCTCCTCTCACCCCTCTAGAGACATCAGACGATGAGTCGAGGTGTGGAAATTAATTAGATGTGATGATTAAATTAATGTGCTTCATTACTGGCCTTTCAGTCTCTGAGACAATGGTGCTAAAACACATTCAGTACATTAGGTGAGACATGTACAGACACACATGAAGACACACACGCCTGTCAACCTGCAGTGACCACCAGGCCTGAAATGAGCAGTAAAACTGTTGTAATGCAGTGGAACCTGTGAAATCGTTGCCAGAAGTAAAGAGGCTGGCAACACATTAATATAGTATAATGATATTATCAAATTAAGACATTCATTACATGTGATAATTATAACACTGGCTTTTAATTCTCTGCTTTAAATCGATAGAGGTGGTCCTAATGCAGTGGTTATTTGTAGCGTTGTGTGTGTGCGCGTACTGTGCAGGGAGCTCCAGTGCACTATGGGGATGGAAATGTTGAGCCAAGATGAGGGTGTGGCATTCAGCTGTAATGGTAAAAGGTCAGAGTGAGGAGCTGCAGAGTGTGTTATGTCAATGAAAGTCCAGCAGAAATACAGTAAAATAAGAATATGCGAGTGTGTGTCTGTGTGAATGTGAGGTTTTTTTGTTTTGGGGATTATGACTTCGTGTTGTGGAGTGTGTGATGCCTGTGAGTGAAAACCATGTGGATAGTGGAACAAGTGTGTTTATGATTGGTCGTCATAACTTCAAAGGGCAGTTTAAGAGTTGAGACTAGGGCTGTTCGATTAATCGATTTCAAATCGTAATCGCGATTATTTGCCTAGGACGATGTTAAAAACGTGAAATCCTAAAAATCGATTTTTTTACTCTAACTAGGGTAATTACGGTAGCTAGGCCCCCGTTCATGAATCTGCGCTGCGCTGAATTACCGTAATGACTGCCGCCTCCTTCCTCCCATCACGCTCTCCCACTGCTCTCCCCACACACTGTAAACAAGCATGTCGGCATTCTGCTATGACCAGCGAGGATTTCATTGCTGAAAAGACCAACAGCCCTTTTCCACTACACAGTTACAGGTCTGCTCGGCTCGGCTCAGCTCAGCTCGGCTCGGCCGTCATATCACAGCGGTACTGTGATATGACAAGGACTTTCTAAGTTACAGCTGAGTTCTTCAGCGGGGGCGGGGTCGTCATATAACAGCGGCTACAGCCGTGTCGTCTCGATTATGGACCGCGTGGTTCTCCACACAGCAGACATTTAACTCAGGTGACAGAATAACAACAGTTTGTCGGTGTGTTTTTACTGTAAAATGAGCGGTATTGATTCTCGTGACGGACCTATGGTCGGACGTCGCGCTTGCGACTCTTCCGGTGACAACGCTCTGGCCAATCAGTGGAAGGCAGTCAGTTGACGTCACGTTTTTAGATAGATAGACAGACAGACAGACAGACAGACAGACAGATGTGCTTTATATATTGCATATTATTTTGAAAAACTGTTTTGTATTGTGAAACAAAGTTTTGAATAAAAAAGATAGATAGATAGATAGATAGATAGATAGATAGATAGATAGATAGATAGATAGATAGATAGATAGATAGATAGATAGATAGATTTTTTTTTTTAAATTAGACTCTAGGTCCATTTAAAAAGACACAAACAGCACACAAAATAGTTTGTCATTTAACAAAAAAAATCGTAATCGGAAATCGATTTTTGAGAGAAGAAAATCGAGATTTTACTTTTGGGCAAAATCGAACAGCCCTAGTTGAGACTGGGGTCAGAGTTGAGGTTAGATTCAGGTTTATGTTCAAAGGGACTAAAGAATGTCGTCTCATATATAGAAAAGCCAATGTGTGTACAGGAGAGAAAGGCAGAGCCCCCATTTAGTATGTACATATCAGTCCATTGGGTGTGAATGCATAATGATATAATGTATGTGCTGCATTTGTAAAGCTGTGTGTGTGTGAGCGGGTTAATCTGGATGCAGCTCAGGGCTCTGGCACAGTCGCTGCTGTGGATTTACCTGCTGTTTCTTAAACCACTGACAGCAGAAAACAAATTCAAGTGAACACTAAAATACATCACTCTCTCTCTTTCTCTCTCTCTCTCCCTCTCACTAACTCACACATATACAGACACACAGTCTCTCTCTCACACACACGTTTAAATCAGCACACACACTGGACAATGCCAACGTTATATGGATACTGTCGTGTTTACAGTGGCACCAAAGACGCAGACAGATGTATCAAATAAAACACGCAAGCACGTAATAAAAATGTTCCTATATGACTGGGCACACAAACAAAGACCGACACGCGCCCCCTCCAAACAAACACAAGCCTCCCCAGTGGTTCCTGTAAGTGGGCTGGTCTCAGTTGGCCAACATGATGCCATTAAGTTTATTAGAAATCCAATTTTGGAAGGAGAAAGTGCACACAAGGGATCACAAGAAAGAATGAGAAAACAAAGAAAGACCCAGACCAATGCTATTGCTAGTAGAGATGTACATGTCTAAATACACAGACATGAACATATATAATATGTTGTGATATTTCATATACATGAAGTTTGTAGGCATTCGTGTATAACCGCTTTATTGCTTGAAAGCAGAGTAAACATTTGCATCTCAATTTTACCCATTTACTAAAAGTATGTTGTTGTGTCACAGTTAGCAGTAAGTTTGCTTTGTGCCTGTCTCTTATTGAGTACCTTACAAATGGATGTGAATTTTATACAAAAAGAGACACAGATAAGTCCAGTGCTGTCATAGGCAGAGTGTGTGTGGATTGTTCCTGTGTAAACTCCCAGTTTCATATGAATGTGCTTTGAAGTGTTCTCCACATAATAACCAAACATTAAAGAGATAAGAGCGACATAAACACTTTTAAAGCCTGTAAACAGGCACTATGTACACATTGTATACATAATTACAGCAGCAGTACACACAGCCTAACAGCACTTTTACGTGTGCTGATGGTTGTGCCAACTCTGCACCAACTGTTGGGCTTCTGTGTTCTAGCAACGGACATCAGAGTGGTGACCAGTGGTGGACTGGACAACACAGACTGTACAGTATGTGGTTACTATAATAAAGTGGTGCAGGGAGGATGTATTCAGAAGGTCACAGCAGACGTTATCCTGGTTCCCTCCACAAAAGACAAATATGATATTAATGTTGTCTTTTTGATTCCTGCAGAGTAAGCTCTGTGACAAAAGGTTTTTCATGACAGCACCAGTCTTCTGGTATTTGAAGCCTAAATAAAATCATATTTAGGCGTAATAAGCTATGTTAGGCTGTAAACAAGCAGCACCTTGGTCACATGACTTCCACCTCCAGACTTTTAAACTGGTAGTTTGATTACCTGACTCTGAGCTTGTCTACAAAAGCCTGCCCTCTTAGAAAGCAAGTGACAGTTTGTACAAGTACAAACACAATGAGGCAGTAAAGGTGGACTGATGAGATCAGATTTCATGTTCACGGTCATGATTTTTTTTTTAATTGACAGGATATGGGAGAGAGACCGGGGGAATGGCACGCAATACAAATCGGCACGGTCGGGAGTCAAACCAGCGGTCATTGCATTAGGCATTGCCAACATGGGATGTGCTCCTAACCACTCAACCATCGAGCATCCCAATGTTTAACGTCCCTGACAACCCCTGTAGTCTCATTCAGACGCATGTTGGCCTGTCAAGGAATCAGTGGGGTATATTAAGTATTTCATATCATAGAATAAAACATTAACATGACTTGAGCTTATAAAAATAAAATAACCTGTAGACTCTGATATGAGTGAACCAATAACACTAGAACATGGCAATTACAGTACTGTTCTCAACCCTCAGAAATTAACTTTTGAGCCTGTGTGACTTTACTTCAGAGGGAGTGAATGAAAGAAGCATGAAATGAAGGGTCAGAAAAACTGATACAGCAGCCAAGTTATTTTTTTAAGAGGAGGAAGAGCGGGCTAATCCAGGCTGCACTGACAGGAAACCCAAACCACACTTCCACTAAACCCTGGTGTAAATATGGCAACTCCTTTTTCCTTCCTTGTTCCTTTTATTAGAAGCTCCCTGCTCTGTCTCTCTCTGCTGAGTTTGTTCCTCCAGCTTTGTGCCACGCTCTCTCTCCTGTGATTGTCTGTTTTTGGAGGGGGATGGAGGGGGGGTGGGGGGGCCGGACGGATGGAAATAGACTTCTGTGGGTGATACGCTCTCCCCCCCACCACCACCCTCTGTCATATGTTCATGTACAAGAGCCGTGTGTGTGCGTGTGCATGTGTGTGCAGAGCCAGTGAAAAAGATCAAGAAAAGCGAGGACACCCCACTTGCCTATTTCTGATGGTTATGCAACTATCAGATGTCAGAATGCTGAGGCATTGTGGGGGAAACATGTATCAGATCAGCATCAAAGGCTCTCTGCGGAGACAGAGAGGGGAGGGGGGGGAGATGCATTCTTTCTCTGCTTTACAGGAGTGAGTGTGTTGTGGTGATAAGACGACAATCCTGAAATTGGCGCTACACAATACAGCAGCTCTTCACCGCCACAGAGCGACATCCTCATCCTTGTCTTTACTGGGGCAGACACAGGGAGTTATGTTTTCTTTTTGACTTTGAATTATTGTTATTCATATTTTTATATTTGTTTGTACAACAATTGCAAATCTGTTCCATGCAAATAAAGCACATTAGGACATGATACAGAAACTTAGAAACACAGTCTGAGCCCTACACACACACACACACACACACACACACACACACACACTCATGTACTGTATGCTGGAGAAGTGATGTGTTGTAGTGAACCATTATGTACAGACACACACGATTCTCTGGGGCTAAAAAGAAAGAACAAAAAGCTTTTTTGATTATTTTCGTGTGTGTGCTTTGTCTGTGGTATTTTCTCCTCCTGATGTTATCAATCTGTCTCCATCGTCCGAGCCAGAGGAGTGTGATACACATCTTAATTCAACATCATGCTCCCTTATATATTATTTCACATAAAGTGTGAAATAAGATCTATCTACAGTAATAAATCTCGAGTATATACAGTCCTGAGACGGAACCAGGGGAGGAAAAATGTGTACGTTTCTTGGAGTAGGTGGATGGTGTCTTTACACCTCTCATTTAGTGATTTGATCAAACTTAAAATTGCGTCTCACTTCCATCCCTTTAATCTGCTCTTTTCAAACACTGAACATCTGCAGCGTTGATGAGCAGACTAGGGGTATCTTTTTTTGCAGCGTGGCAGGGGGGCTGCCGCAGAGCCCTTAAGGGGTGGAATGGACAGATGCTCTGAAAGTACAGTCAAGTAAGGGAATCCCATGGTGATGCATTTACTAGTCTCCAGGGTTGGACTGATATTAAGGTGCAATATGCCATATATCACAAATCTTGAAATTTCCCATCACATTAGATATCTGTCATACATAAATAGAGAAAAACATTCCACCCTGCTGTCGACTCTCATTTCACTGCTTTTCTTCCTGTACAGTGTACCCAAGCATATGATAAATACAACTCTGAACTAATGTTTAGTGGTACTACTGTATCACCTCTACATGATAGATAAAGTTCATATAATTTTGTATGTATGGGCTGAACTTTAATTGAATTATTAAATTGTGGATGTTGCCCATTCTCAGCTTTCCCTGTTAATTGAAAGCATTTCATCACATCTCCTGCTGAATTTAGCAACCCATCACTCTCATTCCTTTTAATAATAATAATAATAATAATAATAATAATAATAATAATAATATATTGTAAGTCATTGTCCTGTAAAGAGAGAGAGAGACGGTTGAAGCCACTAAAAAGGCTCTTTAAGAAACTGATACCATAACGACCAATTGGCTTTTTACACTGGAAAACCAACCATTATCTACACTGTTTCTTATATTTGTAGTGATTGGCTGGTTAGAATTTTATCAGTTTATTCCTAGTAGCATATATCTGTAATATTTAACTTCCTCATCGTACATGATCAACCAGGAGGTCAATATTTTTTTAATTTGCTCCATCAAACACATTTGCCTTATTCAGCGTAATGAACAGTTACATCTACATAACTCATTAGGTATTTTAGTTTGACTTTGTTGTTGCTGTTTGCTGTTGCTGCAAACTCAACACCTCTTGATCTATTTGACATTAAATGTTTTGTCTTGAGGTAACAGCATGTCTTTACTGTCCCTCAGACACTCTAACTATAAAACATCTGCAGGACGTGTTTAGTTTCTCTCAGCAAAGCCACTGACTGAACTAATCAGACGACATGTGAGCTGCATTTCTCTTAACCAGCAGAAAGTAAAGCCACAGCCTTATGTGGATGACATGACCATATTGTTGTAGCGACCCACTCGGGGAAGAAAAAAGTGTGGAGGATGGAAAAAGATGGTGGGGTAGAAGGGCGGTGAACAGATGGAGCAGAGAACGACAGACACTGGGGAGGGAACAAGGGATCAAAAGGAGCAGAGGAGGACGACTGGCCTTTTTATGAGAGGAGGAAAAAAGAAGGGGGGGGTGGGGGGGTGGGCAGCTTGTTTTTCAGTGACAGGTACATGGAGGTCAGGCCTGAGGAGGTGTTTCAGCATCATGCTGTTATTGTAGCAGGTAATGAGACACACAACCTGCACAAGTTGGAGGCACACACAACACTTCTAATATTAGTGCTAATAAAGCAGATTGAAGTGAACAGACATGGTGGCTGGATAGAAGAAAAAAAGTGAGAGTTGTGTGTGTTTGTGTGTGTGCGTGCGCACGCGCATATAAGCACACCCACGTGCACCCACCCTTGTGAGCACATGATGTCCAATTCTGTCCCTCTTGCTGTTTCATTAGGCCTGGGGGATGATGAGAGGCGAACGGTCACACAGGGTCTTGTCTCTGATTAAAAGAGGGGGCACAGTTACATCCTACTAATCTGATTGTGTGTGTATGGGGTTCAGCTGCTGAGTGGAGTGTGTGCTACTAATTACAAAGTGAGGGGCGTAATTGTCATCTGATTGGAGATTAAGCCTTACTGTACCTGCCAGCCTGATTTGGAATTATATTAAGTTGTTTATTTACTCATTCATTTTTCAAAGAGGCAGGTAGTAGTTAGTGGTATTTTTTTTTGTAACGTTATGGCCAGGTGATGGAAATGTTCCCAGGCCTTTGGGTGTCGGTGGGTTTTTCCTGATGATTTTACTGTATTGCACATCCATTATCCTGTGTGAAGCACTGTGCCAACTAGGGCTGTCCTGATTATTCTATTTTGATAATCAAATATTCGCAGACATAAAATCGATCAAAATCGAAGCTTCGAGGTTGAGGTGTGCGCGATCGTAACGGCTGACTGGGGGGGGCGGTGCGATCGTAGCGGAAATAATGAAAGTAATGGCAAACAAACACTGCATATCTCCAAAATCAGGCAGGTTTCCAGGATGCCAAGTACCCTACTCATTTTAATGTAACAATTGCCGATGAGAACCGGTGTCAAAAAGGAAAGAAAAAAAAAAATCGATCACAGACTTCATGATTGATTACCATGGCAACGAACGAAGCTTCGAAGCTTCGATTTTTTGGGGTCAGCCCTAGTGCTAACACTATCTGTAACCTAAAGGTATTTTACACACAAACATGTCAGTTTCTACCATAATATATGGGACCTTTACTGTAGTTACTTTTTCTACATTGCATGTGCTTTTTCTTCAGCTAAGATTTCCAGAAATACTGAGACTAAACTCATTTGTAACAGAAAGTAATAAAACCACCAGTTTCATCATACAGTGCAATTGTGACAACGAAACTTTAAATCTGTGAATCATGAATCTTGCAGTGGTAGATGAAAGGCTAAAATACTCAGATGTGCTTTTTAAATTCACTTGCTGTTTTGGTGAACATCAAAACATAATCTGTTGGTTTGATTTGACGAACCGAGTGTCTAAACTCAACAGGCCTCGTCACAGGCAGACCTCTGTGCTCTGTAGGACCAGACAAAGCTCACAAATACACCACACAGTCTGTAATAGACTACTTTGTCTTGTGCGAGCCTCAACAATGACCCAGTTGTTGTGTGTTTAACGAGTAAGTGGGAAAGTGTACATCAGCATTTTTTTGCCCTCTTTAGCTCAGAGTTTCAGGTTTTTCTGGGTCTGGTCGGGTGTGGTCAGATCTGTACAGAAACCCAAAAGAGTGCAGACTGCAACACTTCTGTATCACTGCAGCAAGCTGAGAGTGAAGGTCAGCCAGCAAAATGGTTTAAGCTGCTGTTAATTTGCTCTTTAAGCCCAGTGGGTCTCCACATCAGAGTGGCTCACAACTAAAGAGAAGCTGTTACTTTTGATACTCACTAATGAAACACATTCTATTTTCCACATGATGCATATGCAAAGTTTTTGAGACGGTATGAATTAATTCAAATAGTTGATTGTCTTGTTTTCTATTATTTAGTCCACTCCCTATGCCATATTAATATTTGATCATACCAGGGTGGATCAATGTGTCTGTGCGTGGAGTAGATGTAAAAATGACAGTGTGATATACACACTGTCATCTATGCACACTGTTGCATAAGAGCCATTAAAGGAGTGATGCAAGGAGCTAGTACTTCTCCCTCCTTCCAACACACTTCGACTTCCCACCACCAGTTAACAACAGCCAGTGTAATGCTCACTTATAGGTGTGTGTTTTCCATCCATCTAAACACTGAGCAGACAACAGCAGTGACACTGGAGAGTTCTCTATTTCTGTGGCAGTCTATCTACAGAACACACAGGTGTGGAGCTACTCTGCTGTCTGATGTTAGACCTATTTTGAGGCATCAGGGTGGTTAAGTGAACATCATTCAATCCATGCTGAAGGCTCTGCCTCACTAAAATGTATTTTACAGACTCTGAATCCCCACCAGCTTGAGGGGAGGGGACCACAAGGGCATGTTTGATGATGGGATAAACATTTTACACATCATATTAATTTATAACGTCCAGCAGTTATTTTGTATATGAAATTAACCAGTTGCATTGTATGATGAAGCAAACTATCTGCAGTTTGCATAATTTAGATTTTAAGCGCTTGATGATCTGACGCTCATTGAAGTGTATGTCGCTTTTAAAGACTTTTTAGAAACGATGAAATGGTCAAAGTCTGTTTTATTTGTGATGCATTTGCACAGAAACATGACAAGTCAGTATGTTACACTTGTACAGTTTGTGCTGCTTCTATAGAGGTGCTGGAGATGAAAGCTAGTTTAGCTTCATTTTCATAGCCTAGCCTACATATAAACCCACAACCCCAACTATCACTAAGGTATTCATTGGTTGTGGTGAATGTGGACTCCTTGTAAGTTAATGGTTTGATAAAGATTTTCCAACAGTTTGACCATTTAGAAGTATGTTGCTGGAAGTCTGTGGTCCCTGTTGCGTCTACAGTGTCTAATTCTCACCTTTTGCTTTTTGTTCCTGTTAGCTCAGACAGCAACAGCTGTGTGAAGCTCTTGATCTGAGAAGTGCTTTAGGGTTGGAGCGACATATTTACAGTCTGTGGGGAGTCCCGGTGCCAAGAAGTTAAAGGGGGTGATGCAACATGTTGCATATTCTTCCCCATCTCTCTGTCCTCATTCCCTGTCATCTCTCCCCTGTCAGATCCCAGAACAGTATAAGATGATAAGACAAATATTCTTAAAAATCTCTACAAAAACAAGAGATGTAGGATTTTTTTTTTAGATGTAATAAACTGAGTGTGAAGTAAATGATGGCCCTGCTGCAGTCTCTGTCTCAAGCACACAGGTGGTGTGAGGTGTGTTTGTGGCTAATTTGCGAAATGTGTCAAAAAAAGAAAACAAGACCAAGAAAAAATAATCTCATTTTGTAAATCTCTTCTCACTTGTCTCAACTTTGATGAAACTGGCTCTGGCAGCACAAACAGCCCCTGATCGAATGCCACTGAGTTAATTGCTGATTGATGCTGCGCTGACATGTTAAACACAGTGTGTGTCAAGCATCATCACCCACTCCCACAAAACAAAACCATGTATCCATTTTTCATGGTCCGTCCTCGGTCCTGGGTTACTGCTCGCAAATGTCACTTCCCAACCACGGCAGAGGCTGTGAGCCCCCTGCAGACAGCCCCCTGTAGACAGTCCTGACCTGATCACTCCCCGTCTTTCTCGGAGGACATTGATCCTAATTGGTTATTGGCATGGGTGTTTAGTTTGCCGTATTGTTTTGACAATGCCATTGCTACGTGGCATTTATTTGCATGCTGTTTATGTCTCCCTAAGTGAACTTTAAGTCCCAGATATAAATCATGTGTCGGTGCTTGTGATAGCTGGTGTCACAGCAGTCCTCTGAGGATGTCACAGCGCATCAGGTCTGCTGTCATTTCATTTGGCGTCACATAATGTCAGGTTGTTGAGGCATTTTTTGATATCCTGTGCAACTAACACAGCTGAACGGAGAGAAAACTGCTGTCATGTGCTATAAAAACAAGTTTGATGTCTAACCCACTTTTCAGAAATCACAATATGCAAGTCCTTAAGACTAAATAAGCCCAAGATGATGTAAATGTTAACACATAATCCTTTTGGGTTATGTGACTTTTTATAAACAACATGAAGCATAAGGCAGAAACTACACAGAGTGAACAATTTCAGATTCACTGAGTCAAATAATCCAAGTGGTGTTTCCTTAGTGAGCAGACACTTTGTTTTAATTCATCATGAGCTTTTGTTTAAATTGCATTTTAGCAGGTGAATGTTGCTGAGCAGCAAAACCATCCAAAAGACTGGGAAACATCTAATACACCAATACATTTTCATATGACATTATTAACAAATGACACTAATAATCTGTTCACATGAATAACCAAATCTATTCTCGTGCTGTTCATAAATTAATTAATTGTCATCTTGACTCCAATCAGTAAGCACTTAAATTAAAACATCATTCACGCAGACTGACAGAACGTAACATGAACAGTGTTATTAATGTTGTAATTTATGTTTAAGGTTTGAATAACCAATGATGTTCAATGTGAAAACACCAAAATGTATCCATGTGTCAAACTGTGGAGAAAAAAAGACTGCCAGTTCAATCCGATACATTGTATTGATGATGTTGCTTCTTAAGAAACTATACCATAACCAATACTAATGTTTGACCCACATATTAGGCTTACATAAATGTGTCTCATACAGATTCATCAATCAAAAATGCACTAATACGTATATGCAGTTCATTTATTTTTTTTTGCCTGTTCTGTTTCTATGTGAAGCAGCAGTTGGGAGTAGTATATCCCACATTACCTTGCTGTTTAATGTGGTTGGAAATAAGTCAGTATGGAATTGCACCATATTCAATCTGGTTATATGAACCATCAGACTGATTGAAAGGCCACTGTGGTTGAAAATGTAATTCCTGCAGATAGAAACACCCAGTAAATGTACTGGATACATGACTCATCAGCTGTCATAACTGGCAGCAGAGATGTTCTCACTGTGATGGAAAGCTTGTGAACTGCTGGAAGAAGGGCTCAGGAGACCCAAGCATCTTCAGCAGAATAATTTACTGATGCTTGAAGTGATGAGTAATACATTTAACCAGTGTACTGCTGAGGGAATCCTTCCTGGTGACCACATTAACCCAAACTTAGACACATCATGGTCAAATAAGCTCACAGTTCTAGTAGAAACAGTAGTGAGTGTATCTACTGTGTGAGAGAAAATAGACTGTAAAGAAGGGAAATTCCCTCAGAGCTTGAACGTTGTTGAATGCTCTGATTTAATACGTATATATTCACAAGATATATAACTGTGATAAACTGGTGACCTGTCCAGGTTGTACCACATCCTCACCCTGTATGCCCACAACCCTGTATGGATACATAGGCAATGGATGGATTGATAATAAACATACTCAAAAAATGTATTAATCCATTCCAAAAGATCTGCAGTACCCCTCAGCAAGGGTAGATGTTAACTGGACTACAGTACTGTATGTCCATTTCTAAAGTTGGTAAACTAATAAGGGGTCAAAAAACATATTCATACATATTCATTCAACTAATTAGTCAAACATCAGTAAGCACCACTTAGGCTTCTACACCTTGGACATAGCTGCCATTTCTTAGTCATTAGATAACAGAGTGGATTTCAGAAACATTAGATGTTGGAAACAGAGAGACTGTTATTAAAGAAGCTCACATCAGGATTGTGGGTAGACTAGACATGGCACTGGGGGAGTTATGCACCTGTCTTATTGAGCACATACAATGACTATACTGTATTACATGATTAAAGACAGATGTGACAGGGCCACATGTCCCTCCTTTTTATTGTTGAAGCATTATATTTTATTTGGAGAATACTGTATGTGTTGTCATCAAATATTATGTTATTCTGAATATATTCAGGCGAATATGACAATATAATATTGATGAAATACAGGTAATTGGTCAGAGTGTTCAAAGCTGTGGGATTTCAGATTTTGATGCCTCAGGTAGAAATATTTATTACAACTACAAACTACAAAGCAAGTGAAGCCACACTCATTACTGAAGGTAGCTGCTCCTACAGGCCATATACGTATATTCTATGGCATCACATTCCATGCCTTACCCAAATAGGACTAAACTATACCTATATGTGTGAACAGTCTATTGGTCACTGGCCTGCAGTGTCTCTAATGTAATTGATTTCTCTTTTGCCTTTGACTAGAACTAGATTTAAGCAGCTCTCTCTGTGCTTCTGTATCTTAATCTGTAGCTACTGAGGACAAAGGTGCCTACATCTGGACATATAGAGCTAAACAATATGAGGGTTTATAGCATGGATCTGTGAAAAAAGAAATGAGGACTTAAAAAAAGAAAGTTCCCTCACAGTAGCAGCAGCTGCCCCCACTGAGCTTTTTTGTCACTTTGTTGGAGAGATATTATCCGCATGGACAGCTGAACTGTCATTGTTGCCAGATGCGTTGTCATTACAAATAACTTCACTGCTCCACGGTGGATGAACACATTGTTGTTACTGATGTTGTCATGGCTATAGGAACTTTGACACTGATTGCAGGTGCAAACATGAGCAGAGCAGATCCAGCCCCGTCACAACAGCCGCTGACGATCAAGGTCATGTATTCATCTGAAGTTCAACCAAAACGCTCAAGGGACTAATTAATAAACCAGAGATCTCAGCTTTTCCCAAGAACACATGGAGATGCATGTGAAGGTTTGCTGTCAAGTCTCTATCCAGTGGAGGAGCCTCAAACAGTAACAGAGTTCATTAAGCCAAGCCAAGCACACAACACACACACACACACACACACACACACACACACACACACACACACACACACACACACACACACACACACACACACACACACACACACACACACACACACACACACACATTCATCCACTGTGCATCGAGGTCTTCAGTTTGGATTCTTTGTGTTAGATTTGAATAGCTGATTATATGCATATCTCTGCTCTGCCACATCGCCCTTGTCATGTCAGATCAATATGGCTCCTATTAGCACCGATCTCCACATTGGTATTTCCATTTACACCTACTGTCCATCATCTGCTCCCACATCTGAACACTGAAGCCTGGGAGCCCTGTTCACACAGCAGGTGATTAAACCCTATCAACCCGTCTCTCTGTGAGGACGACACTGTGGGGGAAATGTTAATGTGGGTCATATTACTTAAGCTTTCGGGATTTCTGAAACCATAAACCTGAATCTAGGAGGAAGAGGCAGTGATGGGAAGGTCTGGAGGAGGTTTTTGCGAGGCTGTTTTGTTTTTTCCAGCGCTTTGAGACAGACAGGCTGTTAGAAGTATAGGGTCAATTGGGCTGTTGGCTGGCGGAGAGGTGTGGAAGGAGAGCACAATCAAAATGCCTGTGTTTAAATATTGATAGAGTGATACCCATAAGGGAGGAGCTGACGAGTGAAGTTTCTGCTGCCAGGTTTCATTCTGTTGTGTTTGCGTCTGACCTCAGTGAGCAGAGAGGAAACGGATCTCATTTTCAGTTGGCTCGTCAGCTGACTGCCTCTCTCCACTCTTCTCCACTGTTGTCTTTTATTATGCAAAAGCAGATGATTGAAAAAGTCAAATTTATCAAAACTCCAATGTACATTTATAAAGTAGAAATCTCACAAAAAAAACAAAACAAGGTCTTTTATATTCTTAGATAACAGAGCATAGTACAGACTATAAATAAATTAACAGATAGATCTCCAACAACACATTCACAGACTGACCACATTTTAAATATTGAACAATATGCAAACTAAAATGAGATATCAACAGTAATATGAGCAGCTCTTGGCCTCTTTAAAATCTGGTTGTTGCTGTTACTGTGGGTTTGTGCTTGGTAATGGCATATATAATTGTTCCTTTAGAAGGGAACATGCAGCGAGGGAATAATAGAATGAATAGAATTAAGACAACATAAAGATGAGTTGACGATGTTCCAAAAAAAGACAACATTCATATGTCACGATTATAGATTTTCTTGGTACGATTATTGTCAGAGAAATAATCTTGGTATTACGATTATCACGGTTATTATGCATCAATAAATTTCACAACACTTAATGTGTAAAATCAAATGTAGTAATAGTCGGTTATTAATCCCCCAGGGAAGTGTTTGAAATATTTAAGTCATTAATTGCCATCTATACCAAATGTTTAAGTTTAATAATTTTTTTACAATACAAATGACACACTAACATTTAAATTAAATTCCTACCAATTGAGTGTTACTTTAGATAAATGGACCAGTTTCTGTGCATTTACCTTTACTTTGGAGCACATCTGCCGATATGGTTTCATAATCTTTTTCGGAAAGTTACGGTATTTAGGAATCTTTACGATCAATTAATTGTGGCATTATAATAGTAATCGTGACATCCCTACATTCATATTAGAAGTACATAAATCAACCTATTGTTCCTATGACTCCTATCCCTGTCCCATCCCAGTCACATGATGAATAGAAAAATCGAGTCTCATATTGAGGGGCTCCCTCAGGACCCCCATGACCCACAGCATTCTAGCATTCTAGTCATAATATTGTATGAAGTACATAGTCATTTGTGTACGACGTATTAGGTACCACAATATGGGGCGGTTCCTAACAGAGCCTCTGTGTGTGAGAGTGACATCGGTTGGCAGGCTGCCAGAGTGCTGCTGTTGCACTGTGAGGATCAAGAGACACAGTAAACAAACATGTTTTGTTAGTTTCATGTCATGGGCAGCAGTGTGCTTTTGAAGAGTAGAGGATCACACAAACATCTAACCACACCTGACATTTACATGCTGTGTAATGTGCTGAGGCTCAGCGGCTAATTAACCATCTAGCCCGTAAACCGACCTCAGCAAGTCCACCTTTACCCTGGGAATGTTTGTTTGTGGCTCGGTCAACAAGCTAAGAAGCAGAACAAGCTTGTAAGTTAGATCAGAGGGAGGCTTTAGCAGGAGGTCTAATGTAGACTGCTGCACCTCTCAACCAGACCTGATGGGTCCAACAAAGTTGCAGTGCTGTGTCAGCTGTCACATCATAGGCAGAGGTGAAAACATTATGACTCAGTTCAATGAAGTGTCACAGTAAGTCATGGCAGTGAGCCGCCATGCAAAACACCGGGAAGTAACTCACCCACACAGAATGAAGCCTTCTAATGTTATTAAGCTATGACACACCAAAATGTCTGCTCTCCATCTGTTGGCCCCTCTCATCTTCTGATGTCAGCAGCCATGCACTAAGCACAAAGTCGGTTTCACTTCATTTAGATGAACAGATGCAGACAGAAAAAAACATTCAAATACTAAAAGCATGAGAGATCTGACTGATTGTCCATCACAGTCTCAGTGAGGAGTGCAACATCAGCAGCACTATTCCTCTTCTTTATCTTCATCTCTTCATCTGTGCTCTGACATATTAGATAAGACCCGCCCTCTTGACATTTGGCATCGTATCAAAAATAATAAATGACTGTGAAAGTCAGTTGCATCCATAATTTGTCTCTTTTTTCTACTATTAAAGACGTTAAAATGCCTCCGTCCTACTTTAGTTAGCATGCTAACCAGCTTCCCCTGGTCTACACTAGTGAGCCCATCTCACCACAGAGTCAATGTAGAGTCCAATCTGCTCAGAGGCCGTATTTCAACCTCCTGTATTGTAAATGTGGTGTTAAGTGAAGCTCTTAGAAGGACTGGAACATAAAGAGGTGTTAATGTTAACGTTGGCTATGGAACAAGTATAAAGTATTGATGAATTGGATGGAAAGATGGTGATTGAACCTACTGTATGACCCTCCGGTGACAGTATTACAACATATACTGTATATTTGCATTATCATGATTGATCATCACTGGTTGTCAGTGATGCCTGTATTAAGTTGGTGCTAATGCAAACCAAACACTTCCTGCTGCAGCAGCTTCATATAAAAGCATTCTACTAACAAAGCACTTGTTGACTTTTAAGAGGTTTAATGAAATGCAGTGTGTGTTAGTAAGCGTGGTAGTGTCTGTCACATAAAGTGTCTACAAAGCAAAAAATCAGCTCCCAGTTGCTCCCAGTTATTGACTGACTTCTTTATAGTGTTGCCAAATCAACTACAACTGAACTCTTTGAACGTGCCACTTTAAAGAACTCCTGTACAGAAAGACAATAACTAACAGAAGTTAAACCTTCGTCTCCTAACACGTGCGCTTCACATCTCCAAACATGAGATTGATATGACCTGAATAATACAATTATTACAAAAGGAAATATTCAATTTAAAGTGACATTACTTTGAGCCTCAGAGTCCCTATTCATATCGGCTTGTCCATTATTTTGTCCATGTGAGTGCTGTTAGATGACTCATGACTCGGTTGCTGGCAGTGCTCATGTCTGAATACAGAGAGAAACTCTTCTTAATGCTGCTATTTCCCTCCACAGAGCCACAGTGATCTACAGGTCAAGGAGGGGGAAGGGTCCTTAACAAAAGCAGCTACACACTGCTGCAGCTGGACTGATATTTAAACTGTAATTGCACCTTTTTCAACACCAGCACGCCTTTATGACATGTAAGAGTCCTGCTAAGGAGATGGGAACTTCCAAGGCACAGCCGAACACACTCACACACACACACACACACACACACACACACTTTTGTGAACATCTCAACACATTTCACCCTCTAATGCCACCCCTGCTGCGCTGGTTAAGACTCTGAGCCACAGTAAAAACTTTTTCAATTACAGCCATCTAAACTCTGGCAGACATCATTGTACTGGGCCCAAAAGAGAAGCAGAGGAGGCCAGCTCCCTGGATCAGGACTATTAATACAGTCACACATACATCATCCCCACAAGTTCACTCAGGGTACACAGCATCCTTTGTTGGACCAGAGAAACATGGACAGTGGAGTCCTGTGTTTCCTTTCTTTTGTAATTGATTCATTGCAACAACAAATATTTTTGAAGGAAACATACTGTCGGTTAATATAATGAGAAAATCTCAATACATCTGCCAGACATTTAAGCAAAATGGCAATTTGTTGCCTCAACCTAAACACAGATGGGTCTGTGGATGAGAAAATCCAGGATCTGGTGTCACAGTCCACATCTACATCTAGTCTACCACAGCCATGTCCCTTCAAACCTGGTGCAGTTGTATTTACCTACTCATTCAACAGAGACATTGAATATAATCCTGACAGTGAAGATATATAGTCACCAGAAAATAACTGCAAAAACAAATTGGCAATGTATGTAAAAGACATATTTATAATTTATAGGGGACATGGTTGTTAACTTTGAAGCAACTGCGGATGCACATCTATTCAGTGACCCTCTTTACTAATGCATGCAGTTCAATATCTGATAAAATATCACACCTCAAGTTTTCTCCTCAGTTTTTGCACCATATAGGATATTTTTCATTCTATTGAACATTAAAATATTTGGGCTGCAGGTGAAAATGATATACAAATCCAAACCAGATACTGACAAAACATATCAGAAAAGCCAAAGTATACAGCTAAACCAACAGTCCCCATGTATGAAAAGATAATAAAACAGTGCACAAGGGAATCCACTAATATAATTACAGTATTAAAGGACATCTATTCTCCTTGCAAGTCACTTCTTCAATTGGACAAAAAAGTAACATAATAGAAACAGATGCATTTCCTCATTAAAGGATAATTTCCGTTTTTTACAACCTGGACCTTATTTCTAGCATAAAATACGATCATTTTACTCACCCTGACAACTTTGGTGTCATTTGGAGTTGTTTTGACGAAATTAGCCCTAGTGGAGCGGCGCGTATATCCGTATAATGCGAGAGCACGGGGCACGCAATGCAGCCTCTAAATAACACATTATCCGCCGCAAAACTCGTTCATTTCGCCAATATTTTGTTATGATACACTAAGCCGGTGCATATTCTCATTTGTCCAGGTCATAGTATTTCAAAGGAGGTTAAATCGAAAGCAACTGGACTTAGTTATTTGTCTAGGAAGACGTTTCACCTCTCATCCAAGAGGCTTCATCAGTTCATGTACGCAGCTGACCAGGCTGGGACTGGTCCAACTATCTGGTGTGGAGACTCACTATTTAACCTCTTGTGTGGGCGTTTCACAAGGGTGATGATGTCACTGGTTCCCTTTTGTGCTCCAAGTGCCAACGACAGTCGTTGGAGTGACAGTCGTTGGTGGGAAGTTGGTTTCGACTTCGTTAGTGCCCTATTGTGTTCTAACGACAGTCGTTGGAGTCACTTGCCACTTGTGAACAGTGGTTGTTCTTTGAGGCTAGATGGTTGAGTCTCCTGGGAAGGGATGAAAGGGCAGCATTGTAAATTGGAGATAGGTGGTGTCTCAGACCTCCTACCCTGTTGAGGGAAGGTTTTTCTACTTTTACAAAAATGGCTTCTTTAACTCCTCTTTCAAACCATCTGTCCTCTCTGTCTAGGATTTGCACATTGTTTTTGTTTTGCACAAATTATGATACACTAGTGCTATTCCCCTCCGAGCCCGTGGTGGCATGTTATCAACATCCGGGGTCTCTAGGTTGACCTACTAACCTCTGATCTGGATGATGTCATCTCCGACCGCTGCCCGGCTCATTCTGATAATAATCATTCCACTTTGGCATTCGGGTCCATTTTTTTTATCTCAACTAGCCGGAGCTTTAGTGAGTCCAGGCTGCGGAGAGGAAGCCTGTGGAAGCTGAACTTCATCCAGCTGCTCATTTTGTTCTGACAAGTCAGAAACACGCAGAAACGAACCATAGCATTAGCCGTAGCAAGTTAGCCGCGCCGCGCTGCGGTCGGAGATGACATCATCCAGATAAGAGGTTAGTAGGTCAACCTACAGGCGCAGCATGTTGATAACATGCCACCACGGGCTCGGAGGGGAATAGCACTAGTGTATCGTAACAAAATATTGGCAAAATGAACGAGTTTTGCAGCGGATAATGTGTTATTTAGAGGCTGCATTGCGTGCCCCGTGTTCTCGCATTATACGGATATACGCGCCGCTCCACTGGGGCTAATTTCGTCAAAACAACTCCAAATGACACCAAAGTTGTCTGGGTGAGTAAAATGATCTTATTTTATGCTAGAAATAAGGTCCAGGTTGTAAAAAACGGAAATTATCCTTTAAAGTATTTGACATAACAATTAGTAAAATATATGTATTTTGTTGGCATCAGAACCACAGGAGTGCTGCTGCACCTCTCGACTGAGTCTGAACAACAACAGTAATGTTCAGAATGTAACGGCAACATCTGGACTGAAGACCCCCCATCGCTCATTTCACACTATCTTCACAGTTATAAATAAAAATGAATGATTGTAGTTACTGAAAGCATCACAGCAGCTCCACACATCCTCTACTTTATTAATATAAAACGTGTATAAACAATGTCATGCTTGGTTTATCCTCAGCTACACACACATTATGTCTGTCATTGGGAGCGATTTGCATCATCATTTAACACGTGCACGCTCAGTGTCGGTTCTCCACATCCGTAAAATCCCATGGAAGCACAAGTCTGTTTATTATGACTGTGTGTGTGTGTGTGTGTGTGTGAGAGCTTCATCTACCAACTAAAATGAATTCCTTTCCCTTTTGGTGCTGTTTTCACCAAATGCAGGTGTGTGTGTGTGTGTTTGTGGGGTAATGTGTGGGGGAGGTGGCGGTGGTGGGGGGTCTGCTCCACTGATAATGCTCTGCTGATAATTAGCTTAATGAGAGATTAATTAAGAAGGTAGCTGTAGGGGAGACACATGGTGTAGATACACTGAGCTCAGCTACAAACACAGTAACAGGTACACAGCACTGTACCTGTCTATATGTTTATTAAAGGCAGAGGTCAGAACACACCTTGGTCTCAACCCATTCATCGGCTCACTCAACTTTTATGTCAAATATATAACGATCAACCTACATCATGAAATATATATCCGCACGTTTGCAACACAGTGCACAGTTGTTTGTCTTCAAATGTTCTGTTGTGTTAGTATTAGTGACTTATGTCTCAACTTAAGAGGACTTGAGTATGGCTCTGAAACTCAGTGTGAAATAGTTGCACTGGTTCCTCGTAGAGTTTACCTTGTCTCAGGCTGCAGCCACACTAAATGTTGTAGTATATAAATGTACCAGAGTCCTCCCGTCCCTTAAACCGATACTTCTAGAGATGCTGCTGGTCTGGTTAGGAAGTGATGAGCAGACAGCCACAGTTGCTCCCTGATTGTCTCTCACAGTGTGTGAAAGTTTTACAAAGCTTGTTTTGTTTGCTAGCAGCTGTTGTGCAGTTAAAGTCTTCATTTTGATGCTATAACATACCAGTATCTGCATACCAGTGTATCAGTATCTGCTTCCTGTTTTCTGTACACCAGGATGTGATCTGGTCACATGATCTGGCAGTATTGGTTGCATTTGTGACGCACTTCAAACAGCTCTCGTTTGTGTTTTCCTGACAAGCCACCACTTCTCATCATAGTGCGAATAGAACTGGCTTCTCTGTACTTGTTTCTGCTGTCATGTCATGCATTTGCTTCATGTGCAGTCCCATGTTCAGAATCAGCACACAGTGACTTGAGACCACCGACAAATAAAGAAGTAGAAACGAGTAGGTCTTAGTTTTAAAAATCATCTAATTGGAATGAGACCAACAAATTCTTTCAGTTCAGTTAAAACCCACCGGCCTGTGGGTTGAATTTCTTCTATGGGGCCAGCGGCTTTTAAGGGGTTAAGCAAGTCTGTGACGGATGTGATGCATCCAGACTTGTAGGTGAACTGTGCTTGTATTCTGTATGACGGTGTCTAGGCAATAGAAAAAGGCAGCACTGCTTGTTGATAAGTCCAAACAAATCTGGGCAGATGTGGCGGATGACATTAAAGCAGCTCCACTGATATGGTCCTGCTTCAGAGAGGATGCTGCCGGGCTCAGGGGCCTCAGCTTATCTCTCACCAGTGTGGGAGAGAAGACGGTTCAGGTGTGAGTTGTGGCAGGCAGGTTAAAGCTTTTAACCCTGCTCACAAAGGTATTGTTCCCCCGTCTTTAACTCTCTCTTACTCACACACATACTATTATTCCCTTGAGCCACAGCATGACTGTCTATGGAGGACAGAGCTGAGGGTGAAGATAAGAAGGCTTGTGTAGCATCATCTCATAGGATCACATCATTTTCCATGTGTGTCTCTCTCTCTCTCTCTCTCTTCACTTCACTGTTAACATGCTCACACACACACACACACAGACACTCACACACAACATATGGCCCCAGAAAGCCCTCTAGATTTCCACAGAGGGCTATCAAGGCCTAATTAATGGTGGGTGCAGTTATGTTTTATGATAGGACATAATCGGGCTCTAATTAGTGTGAAATAGGGCACAGTGGTCTGATTTATGACCGGTTAGGATGATCGCTGGGCGATGATTTAAGAGCCAACATTTCCATCTCGTGTACTTGTAGTTACACTCCAGCCTTCACAACATGTGCTGAGGACTGTGGGGAGAGCACAGGCTCAGTGTTTTTTCTTTGCATTAATTGAACGAGGCATGCCTTAACCAACGGCAGATGATGGAGGGGCTGATAGCAGGGAGAGGACAGGGAGGCATCTAAAGGGAAATACACACAGAGGAGCATTACTCTTGCATTAGCACACCAGGGAGGATGATGTAGATACGGAGTTGTACATATGAAGATGGATAAAGTGTCGCCTCGCGCAGCTCGGCTGAATCCCTCAGGCTCAGTTTCCACATTTATTTCTGGCAAACATCCACTGAGAATTAACTTATTAAAGCTGGACCAATCAGAGATCTTGGTGTACTCTGAAATTAACTACACATAACAAGTAAATAACTGGAGATTAAAATATAAAAAAATAAATCCCATTGATTTCTAAAACTTTCCAAAAGAGCAAGTGGAGTGTTGATGTATCGATCACATTTGAGTTGTTACCTTTTTGTAACGGAACACAAATAGAGATTGAACTGGTCTCATCTCTCTGCAGCCTCTGCAGGGACTGCCTCTGGAAGCTCTCAGAGTAATATTGAGAGGGTCATTTGTTATTCAATGTGCTTCTTGTAAGAAAAGGGAGCAAATTATAAAACAGGCAGATCTGAAGACAGAAATCACAGTGTTGAGAGAGACTTGAAAAGAAACTAAATAGCAATGATCTCTTGACTAAGTGCGAGCACAATTGTATGTTATCACAGACAGTGGCGTTTGACCTTTTCAGAATGAGACAGAAATATTGTGAATCGGGGGATAAAGCAGGTAAATTATTGGCAAACTGCTCCAGATAGAAAGAAGCATCATCTTTTATTTCAGCCACACCATCTCAGAAGATGGAGCTCTGAACTAAACCACTAGGTATTAACCATTCATTTATAGTTTTATGCAGCTTTAAACACAGCTGCCCCCTATTTGTTAAACTCACTGACTTTATTTTAAGAAACTAACTTAAAGCTAACTTAAAAGGTCTGTAAACAAGAGTTTTAAACAATAATGTAACAAACTGATGGCATCCCCATACTTTGACCCATTAGTGTTGACCTTCCAGACTTCCCTCTGCTGAAGAAACCACTTTTATTTATTTATTTATTTTTTTACCAAGAAGGCCTTCAACAAACTTCATACATGTATGTGTGAAACATGTAGCTGGCAGGAGTAGGAAACACCAGAGGCCCTGTGATACGATATCATCATAATACTCGTGTTACAATACAATATTGTGATATATATATATTTTTTTTCAACTGCAAATTATGTTTCCAAATAAAAAACTTAAACATCTGTTTTTTTCTAATAAGATGAACTTAAGTTGTAGCATAGCATGGCATTATTTTAACATCATTTGTTTGTGCTCTTTGTTGTGTGTTTAGCATCTGTATTCAGGTACCATTGATACTGGAGCACAAAGTAACAATGTGGTAAGAAAAATATGTGACAACAAGAATTATCAATATTTTGGGCGTCCCTAACTTAACAACTGTATAAACAACTTCATGTGACAAGCATATGCAGAGATAGATTTGAGGAGTAGTATTAGAGTAGATTATGATGCTGTGAAGGAGAGTATTAAAGGACCTCCTGAAAGGACAACGTCCCCCACAGGTGAATCTTATGAGATTAATAAAGCTAGGTGAAGTGTTCAGTCCTTACTACATCATTGCTTCAAAAACTTTTATCCTCCTATAAGCACAGAGGAAGTCATAGAACATTTTCATTTTCTGCTGCTTTATTTCTGCCTATTAAACTCTGAGAAGTGTCAGTAGTGAAATCCCAAAGTGGTGCTGATGCACAGCGTATACAGGGCACAGAACCCTCTCCACTTGTTACTGCTCCTGCGTGGTCTCACATCCACAGATCAAACACGTTGCCCACAAGACAAAAAGCGTCACAGTGTCGTGTGTGTGTGTGTGTGTGTGTGTGTGTGTGTGAACGTAGGCGTCCAGCAGGGAGGCAGCGCATCAAGTTTTTTGATCAGCAGAGGATGAAAGTTTGACAGAACACAGTGAAATTCTTATGAGTGCTCATGCATTCTTCATTTTACAGAATATCTTTGACAACAAAGATATTTCATGCCTTATTTTGTTGCTCGGCCCCACAGCCTCTCTGCAGGATCAGACGTGTGGATCTGTTCTCTGTCTTTATTTCATCACTCGCAGCCCCACATCTTTTAAGTCTCGGGGTCTGAGCAAAAAACTGGTGAGAGCAGCGCGGTGCCGTGTGAAGAGTGTTGGTGGGAGGACTGGGTGGGGCTTGACGAGAGAGGTCATTTCATATAGAGGAAGTTGTTACCTTGTAAAGCTTACCACAGCAAAGTCCATGCTTATGGAACAAAAGAGGAGAGAGGCGAGGGCGAGACGCTGTGGCCGGACTTTACCCCTCTGACTCTTCACACACATCCTCCCTTTAGTTCTTTTCTCCCGCTGCTTCTCCTGTGTCTGTGTCTGTGTCTGTGTCTGTGTGTGTGTGTGTGTGTGTGTGTGCGTGCGTGCAAGCAGACTCTCTCTCTCTTTCCTCGTTTGCCCTCCGGCATCTCCCTGACTTTTAAACTACCTTGAACAGAATTATGTCTCCAACTTGAGAGAGCTCATAAAGTAGCAGAGTGTGGAACAGCTCTGTAGACCATATTTACCAAACCTCTTCTGACACGGGCTGAATTAAAAAACCACAGAGCTCATTCTGATACGTACTCACACACACACGTCTCTACACACACACGCTCACACAGAGGAAGGCAAATCAAATCAGAAGGGAGAATGTGTCTGAATGTACAAGCCTGTCTACATCTGACATGGTCTTAGTTTGTAAATTAGGTGTTACTGGTGATGGATTGCCTCGACTGTTTCTTTTTTTTTAATGCTTCCCAGTTTTTATTGCCTTCTTCTTTTTCCTTTTTTTGATTATTTATTTTTATTCAGAGACATTTCACAGATTCAAGTCCGAGACAAAGATTTGTAAAATGCCAATTATAATAAGACTTAATTAATTATTTATTTGACTGTTACCCTACTCATACCTCCACCATCCCATGTTTTTAGACAGATGAGAAAGGTGTCAAAGCATAAACGTCCATGAAGCCACAAATCTTTGACTAAAAGCTTAGACTGACTGATATCCAATTACATGTAATTGTTTGACCATAAATGCATCGATTGCAGCTGGACACATCGCTGTAACTGTCTGTGAACTGAGTCAAAATGTCCAGCAATTTTAAAGCTGCTCGCACTTTACCTTTATCCCAGAAATATAGAATTTTGAAGTTTACAGATTTCCTGTGAGTACTTGTTCCATGTTCTTAGTGTAGAATTAGTAGGAGACATGGGGTTGGCTAATATACACAGTGCACAGTGTGCTGATTTGTCCCACTGCTGCACTGGTGTTAAGCAGCCTCTAATTAGAATGCAAGAATTCTGAGGCTGTCCAAACATGTATGTGTGTGAGCGTAAATGGACTGTCTGTTTTTAGTCATATCATCATTGCATGAGAAAAAATGACTGCCTTTTCATTGTCATAAAAAACGAGCCTCTGTCATATAGAGCCAGCACACTGTGGAGATGCTGGGAGTCAAACACATGGCTGGTTCTCAACAACAAAGTCAGAGCTGCTTATTATATTAGAATCCTAACATTACAATGACTTCATATAGGGTGATATACATGTAGTATCTGCATTTCTTGATTGAGTCTTCAAACATCTGGCCTGGTTGACTTGCTCAGCCCATGCTCATCAAATAGATGAAGATGACTGAATCAAATTCATCCTTAAGACACTCAGAACAGTCAATCAGTTTGCAAAATGTTTAACTTTGATAGACGGTACACAAGCAGTCTGTAGTTGTCGTGTGGACATTTTACCCCTCTCATATATTCCTGTGAACATACGTGAACATTGTCACACCTTCGCAACCACTGTCATTGTTATTCTCATCAGTTCAAAGTCTAGCCTATAATTAATTTCTGGATGCAAACCAGCTAGAGCCTGAAGGAACACAGGATGCACCGAGTATTCTGTAGCTTCACATGAATGTCCAATTTAAATATTTACATTTTAAAGTATGCAAGAACTGCATGAGTTATTGATATAAATACTGCAGATCTGTTCATACACACCATGTTAGGCTGTCAAAGATCCGGGTGTAAGAGCTTGTGACAGTGGTGTGTAGGCCTAGCTGATGTTTGGAGGAAGCAACCGTCTCCTCTGATACTCAAGAGCTGGCACATGGGCTGCATGACTCAGAAAGTATCAGAATCCAATTTGATTTTGATTCTCACGCAAAGGTTTTGATTCCAAAACAACTGTCAATTCAGAAAGTATGGCCATGGGTCATATAGTAGTAATAATGGGTCCTGTTGTGATTATTCTATTCGTTTATGCACAGATAACAGTTAGATAAGTGAACGAGAACTGATGGTCATTCTGGCAGAGCTTCAGAGACCCCGTGTGTAGGTGGGAGAGACTTCATAGGTCTGAATGCATGAGATTCTGACTTATAATAGAGAAAGACTTGATTTATTTGTTGCTATTTATTGAATTAAAGAAAAAAAAACAGACTGTGATACTCACCACTTTGTTCCATTGGTTTCCAGTATTTATGTGTCCATATTGGCTATGATATTAGGATGTGAAGGTTTACAGTGGAGTACATCATCTTGAATTATGCATGCTTTGCCTGGTCTCATTAGGACTTTAGTTATAGACAGACCAAGCTAATTACCAAGGCAGAGAAGAGAACAACCCCAGGGCGTTGTGGTGATGTAACCATCAGGTAGACCCAGAAAAGAGAAACCCTGCGGGCAAAATAAGAGAGAAGTCATCAGAAAACAGGAGGAGGAGAGAAAATGCGCAGTCAATCAAAGCACAGTGGTTTCTGCAGGAAAATAATGGAGCGAGAAGGGTGTACTAATTCAAGTTTAACATGAGGGGTAAAATTGTAATTAATGGGATGCTAAGATGTTAGCTAAGCCGTGTGTCCGGCTGCATGGGGCAAACGCTGAGCTGCTTCTAATTGAGGATCACGCTATGTGGAGTCTGGGATTCGTGGTTTGCCAGTAATGTCATATAATTGGAAAGAAATCTGTCACACTGACAGAGTGGAGGCACCAGGCCCTCCAAGGCTTGCACTTTAAAGATAGATTAATTAACAGACGGCTTCATTTCTCTAATTGTTTGTTCCCAGATAACAAGTTTAGAGTTGAGCCAATTATCTCCTTGCTCTTGCCAACCCCGTTTCTCTGGGAAGAGTATTTTTGAACCCTTCTGCCTCACTTTGAGGTCAGCTTAGATTTACAGAGGCCAAGTCTCACTGATGAGAGGGGAAACAGCATTGAATTGTACTAAGTTAATGAACTCTACCATAATCTTTTTAACTCTTCTCATCTCTTATTTTCTGCTGTTTTGCTTCGCCTCCACATTCCTGAGGAGTTTACCTTTTATATTTTTGTCTCTCCGTTATTCTGCTTTTGTTTTCTCATTATATCTGTTTATCTCCAGTTCTTTTGCTTTATTTTCTCTCCGTCTCTTGTTGATTCGATGATCAAGCCCACCTCATTACAGAGCCTATTCTGCTTCTCCTCACCAGTGCTGCCTTCTCACACACCCCTCCATCCAGCCGCAGCTTGTAGGCTTTTAATTGACTTCTAGATCATTATTTAGTTAATTATACCCCCAGACAGATTGCTAATAAATATTGATATGAATTATTCAAACCATATGTATGGCTCTGATTGCTACACCAGGCAGAGTGGCGCAAGGTGAAACCTCCAAATTAGAAAACAGAAGGGAGGGGAGGAAGGAGATGGATCCATAACTGCTCCAGCAAACCTGAATTCCTACTTGGGCTAGGTAAATCATGGTAATGGCTTTGGATCAACAGCTACAGCTCTATGGGAAGCTGGGCTCAATAATGGGGCAGAGGGAGAGAGAGGGAGACGCGGCACACTACTACTGCTGAGTGTGAAACCAGCCCAGTCTCTGGCTGTGATGACATATTTCAGCACGTTACGTTTCCACCCCCTTCATACATTGTCTAAAGGTCACATATTTTACACTTTTCCTGTATTTTATTTGAAAAGCAATTATCCATATAAGAAGATACATTTCTGTTTTTAAGAACTGGAACTATCTCAGCAGGGTTAAACCTCCTTCCTCACCCTTCTCTCTGCAGCTCTAGTAAGAACAGGGTGTTCTCTTAGTTTCAGTTTGGCCGACTGTTTTCAGAGTGACGCACAGCCAGGCCAACCTACAACCCAGTCAATGATGAAATCAGCAGAGCAGATGGTGGGATTTGGACTATAATAATGTCACAAAAACCAGGCCCTAGTAGACTCAGTGGATCACCCAGCTACTGGTCCAGGTCATGGTTCAGTCCTTTGTTATCTCTCACCGCAATCCCTTCAACGCTCTTCTAGAGGTGTGCGAAAAAAGAAAAAGAAAAAGAAAGAAAACCAGACTGATCATCCAGAGTGCAACAGCCGGTCTGGTCTTTGATCACATGTCACTCTGCTACTCACTGACCATCAGTGGCTACCCATGGCTGCTTTAATCAAATTGAAGTCACTAATGCTGCGTCAGAGTCAGAGTGACTTCTGTCTGAACCATCTTCTTGAACTAGCAGAGCAGGAGTGTCCCTCTCTATCTCCAAGAATCAATTGAAGACTCGTCTCTTCAGAGAACATGTCCTCATCTAACACCCTAATATGTCTAACTTGCACTTAACTGTACACTTATGTATACTCACCAGTTAATATTTGCATGGCCACAGAAGATCACTTGAGCCTATCAAATACTCTTTGTGTCATCTTGTGCTTTTCTATCAATATTTGTCCTTATGTCAAGCTGTTTTATTATCAGGCTAAAAGACAGCATTAGTTGTTGATTTAAGTGCCTGTTTAAACTTATGGATTTATGCCTCCTACGGCATCTGACTTCTGACCTGTGGGTCACGCTCTGTTCCTCTGGTCTCCTCTTCAGCCTCCTCATTTCTCCCAGGCCATGTTTTCTCTCCACATCTGCATTTCTCTTCCCACACACCCGATGTCCTCAGTCATTCCTCCCCATCCTCCTGATTACCCTGCCCATGCAAACCCTGCTCATCACCAAGCCAACAGCCACCAGACCTCTCCACAACTGTAAAATCTTCTTGCCTCTCTGTGGATGTGCTCCGTACCTTCATCTGTCAACCTGTTTGCCTGCCTGTAAGCCTGATATCATTTTTTATCAAAAGCAGCTTCACATCATCAGTCTGCCTTTGTGTCTGAAACAGTGTCGCACAATGTCAACCTGCCGATAAAGAACACCAGATCACAAAATGAGTGAGAAGCATGTAGTGTTGTTTAGTTTGTAGGAGACACTGTGCTCCTTTCCCACCTGACAGCCTCATTGTGCTTGTTAAGATGTGTTAGTTCAGTGCCGCCTCTGATGCACAACGATACCAACCAGAGAATGCCAACGCAATGATATGCCTCCAGGCCAGTCGTGGGAAAAAAAAGAAAAGAAAAAGAAAATAAGAATCATAAAAACAATAATGATAATAAAAAAAGAGAAGCAGATGGTGTTCCAGAGTCTCTGTATGCTTTACTGTATGTGTAGAAAGCAAAGGGACAACTGAGTGAAACAGAGAAAACAACAAAAGAAGATTGGAGGCATTAGTGTTGAGTAGTGGAGAGAATTTTTGGAGACGACTGGGAAAATAGACAAAAGCTTCCAAAACAAGGGGTGGGGATTAAAAAAAGAGTTGGGGGTTTGGTGGTGGTAGGGGGAGGGGAGGGGTGGGGTGTATGTGTTGGGGGCAGGAGAGAGAATCAAGACTCTTAATTGGCTTGTTAAGACTTGACAGAATGAGTTTGGAGAGGGGTGGCATAGAGTTAGGGAATTTAACCAGGGGAAGAATGAGAGGAAAGCAAATGAAGTAAAAAAGGAACAACTCAACGTGAAGCAGCGTTAATGGGGAGAGAGAAAGAAAGAGAGAAAGAAAGAGAGAGAGAGAGTCAGTTAAACAGGAAAAAGAAGCAACAAAGTTGAGACAACTTTGTTTAATTAGTATGTGTTGTGGAGAGAGTGATTGGGAGTGCTGGATGTCAGGGTGGGTGTCGGAGTTGTAGGGCTGGGCTAGCACAATGAGATTGAGGTACACAAGTCACTGATGTGTATGTACACGTACGTGTGTGTGTGTGTGTGTTCGTGTGTGTGTGAACTTTTCAGAACTGCGGCCTGTGGCTGATGAAGCCATTAGGGCTCAGTCTCACAGCCAATCAATCACTCTGACACCTCAATAGGGGAGCTGGATGGTCATTCTTCAAAACGCAGCCAGCCCACCTCGCCCACTCCAATAATCGCTCCAATCATTCAGTAGCTGGGCCTGAACTTCCAACCCTCGGCTGCCAGACCCCTGCTCCAACTGCAGCGTTTGCTCATTTGCTTGTTTGTTCTCGCCGCTCCCCTTTTCTACCCGGCGCCGCCCGTTAAAGGTGGCGCCACCGTTTTCGAGAGCAAACACAAATTTACCGTGGCATCTTCGGCACGCTCTGTATTCAGCTGCTGCCGGTTGACATGGGGGAAAAAAAGGGGGAATAAATCCCCAGTAAATGACTTGAACTCTCAGCTGAAGTCAAATCTCAAGAATACAGGTCTGTGTTCTCTGAGGAAAAATAAAAACACAAAGGGACATATGTGCGTGTACAGTATATATATTTTGAGTTTATGAAGGTCGCCATTTCTCTTTTTACACAGGTGCAAATATGTGATATATCCAGTCTTACCACGACAGCCACGGTCCATATCAGACTTTGTACTGTATAATAACAGTCAGGACTAAGTTAGGTTCAGGAAAAGGTTGTCATCGCGGTCAAAACAAGTCAACATTAGATGCTCCTTTTTCACATGGCAACAAAAACATAAGTTTCTTCTTCACCTCATCCAATCAGATCATTTAGTTTCATGCTAATATGTGAAAATCTGTAATGTTGCTGTTCTGCCACTGGCTGATAGTCCTACTGACCAGTCGCTGCAATTTGAGTGATGTTCGCAGATTCGGCTCTTAAACCTTTTTGTGCTTACAGTACTTACCATGTTGCATGTGTTGGTTTTGATTTTTACATGTGTGCTTGTGTTTTCTGAAAGTTAGTGTCCATTTGTTTGTGTCATCTTTACTGAAGCCCACACACAACCAACATGACATCCTTTATTTCTGGACCGACTCTGTCTCATCACACACCTGCATCCCCATCTTACATGTTTCTATCTAAGTAAAAATTGGAACTCTCTGTTAATGATGTTTTGCAGCACTGCTGGGAGTGCACACTCAGCATGTCTTGTTTTAGCCCCCATGGAGGAAACACTGGCTGAAGGTGATTTGCATGGAGGGTATTTTAACTATAATGTATTGTTATAGTTTGAGGGACAGGAAATTCACCACATACACCGGCAATCAGAGTGTCAGGCTCTATAAAATAGTCAGAAAAAGCTGCCAAACAAACATAACCCCCCTCCCAACTCCACTACTGATGAGACTACTTCACTCTTCATGGAGCTCTTCATAGGAACTGTTTGCACTACGGCCAATGGGGGAAATCAATCTCACTTATGTGGCGTTTGTCCAAATAATAGTGGAACAACAATCAGTCAGTCAGTCATTGCTGTAGGACTGGGCCTGCTGTTGCTGTTGCCGTTTCCCCAGGAGCACTTGTAGCATGATTTTGACTGCAAAAGCAATTGTCTATTATTTTATTAAGACTAAAAACCCTGTATCAAACACACACACACATTGCTGTACTTAGTATTGATCCTTAGACCGTAGTCATAAGGAATCACACTATTCAATACGAGGCTATGCACAGGAAGCGGTTATAATGAATAAAGAAGAAAGCAGGAGTGTATGGAGAGCACTGCTGCTAACTGGATTATCACGACACACCTCATCATCACAGAGAGAGAGAGGAAGAGAGAGGGAGGGAAGGGGGCGAGTGGAGCCATCGACTGCTGTAATCACACCCAACCAGTGACCCAGTTAGACCCTTTTAGCGCCAAGATGAAACCTCTCTCTCTCTCTCACTTTAATTCTGCCCACATTCTTCTAATTGGCTTTCATTCCTCCCGTGCCGTTTTTCCTCTTTTATTGGTTTCTTTCATTTAATTTCTTCACAGTTCTTTTTTTCCCCCATCATATCATACAGCACGGCCTGCTACACTCATTTACAATGCCACTGTGACAATAGGGGGCTTTTTAGCTGCTCCATATTTGTTTTATCACAGAGGTGACATTTGTTTCTGCTCCATGTTACTGCATTGTCTCCTATAACATGTCAAACACTGAAAGACACACACACACACTGAAAACCATATTGTCTGCAGTTGTGGCCATGTGTTATATTACACTGATAGGGGATGTTATTCAAACAATTTTTAAAAGTACCATGAAAAGGGAGAAGGTGTGATAATTAATTAAATTATAATCAAAAATAGATATAGAGAAAATAATTGTAATTTCATTTTCATTTATTAAGAAAATGCAAGAATTTTTTATTCATGTTATTGTGATTTGAACCTCAAATTTACTGTTTATTGTTGGTTTGACAGAGTTAAATGTTTGTGTGATAATGAGTAATCCAATAAACTAAGTGATTATGAATGAACTCACATATTTCAACCTCAGTCAGGTCAGGAGGCGACTGAGGGTAATTTCATCCTTAGCACTAAGCTGAATAAAGGCTGTACCACCACACCCCCTTACCACCTCCTCTCTCCTCCTACATGTAGCCCCACTCTCGCCATCTTCCCTCTGTCCATAGTTGCCTCGATAAATTATTCATTTTCCAACACACAAGCACAACTGAAGGAGCGAACAAATCAATGGCCTGTTTTTCCTGGTGTGCTCCTCGCTGCAGGTCTTATTGCTGAGCCAACAACAGAGAAATCCCAAAAGTGAGAAATAAATATCTGGAGATGTCCCTGAGTGTCTGGAAACCAGCAAAAATGCCTTAAATGTCAGAGGTCAGACAGTGTTTGTTAAGCAGTTATATACTTCTACAGTACTTCTACGTCTTAGAAAACCTGTAGGATTAAAACATCAAAAACATCTCAAGCTAATGGACCAGCACAGCCACAGGAAGTTCAGTCATCCAAGAGGAGTGGGAACATGAAATGTAGAACTCCTACTCAGTGTGATAGTACCGGCGGGACAGTTTAGACTTTGTCACAGTGCTGAAGTGAGTTTGTAAAGCTTTCATTTGAGATATTTGGTTTGGTAATGTAGAAAAGGCCAGCAGGTGTGTGAGGGTGAATACTTCAGCGTGTGGGCGACTGTGTGAGCACTACATCACTGGAGATCAACAGGGATACAGCAGTGTTTATGTATCACTAGAGTAACAACTTGAGTTAACCTGGGAAATGCACCTTTTATCTTAAAAAAACACACAAGCAGAAAACCTATGAGCTTTCAATTTCTGCAAAGAATGATTTTTCCTTTAACTCCCCTCTTTGTTTTGAGGGATAACCAAATGTGTAATTTCTCCTCCTTTAAACTTCTTAAACTCATGTGGGCTGAGTGTGTCGAGCTCTGATTTGGGAGCCTTTCCGTTTTCCTCTACAATAAGATGAATAGATGAAATTAAGAAACGACAACACCTGCATTGACAGTCTTGTTAGCTGATCCTCTGTCTTAATAAATCATGTCGAGGCAAACAATGAAGAACGCCCACATTAGTCAAAGCTGCAATAAAACAGAGGGAAATGGCTGCCAAAAGAGAGCGAGAGAAGGAAAAAAAAAACCTGCTCCTCTGTTTTGTTTCCTCGAGCAAAACAACAAACTTCTTGCATTGTTGTGGGAAATGAAGACTCTTTATTAGACTTTACTTCACAGTGATTGAAGAAGTGAGACAGTCTTAGTATGGTAAATAGCAGCACCTCCAGCACCACTATAGCTCATCTCTGGAGGATGGGAGGTGGGTTGAGCATTATACTCTTGACTGTCAACGTATCATGATGAGAAGGTATAAATCACTTCATCCATCCACCACCCCCTCACCCCATTTATTCCCTTGTTTCCTCTCCTTGTTTATCTGAATTTGTATAACACTGTTGCTTTCTAAATCGTCTGTTCCCCCGCCTATTTCCCCCCACTCCTATGCTTTCCTTCCTGTACCTCTATTTTTACATCTGCAGCCCCACTAACTTTTTTCTTCATCTATTATTCCCTCAGTTTTTTTTTTTTTTTTTTGGATCACCTCATATCCTTCCCATCTTTCCTTCCACATCGCCTCGCTCCCTCCCTCTGGTGGAGAAACCCCCTCCACCAGCGTCTCCTATTGATCCCAGCACTGAATGTTGCCGCCCACACACCCACGCCCCGGCTATTTCCGACCATAACAAACCGTCATATAATTTTTTTTTTTTCCGGCCTAGTCTTGTGGGGGATTAGTATTGTAAACAAAACCCCCCCAAATCCCTGTGTGCCTTTTCTATAGTTCTACAGTAGGAGCTGAACAGCTATACAGTAGCAGCTGCAGATGGAGGGGGCTGGTGTCAGTGGGTGGCCTCAAGTACAGTGCAATAAGTACAGTGGTAGGAGGGACTGTATTGTTTATGTAGTCAGGCCGTCGTGCTGCAGCCATGTGGCTCAGAGGAGATAGCAGCATGAGTAGGATGGACCTTCAGTACAAGTGTGTGTGTGTCTGTGTGTTTGATTTCTTTTTTCTTGTGTTTAATTTATCCTCTGTGTTATCAGTCCTGTAACTGTAAATACATAATGTTGAAGATTACCAAGCCTTGGGCTTTTTTCCGTGATGCAGCAGAAAGTCCATCCAACTGAGCAAATGACAAATTGTTCAGAGTTATGTCCTGTTAAGGGATAACTAAGACACAACATGAGTAACTGGTGCAGGTGTATCTTTGTACTGTAGTGCTTTTCGGCAACCTTGGATTTACCCTTACTGTACAGTGGACCAGGGCCAAAGAAAAACAAAAAAGATCTACAGTACCTAGAGACCAAACACCAACATAACCTACCTGAATAATACAGCTGAATTACAGCAACCTTCCCAAATAGGATAAACAAGACAAAAGGAGAAAGAAAATGCCAGTAACATTTAAATAGGGGCTTGTAGTTTATGGATTATAGTTTATATTTATTGAAGATATGTGTTCATTTGACAGATCTTCCTCTGTTAATTCATGGGCATTTCTACACAGACTGTTACTCACCTCCATCCTCCTTCCAAACCTCAGTGCTGTGTGCTGATGAAACCATGACGCTGTCCGTGGTGCTGAAGTAACAGGCACATTTGCACTAACTCCTCATGTACAACTCGTCTCTTAAAATGACCTCGGAGCTCTTGACATTTGATGTCAAGAGCTCTGAGGTCATCTTAAGAGACACATTGTAGCAGTGTTTGGAGAGACCCTGGTTTCCTGAAGTAGCTATTGTTAAAGTTGTTTTAGTGACCTTTGATTTCCATCACTATGGCAATGTGTTGGAATGTATATGCACACTGCAGCCGTTACTTAATAAATGGTGTAGCTGGTTGGGACAAGAGGTAGATGTAGTGTTTTCTTATATTTGGACATGTGATTGGAGCCAGTCAGCTGTAAGAGTCGAGTGCTGTCCACCAAACGCTGGCAAGTCCTGGCACTCACCAGTTTACATACACTCACTCATTCACACCTCACACCAACACAAAAACATACACAGTAAATGAAAAAAAGCAGTGCAGCACAAGGCGGAGGAAATTGAGTTTTACTTTAAAAAAGAGAAGTGACTGGAGAAAGAAAATGTGTAACAAAAAAAGACTTGTCGCAAAGCAGTTGACAACCAGCATTTAAAACTCTGCTTCAGACAGAAGAAAAGAGCACTTGAATAGAAAGGAGTCTGTCTCGGCTCAGCAGGATGGACATGTTTTCAGGGTTGGTGTCTCCGTGTTCTCAAGGTAATTACAGCAGCAAACCATCAGTGGCTTCATCTCAGTGTGCAGCCCACTACTTCATTTACATATTAACATAGTTGACTTTTTGAGGGTCAGACCACAGACAGTGTAAGTAAACATGGACATAGTCTCATCACATCAGCCACAGCTTCATGAGCAGCTTTAAAGCTCAGGGTGATCTTTGCATTGAGAAAAAAATTGTTTGTTCATTTATTTATCTATTTCTAGGTCTGTGACTGACTCACTTTTGAGGCTAGACTCTAGTGGCCATTTGAGGGACTGCAGTTTTAACAGCTGGTCTAAACTGGCAGGTTTTGATTTTGCAAACCACTATCTTTTTTTGCAAGTAGTTGGAAGTTTCAATTCATCTCTTTGTGACAGCCAAACTTCTTGTTTCCCAACTTTGTGCTGAATGACGCCTAGGGGGTTGGTACCATCCTGATGTTGAAATGCTAACTGCAGAATTTGTTGTTAACTTTGAACAACCTTATTGTCTAAATAAATCAGATTGTGCAGTGGCTGTTTGTTCCAGTGCTGCTTTCATACAGGCAGGAGGTTTGTTGGCATTCATTTTCCATCACTGCACCAAATCCAGAATTTAACCAGTTTATTAATCCCTGAAAAAGACCTATTGTCTCTGACATTTACTGATGACCTTTGTCCTGTTTAAGGTTATGGACTAGAGCTGCTTAAATTTCAATAAAAACTGGACAGCTAGGGATGTTTTAAAACTTTTAACTGGTAGCTAATATATTTAATAATTTATATACACTTATACAGTCAATTCAGACCTCTTCACTTTTCACATTTTGTTATGTTGTAGCTTTATGCTGAACTAATTTCCCCCCCTTTATCAATCTACACCCAACACTCCTCAATGACCAAGTAAAAAAAAGAATTTAGAAATGTCACATTTTAATAAACTATATATATGTATATACACACACTCTGTCTTGGGTTTAATTAGTACTGGCTATCCACTATGGAAATGTGAAACCAGCATCTTAGTACCACAATTACTTACCAAGGACATTTTAGAATTCTGTTCACTTTGCTTTCAATGCTGAAAATTCAATTGGTTAAATGCACTTGAGACCAGACAGCCCAGGCAGAGAGCTTTCAACAGTTGGGCTCATTAATTCTTGTTTTTGGCTCCACTTTGGATAAATGGAGTGTGTGGTGTCTTTTACACCTCTGCTCAGTTCAGACTAAATAGTGAACAGTAAATTGAGTTTCCGGATAAATACTTATCATTTTACACAATCACTGACAACTGTTGAGTCACACAACGGCAATTTTCCTTTAATCTTAACTTTACAATGTAGCATATTGTATAGGACATATTGTGCTGTATTAATACTACTTTTATACTGTGTAAGTGTCAACGTGTTCAGGCCACAGAGAAATGCACACAGTCTGAAGCTCAGTCTTAAACCCATTCGTCAGGACTTGTGTAACTTGTGATGAATCATTGCTCTCTTTTACTTAATACCATGCTATATATATATTTTTTTAATTTTTTTTTTTTTTTTTTTATTTTCTTAATGCCTGTACTATAGCGATGGGAAGGAGAGAGAGAGTGATGGAGGATGACACAAAAGGGCCAGTTAGTTTGAAAACACTGTGATTAGGATGAAAACTTAATGGTGAGTCACCTCTCAATGCCACACCAGTTACAACCTACTACATCCATGATACAGTCTGATAATATGTTCACTGCTGCATCATGTCCTGAACATGATGAAACTGTTCATAGATTCAGTCTGACATTCCATCAGTGTCCCACCACCACTGACCACACTGGGGCCAGTTTATAAACCAGCATGAGCTGCAGTGGTCCAGGAATTATCTACGGCAGTCCCTGTCAATCCATGGACAGGGACTGGAGATGGAGATGGAGATGGAGTGACCTCAGGAACCTGGACTGAATACAATATATAAAACAAAAGCAAAAGCACAAACTGTACTCCTAGATCAAAAGGACAATTTAAGAGTTGTACATGCTGACCCTGCTCCACTGGATATTTTTTTCTATTTGAATTTAATTTGAGAACATTCTGGTTTGACTTATTATTGAAGTTTGTTATCCTCTGCATAAAGATATATGTAGCTATGGCCTATATATAGTTTTCTGAAAACGTAATACATTGTGACCCTTAAGATAAGGTGTGAGTTGTTCTATAGATGTTGTGTACAGTTACATACTGTAGCACTGATGAGCTAATTTCTAATTCCGTCTGCCTCAACTCTTCTCCCTGTGCCTCCTCATTACTGCGTCACAGTCTTTACAAACCAGAGGAATAGAAGAGGGGGAAAAATCCTCAGCTTAGGAAAACCTCATCTCCCCCTATGTCCCAGTCTAAGATTCATGACAAACACACTCGTGCACACACTTGTACAGAGCCTGCATATATCTCCTTCCCCGCGGTGGCTCTCAGGGTGTGTTCCCTCTCTCTTTTTATCACTTTTCCATTTTTAACCCCCCAGGCGTGGTGGCGCAGTAAATCAGAGCAGCCTGTACCTTGTCATCCTACGATTACCTGCTGCAAAATAAAGTGACTGGATGCCTGACCACGAAAATAGAAGCAACGCACACAGACGGCAGTGCACGTGTGTGTGTGTGCGCACCTTGCAGCCATTCTTTAGAAGCATGAATGATGATGGCAAATAGAACCAATGCAATAACCTGAGTGTATATATGTGCTCTACTCGGCGTTCACATGCGACACCGATATAATTGATGACTCTGCAGCTTTAAGCCAAGCGTGTGTTTTGCTTTCAGAGTCCACACCACCAGCCACCTGTGCTGATGTTAATCGCAGGCTAAGTGTGGGACTCCAGCTGTACCTGTATCAGATGGACCTCTGTGGGTAATCCCTCAGTCCTGGACCTGCAGCAGCACAGCCGGCCTCCTCTGATACACCGATTGTGCTCGGCCTCAACACTCCACTGTGTCAGAGTCACAGAGATGGGGAAATCCAATTAAACTTTTATCTACAACTCTGGCCACTTGCAGAGATGAACGTGTAGCTTTATTGTTGTAATATTTGGATGAGGATGATCTGGGAGCAGCTGAGACAAGAGCACAATCAGGATTTTCTTTATCTGTTACAGGTCTTCAGGCTGTTCCTGCTCAGTCCATTTGGACTCATGAGACTTCATATATTTTTGCCTCCATCCATCCATTCAGCACAGGAAAAAAAGCAGCTATAAAGACAGTGTTTGTATAGTTGATTTTTTGTTTTGTCTGATCTGAGAGCAGGAGCCAGATTGAGACTTCATTTAAGGAAAGTTTCATTTGATCTCCAGGCTGTAAAATGTACTGTAAATCATGGATTAAGTACAAGTTTTAAATAGAACAAAAAATATTTTCCTGTGCCAAAGTCCTGGCTTATTTAAGATAAACTTGTTTCTGTGAGGTGTCTGGAGATAAATAGATTTTTTGTGATGTGTAAAAATGTAGAAGAAGCTAATGTCAGTGTCACCTGACTCTGTTGAAAAGAGTGGCCATCGCCTTGCTGGGATTCATTTTTCATGAAACCTTTGCTGGGTCCTGAACTCTGCAGGACCCGACAAACCGTTGTCATTCATGTGTGGAGAAAGCAGAGAGCAGGCAGGAGGAGGGCTGTGTTGCCTTGAGGCGAGCTACTGGGCTTTAGACTGACAGTCCCCTGGCTTCACATTGACTTGTTTCCTCCCACACAGACACAGTTTGACTTCAACATGCAAGACACATAATGACGGTTGGATGGTCTTGGTATGAACATGTTAGTGATTTGATTGCCGTCACTGATGTGACTGAGTCCGGTCCAGTCTGGGTCAGCTGGTGCTCAGTGTCAGCAGATCAAATCAAACCATGCATGGACCTGAAAGATTCTTACTGGTCCTCTGATCCTGTTGCTGCCTGATGTTCTTGTTAAGACCTGTCCTACTAGGACATGTGAAGACTCCTGAACATTGTGTGTGCAGCAGAGGCCTGTAGGATGTGGCTGAAAGCTCCGGATAAAGCTATAGTGAGTGAACTTGAAGTAGAATAGTTAATCATACTAGGCAACTGCCAAAACAATATTAATAGCTAGGGAGAGTTGAATCGAAGTGTTTATTATAAAATGGTTGAGGCTAAACATAAAGTAAAAGAAAAATCTATATGTTTGGTTGGTCAGGTTATTTTAACTCATTGAGTGCCAACCACGTAATTTCTCGTTTTTCGTTCCCATGCGTTGAGTGCCGAAAACGTAATTTTACGTTTTTTGCTTTTTTTTTAAATTATGAAAATAGACACTTTAATACACATTATATGTAAATTTGGGGACTCTACGACGAGGAGAACTGAAATAGATGACGATCAAAGTCACATGACAGCTCATGATCTGGAAGTTTTTATCATAACTCGGCTTCTGCAAACGAGTTCTGCATGCAGATGCAGCGCAGCTGCTCTGCTCTCACCCGCGCTGCTGCTCCAGCTGCTCGAGCTGCTCGGAGCTGAACCAGGAAGCTCTCAGCCGACAGTCCGCCCGGTCTTCAGCTGGAGCAACACCGTGTCCTCCCCAAAGTCCTCCCGCGGTAAAATCTGATGGTCTCTGGACCAAAGCAGACCGGCATCACCGACCCGTACCACAGAAGGACCGCGACCACCGGCGGGACCGGTATTCCCGAGCCGCGGTGGCCGACTGACCCTCACGCTCCGCGGGGAGAAGCTGTGACACGGCACGGTGCGTCTGTGTTATGTAAGGGATAATGTATAGTTCGGAGGTTGTTATGGAGAAATAAACCCCGACAGGTTGTATGGAACCCCGACGCGAAGCGGAGGGGTTTCATTCAACATGAAGGGGTTTATTTCTCCATAACAACCGACCAACTGTACATTATCCCGCTTATTACACGGTTTACGAGTGAAATAATTAATTTGAAACATAATGTTGATCAAAATACGACTTTCATCGATTTAAAATTGCATTTAGCGAATCTGCAAGACGTACCGGTCACTTCCGCTGTTTTGCCGAGCCTCCTCCCGTTCGTGCATTTGAAGCCTTTGATAATCAATCAGTGGATCGATGGATTACCATACACGTGTTAAGATGTGTGTATTGTGTGTAGTCGTATCTGTCATAAACAAGCGATTAATTTCTACTGTTTACGGGGTGCGTTTGTGTCGCGGAGCCGCGGTGCCAGCTGCACCGAGACGAGAGGAGAGCTGACACCGGGTCAGAGGCTCTGATGCAGGTTTGGTTTCCAGCAGCGATGTAAAGGAGCCTCCACTCTCCTTGTAACAAGTTACCAGTCATTTATCTAACATCGCTATTAGTCCGAAGCTGTTTAATGACGGTAAAAATGAAACACAAGGTAAATATCCTGCATAATTTCTCTTTTCTGTGCTGCGCTGATCAGAGCGGCTTCCCTAGCAACGGTCTGTTATACATGACGACGGTCATTATACAGAAATAACAGACCGCAGAACGCAGCGCTGGACCAATCAGAGAGCAGCATTCAATAGAGCCGTGTAATAATGTTGTTTAGTGGCGCCCCCCCCGCCCCCGATGGTGGTTTTGTGAATAGAACAACAACTGTTGTATATATTTATCTTATACGAGCCCTTTGATCCAGAAATGCGAGTGTCAGAAGAGCGACAGACACAAACAGCGCACCTTTCATAAAAGACGCTGTATCTCCTTTTCTAGAAAAAAAGGAGGGATTTTGGTGAAACCCAGCCATGTTTAGCTTGACTTTTCTCAGGAACAGAGGCACGTAGAAACAAACGGTTTGTGGCCACTTGAAGCATTAAGGTAAACCTTTCAATTGAGCCACAGTATGTGTTGGTGGCAATAATATAGAATACACTGTGGCTCTACATAAAAAGTCAAAAATGGTCTAAATTGCCGGTACACTTGACTAAAACTTTGGAAAGGAGCGCGGCACTCAATGAGTTAATATGCATACTGTAGTTTGCAAAAGCTATAATCAGTTATGTTTCTACTGTATTACAGTCTTTATTTTTCTTTGGATGAGAACCAATCTGGATCTTACCCAACTGGACCTCTTTGAATACTCATCAAAGAATCACTAGTTTACCTGACTGTGTCTCATGGACCTAAAATAGTCAATTTTCTGATCACTAATTTAATTGTTGTTCAAGCAGGAGTGCTTTTCTCTGTTTAATATGATGTAAAGAGTGTGTTGAGCTGTTTGAAAGCAAACTGAAGACTTCATCTTTGGTTTTGAGAAGTTGTGATTGGCTTTTGTTACAATTTGTGAAGTTTGATAAACAGGATAATTGCTGCACATTAGAAAAATAACGTCAGGTGAGTCAATGATGAGAAGAGCAGCTGCAGTTTTAGAGCCAAGTCCTTTTATGTTCCAATAATCTCTGGCTCTGTCTCCACTCTCCAGCGTGACTGCTAATGGATGCAGCTGCATTGTTGTTATACTGCTGTCATTGTCTTTAAGACTTCCTGAAGGGAGGTTCAAGAGCTGCTGCGCTTGTATGACTGGACTGGAGTGTGTGTATATACTTTGATGAAGAGCTGAGATCCAAGTTTAATGTATTGACGTGTCTCTGCCTGGAGTTTAGTTTGAAACGCAAGCATCAGAACACACACGCACGCACACACACACGCACACACACACACACACACACACACACACACACACACACACACACACACACACACACACACACACACACACACACACACACACACACACACACACACACACACACACACACACACACACACACACACACACACCTACCTTGTGGCTGCAGGGCAGCCAGCTGGCACCTGCAGATATTGACATCTAGTCACAGATCATTAAAGCTGCAGGTCTACCTGTGAGTGCTGGATCGTGTGTCTTTTTGTCTCCACCTTTTCATTCAGTTCTACATATTTTTAAAGTCTTTGCTCTTCGTTCCTGTGCCACACTTTTCCTGTGATAACCTTTTCTTGTCCTCCTCTCTCAGCCCTCGTTCCCATCTTGTGATCTGTCTGCTTTATGTTGCTTTCTCCTTGTCATCATCGTCATTGTTGAAATAGCCCTTTAGTTTCTCTGTGCTTTGAGAGATGGCCGCGAGGTTACACTCAGTTGCATCATGGCAGCAAAGTTACTCACCCACCCAACAGTTTTTTTTGCTCCTTTTTGTGTTGCATTTTGCTACACAACACATACTGGAGAGACGATTTAGTTCTGGCGTACATGTTGCTTAGCGGGTAAGTGTGTGTGTGAGTGTGGAGAGAGGTTGTGGGTGGGTTGTCATGAGTGTGTGTAGGTGACTTTAGCTTCCTCATTAGGAGTAGTTGTCTTGGCTGTGTGTGATAGAGACAGAAACTGTGGAAAGTACGAGAGAGGGAGGTGAAAGAGAGAAGCTAACTTGAAGCGAAGAGTGTGTGTGTGTGTGTGTTAGTGAGTGGAGGGGGGAGGGGGGATCTGTCACTTTACATTTAAGCAGCGGATTCACGCCACAGCGGGCTAACGGACAAACAATCCATCCTTATTTACCATGCTCAATGCCAATCCCATTGGATTGGAGGGAATTGGATTCCCACATCCAGGGGCGAATTCTTTTCAATTTGAAGGACCCCATTAAAAGTCTTTTTCTGTCTGCCTCTGTTTCACTCTCCCCTGCTCTCCCTCTTTCTCTCTCTGGAAGTTTAGCAGTCGAGGTTGAACTGTCATGACATATAAGCAATACAGAAAAAAAAGATTAAAAAAAAAATTTAAAAACAGGTCAACATTGTGGGTGATTGGTATCAATTTAGAATCACTTCATCACCTGTGCTTCTGAAGCACTGCAGGAGCTACCTGACAGTGGTTCATCAGTTCATCAGTTTCTTACTCAGTCTCTACCATGTGCAGCCAGTGGAAACCGCCGTGTGCTGAGCTGATGAAACAGGACACACAGCTTTTTGTGCTAAAAGATTCATAAAATGTTAAGTGTGGGTAATTAGGGCTGTAATATTTATTGGGGTAGGGAGAAAGCAATCTCAGGCATACTTGCTTTTGTATTTTAAACCTGCTCATGAAGTATTTCAGTCAGCCACAAATCACGAAGAGAACCGTTGTAAATCTCTTCCCCACCATCTTGTTTTGAAATGCAGCTCCCTCAAGTCTGAGGGAGCCAGGTGAGGTGGTTTGGGCAGGTTAGGATGCCTCTGGGGTTCCTCCCAGCAGACCTCCTCTGGGCTCGTCCAACTGTTAGATGATTCGCATACACTGGAGGAATTATATTCTCATCTGGCCTGGAAACTCCTCCGGGTCCCCCAGGAGGAGCTAGGAAATGTCACTGGGGGCAGGGTTGTCTGGACTGCCTCGCTTGGCCTGCTACACCTGTGACCTGACTTTGGATTGAGCAGTTAAAAAAGAAAGGATGGATGGATGGATGGATGGATGAAAACTAAAACTCTTGGGTCAAAATTTGTGGTGTCTTTCATTCTTGCAGAAACTTTGATTGGTGTACTTCTTCCTTTCCACATTTACCAAAAACTCCCCCATCTGTCTATAACTAACTCACAATATGTCATTGTTCAGATTGAACAGTGTTTAAAGGGTTGATCTAAAACCATCAGCACAAAACATGAACACACAGATCTCCCGGGGTATCTCTTCAGGACATTTAGAGACACTGGGATATGTGATTTAGCCTCATTATACCAGGTATTTACTCGGAGCGCTGTCAACATCTGCTGTTGCTCTGCAGGGGCTGGTCTGGTCTGGTCTGGAATGGTATGGAACGACTACAGTCATGTTAACCACACTGCGTCCAAATAAGTGATAGTAATCCAGCATTTCCTGGTTAACACAGCAGTAGCTTTTCTGGCTTTGTGTAATATAATGAACACATCAGGGAGAGACACAAGAAATCATTTCTTAGTGATAGAATGTGGTGCTAAATCTCTGTAGCCTCAGTATTACTTCATTTTTCCTGAGACAAGCCCCTCCTCAACACCATTAATCAACATGAACATGCTCTTTCTGTATTTTGTACCCTTCACAGTCACTTCATGGGGTATGAGAGATTTTTCTGGCCCAGACGTGTGATGTGAAATGATTCTCTGACACTGTCATTGTAGTCCCCCATGAAAAACTCTGTATCCTTCTCTACAACAGCTGGTGGGATGATGTTGCCAAATCTCTTGACAGAGATGATGCCTTTCTGCAAGAGATGAAGAAAGGTCCTTAAAGTTATGCAATTTCCTTGAACATTGTAATGTATGTGTGTTTAGTCTTTAATTGCAATGGTGGCAGACAAATGAGTGGCCTCAAGAGAACCTTAAGAAAGATTTTATGATGTTACATGTGCTGCACATATTCATTAATACAAATTCTTAAATATCCAATCAGTATTAATGAGCAATGCACAGAACAACCTCAGTTGTAAAACTGATTGATATGTTTTACTAAGACTAACCCTAACCATCTCCAAGCATATACACATCAGCTTTACCCAAACTATCCAGTATCGCATTGTCTTGATTCACCTCCAAAGGTTTGCCATTGACATCATTGTTCTATTGTTTTAGTTGGTTTAACTCTAGGGAGATGACGTAGCATCTTCTCAAAGACAGGGAAGTAAAATCCCACCTGACATAAGTTATGTGAACCTACTGTAGGCTGTCACCTGTAATAGTGCACAAGGTTCATTTGCAGGTAGATTTGTGCCACTGACCTGAAACTGTTTTAGGTCATTGACAAAACAGCTCAGACCTAAATACTGCTGGAAATATAAAAGCCTGTTTTCCGGCCAGTGAAGAGAGACAGGCAAGCAAAGAGAGAGACTAGGTTGTCTCGATCAGGGGTTGAACCAGGGATCACCGCTATGGACTATGCCAACGTGCGATGTGATCTATCCACTCAACCTCGCTGAATCTGTACATTTAATAATAATATAACATTTTCTGTAGTTTTGAGCCCCTGTTTTGGTAACTTGTACTCATACACCAGTCCAGTACAATAACTTTGCATCAGTGAATTATGTTTGACCATGATGGCCATAAGTAGACAAGGAGGGAGAGTTGAATAAAGAGTCAAGGAGAAAAAAAGAAAGAAATGAAAGTTGTGGAGCAGCATATGAAGTAGAAGAGAGGGAGGAAAAGAAAGACGAGCGGCAGGCGAGAGGAGAGTCAGTTGAAGGATGGATGAGATAGATGAGGAATTGCTTTCACTTCCAGGTCGCGAGTGGCTTCACTCAGAGTGGTTTTCAAAGTGCATCACTCCCGAAACGCCTCAGTGGGCCTCTTACAGCCCCTGATAACATTCTCACAACACTCTCATTACCTTCTCAAAACACTCCCTGTGCAGACACACACACACACATACTGATGCACGAGCAAACAAAATATACATTCAGCAACACACACACACACACACACACACACACACACACACACACACACACACACACACACACACACACACACACTACATTTCCTTCACCGTCCCCCCAACACCTCCCACCCCTGTTTAACAGGGTAAATCTGACAGGATGGATTGTCTCAGTACCACGGGGAGAGTGGGTTGCAATGCTGGCAACTAAATAACCAGTGACAGGGAAAGAAAATATTAATATCCATAAGAGTTGTGTCAGGGTGGTGGTCCGCATGGATTCCCCCAGTGTTTGTTATTCACAGGCAGCTACAGACTGGGAACAGGACCAGCCCCGTTTGTTAATTTGGTCGGGGTAATATTTCAATAAATCATACTGTGACAGTGGGCGAGATGTGTGGAGGCTGCTCCCACAGGACACACTGTACACCGCAGCATGGCTTTGTTTGTTGATGAGCTGCACCGTCTTGACTGGTGGAGACGGTTTGACGCAGGGATGATATGAGGAGATCTTTATTTTTATTTTATGAGACCTTTATTTGCACTTTGGCTGCGTGTGCTTGATAATTTTATTTTTCTAACACTAGGATAGAGTTCCACCATGAGCCTCAGGGAAACAGAAATTGTACATGAAGACAAAATCATGGCAGGAAAAGTTTTAATACGCACATATTAGATCTGTAAAAAATCTTCTCATTTCACCATCAGAAATGAATCCTAGTAGGACATTTATTGCATTGATAACTGTTCTTCCAATCATGATATGATAGTCCATTGTCTTCTTGACTTATGAGTTCATAAAGTCAATGTGAATCAGCAAGAGTTATATTAAAAACCAGTTCTGTTGCTATGGTGTTGATCAGTATGCGCTGCCTGATCCTATTCCATGATGATCTTACACTAACAGTTGTTGTACACCTTTTTAAAGGCTCACATGGGGTCATGAGTGAAGGTCTTTGATTTTCACGGCCATGTTTCATGATTTCCTGTGTGGGGAAACAGATTTTCTTCCTTTTTTACGACCTGAGCTGTGCACACAGGCTCTGCAACATCTTGCATTTTATCCAGCTCCAGTGGTGTATTGACAAAACAGGGGTGACCCACAGTGTCTGAACACATCCTGGGAAGACGCCCCCTGTTTGTTGTAGCGTGGTCACATCACCATCCCAGAGCCCGGTAACTGACTGATCCTCGACACCCCTCCAGTTAACCAATCACGGCTAATGACAAACTTTGACAACCTCATTCATCTTTCTCCTCTAGTGCTTCAGCTGCTCAGTTCTCTGACCCCATAATTACACTGTCCAGGTGGTCCAAAGACATGCCAGCAGTACAGTATACATACAAGTGTGTTGCTCTCATTTATTTTACATCAAGTCAACATCAGCATCATTACTGAGAACATCTAATACATTCTGTTCAGAGGAGAGGCGTGAAGAGAAGCTCCCTGTTTCAGTGACTGGCTGACAGCCTGTATGTTGGGGGGCTGGTCAGTAATTTTCAAAATTGTATTTTTCATCGATTTCTTTAAAGGGATATTTCAACATTTTGGCAAATTTGCCTATTGCCATAATCCCTATAGTTTTAGGAGTAGGTTCATTACCTTTAATTGTCGGTGCAAGCTGTTTTTAGATTGGTGGGGCAGAGACGTGAGCTCTGCATGGTTTGGGTATTTCCGCCTTTCCCTCATCAAACTCATCAAATACACAATCTAACAACTCCAAAACACTCTCGTGGACAAGTTGTGATGAGACAGAGTTGTTTTCGAGGCAAATGGGTAGTCGGAACTACATTCCAGATACGGCTGCTGGCAGAGTAACTTCAAAATTGGATTGTGTATTTGATGAGTTTGATGAGGGAAACATGGAAATACCATGCGCCAAAATGTTGAAATATCCCTTTAAGAGTCTTCATTGCCAAAAGTTTAGTTTAGTGAAGTTTGAGAACTCCAGTTTAGATTATTCCAGGAAGTTATCTGTTGCTGTTCAGAGGTAGATGTGATGATCCTGACTGGAGTTTTAAATGAGATAGACTTAAAAACAGAGACGAGGCAGGAGAGATAGGAAGGCAGGAGGTAGGAAACAGAGGAGATCTGAAAGACGGACAGTACCAATTAACAACACCAATCAAAAGCTTAATTAACAACAAAGACCAAGGCAAATAACATGCGCCGAGCCGCCCGTACAAGGAGCCCAGCATGAGTCTTTGGAGATGTTTACACTGATGTGTCTCCACTGAATCAGCCTCAGCATCAGTCTGTTTACTGTGCGCCTCTCTGTCAATGACAAATAAAGAGCAGCCTGAGCCTATTCCACAGGGACCTGCTGTGTATGTAGCTGTATGGAATACCAACACATGCTCCTATACACTAATCAATGTATATGTGATGTAGCCTATATACTGTGTATACACAAAGGCCCATGGGAGTTAGTTTGCTCTGTGTGATGGAATCTGAAGCTTGTGTTGTTTCTTTGCTTATCTGCATGTTTGTGTGTTTTGTTCTGATTCTGATTGTTAGCCTACCCAGCAATTGCTCCATAGGTCAGTGACCTCTCTGAATGTAATGCCTGAGGGACACACACACATACACAACACACACACCCTACCATTGAGAACTAGGCCTTATTCAGACACACTGTGCGGGGTACCAGCGGTCAAAGTGTAAATAAGGACGGTGCTGGAGGTCTGTCCCTGCAGCATTGTGTGTGTTTTCGCTAAGCTAACTTCTCCTTTTTTCTCTTAACTGCCTCTGTGGTCTACAGTTACCATGGAAACACAGTTTGGCATGATATGTTTAAGCAGGGAGAGTAGCATCTCCAGTATTTTCCTCTCCTCTGCCCTGTTATTGAGGGAGAAACGTTTTAATTGCCCAGGTTAAAGGAAGAGCAGGGGAGAGGGCGAGCGGCTGCCAGCCGTCGGGGTGGCTGTCTGTATCTGTTTAGTGGAAATTGTTTTGCCATGAAACACCATCTGTCTGGCCTGCTGGCTCGTTCCACACTGATCCGTATATGTATAGACTCAACTTCAGTTTCCAGTGAAGCTGCCACGAGAGCTACACACTAGCTAATGGAATGAGGATCTGTTGAGAAACATATTGGTACTGATGTTTGTCCATCAATCTCCTTATTTGTTATGGATGTAAAAACTCTCCAGTAGCCGACAAAAACCCAGACTGAGACAAAGACATGATGATTACTCATAATCAGCTGATGTCAGCGTGACAGAGCCCTGGCAGCAAATGAATGATCCTCACCCAAGATAGTCAAAAAAATGCTAAACCACATGTTTGTTTATTTCTGGCCCAGTTTACACTCAACAAGCCTGAACCTGATAGAATGATTGTAAGATTGTAAGAACACACACAGACAGAATGAGCCCAGATGTGGAGATACGTATATTGGTTAAGACTTGGTCAAATCCAGGCATATGTTGAGTCAGAGGTTTCATTCTGGTGAGTCCATTCAGCTGCTTGTAACCACACTCTGACCGAGGCCCCGACTGGGTCAGGTAAGGTCCTGTTTTCCTGCCATGGGTCTAATACCTGAGCAGAGCCAAGCAGACTCTATCATGTGTAATCATCATCGCAGGAGGCAGACAGAGTGTGAACTGTGAAGAGCAGAAAAAATGACATGGTTTGCCCTGCAGTGGTCTTCTGCTGTGTTAAATGCTCAAGTGTTGTGCTGCTGCTGCATACGTGGCTGTTCCCTCTGTCGGTGGAATGGTTACATTAGCTGTATTATCCTCACATCTGTATGAACCAGCCCTCTTTCAGGTGTTTTCATCAAAAAAAAAAAAAAGCAGGACACAATTAAATAAAGTGCCTCAAATGACCACACTAACATGATCTGTGCTGATTACACTGACAAAGGTTGTTTCTTGTGGCTGCTTCACAATAAATGAACGTGTTAAATGTTCATATTTTTTTGTGAACATTGAACTTAACAAATCAGTTTACAAATGATGAACATGAGCATGGGCAGTGTTCATGCTGGCATTAGTGAATGCCACTCATTTATCCATTGTATGGCTCACTGCATGACATCTCCATAGGCACGGCCCAGAATCAACAGTATGTTGCTGCAGTACAGACAGTACAGTGTATGTCTGTACTGCAGCAACATACTAATGCTGAAGTCACTTTGACTGAGCACTTGAGAACAAACAAGTGAAGATGAAAGAACAAATACATTTTTATGCAAGTTGTATGTTTGTACTTTACTCATTTTATCTTTGATACTTGAGCTATTTTGGTTAGCAGCTATACTTTATGTTTGTATTCTTTGTAAAAGAATATACCTTTAACAGTTCAGCCATTATCAAGTGTTCTTTCAGATTAAAAGCTCAATGAAAGAGTCAAAAATCATAAACAATTATAGGTCTGTTGCAGATATGTGCCTATATATGTGTTTTTGTTGCTAATTGGTATCAAACTGAACAGTTCAAAGCAGCAACAGCCTGAATCCAGCACTGAGCTAAAGACAGTCACAGGCAACACTGTAATGTTTCAACATACTGATATTTACTATGTAATATGTACTAAGTATGTACTCAACATTTCAACTTTGACATCCTAAAGAAAGGATGAAGTAGGGTTGTAAAGTTGAGGGACTCACTCATTTCTCTCTCAGTGCAGTCATCTAAGAAACAAAGTGATGGAGGAAAGGGACAAAAAGACAGGCTGAGACATTATGTCCTCACTGGGAACCACAGACACAGACTTACCGGGTAATTAGAAAATAATAAAGGGTGATGGAGGGTGGTTGGAGGTACAGCAGAAGATGGAGAAGAAAGGGATAGTGCTGCTTCTATTCAAACATGCAGTCTTCAGAACGTTATGTATACAGCAAACACAATAGCATAGACACAGTGCACACAATGCAGATAAACATGGAGTAAATGTAGACAATCTCTATAGTAAACAGACGTGTCAACAAAGCACACAGACAATCTTACCGATGAAGGAAACTGCTTTTGTTGTTGTTGTTGTTGTTTTTTGGTTTTGAACTACCTGCTTGAATTTGTGTCTCTGTGTTTGTCCACAGTGTGACAAATAACTGAGGACACACCCAGGCGCCTCATCCTCTTCACCACCAATCTTAACGTGAGTAGACGTCGTTTCCCACTTGACTCTGGTTTCTTCTCTCCTCCACTTCTCCAACTTCTCTCAGCCTCCATTTGATTCACAGAAATGGAGGGGAACCATGATCCTCTGCGTTGCTTTTGTTGTAACAGCACAATCTGTGTACAGTATGTTGCAACACTACGCTGTAGTGGAATGAATGGTGCTGTAATAGTAGAATAACTGCTCTAAATGAGCAACTCTTTGCAAACACAGTAGTGGTAAATAACTTCCTGGCAACAGGGAGCTTTTGTTCATGTTTACGCAGAAGGTGGTTTTGCATGTTGGAACATGTTGGAGCTCTGCTTCTACCATCTGCTGCTGTTTGGAATCTTTGGATCTTGGGTCCATTTATGCTCGATAAACAGAATCCACCTCCTGCAATCCAACAGATTTCCCTCCAGATCTAAGGTTTATAACTGCAGTGTGTCTGAGGCCTGCAGGGGTTCCCACTCTGAAAAGCTACACAGCTCTCTTCTTGTGAATACTAATGCCCAATGGTGGACGTCTTCAGAGGGATACATATTCTTCTATTAACAATACGAAGGATAATTTTTTAATGAATCACTATCGGTGTATTTAAAATTGATTGTTACAAAAACACTTAACAAGTAGAGCATATGTCAAACTTTCTGATGTTCAGTTGAGACAGCTCCTTCCCTTACATCAAGTGCTCAATTAGCCGAAACCTGATCACTGCGAGTCCTTTAGCTGGCCATGTTCTTTTGGATTCTGCAGGTTTCCATTCTATTGGTCGGCCATGATGCCACCCAAGTACTTTCTATGTCTGAGTGACATATGGCAGCTCTGTCTGCTTGAAATGATATTTGTAACAACAGCAGTAAATGTGTTTTGTAGGACATGTAATCACTGCCTGGATAATGTTTAGAACCGATTGGTTTCAGTTAATTCACCAGGAGGTGTTTGGGGTAGATAGTTGGTGTACACAACGCATGACATTCACACCACAGACCAGGTTCACAAAGTCTTGTCTGTGGTTTAGGTAACAAAAGCTCTTTGTTTAACATAATGGTGTGAGTTAAATGTAACTAACTGTCATCGGGTAGTAATCAACCGCGGATTCCACTGTACTAAAGTTGTAGCCACTCAGCTGCAAGTTACAGCAAGTGCACCAAAAAGTGTTACAGTCGGCTAAGAGACAATACTAGGAAAATAACCTGTAAAAAAGACTGGTCCTAGTCCTAGACTAGATCCTTGTGGAACACCATTCTGCCCCTTTAAAAAAAATGGTTCTGGTTGAATATTTTTCAGTAGAAAAACAGTAAGAATTGCTAACCCTATGTACATTTTGAACAGAGGTAAACAGTTAGTGATATCTACAGTGATTGTAGCGGTGTCATAATGGATGTAAGTCCAACATGTTGGTGTCAGAGTTAGTCACAACCACCACTCAGCGTTGTCTGCAGATCCCTATTATCTGGAGATAATAATGGAAAGCCTGACTGATTTTGTACAGTTTGGTCATTTCAAATGATGAGCAGAGAATCAAATCACTTTAGGATGCTTAAACACAACATTATGTCAGGAGTCTGACTACAAACAACTTCTAGAATTAACAGTAGGCTCAATTTATAATCAGAAACAACCATCCGGTCGTATAGAAGGTGTATCCATAAGAATGAGGATTAAATCACCCTCTGTCCCTCATTCTCCTTGTCACCCCCACTCCCTCCCCCTCAGCTGATATGGTTGTAATGTGTGCTTCGTTGGAACGCTGAGTCAGCGCAACTCAGACATTTCACACTTGTGACAAAGCAGGCAGAATTTTGAATAGAAGCTGAGGAGTTTGAATATTTTTGTTTAAGAGGAAGGAAATCCTCTTAATAGGACAGTGACTCAGCTAATGGGCGCGACCCCCCCACAGCACCCTGCCGTCGGTTTCTCTCAACTTTACTTTGGTTAAGAACAATTAAAAGTGTTTGCTTTTAACTCTTCTTTTCAATATAAAGTTTCACTTTGGGTCAAGCAATAACATTCAGATAATAATAATAAACTTTCTCCCTATAAGGTGTTTCTGGTGCCACAGCAGCAACACCAAAAGAAATCCTGTAAGAATGCCTCTGGCCCTGACAATTTAATAGCTCTCTGAGTAATTTATTTTTCAACACCCAACATGTTTTTTAATTTTTTATTTTTTTTATTATTATTATTTGACTCACCTTGAAATGAACAGCCTTCCCTTCATTAGTGAGAATGAAACCTGTATGGTTGTATTGAATATAGCCGTAGGTCACAACACTCAAATGAACCAAACCCTATTAATTTGAGGTGTCGGTGGTGTGGGCTGGGGGCTGAGCTGGTGTGTGTGTGTGCGTGCGTGTGTGTGTGTCAAAGAGGAATAAGGAGGGGGGGTCAGATGGGTACTGTAGGTGTCTGTTACTCATTCTTTTACCATTACTTGTGCCTTCTGGCCCTCTCACTTTCAGTACACACAACAGTTTTACACATTTTATTATCCAGTCATTGTGGACAACCTCTGATATAAAGGACATGGCTCTAATGAATATAACGCTGTTGATTAGTCAATTGGTTTTCGCTTCTATACATGAAGTGAATCTAATAATAATTCCTAGTGCACGGAAACAAAGTGTTTCCATCTTTCTTGTGTTGAAATAAAATATTCATCTGCTGCTATCGCCTCACGTTGAAGCATGACACGGACTTCCTGCCATGGCACAGAATTCCTGAAAGCTTCAAACATCCCAGTGCTCTGCCCGATATCTCTCCAGCAACTTTTCACAGCCTTTAAAGAAGAGTGGTCCACAATCCACACTGCAGTACCACATGAGGCAAATAGTGTCACACACCAGATATTGAGTAGTACTCTGATCTGTGATCTTCTCTCTCATAAAATGCACATGTCAAGTCCCAGTCTCATGGTCGAGTGCACTAAATGTATTTTTAGAAAATTAAAGTACACATTTTAGAGGGGCCTCTTAATGTGACGAGTCAAAGACACACCATAGCCATGCAGTGTAATCTGCACCTTGATGTTCCTCACCTGTCAGGTTGGTTCATTAACACAGATTTAAACACATTTGTAATGAGGTTTTGAGAGAAAGACGCCTTCAGTGTGTTTAGGAAAGGCTTAGATCTTTAATTTCAACTCCATGAAAAAGGGATCAAAAAGTGTTGCGTTATATTTCAGTCTATTTCACACATAGAGTTAATTTGACAACATCTGGGGAAAAAGCAGTCGTATCCTACTCCTGCAGCTGCGGTATGCTGAGGCTCTGACTTATTCCTTTTCCTCTCTCTTTCATCTCCTCTTAGCGTGGCTATAAAAGCTGCGCTGGTTTAAACAGAAACACTCTGTCATAATTTACTAACACTCAATCATTTATAGATTATAGTTCTTGGTCAGGGATGGTGCATCTTTGACTCATCACAGCCATCTTCAGCAGAAATCAGATCCTCTTCATTGCTCTAAAACAGCACTGTAGCTGCCAGTGGCTGCACGTTAAAATTCCCCATGAAGGCTACTGTTATAGAGCAGTGAAGAAGAATTAACTTGTGTGGAAACTGCTGTTTTATAAGGTGTGAAACTACACAGTCTCTGAATACATTACACTTTATTAAATAGGTGCATACAATATAATGAGCTGAACATCAGGGTCCTTAACGTCCTGTAAAACCCTGAGATGGTGGAATCATGCTTGGATATTTTAGTATGTATATAGTGCAGTGCTGCAGTGTGTGTGGGATATATGAGAAGCCGCTCCAGCTGTCCTAGTCGTGCAGAATCACCCTGCAGACACTTTTCCTTGTCAGAAAGCCATGGGTGATGAGCACTGAGGAGGCTGGCTGCATCTTTAAGTCTCTGCTTCTTCATGTTGGAGCATTTGCACAAACTCTTGTTGGTTTAAGGCGGATGTGGGACATGATGATGGTTTCCTTGGCTTACAGTGTATAGCAACAACTTGGAAACCACACTTGCTTGCATGTGGTCGTCCTACATCAAATAGAAACCTTTCCATAAAGGAGTAGAACTAAAACCATAAATATACCTAATGAATCTCCCAGCCAGCCTGTGAGCCGCTGCTGCACCTCTCTCCCCAGCTCTCCGTCGGCCTCTCGCTTTCTCTCTATATTTGTCTCGACCCATCTTTCTCTGTTTCTGTTTCTGGAGTGTGTTGGTGTGTGTGTGTGTGTTTGCTGTCACTGATTGTCCCTCACTGTTTGTGTATTTGGAGGATGTTCTTTTGGTGTTCCTGGCCTACCGCGCTATCCATCTTCCTATCTATCCACAGACAGAGGAGGCCTGCTCGCTGCTCCAAATGAGAAAGTAAAAGGCTTCCCTCCAGCTCTGTACCACTAAACATCAACTGTAAATCACACTAATGGAATTCATGCCAGCGTTTGTGTGTATGTGTATGTGTGTGTGTGTGTGTGTGTGTGTGTTTGCATGTGTTTTGTTTCTGTGAGGCTGTATTATTTTACAGCAGCTATCGTACGAGTAAACGCTCCCACGGCAAGTGCCCATCAGAGCGTGGCACTGAATATATACTGCATACATTAGGTAGCGCTGCTGCTTTTTGGGGGGCTCAGATGACATGAGTTTAAGGCGCAGCGGGGGCTTTGTGTTGGGTGGGGGGTGATACTGTCAGAGTCTTATAGGCATTCAGCCAGAAAAGACATTTAGAGAACCGTATTGAGAAGAAAAGGAGTTCAAAGACACAAAGACTTTGATTATTTGTACTTGTGTTTCTGATTTGCCGATGGATAAAGTGTAACTCAACAACACAGTGTGCAATGGTTGCAGCATGAGGCAGAAAGCACAGACAGACACACACAGACAGACAGACACCGACCGACGCAGACAGGCAGGCAGACAGACAGACAGATAACCTGAGAGACAGAGACAATCAATCAGAAACAGGTTAAGACAAAAAGCGATAAAACACCCAGACGAGAAGTCATCTGAGTTGTGTTCAGGGCATGTGGGGGCTGTGTGTGTGCGCGTTTGTGTGCACGCATTAGTGTGTGTGTGTGCTTGAGCCTGTGCCTGCAAGAGGCCTGATGCAACATCGTGAAAAACTCCAACATGCAACAGTTCTTAGCTGGTTTGGTTAAATGGCAGAGGTGGTGTGGTGAAAGCGCACACACACACACCAAGGTGCTGGGAGTGGCTGGGTGTGATTTTAGCACAAGCTGCTGGGATCACTTTGTACAGACTTGTAAGCTGTGTCAGATCTCAGTCCATCTTTCACTCCTTCACTCTTAATGATGAAAACTCAGTAGAGAGTTTTTTTTTTATTAATTTGAGTGAATTGATGAAATTTGAATTTATTAAAGTTGACAGATGCAATTTCACATGACTGTAGTGTCAGCATTTGAGATGTCATCTTTTCATGGTGAAACTCAGCCACCAAGAAAGCGAGTGTGAAATGACTTCATAGACAAAACAACTGCACTGAATTTTACAAGACAATTTTTGAGAAATATATTTTTTTCAGTATTGTACAGTATGTGATCAATCTGACATAAAGTCACAGGCTTTCTGAGGTTATAAACTCAGTTCACTAGTCACTAGAGTGTGATGCTGTTGTATTTGTCATCTGTTTATTTCAGTGTTTCTCATGAATTCTAGAAAACTGACATTACTTGAGTGTCAGCTGCTTTTTTTTGTTGCATCCCATCATGATCAATGTAAATTCCCCCATACAAAAGTAGCAGTGCTTTTTAGGCAGTTTGTGTGTGTTGTCTGATTACAGTACATTGAACAGAAAGTCAAACAGAACTGCTGCAGAAAAACAGTTTGAGTGAAAAAGTGCACGGCTAAAAAAAAAGAGAGACTGATAAGTGCCAAATTAAATGATCATCAATCATAAATCAGTGTAAAAGATTGAAATGATTGGAATGCTGATTTGAAGCGATATCTGTCAGCCCCTCACTAGAAGTCATGCTGACCTAACCAGTCATGACTTTCCCAGCATGATGGAAGTTTATTACTCTCTGTCTACTTCTTCTCAAACGAGCCGGACTTTAAGGTCAAGCGTTCCCAGATCCTCCTCAGACCTGTCTGTCAGTTACATACATCTATTAATGCTAAGGAAACAGGTGCAGGGGATAACACACTCACACATGCGCGCACACACACACACACACACAGTTGAAATCAAAGAGGCAGACAGATTGAGCATGGGGAGATCTCCAGCTACGGGGAAACAGAGGACTTTGTTGAGTTCAGCAAAACGACAAGGACGCGGGGAAAAAGTGGAGAATAAAACTTTGAACATGTCGGCGTGATAGCTATCATATGGTGCAGATTGGGAACTGGTGCCTCTGACAGCGAGCGCTTTCTTGTGCTCAACTTGAGATTGTTCAGCCATATGTGAACGGACTAATTGAGAAAATAGATCAGCTGTTGGGCTTCAGCTTTACTCAGTGTTTATAAACCTGCAGCGAGCGATGCTGCTGACTTTCTGTCAGCAAATGTGTAAATGTAGAGCCATGAGGGGATCCCTCCGCTCTCCAGAGTGTGTGGTCACAGTGTAATTAGACCACTGGGATGACACACACAGCACACAAACACACACACAATGCTCCCTCTCTGTCAGTGTGTGAAACACAGATGTCTTCTCACACCATGGAAAAACTTCCCAAACAGAAAAGACAAAGCAGTTTTCTTGTGTTTTCTTACAGACACACACACATTATTTGTAAGGACCTTCAGTGCATACTGCATGAACCTGATTCCAATATGAACCCTGAGACACAGTCTAAGCCAACGCACAGCCTAGAGAAGTTGCGATAAACACACACGAGTTTCCACAATAAATGAAAGTACATATCTCTTTTTTCTGTTTCTGGGGCTATAATCAGTCCACTGTTGAACGTGTGTGTGTGTGTATATGTGTGTGTGTGTGTGTGTGAGCAGTGTGAAGGTGTATTGCTCTGTCAGTGATATGATCCAGGCTGTACGTCTCCAGAGGTCAGAGTCAGCACTCAGACAAGGTCAGGCCGTCACTTCTGCTGGAGACGATCAGTGTCTCTGACCCCGGCAGCTGAAGAACACACAGTTTATCAGTCCACACTCTGTGAGCTTCAAGTTAGTCCACTGACTATCTCCTTAAACACACCTCTGATTGCTGTAATTGCTGATAAGTGAGTTCATTTAAATGGTATGGTGGGAAACACTTTAAACAGCAAAATATTACATTTAAATGAATCTTCTGTTGGAAGAGACGGAGGGGGGCTGCATAGCCCCCATGTTCTTGGCTTTATTGGCTAATTTTGGCTTTGGGGCTCAACAACATTTGAACTAATCTGTTGTGTTTACATCTCCCAACATAATGTACAGTATGCACATCCAGGTCTCAAAATATTGAGAGACAACTGGGTGGGTGATGAATGATCACAGTACAGGAGAAGGTGTACATATTACAAAGTGCAGACAAGCTCATTTATTTAAGTGACAATTTATACAGATGCACACAGAGAATATACTTGAGTTAGTCTGGAGTCAGAGAGCGGAAAGCTTTACCTTTTGAAAAATAAGTTGCATCAGTATCAGAAATAACAAATGACCTAAAGACCATTGAAATGCAACAGTAACAGTCACTTAAAGTTGTGTTAATATCATCCAAACTCCAGCTGTGAGTCTGGCAGCTACAGCGAGCGCAGCAGTGTCCGCAGGCTAACAGGCTAGCACCCAGTCTAATGTGACTGTGGTTCACGGATGGATCCGGTGAGCCCTGAAGCCCCCAGCCAGCCTCTCTGGCACCCCTCGCCGTATGGCCTGTAGTTCAGGCTGTAAAGAGTGGGCGGGCGGCGAGCACGTCTGAGAGCTGGTATCAGCAGCAGCTGAGTCAGGCCCAGTCTTATCCAGGACACAGGCATGTGCTGCTGCACGCTCTCACAGTGAGTGCATACCGATACAGTAAGCCCACAGGGGAGAGCATGTATCAGTTGGACACCACCTACACTGCTTAAAGCTAAACTTTGTCACACAGTGCCCACTGCCCAGTGAATGTGTAACACTGCCTATAATGCTCCCATTTATACGGCTGGCAGTCAGTTTGGTAACATGTAAAAGCCAAGTGGGCGGGAGAAGGCGAAAGCTTGTGTAGGACTTGAGAGGGCAGGCATATGGCTATCTCCTGAAGCCAGAACATGCCAGTGCAGACACAGTGACATGTTAAACTTTAGCAGCAATAGGAAAGAATGATTTATTCATTTTTGGCAGACAATAGTTTCCATTCTTGCTAGTGTTATTAAGTGAGGTGAAAGATAACCTGAAATGTCCAATAAACACACAACATTGCAACTCTACAGCACAACACCTCTTCCTTGGGTTCATGTGAGCCATTCATGGGGAAATACAAAAGGCTGTACCTCTCTCCTCCCTGAATTACAGGGTGTGGCAGTAGATGATATATTGTAATATTTTAAATATTAGAGGCCTGAAATAAGGTGGTTGACACAAGCTCAAGACATTTTCACGTTTCATTAGAGATGAAATACAGTATTATCCGTTAATACCCTAGTTATGATATCTCTTATAAAGGCTGGTTATTAGAGTTTTTGGGGCAGCCTCATTGTGTTTATTGTCACACTCTCCCTAACTCTCAAAGAGGAAAGGCTTTTGTAGAGGAGGTCAGAGATAAATAAAACTATGATATAAATTGTGGTGATGAGGTTCGGCTCATTTTACTGTGATGTAGTTTGTTTAGAGCTGGACATTAACTTTTTAATCCTGGCGATTGTAGGCTATTATGACTCATCAATGAGATTAGTTCATCAGTAAAAATGATGCCGCGCAACAAAATGTGTCAACTGTTTCTATCATTTCTATATTTCTATGTTCCATAATAATCCAGAGGCAACTGTTAAAATCCCATTGGCTTTTCGTGGAGGGAACCGGGGTGATGATAACTTGCTGGCCTACATAAATACAACATGGCTGCAGGACTTTATGCTTATGAGGGAATCTCTTATGGATTTAATGGAAAAGGTAGGCATGCATCCATGATGAAGGCAACCAGTAACTCGCCTCCTCTGTCTTCCGCAACATATTGTACATAACACAGAATGAGCATCATACATTTGTATTCCATCAGTGCATATATACCATCACTGCAGTCACAGGTCTGATGGCAATAAATCAGAGAAGAGATTTGGATTCTTTTAGTCACTCCTCATTCATCATTGCTCAGTTTGTGATGTCTTTAATGCCGTGACTGACAAGAGAGGAAATATTTGTGTGGGAGGAGTCATGAGGGGTTTAGGAAGGTGGAAGGCAGGGAGACATAAAGAGAGGAAAAGGCGGACAGGGAGTGCTGAAAAGAGGAGGACGGAGGTGATAGGATGTGAATTTCCTGCCCGTTGCAGACATAAAAGATGTCTGTGAAATCAAACGGAGGACGTGCTGAGATTAAATGGCTGTCTCACCTCTCCTCCTGCAGGTCTGAATGGGCAGAGGTCAGCAACATTTGGCCACAGCAATTTATAGTGTGCACTGGACTGGTTTATAGCAATATTGGGTTTTTATATCATTCTCATATCTATGTGAATGAGTCTCCTTTTTTCTATCTTTAATTCACTTGAATAAAAAAAGACAAAACTAAACCCTGCTGCACTACATTTCAACATAACAATATAAAATTGCATATATAAATGATTGCATCCATATTGCCAACTCCTAATTGGCATTAGATTAATTCTAAGCTTTTATACTGATTATTGATGCACTAAACAGATTTATGCAGCTTATTTACAAGGTAATGGGAGCATCAGTGCAATGAATTAAACATTACATACTCCAGATTACATATTGGACGATATACTGTAGTAACAACTTTGTCTGTGTTTGTTTCATTTATCTGCTCATTCTTTGCCTTTTGCCCAATGCCAGCTCCCCCTGTTACACCTCATCTCCATACCTCCATCTGTCTCTCTTTTTCTCTCCTCACTCTTCCTCCCTTATTTACTCCCTCCCTCCCTCCCTCCCTGCCGTCAGATTCTCTGCGGCTACATTTCTTTATGCTAATGAGGCTAAGCCACTGGTGCCAGTGTTGACGCTGCAGGATACTTTCACAAACATTTAACCCTTCCAGGAGAAGAAAGGTGTAGTGTGCAAGCACATTTTAAATGTCAATTGGCATCCAGACAGGTAAGAGGCTACAAAGTGCTTTAAAAGTCTGCTTCGGCAGCGTCTTATGTTTTATAGACAGGGCTTTTATCTGAGGTTGCAAACGTTGTTCTAAAGCTGAAGGGATTCATTGTGCCCTCAAATCTATAGGTTGCACTTAAGTAGATAAGTGTTGCTGGGTAACACCTAACATTCCATTCATATGCGATAGGTGAACGTGTCTTTCCAGAACAATTGGCTGCTGTAACAGGCTCCACTCTCCTGTTTTAGACTTTCCACCAGATGTTACCACCTGGCTGCAGGGCTCTGCTCCCATTCTGCCACTCAAGCATTAGTGAGATCCAACACCGATGTTGGCTGAGGCGGCCTGGCTCACGTTCAGTGTTGAGGGGTTGAGGTCAGGGCTGTGAGGCCAGTGGAGCTCTTCCACCTCTAACTCTGAAAAGCCCCAGTTGTAGACCTGGGTCTGTACACTGGGACTACATGAAAGGGGCACATATAAACTGTTGGAAGCACAAGCAAATGCAATTGTTTGCTTTGTTGTGACATCACAAAGTTACACAAATCCTGATGGCTGATTGTATTACTCAGTTTCTCAATACAGGCTGTGTACATTTCTTTGTGAACTGAGGCTTTGATACTTTCACAGTATTGTAATATACTGTAGAACATAGAGCTGACATCCACATTTATAAGGTTGTCAGTCAAGATTGCGTGTTACCTATATGGTGCTATAATCCCCATCAGAAATTACTTACTAACAGGCCATTGTCAGGTTGGTCATGTTTTATGTATTCACTGTGAAGAGCGCTCTCTATCTTTCTTACTTCCTCCCTCTCTTCTCTTCTCTTACTTTCCTTCCCACATAGCAAACCCACCTAAGTCATCCTGACCCTGCCCAAATCTCGGCATGCCACTCGGGGAAGCGAATCTCCATCCTATTTTGCTTCATTTGTGCTTTTTCTTACCATTTCTAATTAGAAGTCCTGGGAATGAGAGAGGGGGAGCGGGGGAGTTGGGGCAGAGGAAGGGATAGAGAGCTAAAAAAGAGTGAGAAAAGATAGAGATAGAGGGATGAAGCGAATTGAATGTGAGAAGCTTCATCACCACTGGGCATTGGTGATGAGGAGATCAGAGGCCTAAAGCTTTACACCGTCCTCCAGAGACAGACGGAGAAAGATGGAGAGAGGGGAACTCATAAACACTCCTCCTCTCAGCTCACCTCTGCAGGCCTGCAGGCTACACTGTTTAGCACAGTCAGGGAAATCACTTTCAGATTCACTGCAACTTTCAGAGAGTTGAACTCTCTTAGGTTAATGGGTAAGAACAGCTGCATCAATGGAAGGTCTTCCCCAAGGTCCTACTGGAAAGTAACACCACTTAAACTTATAAACAGAATAGCACTGACTCACCTTTTTAGTCAGACAAGGCAGTTATCATAGTGCCCCTGTGAAACATGAGTGAGTAGATGTCAGTGTAAAAAAGATGCTTAAGTTTTTACTATATACACTATTTGTATAGTTCAGAATAACAGCAGCTTGGAGTTGTCGTGGAGTAGAATATTCTTCAGTACTGATCCTATATTTCATGGAAGTTTCAAAGCTATAGGTCAATTGAGTTATTAGACCATGTTCAGTTTTTATTCTTCTAGTGGTGAAAAACTTATTTCCATATTTTCGTCCTCTTCATTTACTATTTTCTGTTATTACAATTTGGCCTGAAATGAGATGGTTTACATTTCATGTAACATATAAGCTATACAGGATAATAATACATGCAAGAACTGCAGCAAGATTAAAAATGATATACATTATAAGCACCTACCCAATTCCAGCCAGGATTGTGCTGTTTTCTTTCTATGTGTAGTTACTCAGTAAAAATATTATTAAGGACTGAACTGAAGTTGAACTGAAGTGAACTGAACAGGAGTGAAAAAGGCACACACAACTGTTAATTAGGTTTATTAGGAGGATGTGAATGTTTGTAACTTCTGCGCCTGGTTGTTTCTGCACATAGTAGAGGGAATAAGCTCAGCTGCAGATGGCTGCGTGTAATAATAATGAAGAGGGCCGAGCTGCTTAGTGAGTGTAAACTCTGTTAGTGAAAACAGTAAATAGAGAGGGGCATTACAAGTCACTGACACTCACAAAAGCTTTTTATGTTACCAGACCAACTGCAGACTCTATAAATGAAAACATTAACCTAAAGTGGTGTTACAAACTGAACTGAACTGGACTGGATTGGATTGTGCATCCAGACTGCTATCGACACACTTCCAGTACATGAGTAAGAATGCCAGAGAAACACACTGGGAGCTCATGGCCACAATAATTCATGTAGCAGTCAGACAGGAGACTTGCTTCTTTTTAGCCTGCGTGCTGTTACAGTTTGCCACACAACTTATAGTGTCTGTTAGTGATAATATTTGTTTTGCATTTTGATAGAAATACTTTTTACTGTCGCTATAAGTGATTGCTTATTTTTGCTCATCTTGCAACACAACATAACACACATGATGGCAGGGTTGGGTCTTGTTGGTTTAAATTGAAACACTCATGTTTTAGGTTGTATACTTCCACTTTGTTCTGTGCAATCTTGTGGCCTGCATCCAACAATGGAAAACTAAAATACTTGATGCATTCACAGTCTGTACACTGAGGGAGAACAGATGCAACACACTAGTCCACATGTGTGTCTGTTTGTGTTACACATTATCTGACTGAAATACATGACAGTAGATGGATGTGTTTGAGAGACTGTGTGCGTGCGTGCGTGTGTAATAAAGGCTGCTAAGGTCTGTTTTCCCTGCTTTCCATATTTAATGAGATATGACTGCCTCTAACAGATGATCTACATATTTCCCCGTGAACCAAATGCATTTTAAGTAGTTGGTAGCCGTAATTAGCGCAGTCAATTTCTAAAACTCCAAATGTTGTTTCTTCTCCTTTTCATTTTCTTCCTTTCTTTCTTTTTTTCTTTTCTTTCTTTTTTACTTTTTTTCCGGTGACATGGATCATGAATCAATACAGCAGCTAATTATGGTTTATTTTTGGGAGAATGTGGAGGGAGAGGGGTGGGGGTGAGGTGGGAGGGGCTGTTAGCAGCACAACATGGTAACCTGCCTCAGAATGTTCAGGAAAATGAAAACATAAGCAGCTGACTCCTACTGCGAGCTCTGCTGACTGGAGGATACTGAAAATAATTTTTGTGAGTGCATGGGTATGAAAGCATGAATATGTAACAATTAATTTATCATGTAGATATATTTTTGTTAACCTTAATTTAAACAGGAAATCCTTTGAGATTGAAGTCTCTTTTTTCACAGGAGATCTGATACGTTTATATAACCTGATAATCCATAATCCACATACATTGTCAGGTGAAATGGCCCTTTATTCCATGTGATTTTCCTTAAGACAATTCATCCGACTGAAATGAGTGATGTTTTGTTTGATCCATTACACACCAGTCATTCTGCTGTATCTTGCTGCTACACCCATTGTTCCAGTCACTGATATTAAAGACTTGGGTTGTTATGTTCATTACACTGATCTAATCCTGGATTATCCTGGATTATCAATCAAAAAAGAATTCTACACCTAAAAATACAATATACAATGCATTCATGCAGAATGATGACATATTTTGGCTGTTTTATTTAATTTTTTCAAGAGTCTTCTCACATCACTGAATAGCAAAACCCAACCCTGCAGATTAATTTTGAGATCATTTACTGTCCATTAGACTGATCTTAGGCTATATGCAGTACAGTATACTATACTACTGCATACAGCCTGCATACAGAAACGAGTTGGTGTACACTGTATATTATACACCATGTGAACTCTTTTCATCTATTTTTTCACTACTCTTTTTTCAGTTTAGTCTGATTAATGTGTCTAAACACTACAGCAACCATGAGCCTCAGCAGCGGTTGCAGGAGAAGATGCTGCCAGGGGCACAAATTACAGCGGTGGTATATTCATGATACTTGGACATTGCATTCAGGAACCATGGGTCATAGTTAAACAGTAAATTCATCCAAAATCCTACAGAGCACCGTCCTTAGCTTTACCCATGTGCTCCTACAGCGGTGGTGTAGTCACACTCTGTAAGACAGTGTCAGTCCTAATCATGACTCTGACTTTTCATGTTGCACCACAGTGACACTAGAATGTGTCTTTTGACCTTTTATTGAGCATCATCATCATCACCAGGTTCAAAACTCAATTTAGCCAATACTTTGGTTGATAAATTTTGCCCCAGCTGTATGCTGTTGTATGCTTCATTAACACATGCTATCGCACTGAACTGTTAAGGTGAACAGGGTGTGTTGTATGGTTCAGCTTTAGACTCTTTTGCCCCTATTTTAATTACCCAGGAATGTGGAGCCGGTACATTCAAACAGTGTCCAATTTTAATGGAGGAAAACATGTCCAGGTGCATGGAATATACCTTTTAATCATTTTAATGAGTGCTTTTGCATTAAACTAATGTCCCATTCAGATGGAGAAGACTGCTAGGGCAACAGCAGGATTCCACCAAACATGCCCAGCTTCAAAATATGACACTGAGTGTGCAATCCATGCCTATGCACCCTCAGTTTAATATTTTGCATCCTCAGTTGACATTTCAATTATACTTTTCAAGGACATGGTGTTAGTGGAGACTGTCAGAGCGTCTCTGTGGGGTTATATCAGGTTTTAACCAGCGTGTCTGATGTGTGTGTGGTCATTGTTTAGCCTGATGTTTTTTTCCAGATGATTTAATGAAGGTTAACAGTGGTCATGTGTAATGGCGCTGCACTCTGCAACAGCCACACAGGGATGCACCAAACGGCACCACTGATTTCAGACCATGTTGTTGTTGATTAATTGCTTCCTGTTACCTCAAGATAGCAATGCCCCAACAGTGTACCTGGCACACACCTAATTTATAGACCAACACTCACATAGGTGCAAATATATCTGCCTTTTAAATGAAATTTGAACAAAAAACCAAACCAACAACAACAAAAAAAGAGTGAGCTGTATTGTGCAAAGACACACTGGTGTGAGTAGTTGTTCTTCTTGTTGTAAATCTTTGCTGTTGCATCAGTGAACCTGGTATTTCACCATGGGTTCTCTTTGTTTTTAATATAATATGTTAGAAAAATAAAACCAAGAGGTGTTGGAGGCAGCGCAGCGCAGGTGCAAACTGTGCTCCGAGAGGACAAAAGAAACACCAGTAACAATTGATGTTTTTCCTCCCACATCAAACAGAGGCGCGAGCACATGTAAACTTCAGAGTGAATCTTTAACATCTGATAAAAGTGTCCCCGCTCTTTACTAAGCAGGGGGTGTTTAACAGAAAGCTCGAGAGCTGCTACTGTAGTAATCTGTCTTGTTGAATGGTAATTTGTCTGGAAAAGAAAAGAGCCATTTAAAGTGAGCCGCAGACACGGGAGCATGAATTCAATCCATCACGCTCTCATCAGCACGGTGACCAGGAGCAGGGGAGATTTGAGAGGAGGATCCTCTGATAGGCTGAAAGGAGGCGCTGGCTTCTGGACAGACTTTTATCTGCGCCCCCTCCTCCCTCTCCTCCTCGTCAGGTGTCACTCAGTCAGCAGGAGTCTAGTGTATCACACACCTGCAGGAATTACTTTCTCCCTCTTTATCACCCCTTTCTGCTCCTGTCTTTCATACCGCGCCTCTCACATCTACTGATAACACGTCAGCAGAAGCGGCCGCGATGAACCTGAGTAATAGACAACACTGGATGAGATCAGAGAGACAACACTGCAGCAGGTGTAATCTTCATCACCCTAGCCCCATGTTGTTCACTCAATCACCATGCAAGGCAAGCACAAATAGACTTATTGTGATGGCAATATTATTCTGAGTGTATGAATTCACTGAAAACACACAGCAGCTGCTTATACTTACCAGAAGACCGCTAAAGGTGCAATCCATAAGTTTAGGGGGGTACAGTATGGTGGCAGTGGTGGGTGGCACTCTCGCCTCTCAGCAGGAAGTTTTGGGTTTGATTCTCAGGCATGGGGCCTTTCTGGACAAGTGTGAGTGTGTGTACATTGCCCGGTTCTATATGTCGGCCTTGTGCTAGACCTGTGACCGTCAAGGATGTACCTCGCCCTCGCCCTGTGTCAGCTGGCTCCTCCCTGTGACAGAGGAGCATAGCGTATGAATGATTATTCTTAAATTGAATTAGAAACAATCTACATAAATCATTAAATATTATATAACATACAGTTGGAATTGTATAACATTGGGGAGGGTCAATTTGAAATGAAACGGTCAAAATTGAAGCATAGTAGGCTGACACATCCTGACTTCCTGACACTGAGTGTGTCTCTTCTGATTGGCTCACTGAATGGTTGTTATGAGTGCTATATGTTAAACTACAGTGAGAAGTGTGGATCAACACTTCAAACACTAAAGAAAGTGTAGATTAGAATTAATGACACCTGCTCAGCCAGTATCCCCAAAAAAGAGCATGGGTCATTTCAGGCCAATTTATATTTATTCATATTATATTATTTCCTCATATTGTTTTTAGTTCTTCCTCTCTCTTTTATCTCTGTTTTCCTTAAACCACACCTTTACACCGTTTTAACCCCCCACTTGGTTTCTCATGGTCTCGTGTTTTCTTTCACACCCACAGCCAGGGAAATAATGAATCTTCTCCTCGGCACAATGTAATTTACATAAATTATTATATTGCAATTTCACACTTATTTGCATGGGCTTGTGAGGCCCTCTTATGAAAGCCGTACATTATTCTGTCTGCACTGCCCCAGCAATTTAACAAGAGCAAAGTGGAGGGAAAAACGAAATACTGTAATTTGAACTATATCCAATTTAATACAGTCAAGTTCATCTGCACACGTGTGATTGTGAGAAACGGAGAGACAGGCAGCACAACACTGGTGTGAGTAAAATCATCAATATTTGTAGTGTTACAGTATATTCTTCCTGGTTGGGTCATCCTGGACGGTGACTTCTACTTTTGAGGCAGCTGTTTACTTCCTACCAACCTCTCACTAAGTTAGTGAGCTTTTTACTGACATTGGGAAACACATGGGAGACATTGGAACTTGGCTGTTGACAAGTTGTAGCATTTATTTACTGATGAACAGCCTGCATGGGACTCACATAGAACTTACTGCAGATCCTGCACAGAGATGATAAATCACAGTTTAATTTGTTTGTAATTCACTGTGGAAGTTATTTACCAATGTGCTAGTTTAGTTTCCACACTCGTCTGCACATGCGTATGATGCTGTAATTGGTCAGAATGGGAGAAACTGAGAGTCAAGGATGGTTTAACAAGCACACTTTGGTAATAGCAAGTAACCTATGAATGGTGCCAGAGGTATCTTCAGTGTGCAAAGGTCCACAAAATACTGCTCCCCTCTCCACTTTGGAATGGCAGAACGTACAGACACTTGCGTCCCCTAATGGCCCAGGTGGTAGATCAGGAAGTGTTCATTTTAGGTGACTGTTCTGTAAGAAACAAGCTCATTGGTCCTTTCTGCAGCAGCTTATATTGACCCACGGTTATGTTTTGTTGTAAACCTCCATTACACTATCCTAAAGTACCTCCCCCAATAAACAGTATTGGGTGAACAAAAATTTAAATGCAAATATAAATTGCAGATTGCTTGCTGCGCCACCTGACCAAATCTGAGCCATTATGCCGTCCCACGCGCCTCGTCTGTTTAGGGTTTTTTCGATGTGTACCACCGGGCCTGAAAAAAATAGGGGAAACACTGAATGTGAATCCAGCAGATTATATTATAACATACTGACAACAACGATTGACGTATTTTAACCCAAAGCACAATCTTTTCCTAAACCAAACCACACCATGACTGTGTAACATGAAGGCAGCTTCCCCACTGTTTCGGGGACATTCCTTCAAGTCATATTAGAACACTGAAAAAAATGACCTGTAGTCTTGTGTATGTTTTTGTTACTGTATGTCCCTTAGATATTGTTTCCTCCATGGTTGCACTGAATAGTTAAAAACCACAAAGATTTCTGTCTCATTATTTAGCCCATCTCCCATAGTTAGCAGAGAGGGGAGGGGGAGAGGTTGGAGGGACAAGATAAACAAGTTCAAAGAGAAAAGAAAGAGCCAGTTAGCTGCATTCATTTGAACAGCCGAGCTCAAACAAAGCTGCCTCTTATTGTTTCGACTCTGTCAATCAGATATCCCTCTGCGGTGTTTATGCAAACAAAGGCGTTGCATGGCGTTTCATTACACCACGCGTGCGGCGTGGTGAAATAACATCTGGAGTGGCACTGTGCATGATTAGCCTAATGGAAGATCCTACCCACAAGTTGTCTTACTCATTTGCTTGTTTCAATATGGGGGGGATTATCACTGATTCCATGATAAGCATGATGATTGCTTTGAAACGACGGCTCTCTCGTTGTATTCCTCTGTATGCCACCTGTATACTCTAGTTTGACAGATACAGTACAGCTGGAAGTCTGATAAACTCATGTTTTTATAAACTAAACATCAGGCCCTGCTGGTCTCAGACCTGTCTTCATTTTCCCTCCGTCTGCAACTGATGTGTCTTCAGCAGACAAGGTAGAAAATTGACATTATCTCAAAACAGTGCATTGAAAAAGCTTTCTAGGTAGACCTCAATCTCAATAGGTAAAACTGAACCATGTATTTTTAGTCCAATATTTTGTTAATTTTTAAAGCATTCAGTGAGAATTATGTTTAAAAGTAAACTAACATGGATTTTACCAGTTCGTTTTAGACTTTTTTTCTCATGCTTTCACACTGACAATAGATGTTTTTGGGTTGTACATTTGTCGTATTCTTGTGAAGGTGACATCTCAGGAGCTTCTTTTGAATTATATTTTTGGCCATTTTTGCCTTTCATTGACAGGATAGTGGAGAGAGACAGGAAAGTGGGCAGAGCGGCTGGGTAAACGACACGCAATACAAATCGGCATGCTCAGGAATCGATCCGGGGATCACTGCATTAGGCATTGCCAAATTGAAAGATATTCATTTCACAAGTCAAACATCAAAGTTAAATCACAAAGTAGAATTACATTTTTTAACATAATTTAATTATGACACGGGATGAATTATGCAGTGGTCAAAGGCCAACTTCATTTTGACAATATAATGTTCTGCAGAGACACTCCTGGCCAACCATGAGGTGGTGATTTTGTGCATTTCACTATACTGTAAAATTGGTGTGTACAGAACTGACATTACTGTAAAATTATTATTTAATTATTATAATTCAGTTGTGATTGTGTTGTATCTTTGTCCTGGTGTTGCTGTGGTGTACTTGGAGCACCATAAAGCTGTTGTGAGCTTATGTTTCTGTAGTGGGCATGATGATACTGTAGCATCATAATGCTGCCATTGCAGCTGAGGTGTTTCAACATTATAAAGTTGTTGTTTCTGGAGTACGTATGATAAGTGTATGATAATAGTGGTGTTGTTGCCGTAGCTTTGCAGGCTCATGAAGCTTTGAAGCACTGGGCTGCAGGCCTGCAGAGATTAGAAGGTGGCTGTGCCATGCTTGGCTCCATTATTCACTGGCTGTTGTGCATTTTGTTTTAGAGCAACACACACATTGACATCAAAGGCAAAAAAAGGAGAGAGGAGGAAAACAGCCCACAGTTTTAAAAGTCCAATGTTGCATTTATGTATTTCATTATCCGGCCCAGGAGCAGAGAGGAGGAGGGAGCAGGAGGAGAGAGAGGATGGAGAGGACTGCGACTGATTGTGTTATCACACTGTTTACATTAAACATCCAAAGGCTGAAAGGCCGTGGATGGATTATAGTCACCAGAGAGCACCACAGACTGTGTTCATGCTTTTGTGCTGTTGTGTAATTTGTATGTTGTGGTGACCTGCCCAGTTTTTTCAGAGCTCCACCTGGCTGGTGTCGACCGATGACCCAGATGAACATCTCTTGTCTTCAGACACTGAACCTCATCAACTCTACAGAACCGGTTAACTGGACTCTGAGGAGACAATGACTGATTTATTAACTCATTTACTAACACTTAGTAGTCTGGAGACAGATCATTTGAAACGTAGTCCAGTTTTTAGCTGTAATGTGTGTATCACCCATAGACCCGTGACGTCATCCATTGGTTTAGGGGAGTCTGTTTTGCGATCCTACTACGGGCATTTGAACTGCGCCATCTTGGATTTTAGTGGGAGTCTACTTTCCATATTTGGAGGAGATGCAGGGGTTAGCCGACCGAGAACCCGCCCACTGAACTCGAAGCAACCAGCTAACTGCTGGTAACTGTCTGTGAACCTGTCACTCAACGTAACCACGCCCCAATTTATGTCAGAATTTAAAGCTTAAACAACCCTACAACGGTTGTGGTACAAAAAAATCTGTGCAGTTTCTTGAGACATGTTCGAATATTGCACAAAAATGTATGTCAAACCATAACATCATGAAGTATGCTGCAAAAATCAAATAAGACCCTGCACCATGTTACTACAGTATGGTTACAGGTAAAACAGACAAAAGACCAGAGCAATAGACATGAACCAACTGTGTCATTACACCTTAGAACCCACTGATGTCTGCTCTTGCTGTGTGACTGGTCGGAGGCTGCACTCTCAGCATTTTACAGCAAGTAGTGACTGAGCTAATCAAGTCGCCCTCTCTGCCTCTGTCCATGTTGTAATCATCAGAGACAAACATCAGGAGCCCTCCAATCACTCTCCTTCCTCCCCCTCCACCTCCCTCCATAGTTCCTGGGGTGTTAGGCAGTGTTGAATGGGTTATTACCAGTGTCTCTCCATCCTATCCAGGGTCATTAATATATGTCAGTTCTGTACACACCAACTCCTCACTTCATTTATCCCAGCACGCCTTTCAATTTAATCAAAACTGCAGCGGCGGAACACTGAGAGGCTCACGCACACAAACACACACATACACACACACGCTCATTTACTAATTAGTTCTAAAGATTATATGAGGAACTTCTTGACACTTTTTTTTTCTGTGAAAATTTAATTTAGCGATTGTTACACACAATGATTAATAGAGGGTTTTTATTTTCCATCAGCAGCAGCAACACATTTTACCATCAAGGAACCCTGACTGCAAATCCACCGTGCAGCTGCTGGAACCAACGCTACACTGTAAAAAAAATTAAGTTTCAGTGTTGCTAAATAGCCAGCCTTTGTTTTCTTGCCAGTCTACAAGAAACATTAATAGTTAAGTATTAAAATTGTTCACTCATCTTTACCTTTAGGATAGTTGAGAGAGACAGGAAATTAGGAGGCAGAGAGAGGGGGAATGACATGCAGCAAAGGGCCACCACATTCGGGATTCCAACCAGGGTCGGTTCCAATAGCGTCTGGCTGCCCTGAATGTGTAGCAGCTATATTTTTTGCTGCAACATTTATTAAGTGTGTACACATCTCACATTGGAGAATTTCTATGCACAGTTTCTCTTCAGCCCTTGAAAATGGCAACACTCTACAAAAGCTAATATTTTCATTTAATTCGTTTTTTTTTTTTCTCCAGATCTTGCTACAAGACACATAATTAGTTTGTGCAGTTGTTTATCTTTCTGTTTCGTTGACTCTTCCTCAGTTTTGACCTTTGCCCTTAAATATCTGTGGTGATTCATTTCTTACAGAGGACATGATGAATCCTCCTTCATAAATTCTCATGCTAATTATACTGCAGCAACATTAGCATAGTTTCACAGAGGCTACACCTTGTTTGGGGTGAAATGTGTGCGTGTGTGCACAAGGTAAACAAGTTGCCACTGAGAGGGTACAACATGAATCTGCATATTTCTGTGCATTTATTATCAGTACGTTTAACAATGATTTCAATATTAAAAGAAAGGAAGGGGAAAAAAACTTCATCCTGTCCCTCAGTGTTGTGCAAGGTCACACTTCACAAGAGCCAGCTCACGCAAGTTCACTTCACTCAAATTAAAATGAGCTATAGTTCATGTTCGTAGCTGATAATTTTGGATTTTGAAGTTCACTGTCCTAAAAAATGAACCAGTTCATTTTTATTTCTTCCATTTCTCTCTTTTTTAATGAGCTGTTCTGAGTTTTTTTTTTCCAGTAGAACCTCCTCCTACCCTCCATCTTCTGCCCCCAGTCAATCCTACTTGCCAAACTAAATGAATTACTGTAGTCTACTGTACAATAGGGCTGGGTATCACTAGGTACCCCACGATACGATACTATCACGATATTTTACCCACGATAACGATAATATCACGGTACAGCGATTCTGCGATTATCGATATATTGCAAGAAATTTCATCCACGATACATCACGATATCTGTGTCACTTAAAATCCGAGTTGTATGTACATCAGACGATAGTGATAATTCATGGGACAAACTGAGTCAAAACAATGTAATTCAAATTATCCATGCCATTTTATACAAGTGCAAGTTACAACAACATATTTCAATTGGATTTAGGTCTGAAACATGATTTATTAATTGAAAAAAAAATTTTTTTTTGAATTTTTTTTTTTTTTTTTGGAAAAAAACAAATCGATATTTAAATATTGAATATCGATATCGTATCGCGGTATAAAGTATCGCGATATATTGCCATATCGATATTTTTATGGTACAATCATAGGGAGATGTTGATTTTAAAATACAGGAAAAACTGAAGTGCCAGAAGCTGAGTTGTTTGGTGTTGTTTGCGTGCCACCTTATATTTTCCACCACCTTAGCTGGGTGAAGACCCACCTCTATGCTGCCTCTGATTGGATTTCCCTCATATTCTTCAACAGAACAAACCAAGTCAGATGCCACACTCTACTCTCAGTAGATACTTAACTTGCAGATCAACCATCCTGAACACTCACTAGTATGTGGACATTAGACAGTGATGACAGGTCAATCTGTGTCTTTTGAACCTTTTTTGGTTGATTATATGAGACATGGTATTTTCTCTTCCTTTTTCATCTTCAATGTCTCTAACATATTTTGTCTTTGTTGCTGGTAGCCTTATTCATGAGGATGAGAAATAACTGCAGGTCTGCTCTCCGTCACACTGGAGAATCTTTGCTGCCTGACTAGCTCAGTTGTATAGTGTGATACTCTTAATCTTGTGGTTGTGTGTTCAAGCTCTATGCTGTATGATGTAGTTGTTTGAAATATGGATGCACTTAGCAGTGAAAAACACTTTTAGTATCACCAGAGACACATTAATTGGAACATTTTTATAAAGATCTCGGAGACAATGGCCGATATGTGGTGAGTAGACCATTGGGTCAGTGCATCTCCATAACTGCAGCTCTTGTTGGGTGTTACCAATCTGTATATGGTGTGTAGGTTGGGTAGGTACTGGTTAGTTCCTACTGATTGTGGTCACAGCTTGCTGTTGAATACTTGGTTTGCCCCATGTCCCATGTCCCCATGTTGACCCCTGTCCACTGCTGGAAGTGCATAGAAAACACCAGCATCAGAACTGGACAATGGACCAATGGAAGAAGGTGACACCAGATTTGGTATGAAAATGAAAGTCATGGTCCAGAGCAATCCATAGTCATCTCTGGAAATTATATTAACAGCAATATGGGGAAATGTATCTTTAATATAGTATATACTATTGCAGCAGAAAGACATTTGATAAGGTTGAACAACACAGCGCTATAGCATCAGAAAGCACCAGATTGTATTCCTGTTTCATGTATTGTGTCTGGGTGCAACCTTAGTTGTTGTTTTGTAAGAGGAAGAATTCCTGTGTGTAGGACATTTTATTTTCCTCCGAGGGATTTTTCCAGTGGCTGATGGGTAGAGAGGACAAAGGGATGGGGTGGGAAGCAGAGCAGAGGTTCTCCCTAATCCTCTGCTCAGGTGTCAGATAGAGGTGTTATCTATTATAAATATTAGCTGTGACATGCATCTAACATGCGCTGGTCCCATGTTACATGCTGCCTGCTAAGCCGACACACGGCTGACAACAGCACTGGCCAATCAAAGCAAACGGAGGCTGCAGCAGCAGCTCCCTCGATCAGAGGGACAATCGCATCAATAGGACCTCAGAGGGCTGGGACTACGTTCTGATCGACCATATACTCTCTGGTTCTGTGTCTCGTTCCATCCTCACTCATTTTATGAAAGTGCTGAACAAAAATAACATAATGTTCTCTATTGATATTCATTGAGAGAAACCTTCAGGGATTTAAATTACTTTCTTTGTTTCATGTGGCGACCTTCAGAAATCCCAAAGACCCCCTCTCCACTCTAAGTCTCTCTCTCTCTCTCTCTCTCTGCCTCTCTCTCTCTCTCTCTGCCTCTCTCTCTCTCTCTCCCTCTCCTCTCCCTCTCTCTCTCTCTCTCTGCCTCTCTCTCCCTCCATGAATAAAGCCAGCAGTGGAGGTGTTTTAGTGATTGAGCTCTTATTTGCCCGGCCACGGCGGCTTTCCTTGCACTATCTCATGGCCCAGGGGAGGGATTTAAGCCTGGCTGAGAAAAAATCTAATATTTCTTCAAATACAAATCAAATAGAAAACAGCGGACAGGCTCTTTATCTCTCTCTCTCTCCCTCTCTATCTCTCTCTCTCTGTCTGTGTGTGTGTGTGTGTGTGTGTGTGCTGAAGAAGACGATACAATGCTCACTCTTCGGCCAAGAAAGAGGTCCTTTGCTAAACACTGATTTAGATTTAGAGAGCTGGGGGGCACACACACAAACGCACACACAGGGTTCATTTGATAAAATATGGAGTAAACATAGATGTGTATTTACACAAAATACAACAAATAAATGATATAACTATGTTGTGGATCATGCACACTGTGGTGTTGTGCACAGAACCACAAAAACAAAAAAGATTAATCAAATTTACATAAATATGCTCCTAATGAGTTGAATTGTAACCTGTAACCTGCTTCATAATATTCATTCTGAGACTTTTAGGTTGATAGTAAGGCAGGTAACTCTTCGTGTTACAGAGAGCATCACAAAACAAATACAGACTGATCAACAGTGTTGTGGGTAAGTACTTTAATTACTTTTTTCATGTAACGTGTAACGTAACGCGTTAGTTTCGTGAGTTGAGCAATCAGTAACTTAGTTATTTAAAAAAAAAAAGTAATCCGTTACTTTTCGCCGGATAAGGAAAGGAAAATCCCGACTGCAGCGGCAGCCTGCTTTTTGTCAGACAGTGGACTACTGTGGAACCTGCGGATGTGTCAGCCGAGGTGCACTGCTGTGATGCGTCTGTGCCTTGCTGACCTACGTTGCCTGTGTGTGTGTGCGCGTGTGCGTTTCAATTCGCCAGTGAAAAGGACAAGAGCATAACGGTAAAATGCACACTCTGCGTTGGTGATAAGCTTCTATCGACCGCAAAAAAAATCCATTTCCGATTTAAGGGCCCATAGATCAGCTCCACGTATGGACCTGCTTCTCCAGCAGCAACAAGCAGCCCGGGCCGGCTCTCAGTGCTCGCCCGCTTTCAGCAGCTCCCTCTCGGCGCGCGGCAGCTCAGTTCTCCCCCGGTCCAGCCCCGATCTCTACTCCATAGCTGCCGTAGCAGCAGTGTGATACCAGTACATTTAACCGCATTTTTAACTTTTATTACACACAAGGCAGGAAGTTCACGTCTCGCCAGCCTCCCTCCTCTCCACACGTGAGTCCTCCGTTCAAACTGACAGACAGATCGAGCAGTGAAGCCGCTGAGAGGGATTCACGGCACGGCGATAAAAAAAAAAAAATAAATAAAAAAAAAACCTATGTGGCATATTTGACTGTCTTTCCTGTTATTGTTATCCTGTAGAGCTAATTTGGTTGGATGACTGATGTTATTCATCAGGACTCAGTGCATTTAAAAGAGGCTGTGTGTATCTGTTAAGTTGCAGCATGTGCGAGGCGCTGCAAAAGGCTTTTAATTTTTGGTAACGCATGAGTACTCTAACGCGTTACTTTTATTCATAGGTAACGCAGTAACGTAACTGATTACTTTTAATTGATGGTAACGTTGTAACTTAATTAACTACTTTCCAAAGTAACTATACCCAACACTGCTGATCAAACATAAAGGTGTAGACAGTGTGAAGTTCAATACTCAGACTTTTGGTTTGGTTACTTCTCACTTACTTGTGAAAAGGATCGATCCTTTTCACTGGAGCCTATTTGCTCTGCAGTGTGAGATACAGCCTGACAGAAGGTGTTATTTCACATCACCATCAGATCAGACCTTGTTTGACTCCACAGTGGATGGATGATGAGTTGCAAAATGACCAAGAGAGTTCTGGTAGTTTGGTAGTCCCCTCCTTCTTTGTCATTTTATTAATTACACCACAAACATCCGTCCTATATCTTTGCAGTGTTACAAGCAACACGTTTATATATTCATTAGTCAGCCTTGATCATTAGCCATCATATGTTTTTGTCTTTTAAAATATGATGCTTTTTTCCAACCTCTGTGCAGACACCAATATTTCACTGCATTTAATCAAAGTTGAACCAAAATGATATGATTTCTTATCATGGACAGTTACCATAAATTCAACTTACATGGATGTTTATGTGGTTTCCCCCTGACACTTACCCTCTACCTCTCCCATTTGGTGAATGTACAGTAATTATAAATCAGAACTGCTAGGAGTAATATCCCAAGCTACAAAAGACCCCGGTTGTAAACACAGATTGTCCTGGGATGTAGTGGGAACATTATGGTCAGACATAAGTCATGGCTGTAGATCAGAGCAGGTGATCAATACCACCTCTGAGCACAGAGCCACAATCAAGTAGTTGAAAGCGAGTGGTTTGATTTGAACCTGTTTGAAGTCGGTGCAGCCACACAGGCGTCCACTGCTGCTGGTAGCCACACTGATGTCAGCATCAGGGGCCATGACTGGACAGATGTCTGTCTGTGGGGTGGCTCCAGATGCAGGTTGTGACATCACGCCAGGCACTGAAAGTACCAAGCAGCCTGCACATTCAGGCGTATAGTAGTTGGAGGTGGCTGACTGGTGGGTACATGTGTTACCTCTGCCCATATCCCTCTAAAGTCCAGCTTGTTTTTGCTGGAGAGAAAAGCAACAGGAAAATAAAAAAGCTGCACAGTAACAAAACCTGGGTTTTTAGAAAGTGAAAGCCTTCGTTTCCTCTCATGTTCTCAGTCATCACACCGTCATGCAGTGATGAGTTGTTGTGCAGTGATTATGAGACAATACAGGAGACATACTCTATGTATGACTGTTTGTGTGTTTGGGACTGGGTGTGAGGTCGGTCGGTTAAAGTTGCCAGAGACTGATTCTCTGCCTGTGAACATATGGGCCTGTTCTGATTTGCCTGCCAGGCTTACTGGACCTCCATCACTACAGATGCATGTTGACTGTGTGTGTACGTGCACGTGTGCCGTTGCCACTGAGAGGCTGGTGAATAAATCTGGTCACCATGGCCTGATGAGGATCTCAAAAGGGAAATAAATACATACAGTATATATTTAGTTTAAATCCACTGGCCCAAAACCAAATAATGAAAAGTTTTCAAACTCTCATATTGTATAGAGTGAAATTTCCATGTCGTCTTTGATTATAAAGCAGGTCTATGTTCTATATTAGTACTTTGAAAGTATCAAAGCCTCAGTCCACAGAAAAGTGCAGACAACCTGTATTCAGAAACGCAGAGCCCTAAAGCCAGCTGTCAGGACTTATGTAACTTTGTGATCTCATAACAAAGCTCCACTGATCTCAGCAATGCCCCAAGCCCCGCCCTTTCGGACCCACCATCCAGCCTTGCAATATTTGGTGTGTTTATGTAAAATGTGCTGTATTTATATTCACTCAGTCACTCGGAAAGCAGTCCAGTAAAACTAAACTAAAACTTCACTAAGATTATTTCTGCTAGGTAAAAAAAAAAAAAACTAATATATGATTTTATGGATTAGCTCAAATTTGAAAAACTATTCCTTTTAATTTATGCTGTAAATATGCTCAGGCCAAAAACAAATGTAGCCTAATCGATCTAATCCGAGAGATCTGATAAAAAGAGGATTTGCATTTTCATAAGTAAAGTGTTTAGTGCAGAATTTCCATGGATGAAGGCTCCTGTACAACACCGCAGCCTGTCAGGCTGTAATAAAATACCTGTGTTTATGAGACTGGTGTAAAGAGGAGCTGACCCTCGTAGAGTGACAACACCACCGAGTGACTCATTGGTCCTGATACTGAGTTAGACAGGAGAGTGACAGACAGGTTGCACAGTGTGTTGTGATCAAACAGCTCTTCTTCGCTGTCAGATTGTCTCTGTGGTCTTTAATGGTCTAAATGTGTTTGAAGTGACATGTATTTACACATTTTACAGCACAGCTCTTAATCTGAGTTTGTAATGCAGCTATTGTGCATGCATCTGTCTCACGCAGCACGTGTTTGGTGCATGGTAAGTGCCCCGTGCATTTGGCAGACGGATGCTGCACATCCTGATCAGGTTCACTGGAAAACACTGAGAACATGCAGGCATCGTTAAATCTTTAAAAATGTCCTTTAGTGCTTTAGATCCTACGTACCAGTGTTAGAGCTTTCATCTTAGTACCAGAAAATAGCACAGAGAAATTCATCAGTATGCCATGTGCCGAGATCTTGGTGATTTAGTGAGTGTCCGTGCCCTCTGCCACTGACCGGACAGTAAGTTAACACAGTTAATTAAAAGGAATGTGTTTGAACCATCCACTCCTGTCTCACTGACCTTTATGCCACATCTTTCCTGTGGAGCAATCCATACTCCAGCAGAGCAGGGTTATATACTGAGGTGTTGGAGGCTTCTGTCTAGATAATACAACAGCTTCTTCCATGTGGGACTCCCTGTTCACTCACAAGTCAACAATGTCAGACATAGCTGGTGGACCATGTGAATCCAAAGGCTAAAGTTCACTGCGGTCACCACAGGTCCAGGTGCGTCAGGCACTTTTACACCAGCCAACCACTCGGATTAAGTACTATTATGAATGAATGTGTAAAGAACAGCCATAGTAACTCATTCACACATCTGCCTGGGTGCACACAGTGTGAGAGGAGCAGCATGAAAATAAATGAGGTCTAAATAACTCGCTCTGGCCCAATTTAACCTGTAGTTGGAGGCGTTCGTCTGCTCCGTTTCCTCTCTCTCCAGTCTGTTTTTAATGCTCGTTTAAAAACAGGGACCTTTCTGGGGACATTCAAAGAAGTCGTCTTGGTCAACCTAATGTGAACAGCAGCTGAGTGCATATTGCATCCACAGTGAATGTGAGTGTAGCCTTGTGCTGTCTGGCCAGTGAAATGTGCCTCCCAATGTCTGCAGACAACAAAAGGTTTATCTGTCCGTCTGTTGTCTGGAGACAGTGGAACTCTGTGTGGAGGTGGAGAGTCTCCGGTCAGAGCTGAGTCTTGAACTCTGACCCTCCTCTATAATCTGCTTCTAACATATGAGAGAGCCAAACATGCTGCATCAACAAATCCATCATTCACAAGTTGTGCTCTGTCAGTCTGATCGTGGTGGTACGTCACTGACAGCGGCCTGGACAAGTGGAGCGGGCCGACTTGGGATGGGGGGGGGTTGATTGACAGGAGGATGAGCAGTTGTTGTTTATCTGTGGAAGGTGATCAGGTTGAATGCAGATGGTCGGGGTTGATGGAAAGTTTGCTGCAGCTTCAGTCTGAGGCCAGAGGCAAAGAGAGGATGTAGAGGAGAACACCCCCACCCCCTCCTCCTTTCCCACTGTCCTCTAGCAGCAGATAGTGCTTGCTCATCATTAAGTCAGTTGATTGTTAATTGTTGAAGTCTGTTTCACTGGGAGGACGAGAGGCTCTGCTCTGATCCACACTGCTTAGCAGGGCAGCATTCTCACGTCCTTCACTGCCCCTCTCTCTTTTGTTTCCTGTGGTGCTCATTCAAAGAAATGATCCCCTCTCTCTGGCTCTCTCTCTTTCTCTGTTTCGATGTCTCTCAACAGAGTGAACCGAGTTCATACAGCACGACTCATGTCTGTGCAGTTGATTTCTATCAATCAATAACATTATAGATGATATTGTACATTGGTTAATCAAAGTGTGATGAGACACGAGCACCATGAGCAGTCAGTGGACGAGACAACAGTTTATCCAAATTATATAAACATTTGAGGTCAAAATGAAAATAAATGTGAAGGGAGACTTGGTTTAGATTATTATTAAGTAACTTGCATACAAATGAAACATCACTAATATATTGTACAAAAAATAGATATATATAATTACCACAAAATCCATCCATAAAGTTATATGTAAAAAAAAAGAAAAGAAAAAAAAGAGTAATATACAAGTTACAACAGGAGAGAAAGATGAGAGCAGTGACAGATCTGTGTGTGTGTGTGTGTGTGTGTGTGTGTGTGTGTGTGTGTGTGTGTGTGTGTGTGTGTGTGTGTGTGTGTGTGTGTGTGTGTGTGTGTGTGTGTGTGTGTGTGTGTGTGTGTGTGTGTGTGTGTGTGTGTGTGTGTGTGTGTGTGTGTGTGTGTGTGTGTGTGTGTGTGTGTGTGTGTGTGTGTAAGGGCTGGCAGCAGCCATGGTGAAGGTCCTGTCAGCTCAGGTGTAGAGCTTTGTCTTGAATGGATGGGTGGGCAGGATGTTGGTGTAATTAGAGTAAGGTGATGGAGGTGGGTGAGGTCAGAATCCGTCTGGTTATAGAGTTTTATGGGTGAAACCTAGAAAGAGGTTTTCTTGCAGTTGAGTTTTAAACACAGTCCGTACAATATTCTCTTCACTTCTAGTAAATCTGCAGTGTCAACATTAAAATACAGCATGAATGATTCCATTCGTGTTGCTCAGGTTTTGTTTTTACCATATTATTCCTAATGAAGTTTGATCCAAACGATCATGAGACACGTGAACATAAACAGATAATAACTAGTGACCAGTTGCATGTAGCTGTATTGAAACACTGTAGAAGAAATGAGCTGGTGCCTGTGATTTCTGCTCTTATCCCACCACCTAGTGGTCAGAGAGCTTCACTACAACTATGGTGACCATTGTTTCCTTTTAACAATAATCTAGCAAAAAACACTAAACATATCTCGACTTATTTTGTATTACATGTGTTGTAATGTTTATCATGTTGCAATCTCTCTGTAGACTTATACTGAAATGGTATCTGAGTTTACCATTCTCTGTGTGATACATCATCATGCATACGTTTGTCTCATTTCTTTAGTTACACTTAATATCAGTTGTTTTTGTTCTTATTTCTTTTATATTATCATTTGAAGTCAGATCTGTTACATAATCGTCTTCCACTTCCAACTGAAATGAGCCAAATGAAAGATTTAAAGTAGTTTGAAAGTTTCAAAGACATGAAGCAACATGTGGCTGAATGCATCACTGTTCCACTGAAGGTTACTGTCCAGATTTTAGTGTAGTTTTGTGTAGTGTACTGTAGAGTAGTGTTGTGTAGACTGAGTTATGTAGTGTAGTGTTGTATAGTACAGTGGAGTGTAGCATACATGCATTGTGTAATGTAGGTTTTAGTGTAGTGTAAGGGCTATGTACTGTTGTGTAGTGTTGCTTTTGTAATATATACAGTAGTGTAATGTAGGGCAGTCTACTGTAGTGTAGTGTTTTGTGAGCTATGGTGTGTGTAGTGTTGTATTGTGTGCTGTGGTGTAGTGTGCAGTATTTGGCAGCAGGGTGTGTGAGCTGCCAACAGATGGCAGTATAAACCTACAGGTCAGTCAGGATGAGTCCTGAGGAGCCACCGCAGCACACATCCACATCCACATCCACTCACACATAAATACAGTCCCACTGACCAATTTCTCTTTTATGGTGTAGACACACTCTTTATGGGTGTAAGTTTGTTCATTCAGGCCTAACAAGGCCGGCTGTATAAATGACATACACACTGAAGACGACTCAAGCTCACTCACAGGTACAGAGGGGCACTGCTGCTTCATCCCATCACAGTCACGTTTAATGTGTGGTTTAATTTGTATGTTTAATATAGACACACTAACAACATGGGTTAGAATTAGTTTCTTTATTTAGTGGATGATAATTGTAATGGATGGTGTGCACTGCACTGCTGTTAAAAAGCACATCTGATCAACTTCAACATGTTATTGGCTGCATTTGTTGTTAAAAAAAATAAATAAAAAGATTTAACTGCTCAAGATTTTCCTGGAGGATTTCCTGTTTATGTTTATGAAACACAGAAAATATTAATTAACCTACTGTGTCTGTGCATGTGTGTTAACTTGCACACACACTCTCCAATCAGCCCATGCACAGAGGCACAGCTGTACAGGAGAAATAAGACTCAATAAGAATAAAATCCCAGCAAGTTTAAAAACGCTGCATTTATTTCCATTATTAATTATAGTCATTACCGCTGTCTCCTCCCGCTGAGGAGGGGGAGGAGGAGGGAGGAGACGAGGGTGAGTAAGAGGAGAAAAAGAAGAGCAAGGTGGATGAGCAGTGAGAGAGCAGAGGGATCACAGAATAAGAAAGACAGAGATAAAAGATGAGAGGATGATAGAAAGTTTAGCTTGGCATCGTTTTGCTGCTCTCCACGTTTACACTTGCTGTTTCAGACACCTGCTGTCTGACGGCTCTTTCCTGGGAAACACTCACACACTGCAGAGGAGTTATGGAGATCACCAGCACGGCTTAACAGATGGAAGAGCGCCAGAAACACAACAAAAAAACTCAATATTTAAACACAGCATCAAACTGAATCCACTTTTATTCCAAAGACAACGTCTTTGATCAGTGGTGTGGTTGTTACAACAAACTGAACATGTAACTACAGTTCTGTTAGTGTAGAGAGTGAGGGCGATATATAGGGATGTCTGCATCATGTGTGTGTTAATGCATTGTATAGTTTTATTTTAACAGGGCTTGGTCAAGTTAAAACACAGTGATAACTCAGCTCAGGAGACTGATGGACATGTCATCTCTTTTTTTCTTTTTTCTCTCCATCTGGCCTCCATAGTTACATTTCATGGATGTTAAGTAATGTCAGTGCTGCGTTCAGGTGATTGGTCATGTGTGCCTTCACAGACCTGAAGGTGTCAGCACGCTGGATCACAGAGAAACAGAGCAATCATCTGACCTGCCCGGTGTGTGACATCTCCCCACACACACACACTGAAGCTGCGCTGTCGGAGCACCGTGCCAGGATGCTGGAGCAGAGACAGAGAGGCCACAGTGTTATATACTGTCCTGTATACTGTATATAAACAGAAAATATAAAAGCAGGATGGTAATAACTCAGGGATATGATTGGTTGAAAGTGTGTTTACACAGTTCATTGAAGTTGCCGCAAGAAAGAGGTGATAACATCACATTTGTGCACTTAACTCTTGTGTCACGCCCTCTGACCTCCAACATTAATGGTTAAGATTTTGATTATGATAAGCCTCATTTCTATCTGCTGCATTGCATATAATATTTTGAATTTGCATTGTATTTGCAGTGGATTCAGTCTAGTTTCCTGTGCAGGATTCACACTGCTGAAGACAAAAGCCGGTGCATGTATTCACTCCGCATCATCCATGGACTTGAGGCAGCTGCTGATGATAACAGTTATGTACCTGATGGATCCTTCATGGGTTTTATTTATAAATCTAATACACATTCAAATAAAATAATTGACTTTGCAGAAGACACTGTATCTCCTCCAATATTGAATGCGCTGGATAAATACAGTTGCTCTTACACCAAGATATCTTAAATCAGACAGTTTCTCTCCCTCCACGTGTGTGTGTGTGTGTGTGTGTGTGTGTGTGTGTGTGTGTGTCTCCCTTCGGCACACACACCTCATGTTTTTCTTTCACCACATCAGTGCAGCCTGTGTAGCAGAGCTGAGAAAAGCTGACGACAGTAAATGACTTGGGCCTGACTCAGGCCTGTGATAGAAACAAAGGCTACAAAACATGGTAAATTTTTAATCCCTTTAGTGTGTGTTGTGTATACAGAGTGTATATGTGTGTGTGCATAGCGAGGGTTTTGGTGCCTGAGCTCAGCAGTCTAGCCATCAGTTTAGTCTCTGGTCTGGAGATGAATTTGAAGAAACACGCAGTATGGGGCCACAGCGGCGCTCTCCTCCGCCTCCCCAGCCTCACTGCTGTTTGACACTTAATTAAAGCTTTCATTAGCTCCCTGTGAAGTGCCGAATGGCCATCTCTCACTTACTAGCCATTGTCTTTCTTTGCACCCCTGATTATGTGATGCTGTGTAATTGTTGCCATGTGTTACCTGTGTGAAAGGCCTCCACTGGCACACAGACAGAAATCTCAAAAAAAAAGAAAAAAGCTGTCCGTTTCATTTCTCACACTGTCAGTGTGCGACTCACACTGTGCTGGAGGTTTGTACTTTTTAATGATTCCCTTTTTTTACGCAGCAGAGAAAAAAATACACAAATAAGACAAGTTGTTTTTAACTTGTTTGGCCTACGTGCTGACTTCAACAGAGAAAGTTAAGTTTTACTTGAAAAGCTTTGTGGAGTTCTAGATGCTGTTTTCTTTTTATAGATCTTTTTTTTTAACTTATTCCTTTTCTGCCTTTTCACCAAACTTCCCTGTGTGTTGATGCAGTGCTGCAGATAAATAAATGGGGGTGCCATAACCAGACACCAATAACCCTGGCGAATGGAAACCCAAACATACATCTGCACAAGTGCATAGTTATACATAATGAGACGTGTTCTGAAACCGTTATTAGACAAAGGCTGACGATCACGACTTGTTATGCAGAGCCATGTGAAATGACAGATCTGAGGAAAAGCCCATTTTCTCACACTTGTCTGTTTGTTGTGTGTTTTACATCTTGCAGCCATTGTGGGGGCAGATCGGCAGCGGCACGAGAACACCGCTGTGAACATCCTCTTCTCACATGTTCATAAAAATCCCCATTATTCCGGGGCATTTTTGAGCCCTCGGGAGAGAACAATGGAGGGGTTTCTCCATTGTGGACCCTTAAATTAGCGCCGTGATGTATTTATGGCAGCCCTGTGCGACATTAACGTTTTGGGAGGGAAAATGATGGCACATTCGGCTGTGGTGTAAAGGCCCTGTAAATCTGGTGGCTTGCACTTAGCATGCTTTATTACGCTGGCTGTTGAACCTCTCATCAGCATCATCTTCCTCCAAGCCCGCTCTCTTTCTTCCTCCTTTCTCTTTAATTCTCTCCCTCCATCATTTTCCATTCTGCTTGTTCAGCCCATTTTCCTGTCAGCCCCCCACATCCCTCTGTCTCTTTGCTCTGCTCTATGATTTTATCCTCTTTTGTTTTCATTTCCACCCTTCCTCATCAACCCCTGGTCATCACAATTCTCTCTATTTTTGTTCCTGTTTGCTCTTATACCACAGATCCTATTTCTCCTCGAGATGGAAGTGAAGGTTTTTTTAAGGTGGTTGCCAGGGTTCCTGAAGTAAAGTCCTGCTACTTTCTTTCAGTGGTAGTGGAGGGAGAGGTACAGTAGAGCACTTCAAGCCTGGGATGGACATGAACCAGTCCTGGCTGCATCATCAGTCCATGAGATGGATTTCTGAATAAGTAGAAGTAAGAGGGGTCATTGCCAATTCTACAAGCCTGTGTATAAAAAAAGAAAATATAGCAATCATTTCTACAAACAAGGGCTTCTTCAGTTTATTCACCTTGTTGCAGTGATATAAATGCATCTACAGGATGTGGTGATACGCTCCATTTTTGATCTTTGGATCAAAATGTTAAGAGACATGTCCGTGTCTAAACCTGAGACCTGAACTTGGCCTTTAACTGCTTCTTTCGGGGCCCAAGTTAATCTGTCATATGGCCCCAAGTCAGGATGTCATTCTTGGGCCCTTTAGTGGTACTTGCATGCACTGACTACTCTCTTGCTGTCTCTAGCTCAAATCCTGAGGCCCAATCTATCCCAAGATCTGTTGTGCCGGTAATGGAAATGATATGACAGTGAACAATGTTGGCAGAGAGAACTGAGGATAAATACTTGGTTTCAGCTCAGTTGAATATTGTCATAAGTTTTTAGTGAAAGCATCAGAGTTGCTAGATGACAGGAGTGTTGATATGTGACACAACCCAGAGCGGGGCAGGCACAAGGCACAGTGAATCCTCTGTAGGCTGCATGCGTTTGATGGTCTATGACGTCACATCGTCCAAGGCTGCAGCCCCTGAATTGAGAGCATATACTGTAGGTTAACACATATATGAATCTTCTGCTGTCAACCAGGTCTCCGATGTGGGTTTGTTCATCGCAGGCATACACTCACCCACCTGTCACTCAAAGCAGCCACACCTTCAATTATGCAGAACTTTAAGCTGTGATGAAATTTAAATGTGTGAGTGAAGGGGGAAATTACCTATATGGACCATAACTGATTTGGGGATGGACACACACAGTGTCTCACTGACTCATTTACACCTGACATGGACACACATGAGTGAGAGAAAAGAGAGAAATAAGCAGAGCTAAAACCAAGCAAAGTCTCCAGAGCTCCTATTAGCAGCCGTTTGCCAAAGTGATCTGACAGACATGATGATGTCATTATTCATATTTGAGATAAGTGAAACTGATGAGCTTCAGATAAAGTGTGCTATCCAGAAGAGTGTCATGTTTACAGCCTCCTCCAAAAGTAAAAATATCACAATTCGACACTCTACACTACAGCATGAATCATTTACAACTGTTGTTAATGTATTTATAAGCCTGCATGTGTAACATTTGAAGCCCAGTGTCAAACCTCAGTATCTCCATGTCCTGAAATTCAGAAACTTAATGTTTGTTTGGCTCACAGATTAATTCTTGCCTCTGGAAAGTGGAAAACCTTCCTGCCTGTGAGACATGAGCTGGTTCATCATCATGTGTCAGGACTGTGTGTGTGTGTGTGTGTCTGTGTGTGTCTGTGTGTGTCTGTGTCTGTGTGTGTGTGAGAGAGAGAGGGAATATGTGCATAAATGTGTGCGCTGGTGGATGAGTGGTTATGCCAGCAATCATTTCAACTAAAGGTCAAGTTTGTAATTAGATCAAAGTGCTGTTGGTTTTGTGTGTGTGTGCATGCAGGGTGTGTGTGTGTCTGTGTGTGTGTTTGAGCAGCACCAGTCACAGTGACTGAATGACACCCTTCCCCACTGCTGGTTACGAGGACGGCCTCCACTACAAACAGCTGTCAGGACCATGATGAATGAGAAATGAGAGGTTTCCCTTGTATCCACGACACACACACACACACACACACGCGCAGGGTTGGGAAGAGGAACCCGCATCCTGCTGTTATTATCTCAACATTATTCAAATGGAGGATGAATGGTAGATGGGGAAACACGACGCAGAGAGACAGTGAAGGGAAAAAAACCCATTTGTTTAGTGTTGAGTTTTCTCCCTCACTCTGGCAGAGAGCAAATCTACATGCGTTAAGGAAAAATAATGAGTTAAATAGAAGCGGGGAGGAGTGTGAATATCTTAAACACTGCTCGCTGCTGTGGCCCCTTTACTGAAATGACATTTTGCTTCCCTAAGCATGTAAATAAGGGATGGAGACAAGCCGAAGCAGATGCAAACGGGATGATGATGAAGCCCATGAAACCAAGATATGTGTATGCATGATGACTATGTGCCTGTGTGTGTGTGTTGTTTCTTGTTTTCATATGCCGATGGGATTTCTAACCTGAATGCACATTGACCCCCGGGGACTCGTGTCACAGTGGGTTAAGACCTGGTTTTAGGGTCCAGGTGATGGTTAAGGGGCTGTGCATTATGTCAATGAGGGTCCCCACGGGGACAGTGAAACAAACATTTATGTGCATGTGTGTGCAGATGGCTGCCTGCATCTCTCCCCCACTGTCCCACCCATGACAGACACAGGATGACTGATCTTGCATTTTTCAGCCGAGAACCTCACATTCAGCTAACACCGCACACACACACACACACACACACACACACACACACACACACACACACACACACACACACACACACACACACACACACGTGCAGCAACTGACATCAGCAGATGGTAATCTGTTCTCTTTAATTACAGTAGCTTTTTATCCATCAACGCTGTTTTTATGCGCTCTAAATTTATGACCAGAAAGAGAATAAGACTGATGCTTTTTTTTTATACTTGTTTTGTCTTATTGTGAAGAATTAGACAAAAATACTGAAAATCAAAGACACATTCTTTCAACAATTTTGGAATACCCTCTCATCTCCAAGCCCATTGGTTCCACTGAAGATGTAAATCTTTAAAGGAGACATATTCTGCCCCCTTTCCACAAATTAAAATAGTTCCCAGGTGTCTTAAAGACATGACTGTGACATGCTTTGGTCAAAATACCCTAAGGATCAAACATCACAGCTCTTTTCATCCTCTCAAAACAGCCGTGTTCAGAAAGGCTGGTTTCAGTGCCTGTCTCTTTAAATGCAAATTAACCACTGCTCGCCCTTCTACTGGTACCAAGTAGGGGTGGGGTTATGCAAATTCAAAAGCTAGTTACATCACTGGAAGAAATCTGAGGGAACAGCTCATAAAACCACATGGATTTCAATTTAGGGAGCCTACAAATTACAGATTTTTTTGTCAATTCTCACATTTTGGAGGCCAAAAGGCAAGACAAACACCCAGATCTATGTTAAAGAGCCTTCAAAAAGTGTTAATTCCATAATATGTCCCCTTTAAATATAACACATAGTTTCATTTTTTTGTACTTTAGCTTTTAGAAAAGTCTAACAGGATGAGAAAGTGCCGCTCCAGCCTGTTGAGAGCACCGGGTCATTGCCGGGGGGCCTGAAGGTCAGTTTGTCCTGCACTCTGAGCAGTGAGCACTTGACCAACCATGATAAAACAAGCAGGAAGATGTTGATAACCTCTTGCATCACCTCACATGAGTATTGGGCCAATTCACTGAACTGCTGTGGCTGCAGAGTTTGTCCACTCCACTGCAGCCGCAGCACAGCTCCTGCTTCCCTTTGATAATGGTCATCGATAATAACAATTATCCATTGTTGATGGTCAGCCGGAAAAGTGAGTGGAAGTGGAAAAGTTCACCCTCGAGTAGGAAGACAGAGATGGAGCTCACTGGAAAGCTACTGCACACATATTGTGTTAAAGGTCCCATACAGTCTAAAGGTCTTGGATTATAAACTAGCTTTAGGTTCTATAAGAATACAGTCGTTTCAGTTCACAGAGAAATGCACACAGCCTGTATTCAGACACTTAAAACCCTCAGGAAGTCTGTGACTTTGTGATGTCATAAGAAAGCAGAATTTTGAACCTGATATCTGGTATTTTTTTATTTGATCACTCAGAAAACAATCAGCCCATCAGAAGAGAAACTCAGAGCCTCCTCTCTTCTGATTGGCTGACACTGATCTATGTTAGCCTGAGGGAGGAGATGCAAAATTACACAACATAAGACTCCTCTTTCTCCATCTTTACATCCAGTATACACTCAAATGCATCATCATTTTGTCATGAGGATAATTTTCCTCCCAGATGAACACTAATAATAATCTACACCGTGTGTTTTGATGTTAAAGAAAGAACTTGTCCGCATTGTGTCCACATACTCTAATGTGAATCTCCTGTGCGCGGGTGTGATGTGTAGATCCCTGACTGTAAGGCACAGTCCACCTTTTAATAGTGAAAAATCATTTCTACAGAGAGGTACCCTACTGTAACAGCAAGGTGCAGATTGTAAACACACTGAATGTCTATTGATGACCAACAAAGGCCCTAAAAAATGATTTAACATCATAAAAATGACAAGAAACACACTGTGAACCTGGTGAATAGCAGCTCTACAGATGTTGAAGTTAGAATAAGTTGCTGTGGCTGACCATCTATGCCTAATGGAGGGAATAAACTTCTCCTCCTGGCTTAGTGCCTCTCTCTCTCTCCAGCTCTCTGTCTTCACGCACTTTGCTTGCTCTCTCTGGCGATCCAGAGGAAGACAGAGAGAACATTAACTATTGATAATCTGTGGAACAGCATCACATTCAGAAATAAAATTGCTGTCTAAATGTATTCAGAGTCTGCTCGTAAAACTGTAATTATACACATTACTTTGAATATGAAATGCTGGCTGACAGTTATTGTCAGGGGCTAATAAAAGCCATGCATCTCCTCGGCTGTTGAGTGCGACACACAGGCTAAGCGCCTTTCAATATGGTCTTAACACCAGGCTTGTTCCCAGCCTTAGTCTCACCTAACGTATTATACATACTTCACTCTGTCTCCACTTGTTGGCATTGTGATCGTTGTAAGGTGATCACTGGCAGTGCGTCATATGATTGTGTGTCCATGGCTTGACCTGCAGTGGAACAAACAAAGCTGTGCGGTAGAATACATTAGTAGGATAATAAACACATGATATACGCATGATAAATAAAGTGTAGTTTATTTGTAATAAGATACAGAAAAAATCATCGTGGACAGATTTCCGAGGCACAGACAAGGAGAGCAGATGGTCTCGATCAATAACTTCAGTATTACACCACTACTTTTTGTGGATGGTGTGTTTTTACTGGCTTCATTAGTCTGTGACCTCCAGTATTTCCACATGAAAAGGGAGAAGAAGCTCCTTCCCATTGAAATGAGGCAGTGTAGCTGGTTGATCATCTGATTAAAAAGCCTCCTGATCATCTGCCTGTGGTGTTACTCCAGTCAAATCCATCTCTAGACCTATAGGATACACTGTAACGATTACAAATCCCACCTGATGTAGAAGTTCTTCTGGATACATCAGGACGTCCTGGACTGAACAGCTAGGCAGGTTGCATCTAGGCTACTTTGTGTAGCCTGGATCAGGAGCCAGGTATTGATGGATGAGTCACGGCGGCCTGCAGATGCAGCTGAGCTCTGGTATTGTTACCACAAGTTCAGAACTTTTAAAAATCTTTCTTTCTGCATGTAGTTGAGTTTGAGTTGCTCTATTTTTACAGTCATATAACACATTACAATTATTCTTTGTCATGTCACGTCACGGTTAGCACTATTTGCTGCCACATCAACTCAGTTTCCCCACAGGGATCATTAAAGTAATTGTATCTTGTCTTAACCTGACATCATTGTAATTGTCCCAATTTGCTAAAGCCTTTACTCATCTGGCAACACATGTGGGATAAAAATAACCTGAACAATATTCTGCTAATGTTAGTCGACTTTGTTGCTCTGTGTATGTACCTCTAAAATGTGCATGAGCTTCTAAATGTGAGTCATGGCTACAGGCTTCATGCCTTTGAACGGGTTGATCACAGCTAATAGATGTATTAAATAAAGCTATAAGATGGAGCTAGATAGAGCCTAGAGGAGGAATAATTGAAAATCAAAGGAGGACATTGTTAATTTGATTAGGCAGCACTGGATTGTTCCTGATTCAATGAGATTTCATTATGACATGCAATTAAATAGAGCTGCTGAGGAAGAAGGGTGGGGAGGTGCAGAGGAGAGGTGACATGAGATGGTGATGAGGGGGGCAGCTGAAGACAGGAGAAAAGTCAGATTGAAAAGGGAGGAGAGGAAAACACAAAGGAGGAGGGATGTGACATGATACAAGATTTTTGAGACAATGCCGAACCTGATATTTTAGAGTGTAGACCTGATAACATAGCAGCTGATATGCATCATTTCAGATAAACAAACACAGGATGGGATTTTAGTTATGGCGGTGTGTGTCGCAGTGTGTGGTTGATGTGCACGCAGAGACTCTAAACTCAGTTATTTTTTGTAGTTATAATTTACAGATGTCCCCTTAACAACTCAAATGCAGGTTCTCAGTAGATGCTTCGATTTACTCATGCTCCCTAAACACCTCACCTGCAGGCTCTCAGTAGATGCTACAATTTAATGATGCTCCCTAAACGCCTCACCTGCAGGCTCTCTGTATAAATGCTACAACTTAACGATGTTCCTTGAACATCTCACATATAGACGCTCAGCTGATGCAGGTAGGGCAGCTGTGCACAGAGGCCTCCAGGCCCCACTCAGACTCCAGACAGGTGTGTGGCCAGGTGAACAGAGTGAAACATTACATTTCCCTGAGATAAAAGATGCGTTTAGCTACATGGTCACATCTTAATCTACCTGCACAATGTGCCCAGTTGGAAATCCTATATGCAAAATGCTGCACATAATACTGTATAAGTCAACATTTTCAATCAACATTTTCAATCACAAGTAATATTATTAGTTGGAAACACTTTAATTGTATTATTTTGCAAATGTCAAATTAACAGTAATTTTTTATATTACTGGCTTTCCAAGAAAAAATATAGTTGATAATCAACCCAGACTGTTGTACTTCCTTTATGTATTTATTTTAATAAATACTGCTTTTGCAAATTATCAACTGCTATTACAAGTAATAAATCAAAAGCAAGTTCATAAAAGTCCAACGCACACTCTCTTAAGCATCTGATCGTACCAAGTCTTCCAAAGAAAACTCTGAAAAACAGAAAGTATTGTCTGAACATTTTGAGTGTGTTTGCAGTGGAATAGGGAAAGAAGAATAAAACAAAGTAATGTACCAACAGAGACTCTGAATTCATTAACAGAAAGTCTAAGGTCACACAATCATGGCCTCACTTGTTTGTGCTGAACGAGGAGCAGGAACAAACGGAAATAGCCATTTTATAAGAGTACTGTGGTTTGTTCTGTTGGTCAGCTGCACTGTTAAAATATTGATCTACTGTTTTTCAACCCAGAGCTTATGAAAATATTGATATCCATTATTTATAATAACACAGTCCACAGCATGTGGAGTTTGGGGTGGATGGACAACAAAACTTTGGTTTTCAATACTGCTAGTGATTGTAGCTGTCAACCTTTGTCTTTGTGAACCATGATCACAAACGTTCCAAACCCACCATGTAGTGGTTTATATTGTAACCGTGACAGCACTTCCATAACTAAAACTTAGTTTGTTTGTTTCTAAAAACAACCATATCTTCACTTTTTCATTGTATGAACAGACTTATTTTTCAACAGTGGTTTGGAGAAAAAAGATTTAGGCTACATATTGCACAGTGGTCTTCATGTCATATAGTACGTAATGGGAAAGGACCTGCTGGAGGACACATAGTGGAAGAGTCCAGATGGTCCTGACAGACAGACAGTGTGAGGGGAGATGGAGGGATGTAGAGATGAGGGGCTGTGGGGATGGAGCCGGTTTGTTCTCACCTCCATAAAACAGCAGACAGTGGAAGACAGCTGCAGGGCTGCCTCAGGCTCATTGATTGTGTGTGTGTTTGTGTATGTTGCATATATAGTTTGCATTTGGCTATGTTCAAACATATGCCTGTGTACTTGCACGTTCATATTTGAACTAAACATTAAATAGCCATACTGTGTGTCTGTTATGTAGGTATTTCATATCTCCCATAAGACTTTTGTGTAACACAGCTAGCTCACTAAACCAAGTACAGTCCAAGAGTTTACATGATTCCACTTTAAACAAGTTCAATCAAACACAATCAAAGTGGCTGTTGACACAGAGGTCGTGGTGGCAGGGAGGGGTGTGGACAGTTACAGGATTCATTCACATCTGATTTCTTCTTCCTCTTTCTTCATCAGCCTTGCATTCAGACCAAAGCAATTTCCAACATGGAGCTTCCTCAACATGGATTCCAGGGTGAATATTTCTCAAAACACCAGCTTGATGTTTCAATGTGTATGAGGAAGCAAGGGTGTCTGTTAGACTGCTGGTCAGTGCTGCAGGTTATGTTGCTATTGTATATAGAGCAAACGTGTCTGTGTTCAGAGCAGGTTGGGGTCGATGGGTGGATTAACTAAAGGTAGGAACTTCACCCTGGAGAGTGGCGTTGGATTCCTGTGTGACGGAAACAGTTTATGTTGTTTGTGTCGACTCATTTTTACATGTTGGGATGTGCATGCAACAGCTGTCTTCACTCAGTCTGATGTTTTTGTGGTGCTCAAATTTCGTGTTTGTCCATGTGCTCTGTTGTGACAATAATGCAGGTGAAAGAGGTTGTTAGACCCCTGTAACTACCGTCAATACTGTTTTCTGAATTATAAGGTAATATGTCTTTGATGACCATTATTACAGACTGTGGCTCTTTATGGTTATTTTGTTAATATTCCATTTTCAGAGGTGGAATCACACTGGTTTGATGTGGCAGCTACCCACGGTTCTGCATATTGCATCTACCTGTTCCTCTCCAGACATGTTTAAACTATGTTAAACTTCTCTGCTATGATTAATATTTAGTTAAACATGGTTTTCCAACATAAAAAAGGGTTCAGATGGGAGATGTAGATCATTTGTTATGCCCCATCCACCACCACCTACAGCTTGGGACTAATTGTGATGTTAGATGAATGACTTGTGGGAGAGTGGAGGCTCTCTGCCTTCCACACCGCTGCTGAAAACCAAACCTGCGATCAGAGCCCCAGACCCGGTGTCACAGCTCTCGTCTCGTGGTACAGCGAGTCCACGAGCTGTAAACCGTAATCTCTTGTTTATGACAGATATGACTACACAAATACACACATTGTAACATGTATATGGTAATCCATCGATCCGCTGATTGATTATCAAAGGCTTCATTGAAAACAAATGCACACAGCCAGAGGAGGGTCATAAAAACAGCGGAGAAGTGACCGAACTTGCAGATTTGCTAATTGATGCAATTTATAAATGGATAGAAGTCATATTTTGATCAAATTAATTATTTCACTCATAAGCCGTGTAATAGGACAATAGAGTTAGTCTGTTGTTATGGAGAAGTAAAGACTGAGACATCTTCATGGTAGCCCATACAGTCTGTGATCATAGCTGTGCCTCGGTCCCCGGTAGGTCCTCAAGATGGCGCTGCATGATTTGGCAGTTTGACTGACAGACATCCAACCAAAGTTGTCTGAGACTAATTTGATTGGTAGGCCCCTGCTCCTTACACAAATGACCATATTTTATCATCGATATGTCAGATCACTTATGTCACTGATTAACGTCTAATACTTACCAGATTATAATTTTGCCAAAATCTTTCCAAAAATGAGCCGCCTGGGAAGGTTTAATAATTTTCCCCTGATACTATATGTTATGTCTTATATATAAAACACACCATATGGATATTATAATGGTCAAACACAGTGTCTTTGAAGCAGCTATGTGAAGTGGATTCCCTCTAGGAGAGAATACTTGATACTCAGTAGGATGCGTCTGTTCTGTGGTCCAGAGACTTTGACAGACAACAGGACAAACATGAGAAGTACAGACAGAGTAAAACAAAGAGGAAGAGCACTAACAGAGACGGGAAAAAGGGGAAAACCAAGCTAGTGTTGTGACAATATCTTAAATAGGCGCCCGGAGACTTCAACCATTCTTGCCAAATAGATCCCTGATGTCCTGCATTACCTCTGCTTCCTCACTGCAGAGAGAGCATCCATTAATTAATATGGCTCAGTATTAAAGTTTTCAAACAATGAAAAAGGACACAAAGGGGGATTTAAGGAATGAGTGTTTGCAGTAAGGACAAATTAATGAAAACGTCGACCTCTGGAGGATAGAAATTCAATTTATAATTTGTCTCTATCAAGCCGCTGTTGCGCTGTAACTTTTCCCCACAGCATCTCTGTGTTTGCCATGTTGTTTGACCACTGAGGATAGCAGAGAGGGGGTTTAAGGGATGGCTGCGTAAAAAGATGATGGCTTGGGGGATGAGAAAACGTAACTAACAGAGGAAAAGGCCATCGCTCTGTTTTTTCGGATGCCTCAGAGACAAATGTGTGGCTAATTATTTTAATCTGATATAATTGGAACAGTGACTCACAAAAGCATGTTAGACTTAAAGGCTTTCAGAGCATTTCACTCTTAAGAATACCACACTGTTGTTTGATACTTTTAATTTATATCCTCGACCAGCTGGAGACTGAAAAGGTGCTTCTCATGAATGTGTCACAGCGGTATGATGCACACCTACAGAGCACACTGTATCACGGTGCTTCCTGATTCACTCAGCTGCACAGTGCTCTCCATAGGTGAGCTGTGTGGAGGAACACAGTGGCTCAGTGGTTGAATAAAGCCAGTGCCAAATGAAAGTGCTCTTTTTATGTGAAGATGAAGATATTCTGTACGCAGCCGTTTGGATTGTTTTGGTGGCTGTTTCTAAAACACTTTTTTCATGTTTTTCTCTGCTGGTTGACCGAGTCAGACCTCTACACAAAGAGATGCATGACTGCTTCAAACAAGCTCCCAGCAATAAACCCAAACTGTCCTTTTAAAGAGCAGCTCATGTGTCAGTACCTGCTGTAGCTGTGTGAGTCCAGTGGGAGGTTCTTCCTGTCTCCTCCCCCTTGTCCCCGTCCTCCCCACCATCTCCACCATCACCAACCCCCCTTCTCCTTTTCTCCCCCGTTCTTATCTCCTTCTCTTATTATCTCCCATACCCCTCGTCTCTTCTTCCTTCCCCTCTACCTTCTCCTCCTCTCTCGTCTTTCAAAGATTAGCATCTGTCAAATAGCCCAACAGAGAAAAGGGCCAGTCAGGGTGTAAATAATTAAGACCTTTCCATCTGTAAGAATTAGGATTAAGATTTAAAGGCTTCATCAGGACCTGGGGATAGCCTATAGAAAAAAGATCATGCTTGAAGATAAAGGCAGCAAATTATACTAAAAGCTAAACTGCTGACCCATTTGCTTTCGATGGATTCTGTAAACCTGCTGCAGATAAAGCTGCTCCCGCATGAACCTAGATTGGAAACACCGATCAGAATGCAACACTTAAAGCACTCACATTTTTTTTTATGCAGTGTGGGCTCTAAGCAGCGGTGCTGTGTCCTGTGCCCAGGTCATGGTTATGCATGTTTTCCTCTTGTATATAGCAGCTCAGAGAGCGATTTATCACAAAACCACAGGTTCCTGGCTGGGGGAATGGGGTTATATTTCATACAGGCACTCTGTAGGGCAAAACTATTGTTCTGGTGGCGCAGGGCCCCTTAAGAAAGGCAGGATTGGTATAATTCTGTACCTGTGTGTGAGATTGTGTCTGCATAATATGCATGCGTATATCAACTTATCTGTCTTTGTATATCCACTACAGACATACGCCTACACCCTCAGCGATGGGAATTCAGACAAAGATGTAGCTACAAGTTGAGACCAGAGCTGCCCTAAATCACAAGTGCAGAAGTAAATGTGCAGTGTGTTTTTATATTAAGTGTTTTTCTATTCTATTTTATACGATTCACAAGTGGACAGCTCTCAGTATACCAGCTCACACCCGTCTTTAGATGGTGAAGATCTGATCTCAGTTCACTGTTGCAAATAAACCCGAATGCCTTGTTGTTTGGGGGTGGACCGACTTCGACAGACATGTCCACTGTCAATGTGTGTGTGTGAGGGAGAGAGATGGACAGGGAGATGAGGCTGATTGGATCAATGCACCGTGCACAGCCTACAATAAAATAGACAGTCTATTTGTGACTGTCACTGTCAGTATTATAAATCAGTGAATGGGAAACACTGTAAGGAGTGTAAAAATAGTTTTCTTTCATTTTGAGATTGCAGTGGGACAAATTAGTCTGTGGCAGAGGATATCATGTGGCTCAGGATGGATTAGCATTCACACTCCTCCTGCAGCAATAGGCCACCTCTGAATGGGTGCACCTTGTAGTTATAGCTGGACACATGTGATTGGATTACTCGGGGTGGATCCAACATATTTGTACAGTTCTCTGAAGCAGCGATGGGATCTTGAAAAGAGTCCAAGCCAGAATATGGGACCACAGTGCACCTTCAGTGTCTGAAGATTTGAACAGTGACTTAGACCTCTGACGTCCACATCCATATACACTGCTCTCCATAGGAAATCTAATTAATACTGATTCACGATATGTTTATGTGCATGTGCAGGATTATGTGCATGGTTGTTTGTGCCTGACCCTTCGTTTGCCTCCTTGTAGAGCTTTGTATTGGGCAGCAACCACACACACACACACACACACACACACTCCCATGTAACTGCATGAGCATCCAGGCATCCAGGATTAGTCTCGAGTACATCTCTTGACTACCCTCCCAAACAAACAAGTGAATTAATCAGCCACACACAGCTGAGTGAGAGCCAGGACATTTCCACCACGCCAACTTACACACACACATGTTCTTTTGAAAAGCCCATCCCCAGTTGGGAGACCCTCGGCAGATCCACAAAGGGACACCTTTGGATTCACTGCGTCCTCCGACCTGAACAAGTCACAGTGGAAACTTGCTGTAAACCTGCAGACGTCAGCACCCTCCTGCAACAGCTGCCCAGTATTTGAGCGCAGCGACAACATCTGCCTCGTCTGCCCGTTTATTCACTCCAGTCCAAAGAAATACTGAGAGGAAGCATCCATCAAAGCAATGTTCTGAAACCTGTTATATACACACACACAGCATCCTATTGGAGGCGCCCAGTAATTCAGCCTCCTTTTGATCTCCAGACTCTAAATGTATCCTTTCTTCTGTTGGGCCTGCAGAGGACTGAGGCCCCATCACCTCTCTCCAGACCTCATAACACTGTACACCCTCTGTCTTTGGAGACTGTAAAGATATACCGTGGCCACAGATTCTGGATTTGACTCTTTCTAAAATCCCAGCACCACTGCAAAGAACTGTACTGTAGATGTCATCTTTAATTACTTTTAAATTACTTTAAAGGAAAAGGTACATCCTGATGGTATCACTGAACATTTTAAAGTGTTTCAGTTCCTGAGGTTGGACCATAGATGCTGATAAAAGCCAGGTGTACTTTTACAAATTAAAGCAGAAGTAAGCGATACGGTCGTTTTGGCTAACTTCCTGTCAGCGGATGGAGTTAGCAGTCCCCGCCCTCGTCCCTACGTCACCACATTCACGCGCATCCCTTGGCTGCACACACAGAGAGGACCGCCCCTTTATGCCGTTCTCTCTCCTCATTGGATAAAGGTTGTGATACAAGGAAAGTTTTCTCCTCGGCTTACAGTCAATCAATCAATCAATCAATCAATCAATCAATCAATCAATCAATCAATCAATTTGTTTATTTCGGGCATGTCAATTTAAATAATCATCATCACACTTAATCTTAGTTCAAATAATACAATACACATGGCCGAAAGGGAAAGCGGGAGAAGCAAAAGCTTATCTAGTCCCGCCCCCAGCAGAGCAGAGTGACTGACAGACCCGTGATTCAGACCAAACACTCTATATAAGTGATTGCTGTCGGAAGATATAACTATTTAAGACTTATATTAACACAAACTTTCCGCTTACTTCTGCTTTAAGTCTAATCATTCTCTCACCACTTTCTCAGCAACAGTGTTGGTTGGATTGGTGTAGTGGCCATACGACTCATGCTGCTGTGACTGAGACAGACCTCACCAGCCTGCTCAGTCCTGCAGTCAGCAGCATTTTCCTCAGTGCTATGAGTGACCTGGACAGAGGTCACATCTTTATACAAGTCGAGCTAAACAGAGAGATGAGATACAGAATAAGAAGGCTTTTTGACTTTTCACCTTTTTCGTATATTTTGAAGTGTAGTGTAGTGAAGAGTTTGTTTTCTTTTTACAGGTTCTTCTTCTTTTTTCTTTTTCCACCACCACCTCCTCCTACTTCAGACTGTGTAACTCTGGTAGCAGTCCATCCCTGCACCTCACTCACTCCTGCCTCCTCATGACTTTTTATTTCATTTTCATGTCTGAGATTTGACTCTGTTTGTGAACTACTTTGAGAGTCAAGTGTGTCCATAGATTGTGTCTACCTCTGCAAGACACTCCCCACTGGAAAGCAGAATTACAGACAGGTGGCAAATAAAAGGAAAAACCTGAAGAATGAGTGGAAGAACACAGAGGATGCAGGTCACTTAAAGACACCAGGGCTGTTTCTCTTCTTAACTTTCTTTCCAAGACACTTAAATTAGACATTTGTCTGCATATCTTCTCATATCAGTCTGGATTCAAGGCAGGTCACTCAACTGAGACAGTGCAACTCCAAAACAAAATCTTTGTAAAGTGTGTCTGTGTAGTTTAGTGTTTTAGTTTTATGTCCAGGAAGAAAGCTGTACACACAAACCTACACGCAACAATACGCACACATCTTAATGTCGCCTCCTCCAATATTGTTAGGCAGAGCAGTTAGAGTCCTCATGGCCTCAGCTCGCAGCGCAGGTCATTTCTATCTATTGACTGACGCTGGCCTTTATCACTCCCTTCCCCTCTCCATAACTCTACCAGCTAAACCAATCAGCACACACTCAATAGTGCAGCCACTAAGATGTGGAGTGGCATTAAAAGGCCCACTGAAGATACTCCACTCTGTTTAGGAAGGAGGGAGGAGGCGGTGGAAAGAGAGGAGAGAGCCGAGACCTGCTGAAATCGATGGTCTCTGCTGAGGCTTCTGAAGGGGTCATGAGAGAGAATCATTGTGGTGCTTTGCTCATTAGAAATCTTTTTGCATCTTCAGGGAGGGAGGGAGCAATTGGAAAAGAAAGGGAGGGGTGGGGGGTTACATTCAGGCAGCCAAGGTAAGGAAAGCAAGACAAAAGCGCAGGAGGCTTCCGTTACATCACCGTAGGCAGAGGCTTGAAGAGAAGCTGAACCTGGCATCAGCGCTGTCTGCAACCCGACCTCGTCACCTTTAATGAACCGGCTGTACATAACTGACTCTGAAGTGACAGGCTTCACTTTTATTTCACACTGAGCAATGTTCATGCACTTTAAGCTTGTGTCCTTATTTAAACTGAACATACAAACAGCACTGTTCATCCTAGAGCTTCTGGGTTGTAAAAGGGGAAATACAGAAATATATTTTATATAGGGACAGGAAAAGAGAGGGAGATGACACACAGGAAGTGCCCAGGGTAGATTGGAACCAAGTACGTAGCCCTTATGTCACATCTGGATAATGGTCTTAAAACTCATACTAACAGGCATTCTTATTGTCTTTGACTGTGCTGTGATCAGATCTCTATAAATATTTTTTATAATAATAATATAAGAGGAACCTTTTTAGTGACTGCCACTGCTAGTAGCCTCTGATAGGTTTGTGTAATCTGAGGACGAGGTCAAGTCAGGTAACCTATCAACCTGCCGGTTGCCGATTTGTTCTTAATGTCATGCTGTATGGATGACATGCTGTATAGATCACATTTTAATGAGAGCATGGTATTATAGAGAATGTCTGTTTTTATACGGCTGAAGATTTTTCATTTTCACAGGCTCAATTTGTTGAGTCATTTTAACAGTGGTTGGATAATGTATTTGTTCTACCTATTACTGTAGTGAGTGAACAAAGTTTGACCAAAGTTATGACAGACTCATAAAACTCTTTAAGTGATTCTTATGCACTGGCCATTGTTTACATTTCCCCTGGCTCTCTCCTGGATAGCTTTCAGAGAAATGAAGTTTCAAACCACAGTGTACATTTGAAGTTCAGAGAGCAACAGGAGCAAGTGTCCAGATGAGTGATATGTGGTAAGAGACATCCAGGGCCAAGGATCAGAAATCAGTATTTTATGAAAGTTGTGACACAATAAACAAGCTCAGATTCACTTCTATGATTTATAATCATTTAGCCAAGTATTTTAATTTGAGCAGTGACTCAGAGCAGTGAGCAGGTTGCACATCATGGGATGTATAGAGCATTTCAAACTCAAGAGAGAACATTAGTTGTAATAGTAAAATACTACTTACAGTATAATAGTATTTACTATGAGCCCCTTCTATAGCTCCTGCCCTACAGGGTGGTTGGGAGGGCCTCATCCAGGGTTCCGCTGAACCTGACATAAGTCCAAATGCACAATCTACAGTAATAGTCTTTGTTATTCAGAGGACTGTAAAAATGTTAAAATGTGCACAACATAAAACACAATGGGAAAAAGGGTTAGTGAACACAAGCTGTAGGATGAATAGACTAGAAAGCTAAAGTAAAGGCGCTGTGGAGTGACCTTGAGAGCTGTGAGGCAGGACAGTGGCAGCTCCAACATCACAAAAGGTACAGAGTCATGAGATTTGTCAGATGCTGAATCCGTATGTATGGAGATCTATGGATTACACTGTTCATGTCTGAGCCTGTGTGTTGGCCAGAAGCCATCATGACTGAACCCAGACCAGACTGGGCTGTACCAACACTGTCATCACCACTAGCCTACTTCCTGCTTGTACATTCTGCTTTAAAGTGATATCTGTTCCCCTACTCCTCTACCACTCTGTCCCATGATGTCATCTCCTTATTTTCTCCTTTTCCGTGGAGTGCATTTGCTCATCTTTCTCTTTCTATAACTTTTATTATCCTAATATTAAATTAGCTGAAAGGCCTTAAACACAAGAGTGGCATAGATGCACATGGATAATGTCAGTGTTGAAGCCAAAAAACCCTCTGTATTGATCCCTGTACCTTAAAATGCCCTCTGTTCTGCAAGGAACACATTCCTTCCTTAGCAGCTGCTTTTTTCCACTTAGTTCAATGGAGGCAAAGGGAAATTTAGAGCCTCAAAACAAGTAAACTCAGCTGTCAAAACACAAATTATCTTAAAGCTGTAATAGTATAATGTAATACTCACCACATGCATTATTCATAGTTCTTTTTGTTTATCAATCAGCCAGAGATCTAGATGTAAGCAAACTCAAGCTGTTTCCACCCAGAAAAAAACTTTCCTTACTTAGTTCCCCCATCAAAACTTTTCTCTGTTCATTATAATTATTATATGTCAGTGTGCCTGAATGTATTTCCACTGCAAGTCCACTTAAGAAGTCGTATAGGCAAATGCAAGCACACTCGCAGGAACAATACCTAAACACAGCTAATTGCAACAAAAACACACATAACGCGTTTAAGCCGTGTGAGAATTCAACAGAGATTGCTAATGTGGTAATCTGTTTCACTGGATAGTGAAAATGGATCGTAAAGCAATGAGAAAATGCTTGGGTGGTGCAGTGCTGTTTGCCTCTGTTGCATTTCTGAGGGAACAAACTGTACTCTAAGTATCCTTTTTATGGCCCTACATGCTGACGTGACCGTGTTGGAAGTGATGGTGTGTGTGTGTGTGTGTGTGAGAGAGAGAGAGAGAGAGTGCATGTGTGTGGGATTGTAGATGCATCCAACTTTATGCCAAATGATGAATGAGAGAGGCGGGCTTTAGCTCAGGGCTCTGTGTTAATTTAAAGACCTGCATTTGTTTCCCATAGTGAGGTCATTTCAGAGTCATGAATGGACATAGATACAGTAGATCAGCAGATGGCAACTGGCAGCCCACGGGCCTAAAGTGGCTCGCCAGCAATAACCGCAGCAATATCTGTCAGATTATTTTATAATTTTAGCTGTTGTGCCCAAATAGAGCATCCATCCTCACCTGAAAGATGCTTTATCATACTCTTGTAAATGTTGATTGTGAATAACAGACTCAGTCACATCAGGTCGTAGCCTGCACTGTACAATGCCTGATGGTAAAATCGCTCATAGTGCACAGATTATCCACAGATTAGCTTCCTTTGTAGTCATTTTGCCTACAAAATAAAAGTTTCTTTGCGTAAAGATTAATTCCAAGTTTTAAGAAGCTTTTATGCTGAAGTTCAAAAAGGAAACTCCTCTGGAGAAGCCGATTTATGAGGCGTAATATGAGAAAAATTAGAAATATTACACTCATTCAGTGAATCAGTCAAACATATATGGTCACTAATAACAAAGCAAATCCCTGTTGTGTTTTTATCAGTCAATTTCTCAGAATAGCCTTTGATTATATTTTGGCTCACCATCTAATGGATTGTAAAATAAAATTGGCCCGAGACCAAACTGACTCACCGACCACTGCTCCAGGTCTCATCTACACTACATTCATTCCCCAGCCGTGATATACAACTTTATATATAGTTTAAACTCTTGCACAGCTCAAAAGTTAATTACAGAGTTTCTGCTTTTACTTGTTTGTGTGACAACTTGATGATTCATAAGATTTGTGCTCTGGCACTCTGGGCCTCTGCTCACACACTCTAACAATGTTGTCTCGTGTTGCGCACTAATAGAGGCAGACGTTTAATTTGTTATTTAATTAATTAATTTGATTTATAGTGCACCATAGAAAGGACGAAGAGATACACTCTGCGAGCACTTTATATGCACCTGCACAATCTGTGGCAATAATCCAGTGAATTTAATACAGCAGATACAAGTCAGGGGGTTCAGTTACTAATGTTCACATCAGACATTACAATAAGGAATAATTTCATCTCAGTGGCACAACTGTAATGTGGGTGTTTCCCAAATTGATCTCTTTTTGATTGTGGTTTTCTGTAGTCTATTGTGATTTTCAGTCACCATAGATGAACTGCAATACAGCAGATGGGAGGGTCAGACTTTGACAACATCAATGTGAATTTATGGACTCAACTTGTTTCACTTGTTTTTTATCATGGTTTGAATCTCACAGTGCTGTCTCCAGCATTGTAGTGCTCCATGTCACAAGACATCTCTAATTGGTTAACTGCAGTCTCCTCTCCAGTCACCAGACCTGAGTCCTGTCATGGTGAAACAGATATCCGCAGCATGAATGTGCAGCTGACAAATCTACAGAACTGAATTTTTAGTGCAATTGCACGTTCCCTCCTCAGTTTTTTCTCACATTTACAGCAAACTATTTTGTATGCACACAGAAACAGAACTGGCTGAATGAGGCATCTAAAGAAGGACCAATGAGACACACATTTTAGATGACCACAGATTATTGTGTAGACAAACGTCTGTGTAGATCCTAGCTGGGGTTCATGATATCTGGTGTATTTCAGTACATTTTGCACACCGACAAAAAGAGGGAAAAGTGGTTGTCAAGCACAGAAGGAGTCAAACCAGAGATCATCTTGTGATGGGATCACAGCAGTCACTCAGCGTTGACGGTCATGAGTCAGACCACATACATATCCAACTTTTTTCAGCCTTCTCTTTGATCTAATCCACACAACTGTAAAGTTTCATGACTGCATCATGCAGGTGACACTCTCACAGAAAGGACTGGGCCCAGACAGACAGACATGTAAACACCTGCCATAACACTACCAATCTCATGTGTGGTTGTTCCTACTACACAAGCTGTCTCCACTCTACACAAAGTGAAAACAATGACATCCATGTTGTCGCGGCTGGTTTAAAAAAAAAAAAGAAAAAAAAATCCCTTACATACACTTTGTATAGCACATCCTTGTTTGTATGGGCCCAGTAAGCCCAGCATGAGTCAGTGTTTGCTCTCTCTGATGCTGGGATGCTATTGATCTCCACTACAGCCTCCATCTGAGTCGGAACCATTCCTTTGAATCCAGCCCTGTGCTCCCAGCTCTCTCTGCCTGACCTCAGATCATCTCCTCCTCTAAACTGCACACAAAACTCCTTCACAATACCACTGTGTTGTACATTTGTTCCCTGGCTTCTTATCTTTTCCACTGTTTTTACCTCATTCTACCTTTTTTTCCCCCAACTGTTGTACATCACTGCTCTCTCTCCCTCCCTCCCTCTCTCACTCACTCCCATTCCCTATAATGAATGGCCACCCATTTATCTGAGTGTCAGCCGGAAGCCCTGATGAGGTGTGTGTCTCCCTAATCAATATCTTATTTGGTTAAGAAGCCCTGTCTCTCTCTTCCCTTCTTTCTCTGCCTGTCTCTTGCTCTCTTTCTCTCTCTCTCCTTGCATTGCATCCTGGGAGTTTGATAGTGGACAGAGTTTTTGAATTTTTGCCCTCTCGAGTTTTACTGTCTGATTGTTTTAGTTATTTGCAGTTGTTGTCAGCATAGTTCAGTGTGTGCTGCTTGCTGCTTGTGTTGATGACGATGAGCAGTGTTCCTGTGTATGCAGGGTTTAAGGGAGGCTTCATTAAATATGAATGGGGGCAGAGATGCACAGAATGGGACCTTAATAACAGAAGTAATCAAGCAGAAAAGACTAGACCAGTTTTGTCTAAGGGAAACAAAAGTGATAGCACAAATAAAATAGTCTGGGGCTTTTGGAGGGAGGGCGGCAGGTCCCACACTACGGGACCACATTTTAGTGCTGTATTTTATTTTCCACTACTTTCAATGCAAACATTGTATCCAGAACAGAGATGATGAAAGGCAGAGACTATGTGAAAGCTCAAATAGACTTTTATTAATGTTTATGCAGCAAACAAAAGCTCTTATTGTAAAGGCCTTTTTAAGATACTGAAATACCGGAAGGAGACTAAAATTGTTGCACAAATTTTACTCTAGATAGAGTTGACTCTTTGCTGCATACCATTGTCTTTGTCTTTCCCTTACTTCCATGCAAACAAGGGAGACAGCTGTGGACTCACCTTCCTCAGGACCATCAGATTGTTTTGCTGCTGTGTCAGTAATTGATGGCACAGCATCAGATTCTGGGGTGTTTTGGGACATCCAGTTTCCTGTTGCAATACACTGAACTGAAGAGTGGTAGATTTAAAAACAGTCATCAGTTCATTCGTTGAAATGTTGATTGGTCTGACAGGTCTGTGCCAGATAATATCTAATGAGAGCTGTACTTGATACCTGTGCATTCTCTACAACCTACACTGGTCTTCAAACCAGGTAAAGGCTTTGAGCATCAGTCATGCTTTACATTCTTTGCATTGCAGGCTTTTGGTGTTTCCGTCCATGGTAAAGCAGTTGTTGAGTGTTGATTGTTGGGTTATGAAAATGGACGAATGGTTGAGTTGTCCTGTGCACATAGTTTAGACCCAAAAATTACTCACTTTGGTAAAAGTTCAGTTCACAAAGTTTTATTGTGCAAAAAAGGTGTACAGCACTCAGACAAAAGTATCCAATAAATGAGACACAAAACTCAATCCAGCAAACAATTCCAAAAGTTTAAATCACACTAGAAAAATCACAGAGAAAACTATAGAACAGAAAAGATGAAGACAAACTGGCAGCTAACGGAGGGAGGAGATGAGTAGATATACACTGGACTGGAGGCAATGAGACCTATGGAAGACATTCTGATGGAGCGGCAGAAAGATCAGTAAGTACCTGAACAGGACAAAATGTATTAGTAACTTACCAAAATAAAACAGGAAGTGACATATATTAACTGAAATGACTCAAACGGCATTAAACAACCTTTGTGTGAGAATGAGGCAAGCAGGAGGACGGCTCCAGATCAGGTCAGCTTTAAAGCATCTCCACTGAATCTCTAAAGTGCAGGTTGAGGAACAGGCTGAGGAATCCTCTCTGTTGTATGATGATGGCAGTGTGTTTATTAGGCTCAGACAAGATCAACATTTACTTATGTTTGTTTGCTGAGATCATCTTACACCTCTTTACATCTCATTGGTTGACATGTGGCAGATGGTGAAGGTCAGACGGACAGCTGACCCCAGACCAGGGATGTTGCTTCATTGCTTCATAATATCTCATGTAGAAATAATCTGCTCTTGTATGCTACTGACAAGCCTACATTTGTTGAGGTTGTCATCATTGAGCTGGGCCATCTCCCAAGAGCATCAGAGGAAACACCTGATACTTGACACTGACATGAGGTCTTCCAGAGAGCTGAGGACTGTGGGGAGGGTCATACGGTCCCCAGAGTGTTTACTGAAAAGCCTGCTCCGGCTGACCAATGGATTGATGACAATGATTTTGTGTTTCCCTCTCTGATCGTCAGACCTGCTGTTGGGGAATGGTGAGAGGAGAGTGAACAGCTTCTTTCCCTGATAACAACACTGCTGGGGAGTCTCAGCTCTGAAAGTGTCACACACAGGGACAAGGAAGCACACGGCCAAGCTCAGTTAGGAAGACAGTCAGAATAGAGAGATCAACAAAATGTTGTTATTTATTGACAAACGTTCCCTATAATTCATTCCTATGGAGTGTTCTTTCCTCTTTTTGTGACCAGATGGACAGTCCAACGTTGCTATGTCACAAGTCTGGCATTGTGTAATTTGTGGAGCCTCACACCATTTGCATAGTCAGTGTACTGTATAAGCTGTCCTGCTCCGAGTAGTTGCAAAGTGTTATAGTTCCATCTGATGTGAGTCATCTGTAGCCAATCAAAGAGAATATTTTCACCTTTTGTTTTTCTTTTCTTGTAACAAAAGTGTGTCTTGAGTTTTGTGTCATTTGCAATAGTAATTTCTGTCATTTAAGTGTGCAGAAATATGGACAAGGAACACCAAAATGGAAAATGAATGAATACCAAAGACAAAAGTCTATGAACAGCACCCGTGCATTGACTCATAGTTTAGATAATTATAGTATATCAGCTCAGAGAGATTAAGAGCATAGACCCACAGGTGACAGCGAGTACTCTGGCCACTAACTGCACACTGCAACTTGGAAACATATGCTGACACAGTCTCTGTCAGTGTGAGTGTGGTAGGTGAAGCAGCTAAAGTATAATTCATGTGCCATCTAAGAGCCCATTTCTCCTGGCTTCAGTGCTCAACTTGGACATTCAAGTGGCACTTCCTGCTGAGACAGTGGTTTATCCAATAATCCAGAGAGCACACACACATAAACATTATATCCCATAAGAAAACACACTGTTGTCCCTTTTTAGTTTCTATTTTCCTTTGTGCTGTTCTCATCTATCCCTTCATCCTTGCCGAGTTTTTTTTTTTTTTTTTTTTTTTTTTTATCCCATTTCCCTGCACCTTTTTTTCCTCTTTCGTTTCCTCTCCAGTCTTTTCCTCCACCCCTCTGCAGCAGTGCAGCCACTAGCCATAACTCTTTATGAATGATTAAGGCTACTTATGGCAGGCTTGCCGAGTGCCGACATAAAGCACTCAAAGGGGCTTTGTTGGAAGCCACAATAAAGAATGTATTGATAGTCCTTCTGCTTTAGAGGTTTATCCAGTCCACTCCAGACCCAGAGAACGAGAGAGGGAAAGGGGGTTACTTCTCTACAGAAAAAATAGAATTGAATATAAGTGAAATCAGATGCCCTGCTGACCAGGTACACTACCATACCTTATTAGTGAGACCTCAGTGCTAAAGGACTGTCAGTGGGAGTCAATGTCAGGCAGCTATGAAAAGTGACCTATTTTTTTTCCAGGTTAGTAATGAAAGCCAGGTGTCTCCTCCACAGCTTCCTAAATTTACACTGGTATCCACAATAATAATGATGGCAAATGGACTGCACTGCATTTGCACTGTATGGCTTTTCTAGTCACAGTGACCACTCATCACTTTACACCGCAGGTGATAATCAAACGTTCATTAATACAGCACACAACACTGCACAGGAGGAGCAGGGGATCAAACCTCTGACCCTCTAATTAGTGGATGCTTCACTCTACCTCCACAGCCACAAACTGCACAGAATAAAGATTGATAAACTAATTAGCCAATCACATTTTCTTTCATAGCTTGTGGGGGTATCTTTATGCTCCACTAATTGGTTCATTAATGTGCCTTCACAGGTATGTTCTGCCTATCCACTATCACCTCAGTGTTACTGCATATGTGACACTGAGGGGATGTGAGGGAGCTACTGTAAGTAGCCGTGTTGCATCCTCACATATTTGCTTTAGTTTAAAGGGATAGGTCAACATTTTTGGCAAAGTCTTAGGAGTAGGTTCGCTACCTTAATTGTCGGTGCAAGCTATTTTTTAGAACGGCGGAGCAGAGCTGCAAACTGCTCAGAGCTTCGCTAAGGAGGCTAATGGTATTTCTTGGTTTCCTTCATCAAACTCATCAAATACACAATCCAACAACTCCAAAATGCTCTTGTGGATAAATTGTGACGTGCACATTCACCACACTATGAGATCAGAACGTTACGAGACAGAGTTGTTTTTGAGGCAAATGCAGAGACTGCTTGCCGAAAAACTGCCCCAGATGGGAACGTGCATCAGCGGTTTTGCATGAATTTACCTCGAAAACAACTCTGTCTCGTGACTTTAATTTATTATCTCATAGCGTGGTGAATGTGCAGGTCACAACTTGTCCACCAGAGCGTTTTGGAGTTGTTGGATTGTGTATTTGATGAGTTTGATGAGGGAAACCAAGAAATTCCATTAGCCTCCGTAGCATAGCTCTGAGCAGCTCGCGGCTCTGCTCCGCCGTTCTAAAAATAGCTTGCACCAACAATTCAAGGTAACGAACCTACTCCTATGACTATAGGGATTGTGGCAATGGGCCAATTTGCCAAAGTGTTGAACTATCCCTTTAAGTCTCCACAAGTGAAGAATGGTGATCATGGGTAAAAGTAATCAACATAGTGTGAATAGCTTATCAACCACATGACCAGCAGCCGACGACCTGTAGAAAACACCATATTTCTATATTTCCAAGTAACCCTTGTAGCCCCATTGAAGTGGATGTACTCTCTAAATAACACTGAGCCTTCCATATAACTGACATAGAAATTTATATTGTATGGTTTTATTTGACTGGTTGTGAAGAGTAATAATGTAATGTAGAAATCTATATGTTTTATGTTCATGGCTTTGCAGTAAGACAGAGGATTTGAAATGAGACACAGGAATTCATTCCCTCACATCTTTACCGTCAGTGTTAATGTTTCTAATCATGCTCCTATGAAGGAGTATTATCGTTGCACTATTGGTTTTTGCTGTGGATTGTTGAAAACCATACACACATAGAGACACACACACACACACACACACACACACACACACACACACACACACACACACACACACACACACACACACACACACACATATATATTTTCATGTAAAAATGTTTAACTTTGATCTTGATGCAGTAGCAATATTGCTTTGTACATCCATGCTGGTAAATCACATTGAATTGAATCAAACTGAATTGAGAGAGAGAGAGAGGGGTGGGGGTGGGGGGTCTGGGAGTGAGCAAGTCATACACACAGACATCTCTACAGTAGCTGCAAACTCTGCTGTCCTCTGCAGAAACAGTAATGTAGGATTCTCCTGGGAAACGGGGCCTTTATGTTTTATTTACAATGAGCAAGCAATACTCTCTAGCCAAGGTGTGTGTCTGTGTGTTTGTGTGTTCTAGGAGTCAGTATTAACTACACAAGTGATACTCCCACCTAACACATGCACACATGACCGCGGCCACTCCTTAAACACAACACACACATACATCCAAATGCACAAACCCGCCCAAATCCATAGAAAAAAATGACAAAGATAACAAAGGCAATACTCCTGTCTGTATTTTTTCTTAGATCTTGAAGAAAATAAAATGTTTTCAAGAACACTGATAAAAATATACATTTTCAACAAAATCATCTGTCCGTGTTCTGTTCTTGAGCAGTCGGAGATAGAAGTATCATGTGGTGACAGACTTCAATATGAAATTCACTCTTTGTGTTTCCTTGCCTAGCCACACTGGAATAATAATGTACATTCAGGTGGTCACATACAGTAGGTTTGTTACCAGGACATAACACCACAGTCTGGATGAAGATATCTCAGCATGAAGTTATGCAGAGTTTCACCCACATGGGATCTCTTGTAGGTAATAAGATGTACAGGAGTGGCCCTATTGATACAGCGTGTGGATATCATTAAAACGGACACAATTCAACACTATCTTTAAGAAAAGTAGATTCTTATTGTTCCCTTTAGAAAGTGATGCATAAACAAATAGAACAAATCCTGTTTCTGATGGTTTCTTCTCATCTAAGGCCTGTGAATAGTATCGATTTGCATGGTTTTCTTCCAGTAATGCATTGCTGACTTTACCATTTTCCAGTCCCCAATATGAATATTCATAACTACATGTTTCATAGTTGTTACTCAACACAAACAATTTGGTTGAGAAAAAACACATTTGCCTCACACTGCCACCAGAAGTCCCTTTGGAGAATAATGACAGCGGTTCAGCTAAGAGACTACAGTTGCAGCCTTTAGGCACTGTGCACACACCTATCTGTTTTTATAACTGTTTTTAAGTGGTACGGATTGTGTTTTATTTTGCCTCTGCTGGATCTTTGCCGAAGAAGACGGAAAATGTGTTTGGATAACTGCGGCAGGTTTCAGCATTGCCTCTATATTGCCAATACAGATTGAATTGTATCCTAGAGTGGTTTGAATACAAACACTATTAGCCTTAAAAAAGCAATCACACAGGCGTCTTGCTGCAGTTTCTGATCTCATTTGACTGTCTGCTTTACTACTGATAGATGCAGAGAAGAGGCAGAAAGCAAGTATTTTTAGCTGGAGCTCTATCTAAATCTGTCTGTGTTTTTTTCTGTTATATTGTGATGTTGACTGTAACACAATTAGCCGCTCCCATTCAATATCAGCTTTAAAATGAGAAGGTAACTTTGTACTACTGATGGATATCATCTAATTAGGTAATTGGGCAGTATGTTACACTGCAGACGAAATGGTTGATTAGCCATACGTTTGGTGCTCAGTTGGAATTGTTCTAACATTTCTTAGAGTATACAGTATCCATTTGTACTTTGTTTGTGTACTTACAAGTGAGTGTGTGTGTATTCCTGTTTTGTTTTTTTTAATTTTCAGTGAAGGATAAGAGGAGTATGGATCAGGCTGCTGTCCAGACAGCTGCTGATCTGCATTGTTGCACTGGCTAGGGTTGCATTAGGAAAGAGCAGAAATGTCAGAATGTCATTACATGGCAGATATCATCATATTTAATTTCTATTAATTAAAGTGTTCAGACACACGTGTGGCAGTGGAGGAGCTTCATCAACTGCCCCAGCCACTCAACAGTAAACAGACTTTTCACACACACAAAAGCCAAGAAAATCTAACTTCTGGCAGGATGTGTTTGCGCTGATTCAGAAAACACTAATTACATTATCTAGAAATCTCATGAAATGGGACGCCATTCTTCACATGCACTGGTGTAGACACCTTGTACCTGAGGTGTTGGATCTCTGACAGTGATAGTCAGGTGTAATTAAAGTCCAGCCAGTGATGTGTTTAATTAAACCTGGTTACATTTAACCACAAAGTGAACACCAGTGCTTTTTATGCTCCGTGGTTACAGGTTTTGAGACAGGAACTAGGAATCACTACTCACCACTTCTAAAAGATATTGGATTACTATGGAAAGCAGCAGTGTGGTGCAGGGAAAGGCCAAGACTCTATATAAGGGGGCAGGTAAACAAAGCCAGAGCATCACCTGAGTTAATCAAGGTTTAGACATATCAGAAGATGCACCAAATTGAATTGTCAATAGGTGCGAGTATCATGAAGATTCAGTTTGTTGATCCTTAAATAATTTCAGTGTTATCAGTTTCCTCTGAGATACATCTGTTACCAGCATCAGCATGGTGCAGGGTCGTCTGGATGTCTAACACTGTGACCTGAGAGCTATAGCGGTGCAGTTTTACCATGATTGTAGAGTGGTCCCATTTTTAGGGCATCAAAATAGGCGTTCATCTCAGGGTGACGTTTAAGATTGGGTCCATTTCCTCAACAATTTGTGGCTCACCTGCCACATTCTGCAAAAGATGTTTCTCTGGTGTTTATGGCTTTGCTTGTTCTTTGAGTGACATTAAAAGTGCACAGTGAGACAACATGTAGTGATTCATCACTGGATGTGAATGCTGCTCTGTATAGTGATCTGTGTTTGTGTCACAGAGTGGAGACTTGGCCTCTTTACCCAGAGGCTTTAAATGGTACAAACTGATATGTCATCCTATAATGTTATTGTTTCTTATCTGAACAGCTGCCCATCTACTGTATAGCCTTCTATAGCCTTACAGCAGTCCTGCAACTGGGACACTTCATTGTCCATGCATTGTCACACAGGGACAGCTACTGTCTGGGGTTTCTCTTTTTCTTTGTTGTGGCTGATCATATCATAAAAGATGACTAGATATATTCAGATTCAGATTTTTTTGTTGTCAGCTTGTAAGGTCATGACAAAAGTGGGAGGCACAACATTTTCAGCAGCCAAATAAAAGCTCTTGATTTAACAAATGCATAATGCAAAACACAATAATGCATGGAGTGAGAATGTCAACTGAATCAGAAATGTATATGCATGAGTGTGTGCTTGTGTTGTAAGTGCAGGACAACAGAATACAAGGAGAGAACTGCAGCAGCCTAAATAAACAGCTGTCCATGGCAAGTGAGAGAAGGACCAGCAGCAGGCAGAGCTTTTACGGGCTGATAACACCAGGTTCAGGCGGCACAGACCTGGGGCCTCATTTATCATTGTGGATACACCTTTTTTTACGCCATTTTCCCCTCGTTTTGTGCGTGCGCACTTTTCTCCGCCAAATTTGGGATCTATCAAGCCAAAACCTGACGGGGAAAAGTGCGGACATTTACACCCATTTTGACCCTGGCGTACGCCTTTTTTGAGGAACAGGAGGAATTGGCGACACCGTTGCTGAGTCAGAGAACTGCAGTGTGAGAGGGAGAGAGGAGCGGAGTACCTACATTTAGAAGAGCACAGAGGATTTTTTAAAGTAATTGTGGTAGTGGTGGACCGTTGATGCTGGCAATCCAACCCGCTCTATAATAACACTAGGCTTTATGTTAATTGATAAACAGAGCGCATTGTGGATTTTGCTTTTTTGATTAGGCTATGTGTGACGTCCGACAAGGATCAAACCATCCAAGTTTAAAAACACACCGGCAGCAGCGCACACTGATCTGCAGCCTAGACTGTTATTATTCTGTCACCTGAGTTAACGAGGTGCACGTGAGTTTGGAGCTGACGAGAGGAGAGAATAAAGAGTGAGACAACGCGGCTCTGAGGAGGAACTGTGAAGGACTCAGCTCAGCTGACCTAAACCGAGTCCAGTAGAGCTGTAACTGTGTAGTGGGAAGGCCTGCAAAGTAATGGTAACTATCGTCCTGCTTCCTACATTGTTTTAACATCTAGGTAAAAAAAAAAAAAAAAAAAAAAAATTCTGGGATAAACGGGCAGATTACATAAGATTATTCTTCTTTCTGCTCCCTTTTGTTGAGATTTGGGAGTTTTTTGTTTTTATTGTAGCTTATTAAAATGCAAGATCATTTATTGCCCGTGTATCTGCTTTCGGAGAAGCGGAGAAGTTCCGCTTCTTTCCCCCGTCCTCCGCCGGTTGTCTCCGTTGTCACTTTGTTGTCACAAAAGTTGCTGCGCCACAGAGAGCACATGGCTAATTAAATATGCACGTGCTGACCATATATAGTTGTATATAGGCGTTCCGGGGGTGGAGTAAGAGGTGTGTTCACGTGTGCACCATTCTTAAGTCCTGTGTGATTTATTGCGGAGAGTTGTGCGTATGCACAGTTTGATTGATCTGAAAAAGGTGTAAATATTTAGGGTGTACGCCATTTTCGTCTTTTCGCCGTACGCAAATATTTAGTAGCAGTTTTACACCCTCTTTGATAAATGAGGCCCCTGGTATGTGAAACACAGGGAAGGTGAGCAGGTCGACAGGAGAGGTCAGGGGTCATCACAATGAGGTATCTCCTCTTTACATGAGGGTGAATTATCATTGGGCATGCCCTGAAATACTGAAACGCCAAAATGGCAAAGCTGCGACACGCCCCTTCCAAGTTGAGTAAGAGTTATTTTTCTTTCTTTTTTTAGCGGTGCCGTCTTTACAGGTGAAGCACCACAGTGTCCACCACAGTGTTTTCCTGCCTACCTAAGGTAAAGGCTTGAAGTATGTGTATGTGCATGGGGAGACGTTCAATGTAGCGTTTTGCACAAACCGCCATTTGAAAGGAGGAGGAAGCCTGTATTTGTAAAGACGTCGCCTCTGAGATGTTGAAAGTGTATTATAGAAGACATTTCATGACCCCTAACTTGTATCATCAGAACAGACATGCCCTATGATTTTCAGCCTCCTCTTCATATTTAATATTATACTCTACCGGAAATATTTCAAATTAAGTTGCCAGTCCCTCCCCACACTTGAATGTCCAGTGCCACTTGAATGTCCAAATATGAATCGAATTGTGCCTTTGGTGTATCGCTACAGGCTTAGAAATTATAGAGCTCAGATAAACAGTGCAGCCTCTGGTACCAGTTCTTACATCATGAAACTTCAGTGTAAAAGCTGCACCTGCATGTATTTACACTGCTTCATTCCACATATTACTTCTCCACGCATTTAATGGGATTGCCATACGAGTGCACCAACAGCTTAGAAAAGAGTCTCCGTCATTGTGTTGATTACGTAATAAACAACCACCTGTTTGTATCTGTTTTCAGTAGACCACTGGTTTTTATTTCTTCTTTTTTTTTTACCCTTTCTTTGTTAACATTTGTGCAGCATCTGAATGAAACCTTGACTGCTGACTGAGGCAAATCACTTTTGGAATAAAAGTCCGACACTGGCCTCATAAATCAGTCCCTCCCTCCAGTGTTTACAGTGGCATGTCTGTGGAGCAGATTTATTGTCCGGCAGCAGTCAAAACTCTCTCTGTAATGAGTCTGTGTGCCGGGTGAGCTGACGGACCTACCCTGTTGCTCATTTGGCCCGAGTGGAGAAAGTAATTATGATAAACCAAATTACATTAATCATTCAGCTAAAAGTCTGCTGATGTGTGAACAATTTAGCAGCGAGAGCTCTGTGTTTCAGGACAAGAGATGAATTCAGTCATCACTCAACAGTAAACAGATTTTTCACCCACAAAATGCTGTTGAGTGCTACATAATTATAGACGGATATGCCACCCTAAATTACTTTTATTTTATTTTTATTAATTAAAATGGTGAGATTATACAATTAGAGAGCTTATAGGGGGTTCTGTGTTTCTGCAGACGACCATCCACACTCACACACAGCCTCACACACATCCTTAAACACACACGCACGCACGCATCCTCACACACGCGTCTCTTTCTCTCCAGATATAATGAAACAGGGCCAGCAGAGTGGTCACAGCAGATCCATGACAGTGACTCTGGTGTCATTTAAGAATCAATAAAGCGACGGCAGCAGGATGAGCAAGTGGGGGAGGAGCGGTGTGAAAGTGTGTGTGTGTGTGTATGTGTATGTCCCCACTCTGTGTCTTTCTGCGACTGTCAGCAGAATGGGGCTTTTTATGCATAGCAATCATGTCACACGGAGAGAGCCCTCTCTCCATCTCTGACACACACACACACACTGCCCCTGAGAGTCTAGCATGACCACCTAATGGGTTATTTGTTCTCTGTTGCTTTGTGTCCGTCTCACTTCACACATCCTAACCCACACACATCCTCACACCAAACAGACTCTGTCTCACCTCTCCTCTACACACACACACACGCTCAAACGACACTCCTCTTTCATTCCCTTTCTCTCTTTCCCTTGCTTGCTATCAACAACAACACATGCCTTTAATACCCGTGCTTTCACACTGCCAGCACAGGCACACATAAACACACTCACAATGGCGACATGGAATTGATTTACACATGAGGTGAAGACTACGTGCGTGTGTCTGTCCGTGATGATGGGTAATCGGTGATACTCTATGTTTACAACACAGACACTTTAAGGCCTCATAACCGCTCCATAGCCATGTATCACATGTTAGTAGTAAGTCTGATATCCCCATTGTATCAATAGTTATCAATCGTCTTCCATAGCCAGACCCCTGCTTCTCATTAGGACCGTGTCAGTACTGGAGAACAGTATGGTTTCATTCATTTGCTACAAGGATGCAGCTACATAAAAGTGTCAGGTGGAAACACGGGAATGCAACCAAAAAAAACCCAGCAAAAACACACAGGATATCGACTGCATGATCCAAATCGTGATCAAAACTTTCTATTTTCAGTGTGTAGGTTGCAGCCATGTCATTTCATCGTCCTCCTATCCGAAAAGGGGTTTTGAAAACAATACAGGCAGGGGAAGTGGACAGGGAAGAGAATACCACCTGGAATAGTCACCCAGTGACAGGCTCATCACCTGCAGCCTGCATCCATTCAGTCAGCCAGCAAAACTAATATTGGAATTTTAAAAGCAAAGTCACTAATCTTGTTTACCTAAAGGAAACTCTCTGGTCTGATGAAACCAGAATGTCTGAGTGTCTGATCATTAATTTCAATAAGTATTGAAGACCTCCAAAATGGCTGCTTTGACTTGAGACTGAATACCCTTTTTTGTATTTGTAAGTCAAATGCCCAATTATATCAGTATCCCAGGATACAGTGTTTATTGCTTCAAACAAAAATATGAATCTTTTTTTTCATTTATTGTAACCTTATAATCTGGAGCTTTGTAGAATTTGTATAGGGTTGCTTTTTACATGCACTATAGCACGTAATGTATCAGTGAGTGGTGGCTATGGTAATTCCAGTACACTTCTGGCTGTTCTTCTCTTTGTATAAAATTCAGTCTCTTTGAACAGTTCCATTCATTTTAGTACAGATCTGGTTGATACAAGCACAGGTCATACGCAAAGATTCAGTTACCAACTTCCTGCACTTTATTTTGCAGCGAGCTTCTAAAGGCCTGGTGACACATACCCTGTCCGTTATAGCTGAGCTGACAATAGGTGGGTTTTATGGACGTTTTTTCCTCTTTCTGGTTGAATTCTTTCCAAATGAGTCTTTCAGGTAAACTGTTTTCATGTGATATGACCTAATCCGATCGGGTGTTTACATGTGCCATCCATCTGGATCGGAAATAAATTTATTTCCGAATGAGCCCATCTGGATTAAAATTTTCCAATCGACGTGTTTACATGACGCAATGGACGCAGCCTGTATTGAGTCTTATGACTAGCTATAGGACTTCTGTAAATTTGTGATATCACAGTCACGATCAAGCCACACCCATCTGGACCCACTATCTGTGTTTACTTGAATCTGCTGTATTTTAGTAGATCACTTAAAAACAGTCATCCAGCAAAGTCTGAGAGAAGAACTACACTGAGATGGTTTAAGATTCTTTAAACCACAAATATATCTTCTTATGGGTCAACACTTCAAATAAACAGGGCCTTTAAAAACCAAACACTTCTTGTTCAGAGTCTGGGGCTTGCTCTACAGTATGTCACTCCCTGCTCTGACACTCAGTCTGTAGAACAATAATTTTGCAACTCTGTGCAAAAAAAAGTTTAAAGTGAGGTGATTTAATTGGCTGATGTAGACTGACAAACAGCAGTATTTGATGCTTACCTATGCATAAGCTGTGTGATTAAAAGTAATTTATTATGACTGCAAATATTCATTTATGGTAACTTAGTACAGTACAGAGCGAAGCCAGACCATAACGCTCCCTCCCTCAGGGTCTGTGTCCCTTTACTGGACACCAGGGCCCATTGTGATGATGAGGATGATTAATCTGGATATTAAAGTGACACCGTGGCTGTAGTATAAGGCCAGTTGTCAACTTACTTACCTTTCAGGGATTTGTCTCTGTGTACTTTACATTCATCCAAGAGCGATCTCCCTTTATGGCCTGCCATATGCTAGCGAGCTAGCACTTTAGCCTGACTTAGCAGAAGCTCCACCTCGAGCCTCTCCGAAGGTGCATTAATCCAAAGTGTACTGAATACATTAGCCTGAGCTGGCATTAAGGTAACAACCTCTGGATGACTGTTACACACACACACGCGTGCACACACAGACACACACTGACACACACAAACAATCGGCACACACACTCACTTATTCTACCAGCTGCCCATTAGTCTTGCATTGTTTCCCTCCGCCACTGACACAAGCTGATAATGCTAGCTTAGATTATTCTCAGCTCAGCAGTTTTAGCACTCCTGGAAGTCATGTGGAAAGCTCTGAAGGTGTTTGTATGTGTGTGTGTGTCTGTCTCTGTGGACCGAAAATCTTCCTCCAAAGCCCAGTGCCTTTCTAGAAGAGAGCGTTGGAATGAGATGGTGCGCTCTGATAACTCCACCTTCCTACTCATTTAGTTTTGACAGAGGAGGTATGCCTTTACATTTGAGTTGTACCCATTATGAATTTTGCAGGCCTAACTAAGAATAGCACACATTTACAAAATGGCTGTTAGAGAAGTCATAAATGAAGGATAGTCGTTGAAAGCTTTTTAAAATCTGTGCTCTTGGCCTGGGCAGTTGTTTTTTAAAATGACTTCCTGTTATTGTAAAATTACTATAGTGTAGTCCAGAGCAATTAAAAAGCTGAAAGGATGTATACACGTAAATAGAACACATTATTAAATTCATGCTCATTAAAAATGCTCTTGAAATACACATTAAATGTGTAAAAAAAAAAAAAAAAAAAAATCAAGTCATATATTAAAAAAAAAAAAAAAAAAAAAAAGCAGACATCTTCCGACATTTGAGTGTGTGGAATAAACTGTTCTTCATTGAGTTCTTAAGTATTTCTGCAGTTCATAACACAAGTTGAATAATACTTTGAAGCTACAGGGTGTTTCTGTATTTGATGAGAATTTGACAATACATGCATCAGTGACTAGAAGGTTATGTTATTATTTGTTATTTCTTTTAGGCATTTAATCTGCGATATACTTAAAGTATTAGTATTAGAAGATTTCAGTGTGCTGAGACCAGAGACATAGTGAGCCACTTGGAGTAAGGAAACTTTGCAAACTAAGAAACACTCATGTATTCATCCTCCTCTTCAAGAGTAGGACTGAACTACACACACCAACACACACACTGCTCCTGTGACAGTGTATTCATCTTGTTTTATAGTGGCTCCATGGTGAGCCTATAGTGGAACTGTGACTCTTACAAAAAGACAACGTAAGACCTGGGTCCCTCTTTTTTTATATTACTTTTGTCCACACCGTTTACTGTTTTAGTTTATTATTTTCAATATAATGGAAAAAACTTATTCCGTATATTCTTAATCTTTTATACTTACCTTTGGTCCCGATTCTTTATCATCACCTTGACTGGTTAATACAAACACTGAAACTTTACAGCAGGGTTCTGTGCTATGTTCTTGTTGTTATCCAACTCCTGCTGTTGCTAACTTCTTCTGAATCTGGTCCAGTCCTTACACTTATATTATTACTAACTTTCCCATATATTTTTGATGGTAACAAACAAAGGTTATGGTAGGAATAAAAACAGCTTGTTTTTTCTCATATTGTTGGTTTTTATGTTCTGGTCAGGTAGTATTGCATTCTGCATTAAATACCCTGCATGTTTTTTTTAGTTTTTTATTCTTTACACAACCCTGCATGCCCCCCCCCCCCCCCCCCCCCCCCCCTTGCTTTCTTCTACCTCTGCGTGGAGGTCTTTAGGGCATTGGAAGGTCCAGGTAGATACAGTGGGGACTGGCCTTCAGGGTAGACCAGTGGTTGCTCTGGTTGTCATCCCAGAAAAAGCTTCATCTGGCTGGGATAGCTCTTCGGAGGAGGTGCCCCTCGTGGCCCGGAGCTGTGGCTTTTCCCGGAGATAGTGGCGCCGAGATGGAACTAAAAATGGACAAACAGTATTTGTGAGATGGAGCGCGAGCGGTTACTGTGCTTTATGAAGCCAGGAGGCGAGATGCTGTTGTTGTTCACTGTAGCACTAACCCGTGAAATAGAGTTCACCCTCCCAGAGATGGCAGTTTACCACTCGCCCATCGGACATGGAGCCAGTCGGATGTTTACAAAGAGAAAGAGGTGTAGTCAAATTCAATACAGATCCTGAGGTGCATGTGCACGCTCACATAAAACGCACGCACACACCTTTCCCAATACACAAATGCAGCACGAGCTTTGTTCTGCATAACCGTAGTTGGACTCATTACATTAACGCGTTACACTCTTTTCATCTCACCTCTTTCACTCCTCACTTGTTTTTCCATCTCAGGTGTTTACAGCACATCTGATCCCTGAATTATTCCAGGGGTTAATTGTGTCTGACGCCGACAACTTCGCCCTCCCCCCTCGTCACTCTCCGTCTCCACCAACCTCTCCCTTTCTTTTCTTTTCCTCCATTTCACTTTCAATTACCAAACTGCCACCACCAGGCGTGTAGAAGGGAGAATAAAACACATGCAACCAGGAAAACACACACGGGGCCTTGCGTATGACATGAGAGGGGCTTCATCCATTTATGCATGCCTCATTTAAGTGTTCCTATTGTATGCATCCCCTGGGAGAATGTATGCAGATGGACTGGTGGTGGTGGTGTAAGAGAGTTCCATCACGTATACATACACACACACACACACACACACACACACACACCCGCTCTCTCTCTGTATAAGCATGAATGCCTATGTAGCCGGTGTTTTGCTGAGGTTGGGGTCTTCCTCCTGTGTGGAGCAACATAAAGATCAGTGGCCATAACACACAACCAAGCATACTGCAGTATATGGCTACAATCAAGCTTTTATGTGGACCTGGCACAATAAACGAGGGCGAGAACTGAAACGGCAATTCTGCATACTGTGGGTCTTCAAAAAGTAAAGACAGTCGACCATAAAGATGGAGATATGTGGGACTGTGAAAACCAGCCACAGGACAAGATCTGGAGAGAGAGATACTGTAGTGTAGGCCAGGATACAGAATCAAGATCTGTTCCCTCTCCTCAGAAACACGTGGAAAGTTACTCCGAGGGCACAGAGAGGTATCTCTATTAGCATGGTGGCATCAATTACACAGATGATCTAGTGTAAAAGCGTTCCAGACGTGTCTGCCTCTCCCTGGCAAAGGCTCAACAGGCAAACTCTTTGGACTCATGCCATTTCAAGTACAGGCTGTAGGAAAAAAGACTGACAGGTCTCTTCATTCTGAATTCACTCGAGACAATAAATACGGCCCACAACTGCGTAGCCATTGTTAATGTTGTACCCGTGACATCTATTTTGAATCATTGCTCTTACAAGGTTTGAGAGTTTGGGAACGTTAACAGCTTGTCTCACCTGCCCGTGCTGCAGTCCTCCGTCAGTGTCTCCACCGGGTCTGTTGAGACACAGTCCTGTCGTGATGTGCTCACATGAATCTCTGCACATCATGTTAGAAAACAAATGGTGAAAGGCCTTAGAAGATACTGCAGATTGTAGCTGTGTGCATCAGTATGTGGCTGCTGGCAGACCAGACTCCTAGAGATTGTGTTTTTCAACAACAACAAATGGTTTTACAGTAAGAAATATGAATGTGAATGGAATTATACAATGAAGAAACATTTGTTCCCATATACGGTAAGAAACAAATACTATATTGCTATGAACACAGACAACAAATTTATTTTCCAAAATATAAAATGTAGTACCTGTAGTGTTATTAAGCAGTTTTATACTTTAGCTCCTGCCTAATGTTTTTATACAGGAATTTCACAGTGACTTCAGACTCGGTGTGTTTTCACATTTAACAAAAAAACACGATCTTTCCTAAAGTTTAGCCTCTCAGCGACTCCACTGCTGATAATATATTGGAGCTCAAAAGTACTTTGCCTCAACATAATGTAGCCATAGATGACGTTCCCTGAAATACCTACAGTATGCAGTTGTAGTTTATTTCTATGGAAACCAAGTAAGTGCTCAGAATACAGACCGTGCCTGTTCTAGTCTCTGTGTGGGGAAAAGGTGCATTGGTTTGAGTTACTGTACTGTAAAGGAATCAGTCTGATGGTGCAAAATCTACACAGAGTAGTTCTGTAAAAAAGTGAAATGAGGCTCGTAGACAGGCGAACATTCCTAAAAGATGACTTTGAACCATGAGTGATGTCTTTGCACTGGTTATCTTATGATCATCATTATGAAAGTTTAAGTAGTCTGTGACTTTCAAGAGTTGGACGATCCTGTCTTTGACTCTCACTAACTGTTGCTCAGTGGTTTGATGTCTGATGAGCCTTTAAGCGCTTTAATCTGTCTCTCCTATTGGACTTCCCGGATTCAATTTCACTGTCTCACCGATACAAACACAGCCCTGATTTAACACAGGCCTCTTTACATTTTAAATCCCCACTAACGTTTCCCTGATTGGTCTGACACGTTTCTGTTGGGCTTCATTTATTCTCAGCGGACGACTTCCACACTTGAATCTCTTGGATCCCAGTCACATGTGTCATTTGAGGAATCTCATACCATGATCAAAGCCCAGATGTTCAATTTAATTTAATTTCTGCTTAAACACTTACACACCTGTAGGCGTCTCCATTAGCCGCATCACAAATCGAATTACAATCTGTAGTGGTTTTCCCATGATGCGAACCAGGCCTGGCCTTACTCCAATCCAATGTTCAACTAATGAAGAACATGAAGATGAATAATTACTTGTGCACAACAGTTTGATTACAAAAAATAACAGTTTAGCTGGGAAAGAAACAACTCTTCATTAAGAAACAAACATCCATTTGTTGCATTGGTGGACTGTAAACGCACAGAGAATTCAGCGTTACACAGTAGTAGGCTACTGGAGCAGAAAACACTCTAACAGCATCCTTAGATGTGATGAGGGAGAGGTCACTTCATTTTCCATTGTGACAGAGGATAAGGCAGCATCCACACACTGTTAATTGAAATACAGAAATCAAACTGTACTATAAAGGGTCTTAGTAAGAAGTCAGGTCCACCATAGCACAGAGGTAAGCTGCTCCTTTGGCACAGGGCTCTGGACTCTGCTGAAGGTGTGAACACCATCCTCCTGAACGTCTTGATGATGGTGGTGGAGCAGCCTGTCTAGCACACCAGTCCATTGGTGCCCAGCTGGGTTGAGATCTGGTGACTGAAGGCCATACAGGCCACATGATCCACATCATCTTCACACTCATCAAACCAATGACTGGTGGTGTGTTGACATCGTCGTCCACCTTCTCCTCTCACTCTTGAGACTAGAGCTGGCAGTGATCAAATGTTCCAGTTGAGTCAAAACAATTCAATATCACCAAATGGGTATCAGGTGAATGTTTTTGTTGTGCCTTTTGAGTCATATGTTGTCCAACTCTTCACTTTATAGGTGTGTGGTTTCCTTTGTTTGTCACAGTCTTTTCAGTGGTGCAGTGTTTCACAGCACTCCTGTAAAGGAATACTGTCTCTCTTTCAAGCTTCTTTTCAAGTAAATTAACTTTTTTTTCTGAAAGCACTGTAGTCAACTCAGTTCATGTACAGAACTCGCCATTGCGCACTGCAGATTTGACTCAGTGGCATCCTAGATACCCTCCCCATTTATGGCCTCACTATGGAGAAGTACAATGACATCCCAAGGTTCTAACCGCACCCCGTCCCATCAAATGTCACTTAAGTAAGGGACAAGCCCCTGATCCCTCATCGTGGCCCCGCAGTTGAGCCTCATTTGCCATCTGGTGAACCACATGGATATACCTAGATCAGCAGGGGCAGTCATTTACATGTGGTGCAATGAGAGCCGCCTGAAAATTGGTTCTGGTGCTGTGTTCACACTTGACATCTTCATCTTCCTGCAAATGAAATGTAATCAAGGAATGATGGGGGTTAAGCAAAGATGATCCAAAAAGTCTACAGAAGCATCATGGTGTCTGGAAAGTGTTCTTAGCACAAATAATAAAAAAAAAAGAAAGAAAGTCAAATAGGGATCTCATCAGTAGCCGGCATTACCCAGCAGCGTGTACACATCTGAAAATAAAAAGGCCCATTACTCCGAGCGAAGGAGCTCCCAATCTACAGGATTACTGCTAGTGAGGAAGCTGGTTTCCAGCATTAACAGCTGACATCCTCTCAGCTCAGCTCTCATCATTACCGTAAAAACCAGGCTTCGTGTCCTCTCCGCTCCCGCCCCCCAATCGCCCACCCATAAGGAAGTTTCACAGCATCTCTTCCCTCAAGCCACAAAACAAACAGCGATGCCCCAGCTCCAACATAACAACCAATCCGTCCCCTGCACGAACAGCTAATGACCCCCCCCCCCCCTCCTGCCTCCCAGAGCGGGAGTGATTTTCCCCGTGACATGATGGATTTTTATAACGCAGCTTTACGTCTTTCTTACCTTTTACGGCTTCCTGCATTTTCTTAAATCAACACAAATTGGAAGTAAAGCATTGTGCTCTTTGTGAATATTTATGTGTCGTTTTGTTGTTTGTGGCGGTGTCTGTTTGTTTTGTCTGCATTGTCTCTTATTTTGGAGGCTTTACAGTTAGTCGTTTTTCATTTTTACATCCCTCCCATCAGCAATCTTCCACCACTTTTTTTTCTCCTGTGTTTTTATTAGGCTTTCTATCTCCATATACATAATGCACACACTCTTCACTGCATCTGCTCCCTCCCCTGATTTTCATGTTTTCCTTCATTGTTTCTCTTATTTCTTTCCCCCTCCTCTTACACTATCCTATCCCTCTTTCCTCTCTTTCTTCTCTTTCTTCCCCCCACACCTTTGTCTTTATGTTAGTGCCGGTGATGCGCTTGCTGTGATTCATCAGTGACTGTGTGTTTAAAAGCCCTATCCTCTATGTGCGCTGGCATTTGGAAGCTCTCATTAACATTTGCTATGTAGTTTAGTAAAGGTGGTGCTAAGATATGTCCATGCTCCAACCATTCATCTTGAGTTTGCAGGGCTGTGGTTCACATAAACACCTGCTGGGAGAAGTGCTGCAAAGTCTTAGTTAGGATGGCACTGAGAGAGGATGCTGTGTGGAGCTTTCACTGGCGGAAAATATGGGATTCAGGGATTTTCATATAAAAGAGAAGAAGTGTAAGGGTCACAAACCTGCCACTGACCCAGCATGACATTTCCTTACTTCTTCCTTTCATTTTTCTTTAGTTTTCTTTCTTTAAATTTTGTCCATTTGCATGAAAAAAAAAACACCCACACAAAATAAACTCAAAATTGTTCAGCTTAATAGTAGATTAATTTCTTCTGTTTGATATCTCCTCCCATCCATCCCAGCCTTACATCACTGCCACTGAGTGTGTGTTTCATGTGTATAAACTATTAGTTTAACTCAGGTAAAGGAATTTGGCAAATGTTGGTCCGTGGTCCGACACTGTCTGTGTCTTTTTTTTTTTCTCATAATCACTCACTCAGGATGTTCTGTCATTTGATGTGGCTGAGATTTAGATACAAAGACACACTTTGCATGACAATATGGCATTTTTTTATTTGTTGAAATCTACAGTGATTTGTTCATAAAAGTCTTTAAAATGTTTAGATGAGATGGCTCTAGTAATACCAGCAGCTGCAATGTGTGAATTACAGGAACTAAACACTGGACACATACAGTCCTCGGTGCAAACTCTATGGCATACCTTTTTGGTATATTTGCTTCTATACACATTATTCTTTTTTAAAAAAATGTTGTGCAGCACAGCACTATAACTTATGTTCCTGTTGCTTCTTTACTGACTCTATCACAATTCCCTCTTTGACAAAGAGCTCCTGATACCAGTGCTGATGCTACAGTACCTGACACAAGCAGCCCACCAAGTGACATCACAAAGCACCCGTTTGTACGTATGAAATGAAGTCAATCTAAGAGTTCTCAGTCAGCATCCCTTGAGCTGCTTGTTTCTGATTTTATAGCCTCTCTCTCTTATTATTGCTCCACAATTTTCTGCCTGAAGAATCTATGTATAGGTCAGCGTTTAGCTGCATCAAGTTAACCATGTATCTTGAGGATGGGGTTGATTGCTAGACCCATAAAGGTGTTGTTCAGCCTCTCCTTTGTCTTCAATCTCTTTTGCACAATTACACTGTGATAGTGAAGTGCTATAGGAAATCTCCTGCGGCGACTGGGTAGGTGTGGAAAATCCTTCTTACTGGGATGCAGGGCTCTTTAATTTTGTCTCAACAAATGAGCTATGATTTACCAAGAATGATGACGCTATTGAGTCAGATCCTTGTAGCCAAGTTCTACTTGAATAAATCTTTGTGCACCTACACTGTACAGTAAGGATTCACACAACGATTCACCTGCAGCCTGAGAGGAGGGGTGTGTGAGAGAAAAATTGGGTTGTACAACCAGGTGAAGCACAGATGATTAAATGGGAAACATTTCCCCATACTGCATCTCTTCTATCACAATATACCTTTCTGCATTATCTCTGACAACCTCAACTGTTGGAGGCGAGCGCAGCTGAACCGCGCCTCAAACTTTTACCGCTAACAATGCATGTCCTGATTCAGCTACTGTATGTGCTGCTACTCATTTAAATAGCCTCCTTCTTTTTGTTTTGCATGTTCCATTAACAACGTGTGATGTGCACCTAATCTCTCATTAACAGATGTACAAAGCTCCCCTCACTGGCATCAGTGCCGCCAACATTAGATTCAGCTTTTACTTGTGCTAATGAATATGCACCCGATCTGATTAGATGTGTGTGTGTGTGTGTGTGAACAAATCAGCCTGCACACTAAAGGTTTTAACTGATGTAATACATAAAACATACTGTAACTTAAACAGTTTTAATCCAGATCATAAAAATAAATTTGTCAAATATCTGCAGGATCCCATGTAAATAACTTTTTTATTTTTGCATATTTTAGTCCTCCATCTGTTTTTCTGTGGAACATTAATAATGTTAGCTATTTAAAAAAAAAAAATGACAGGGCACTTACAGAGCTACACAAATAATTAGCAACATCCCTGTCCACACCTCATGGTCTGAATTGTTGAATAACATGATCTTGGTTTCTATTGAAGCTGACAAGACAAGCAAGTACTGAATACTCATTTACATTAAAATGCATGAACACGAATGTATTTGTTTTTATATTTTATATTCATTACATATGTCGTATGTCTGATGACAGAAAATGTACTATGGTGATATTCCACTTTTATTTCCTTCTTAGAATATTATTAATATTAATTGTAGTAGCAGTAGAGCCACACATGTAGGCTATTATTATTATCATATTGTATTATAAAGTTACATAATATAATTATAATAATGTTATAAGAGTATGCATGTTCCATTCATCCACACAGGATTGTACCAGTGTTTTCCTAACATTCCCCTGGGGAGTATACTAATAAGTATACTCTATGAGTAATCGGATTCTGATCACCACAATGACAGGTCCTCACTGTTGGTGAATGGATAATCAAACGACTGCATGGTGTCAGCCGTATTAGAAATGAGCAACAATAAGTTAGTAGAAGTTTTGTAGAAGAGGTCGGCCTTTTTTATTCTACACTTTTAATAATCTGCCTCTCACACAAACACACAGTATAAATAGCAGTGATGAAGAGGAGGTGATTATTTTTATCTACTTGGTCCTAGTGTAATCAATTTCCTCTCTCTCACACACACACACACATACACACTGTTCTGTCAAACTGCACTTCTGCACTTCTTCTCAAACTGTTTACTTTCTTTTGTTCCTTCACTCCTTTGCTTCATCCCTCCTACAGTACTTTATTTTCATCTCCCCTCACTTCTTTTTCTTCTTCCTCTCTTTCTCTTTCTCCTCTTGACTCCCACCTGTCTCCGCTCTTCATTTAACCATTTACCATTTGTTTGATGACCTCACATTTAATACTCCAATCCCATTTTTCCCCCGCTTTTTCCTGTTGAACTTTTTTGTCTGTTTTCCCTCTTTCCCTCCTTCCCTCCATCTCTGACTCTGTCTCTTCTTCTGTGGCGCAGTGTGATAGGACACAGGAGGCTGCTGTAATTTGATTGGAGGTATTAAAGTTGATTTGATTAAACATGGGCCAAATTACTGGCTGCTTAATGGAATCAGGCCCAGTCACCTGCTAGGGGCCCCTAGTCGAGGTGCTCAGCCCTGACACACACACACACACACACACACACACACACACACACACACACACACACACACACACACACACACACACACACACACACACACACACACACACACACACACACACACACAAAGAGATTCATAGACACATATTAAGCAGCTTTGAGCTGATCACTGCTCCATAAGTAAGAGCAGATCAAACAAAGTGACAATGTTATGGGTCATCACATCACATCACATCCTTCCTCTCGGTGATGTGACAACATTTCCTCTGACCACATCAGTCAGAGAGAGTGACCGCTGCCGCTTCCATCCCTCTGAACCTGGCTTTCTAAATGTTATTTATCCTCCTGCTATTCATTACAGGCAGCAGCAGCAACAACAGGTGACCAGACACGTTTAATTACCCTGATGACAGATGAGCTTTTTACGGAGCATAGACTCTGTGAGAACTGCTTTTAGATGATGACATCACGTTTCAGTTTGGCCTGAGAAGTCATTAGTATTGTTACAATTAATATCTGTTATAGTGGTAGTAGGCTTATAACCCCACTACACACACACATATATAAAAAACACGACCAATGCCTTTTTGTGCGTCCCTCTGGAGTAAATGAGTAAATGTAAGCCATTGAAATCTCTGACCAGTATTGTGTGTGTGTGTGTGTTGGTAATGATAAACACATCTGCTGTGGACATTTTGTCTATATTTGTGAAATCATGTGTTCATATATCTGCGGTTGCTGCGAGTGGAGGGGGATAAAACATGTATTGTACATTGTGTTGACAGCTAATTATCTGTTTGCTATTGTTTGCTGAATGAACTCCATCATTATAGTAAATGGATTCATTACTGTTTCACACTCTGTTCCCCATCTAAACCTAGTTCATCTCTTTTTTTTCCCTTTACCTCATCTCTGACCCTCTTTTACGCAGCATCTTTCCAACATTATTTATCCTGCCCTCCTTTGTATTTATCTCTTTTCTTATCTCATTGTTTTTACTTTCCTCTTTATTCCGTTTTCTTCTCTCCTTGTCACTTTTTTTCCGTTTTCCCAGTTTAGGTTTTTTTTTTCCTTCATCTTTTTTTTTTCTTCTTTTTCTGTTATTATCAAACTGGAAAATGAAACCAAACCTATTCCTTCCCCTGGACTCTCTCTCTCACACACGCACACACACACATGCTCAACCACTGGAGGGATTAGAACCATACATCAGATTAATGCCAACCATTTAAGAGATGTTCACATACACACAGTGGCTGACGTCCTTTGCTTGCCACATGCATTTTTAATCAGAATAGGCCTGGCTCCAACATTACACCCCATTAATTACCATAATACAGCAGTGAGCAGTCAGAGGTGCCGCCCCGCCCCCCTGCCCCACCACCACAACCACACGCCACTGTCACAGCTGCTGTTTGGCTACTGAACACCTCCCAAAAAGTCATTTTTCATTTTTCCATTTTTCTTTTACTTATGTTTTTATAGCTGTGTCTAGGGAGTACAACTGTACCCCTGTTTGTGTGTGTTTCTATGTGTGTAGACATACATCATGACAGTGGTGCAGCAGTTCCAGATGTTAATGTGATCTCAGATAAACAGTATTACGCCAGCGTCAATCTCCGTCAGTGGACTGAGGCTGTATTCAGTGTGTGGCTGTGGTCACTGATGGGCTGGATGAAATATCATTTCCTTTAATAGCACTCTTTCATCTTTGGATTATGAACTCACTGCCACTGTTGTTGATGTATCATCACAAGTAATTAGTTATCTCTCAGCAAATTTGTAAGCAACAGAAAAACCCATATGGGCACTGGGCCCTGTATTTACTCAAACAGAATACATAAGGCTATTTTTAAACTGCCCTTTATATAGAATTAAATGCTGTAACCTATAGAGGTCTGTTAATTCTGGGAGTGGAATTCAGTGGAACTTAAAAACTTTTTTTCTTGCAAATACAAATGGCAAAAGATGAATCACGCATAATATAACTGGTCATTTAAATCCCCAACTAATTACATAAAAAGCCATTAGGGAAATCCTGAAATGTAAAATGAATAAATAAGTAAATAAGAAGCAGAAAAATAAAACAAACACGCTCATTTTTAACAGAAGCAATTTAGGAGAGCTGATGTGTAACTGAGCTTAATACTGGGGGACAAATATAACAAAATAATACAAGCTCTCAAGAGTTGTTCTTCAGGGAATGGAGCTGTCTCAGATGTCACCATGTGACAAGACAATTAATGGAAGAAATGGCAATAAAAACAAATCAAATATATGTATATTTTGGATTTACTGTTTTTTTTTCTTTTCCTTTGCCTTCAGTGTACCGTTGTTGTTTAAGTTTTTCAACAAAGTTACTCAGCTTCTAAATTGTAAATGAAAAGGAAGAATAACTTTGAAATGAATGTCTGTAGCTCTGACCTGTGTGTCAGACAGAGTAAAACATGAACATGTGGCCCTGCAGAGAAACTGTGGTGAATTCAATTTTGACATTTTATAATCAAAATCATACAAACTATTATATACAACCCTAGCTGTAATATTGTTATATTGCTTTACTGCGTATTTAGTGCCATGGTTTTCAAATCTTTTCATTATTATTATTATTTTCATTTTATTTTATTTATATATTTTGTAAATAAATTATTTATCATATTAAGTGTTTGTATGGCATCAATCATTTTGTAACATCAAGTTATAGTCCACTTTGATATAGAGTGATTTAGTGCTCCTTGTTAAAGCCTGTTGATTCATTGATTCTTTGATTCCCCTCCCCATTGATTTATAATTAAATGTGTTTCTAACATTTAGATTATCTGCTTATTGATGTAGTCCGAACTATTAAAAAACAGTGTCTGTAAAATGTAAATTGAAGCCTTTTTAATTGAATCAATCCAATTATGACAACAGAAAGTGAGGATTAGAGCATTTGCAGTTTGTGCTAATTGATTATTTTACATTGCAATTTGAAAATAACTTTGACAAATGTATTCATGAATGCAAATGTCTTACAGTAGGTGCAGGTGTTGTAACATGTCACCTCTGTCATGAAAAGAAGAATACCCCACACACTGCGTACGTACGACATGGGTGGAAAATGATCTCTTCTTCTATGATCATGGATGAGTTGTTAAAAATAAAGGTCTAAGCAGACAGAAATGTTCAGATGATCAATAAATTGTGATTGTGTGCAGCAGCGGTGTGTGGGATATTCCTCTTCTGTTCAGGACTGGAGCCCTAAAAATCAAGTGATACTTCATTTCCTTTCTAAGGTTCAGTTGTTTTCACACAGGTGAATAATTCCGTTGTCATGAGCTAACACTGAAAACTGAGGTATAATATCCCGCTGCGGCTCCATCCACATATTGAACCGTGTTCTTTGTCTGATCCATACTGTCTGCACGTCCATACAGGAATCAGTGGTGGTTTAAACCATCATGGCGTCTGTCTCATCTCTCTCTTTACGGATCGTTTGCTTCAAACAACCTGTGTTTGATGTTAAAATGTGTCTTTGATGGCTCACCTTTCCCTCTCTGTTCTCTGCTTGTCTAACAGGGCAGCACAAAGGTCCCTTCTTTCAGACCAGCCGGCTGTACATGGAGACCCCCAGCTGGGCAGGTCAGTGTTTGTATATGTGTGTGTTTGTGTGCATGTGCGTGTGTTTGTACCTCTTGTTTTGTTGCAGACACTCGCCACATCTGTGCATATGTTTCCCCATCCAGTGGGTTTACTGATACATGCGCTCAGACATCAGCTACCCAGGGGTGTGTGTGTGTGTGTGTGTGTGTAGCTGGCTGTCTTTGTGAGTGTGTGTGTGCAGGGAGAATGTGCTGACTGCAGTGCTTTGGTTCTGGGCATGCCCATTAGAAGTGGCTATAAATCCTGAGTGCAGTGCTCTCACTGTGTCAGCAGTCCAGCCAATGAATGGATATTAAACGCCACAAAAAAGTCTCTTTAATTCTGCTGCTCCTGCTACGCTGCTGCACACTCTATCTATCTATCTATCTATCTATCTATCTATCTATCTATCTATCTATCTATCTATCTATCTATCTATCTATCTATCTATCTATCTATCTATCTATCTATCTATCTATCTATCTATCTATCTATCTATCTATCTATCTATCTATCTATCTATCTATCTATCTATCTATCTATCTAGGTCTGTAGTTTAGGGCAGTAGGCCTGTTGTTGTATCCTGTACCATTCATCTATTTATTTTTCAGTATTAACATCAATGAAATATCATGTACTGTTTGTAATGCTGGGCTTTTATTATGAAATGTGAGCCTGGTTATGCTCACGCTGGTTGTGTTTTCATCCTGGGGGCTGCAAAGTTTCGACAAAGTGAATTTGTTGATGGAGATTTCTGGATTGCTCTCAGTGCAGCATTTAGTAGCAGTTGTTAATCATGCAGAGGTAACCCAATACTCAGATGCCTACTGTTAGAGTGTTGACTGACTGTCTGCCGTTGGATGAACTTGTGCAGTATCTTTTTTGGATCCTAAACACAAAGCGTTTTGCCGTTATGTTTCCCAGTTTGCACTGCGTGCATGGCGAGTTTTAGTGCGGACTCGTAAACGCTGGCTGTAAACGCGCGGTCCTAATGTTACCCCTGCACACACACACCCCCCTCACCCCACCCCACCCCCGCAACTCACCGCTCACTTCCAAACCTCCGTGCAGCTCGATCATAAAAAATGTATTATTATTTCGATTAAATTTGAGCTTCTGAAGTGTGACCCTGGCTGTAGGTGTGGCCATCTGTCCTACTGGCACATCAATACCAATCTAATAGCAGGAGGAAAGATCAATCACAACCAGCTTAGATCTAGTGTGGTTCCACTGCAGCCACTGCACCAACCGCCTGTGTAAAATCCAATGTGTGTGTGTGTGTGTGTGCACCTCTGAATCCTTCACACTGGGTTCAGTGCTTTGTGTGTTGCACCTTTTTTTTTCATCATTTCCCTGATTGTTGTGCACAAAGAAAACAGATGCTGATTGGAAAGCTGTATTGTGGATTTGTATTATAAACATGCATTAAATTATCATTAGAAAAGACGATGATCTGAACATCAGAGAGAAAAACACCAGAGTAGAAATCACTTTAATCAACATATGCCATGGAGGAGTGACAGGAATTCATGATACACATAATAAGCTGAGGGCACACACACACACACACACACACACACACACACAGATCCACGCACAGTTCCTCCTCCCTCTCCATAATATCAATTACAGCTTGGCCTGGTTCAGCCTCTATCAGTGTTCGTCAACAGGCCTCCAGGCCCAATCAAGGCTCTACAGCCCAATTACACTGACATGGTAGCTAATTGGAAAGTTGCGCGTGGCTTAAAGAGACGATCATCGTTGGAGAGAGTTGTGGCTCCTTTGAAGCTCCGTGATGAGATTCGTGGTGGTGATGCTCTTGTGGTAAAAATTGTTTTTGATGTGGCCAACGACGACCTTTTTATTGAACAGGAGAGCACCAAGAACCAACAGCACCAAGAGCGGCCTGCTGAGTGTTCTCTGCTGTTTTATACTGGTTGTAGATCTTCCCTCCTTTTACTATAATAGTATTGCTTTTTCTTTTTCTTTTTAATTTGCCATTTTATCGCATGGTGACCCTCTTTTCACAATGAAAGGCCTGCTGCTTTCAATCAAGTCCACTTTTCACCAAATTACTTAAAATGCTGATGTGGTTGAAAGTGATATAACAACGTGATGATGATAATGATGATGATGACCATCCTCATCATCATCATCGTCATGACATGAAATCCATTTTCCTATTTCATTTTTTCCTAATGATTTTCTGAAAGTTTCATTTCATTTATTTATTTAAAAAGGACAGTGTGCAGTGACATTAATTATTGAAAACAATAAAAAGATGGCTGCACCAGATTTAGCGGAGCCGCTAATTTCCATCTGTAGTCCTGTAACATAACATACATACATACATAACATGCTTCACCCAGAAGGCGAAGTCCACCCCCCATGTTCACAGCAACTCTCAAATCCCACCCCGACCAGTGAGCTGCAGGTATCAGGGTAAATCAAAAACACCTGCTCCTTCACTGACTTCCTGTTCACAACGTTAAAGAGAAGTACATTTTTCTTTTAAAAGTCAAAAATGACTGTCATCTGCTCGTTGATCCGTCTCAAACAACGTGTGTTACTTAGAGGAGTCTAGTTGCTGCAGGTGTGAGACAGGAGACAGCATCTTCCTTTTCACCTGTAGAAGAGTCGGTGTTTAGTTGGTGTGTTGTTGGGGCGGTGCCTGGGCTGAGCTGGCAGCAGATGTGATAGAAACATGGAGTATGGGGAGCGACTGGCTCCATCAGACAGACTTTGAACAGACAGGGTGGATACGTTTAATGTCTGGTTTAACTAATATATCTTTTATATCCATACCACAGTTGCATGGCTTCTCTTTGGTTGGTGATGTACATTATATTACACTGATTGTTCATTCTGTCAGTAGTAGTATAAAAGCGATGGCAGGTCTGGATATATGTATTTTTTTTTCTCCACAGTATGGTGTGCAGACAGAAATCCTGTGTGTATTTTCAACGTTTAAAGTTTCACCGGCAAACTGAGAAAAAGAAAACTACAATTTTGCTCAATGAAAAACCAGGTAATTGTTGTGTTTTCTGGTTCAGGAGCTTAAACAAAAAATAACACAACCTGACATCTTATAGCATCTCAATAGTCAAAGTCCCATCTTTATTTTTTAGGTTTCTTATCCTGCTGCTCGTCCATGGACACAATCCTTCCACATCACACCAGCAACACATGTAAACTCATGTCCATGTCCGTCTGTCCTCCAGTGATTAATCGTTCACCCTTTTCTATCTGCAGCCTTCAGCTCTGGTGAGTTCCCTAAACAAGTGTACTTCTCCCCACGCCCTGTAAAGCTTCATGAAGCTCGTCTTCGCAAAAATTATCCAATTAAGTGGAGGGTCTTCTGTTGCCCAGAGGTTAATGGAAGCTCTTGTTCCTCTGGTTGGGAAATTAATCTCACTCCGACTTATTTTACATTTGTCACATATGTGCCATCGGCTGAAGGGACAGCTTTTACAGTGCACGCTGGGAAACTCGACACGGGCAAAGACAAGACAGAGGCTTGATCCGAGCAGAGGAACATTCAGCACAATGACTATTGACCGATGATTGATCTGTGGACACACAAACTAATTCAAACTGTACCTGTGATGCAGATTGCTCTGTGCTGATTGCCGGGTGCTGACTGGTGGAATTAGACCCCATAGTCATTTGTTAATGTTAGTGAAGCCGTGAAAGTTTGTTTTCCCCTTCGTTAAAAATTAAAGCTTGGCCTTAATGGTGATAGCACAACGCAGCCAGTGAGCTGTTAAAGCCACCCTTACATTATTAACACAGATACACACAATAGCATCCTAAACAGGAAAGATTGCTGTACTGATTCTCTAACTGATACACACCCGCACAAACACACACACACACACACACACACACACACAGATAATTGTACAATGCAGACATCTTCAGTTCAGTGACAGATGTGATGGATGTGCAAATACTCATTGGCAGCAAAGGGTGAAAAGGCTCAATAGACACAAACTGATCAGTGTGGATTCATTAGCTTCCACACGCAAACACACACGGACAGAGAGAGAGCTCAGGAGTGTGAATGACAAAGGTTCGCTTTGTATTTGTTAAAGTGATGTCCAGTGTCTCTGAGCCGCTTTTAACACTCCCAGAAAGGCCATTACAATTAAAGGAGTGCTGGCCAGAATGAAGGGAAATGGAGAAGAGTGTGATGAGAGTAAAAGAGGAATGTCAGCACAAAGACTAGTGGAGATGCTTTTAGCCTCTCTCCACGGGAGTAATGTCCAATTACTGCTCTGTTTGAGGCCACCGCTTCACGCCGTCATCAGCGCACAAGCACCGGGTTATGGCCCCTGCAATGGGCCGATTGTCAGCTGTCATGGATCACAATCAACCAGCGAGTCCTCGGGGCCATCCGGAGGAGCGCCGCATTTCACATTGAATATTCATGTTGTTTTACTGGTTATAATAGGCTGGAGAACACTCAGGCAATGAACAGCAAACATCACCATGAATAACCCTCCCACCCCCCCAGTGCCCCCACCCTTACACCTTCAGCAGCACACTCAGATAGGCTCAGTGCTCCACAATGCTCCACATCATGTCTTTGTTCAGTGTGAGCTCCACTTCTATATTTGTCTCTCCCGAGTTTTAAAAGAAAAAAGAACAGATGACAATGTGAACAGTAAATGTGTTGGTGTGTCATCTCCTCTGACTATGACCAGCAGGTGGTACCAGATATTTAACTTTCCTGCTTTTTTTTCTACTCTCTGTCATTGCTCCACTTTCTGCAGAGATCGTTGTAAAGATGCTGTGTTGAAGCATCGCACACAGTCACAACAGTGAATCCCTCTTAATGCAGGTGCTGCTTATTGGAATAGCCATAACTAACTACAACTAACTGCCTTCTCTCTGTCATAGAGGTAAAATAAATGAAATACTTTTTAAACACATTAAATGCAAGGCAAGAGCATTTTTCTCCTCCTATAATTCACATTAACTGTACCCTCAGCTTGAAAACTTTCCAATACAACAGTAACTGTATGTGTAGCTTGTGATATATTGTAGAGTTCACAGTAGTTATGAAAAACATCCTTATTATGGCAGAGTATTCAAGAAAACTTTTCTCACACATACTTTTAATTAGGGCTGTCAAACGATTAATTTTTCTAATCGCGATTAATCGCATTTTTTCCATAGTTAACTCGCGATTAATCTCTATTAAAAATATTATATATGGCGCTTTGGACTTTCAACACTCCAAAGTGTTATAATCTCTAGACAAACAACTTTTAGACCAGACCTAGTAGGCTAGCTACCTAATCATAACACATGATGCATGAAACTCACACAGAATTGAAATGAATTGCATCCAGTGGAAATTGCCCTTTACTTTGCTACACCTCTGCCTGGCCATGTGCATTTGTTGACAACAGAAGCCGTCAAAAAATCAATACATCGCCACGTGCATTTGTTGACAACCGATGCCCTCAAAAAAATCAATACATGGCCATGTGCATTTGTTTACAACAAAGCCGTCAAAAAATGAATGGATGGAGCTGTGGATATACAATGTTAGACTGTGTATATTTGTGTAGCAACCAACTTGAAGGTGCCTTACCGCCACCTACTGGACTGGAGGTCCCACACTCCAGTCCTCCAGTCCAGCAGACAGAGGACAAAATGGGCCGCGATTAACAGCGATTAAAAAAATTAATCGCGTTAATTTTTTTAATTAATCGCATCGCGATTAACGCGTTAACTCTGACAGCCCTACTTTTAATATTTTAGTCCCAACAATTGAACTGGAACATAGTCCAGTGAACAACTGTTCAGTTCAGGCTTTGAACAAAATTCCTCTTTATCTAAACTCTGACCAACCAAATTTTCAAACCTTTGTCCAACTTTAAAAAAGACACATGTTGTCTATTCCAAACCACTTGCAGCTGTACTTTATCTTTGTTGTCATGGTAACAAAACATTCAGCATGCACAGGAAATGGCGTGTAGGATGGTTATCATAAAAACTCATGTCTTGGGTAGGTGTGGGGCTGGGTATCGCTACTGATTTACTGAATCGATTCGATTCCGATTCACAAGGTCCCAATTCAATTCAATTTTCAGTTTGATCCGATTCGATATCGATTCATTCACAGTACTTTCAGTTTAAGTACCAATTTTGCATGAGAGATGTTCACAGAACTAACGCTGCAAATTGTACAAAGATGGAACTCTCACCTGGCGTTTTATTGAAAATATGAATGTTTAGGCTACATTAAAAGTTGAGCCAAAAGCGGTTACATTATGCACATTTATTTAACATGAAACACTCCAGAAGTGCTAACAGGAAATGGCAAACATAAAAAGATTGATCTAAGGATTTTATGAATCGATATCAGATCTTTAAAATGAAGATCAATATTAATTGGAAAATCAATTTTTTCTAGGTAGGTGTAGGAAAAGACCATGCATTGGGTTACCTCTCGGTAACACACATTTATAACACAAAAATACTCATTAGTATGTAGTTTATAAACACAGTTAAAAATGTTTAACTCATCATTGATAAGCACTAACTGTATCTATAAACTACATAATGAGTATTCATGCGTTATAAATGAAGAGTTCAGTATTTATTAATGCTTAACTAATGCTTAATAGTGTGTACTTATTATAAAGTGTTACTGTACCTCTTTAAGATTTTAGAATATTTGATGTTTGGTTTCTTGAGTGGTCATGGATGGCTAGCTTCACAGCTAGCTTCACGTTGACATTGAATTTCCGGGGTTTTTCTGCCCGTCCTCTCGATCACAACCTCCTCCTGATGGATTTCCTTGCTCTGTTGAAAATCTCACCAGGCTTCTTCCTGTCATTAGTTCTGCCAGTGATGACTCCAACCACTAGATGTCGCCTAACCACAAAATGTAACTACATGTCGCAGTATAATAACCTGCTGCACAGACGACCTACAGGCTCGTCTGGTACAAGAAAACAGCCAAAAGATTCACCGTCATTATAGATTTAATGGGAACACACACAGACACACTAACACACACACAGTTGCACCTTTTATTTCCAGCCATACTTTGGACTAAAACACTTTCAACTGAGTTCAAATCAAATCTCAAACTAGATCAAATCAAGACATCAGTCATCTGACAGCGTGTGATTGTTGTTGCATGACATGTTTTTCAGTTCATTATGCACCGACACACACTCGCACACACTCCTGCCTGTGTGCCAATCATGCTGCAGTCCATCGCAGCAACATGCTGAGGCTGCTTGTTGTACACACTTCTCACCTGTTTAATGATCAGCAGCAGGACAGGGTCATAAATGTAAGTGTGTGAGTGTGTGTGTGTGTGCATGTGTGTGTGTATGCACAGTTTGAACTAATTCAGATTCCATCTCAGTAGTAAAAATATCCACATTTGTAATTAGTTAGAAAATATTACATTGAAAATGTTCAACAGCTGTTGTCACATCCTCAGGTCAGACACTTCTATCCTCCCCTCTCCTCTACAACTACCCAGCCTCCCTCTCCCTTCTCTCTCTGAGCCTCTCTCTCTCTTTTTATTCTCTCATTCATCATGTTGACAACAGCACAGCTACTTTTGTGAAATGGAGAAAAATGTTTAAGTCAGCTTTTCTCTGTCTCTCCCTCCCTCCTTCCCTCCCTCCATCCCTCTTGGCCATCTAGATATGTGTATGTGACTCTGTGTGTGCATGTGTGTGTGTGCGTGTGTATGTGACTCTGTGTGTGCGTGTGTGTGCGTGTGTGTGTGTGTGTGAGGAGGGCAGACGGGAGTAATTTCTGCTCAGTGGAAAGCACTTTACATATGACACCCGTACGGGATTCAGCTGCCTGCAGATGCAGAGTCGCTGGTTATTAGTGAATTGCCGCACATTTGCCCATTTGCCACCTTAAACTTCATATAGAGAGGCACACAGACACACACTCACACAGACACACACACTCACATGTAGACACACACACATTTCCTCAGCTTTGTGTGTTCCTATAGAGGGGATTTTTACTATGCTATCATCATTCTACAACTTATATCACAGAAAAACAGAAGCTCTCTCTATCACACACGCACACACCTGCACACACACACACACACACACACACACACACACACACACACACACACACACACACACACACACACACACACACACATGCACACAGGGTTGCACTGATAGAAAAAAGTGTGTTCTTCATCTCCCCATATGTCACATCCACTTAGCCCAGATTTGGTGTGAATCTTGCTCCTGTTTTATGGGAAGGTGTGTGTGTGTGTGTGTGTGTGTGTGTGTGTGTGTGTGTGTGTGTGTGTGTGTGTGTGTGTGTGTGTGTGTGTGTGTGTGTGTGTGTGTGTGAGAGAGAGAGTGAGAGAGGAGGGAGAAAGAGAGAGAGAGAGAGAAGGCTTGGCTTGCAAGTCATTTAGGTGCCAATATTGCTCTTTTCCTCTGATATGCAACACCCAGCAATATGGAAACCTCTGCTTCACTGTATGTGTGTGTGTGTGTGTGTGTACATATGTCTGCCTTTGTGAGTGAATCTATGCAATAATAAGACTTTAATGAAAATAGCATCTTCTATCCGATAAATGCTGTGGAGTGTGTCGTGGAGCTTTAGTGGAGCCATGATTGTGTCATGGTTTTGCATTCAGGAAATCAATTTGGGTCTCCTCTGCTCTGATTGGCTGAGATCTAACAGGGGCTGATATTAATGAGACATCCTCTGTTAGCTGTTGTTCTGAGATAGCTGTGAGCCGCTTGGCTCAGAGTGTGTGTGTGTGTGTGTGTGTGTGTGTGTGTGTGTGTGTGTGTGTGTATTAGGATCTCTATGTCCATGTGTCCTTATCCTATTATCAAATTATGTCGGCACATTCGCTTGCATTTGTGTGTGAGACATATTTATGTACAATATGTGTATTAGGTAAATGATATGGACACATTTCAACATTAATATTTTCTGCTTCTCAACATATATTAAGCAAGCGAGGGCTTTTAACGGTCATGTGATTTATGACTTGTCTGTCAGGGCCAAAGGACGTACAGTGACATTGATATAGAGCTACAGAAAGTCATCAGGTTAGGTTGCAGTGTGATTGGTTTATCTGAACTTATCCACTTCAGTAGCCAGTTCTTCTCACTGCTTTGACTCGGAGCCGGCCAAAATTTAATGCACCAGTGTCCTGTAATTGCAAAAGTTGGTGTCTCACCTTCACCTTCACCTGCAGGTCTGTGCTGCTGCTGCTGTGTGTGTGTGTGTCTGTTATTGTGTAGATGTATGAACTTACAGTTGCATCCTCGCTACACCTCTAAGTGTGTGGGTGTGTGCGTGCCCTCATCTTTTTCAATTTCGTTGGCATATTAAATTCATACTGTACCCAGAAATGTAAGTGTGTGTGTGTGTGTGTGTGTAGGCTACACCTGATTAGGCCTTTCCTCTCCTCCTCAGTCATGTTGATAAGGCTTTTGTTAGGACTCCTTAATCTTCATTAAAGATTGAAGTGAAGGTAGGGGAGAAACTTAGCGGAGTGGAGACGACAATTAAAATTTAAAGTGTGAGATAAGGCCCTATCTGTGACTCCCACCTTTCCACTCAGCGCCGGCCCACTCGGACGCTGTGAGAGGTTGTTGGTAACACATGCTTTTAGCTGGTAGAGATGCACTGTGGGAAGACAGGCTGGAACACAATGCTGCCCTGATAACAGTGGGCAACCCTTGAAGCCCTGCCTCCATGGCCACCGCTCCTTATCGGATCCCACATCCTTGTTAGAAATTCAGGCCGAACACATAAAGGCTGAATGCTTAGTTAGTAGTTTGCAATTTTGTTTTTTGCTCTGGTGTTGTACAGTTTTGATCGTGTCTTTCATCTCTCCCTCCACCACTACGTAAATCCAGACTGTTCAGTTCCAATCAGACCACGGTGCTGTTCCTTAGTAGCAGGTTGGTAAGTCTCCTGACTTCCCTGTCCTTGATGCCTCCTCTCCATCACAAAACTGTGCAGGGTCTTCTTAGGAGGAGAGGTCTGCTTTGTCTCTTCTTAGATACACCTTTAATGCTGTTTGTCTTATCCAGCTTCTTTTTTTATTTGCATGTAGTCCATTCTTTCCACTTTTTCCAGGATGACAGTTGATGCAGCTCCACAGTCAGATGCAGCTCTGTTGAGACACCCTGACACCCTGACGTATGTAGGAAGTGCTACATGTACATAGTTTCCTCAACCTGGTTGGGAGTGCAGTGTAGTTGTAATCCAGCTCTAGATTACATTTTGTTTTGAGGCCTGAGTGAGAGTCCAAAATGACTCTGATGGATTATTGGGTTTCATGTTTTTTTGTTTTTCTACCACTTCGACATTCACCCAGTTCCTCAGTCGACGTCCTGTTCAAATATAACACAATTCATCATTCTACTTCCACACCTGTCTTTCAACCAACCAGAATCAGCCAGGATGTGGTTGCTGGTCCAGACCTGATTCTGGCCGAGGACCCATGCACATGTTGGAGCAGTCCTAGGCAGAGGGGGGGGGGGGGAGGACAGATGTGATCAGCAGGAACCTTAGTGCTGTCTGAGATTTCTGTCAAACTTGTTGAAAGAGAACTTTAATTTTGGGTCTCCTAGACCTAGTACATCCCAGGCCGGCTCAGTGCAGTGTTTTATTTGCTCCACACCTCCCTCATGTTGTTCTGTCCCTTTCTGACCTCAATCTTTTCTCTTCAGTTGTTTTTGGCCTCGGTTTCCTCTTTAGTTCCCTTTGGACTATGTACAGTTGAACCAACACCTCTCTAAAACAATCTAAATAAAAATGGAACATTACCATCAGTACAACCTTATTGCCCCACTGCAGCTTGATTGGCTGCCAAGTGCTGTTGTCATCATTTGCTCATAGTTGGCAGAAGTTAGTGGTTCTTTTACAGAAGACAGCAGCTGCAGAAAACACAAATTGAGTGGATTATTTTCTACAGGACAAAATCTGGAAGTCTGCTGTTTATGGAAAAAACTGGATATTAAATGTCCTGCTGCCCACCTGCCACAGGAAATTGATATAACCCAAAATTGCTGATAAAACTTACAAAGAAGCTTCTTTTGCATCCTGTGTGGTGATTGGGGGATGAATGGGCTCTCAGGATCTCAAGCATCTTTCTGAGGATTACCAAACGAGACAGCAGCAGGTGTCATCCGTGTGCTAAATTTTTAAAATATTTTTAGTTCTCAGAAAAATTCAAAAATCCAGGTGAAATGAGCTAATTTTCCAAATGAAACTTTAGTGCTACAGTTTAAAGATCCAGTATATTTACATCTCTTGTGTTTTATTTGAACCATTAAAGCCACTGTTTTAAGAACCAAAGACCATCTCAGTGTAGTTTTACATCTCATTTCTCAACCAATCAGAGGAGAGGCTGAGGCTCTGATGTCTCTGTTCTGATTGCTTTATAATTGATCCTACCAAAAAAAAAGAATATTTCTTGTTTAAAAAAAAACAAACAAAGAGAAACTCAGAGAATCCAAGTCCTACACAGTTGGATGTGGGCCCCAAGTGTGTTACGCTTGGGAGTAGTAGCCTAACTGCTTTGTTTGTGACATCACAAGTTTCAGTATCTGAAAACAGGCTGTGTGTGTTTCTCGGACTGAGGCTTTGAAGGTTTCATAGCTGCTTTACAATCAAAAACACATGGCAATTTGCTTTTATATTATATTGGATTTTTAATTATAATGTTTTGACAGTTAAATAATTCTCTTTTTAACATTATAATGGTCACACAAGAAAAAGCTAAAGGTCGAAATATAGCTCAATGCCCATTGGAATTAGTCCTCGCAGCTCCAGAATTAGCCCATGGCTTGAAAGCAGGGTACATACTGTAGTGTACAGTGAGACTTTAACAGGTTTATATTTTTATTTCATCTACCACATTTTCACCCAGACATTTCTCCTACTGTAGCAGCTGCATCGTGTACTCGGTTCTCTTCACCGAGCCGACACATGTTCACTCTGTCCCACTGTGTTTAAGCCTGTAGGGAGATTGCGCCACTGTAGTGTGGCTGTACACCACTCCTTTAGTGCTGCACACGTCAGTGGGTGGTTTCAGCAAAATTAAAGAACTGCTTAATAAATAATACCCCACACCCCCCCACACCTCCTCAATAATTGATGATGACAAATTCCTCCAGGCGCTAATTAGATCAACAGGAAATTAGTATTTATTGGAATACAGGCCTTTAGAAAAGGTCATATTGAATATTTGCTCAACCTCTACTCTTCCATGAAACACTCTTTCATGGTTATGTAAAAGGTTTTAATGGAAAGTCTATTGCCCAATACAGTCAACAGCGCTTGAGCAGCATGGAAGAGAGCGAGAGGAGGGGGGGGGGGGTTCAACTTCATCAACAGTGCACAGTGAGCTCTGTTTTATGTGTTTTACAGTCATCAAAGTACCAAAGGTCTGAAATGTATAAAGTTATCACAACGTTATTTCAGCTAGGGTGAGATGGTTGGAGAGGAACAGTGGATATACATCATGTCAGTGTCATGTCGTGTCCATTTTAACCTTAACTGAATGCCCCACTATCTGAAAACAAGATGAAGTCACAGAGTTGGCGTCCAAGGTCGAACCTCAGGCTGTAGTTGAGTTAGTAAATCATTTGAAAGTGTTCATTTAACAGGATCTCTCGTTAAATTGTTAGTGTAAATGCACCACGCACAGGTCGTCTTGTGCCATTTGCCCTTCAAGACTCATTGATTCATAACTACCCTGTCCTGTTAACGGCCATTTTTTCATTAAAAAGTCTCATCATGGACCAAAGGTATGAAGATATACTCTTAAATATCTTTAAACTATGTGCTCTTCAGATACACTTTGCTGTGACTCGCATACTGTTGACATTGTTGTACAGCTACAGAATACTGTGTGTGTGCGCCCACATGCGCCTGTGCCTGCTTCTCTGTTGTGTGCACATCCAATGCAGATATTGAAACACATGTTTGGAGGTAGATAACATTTTAGTGTGAAATCTCTTGTTTTCCAGTGTGTGTCATACAGACACAGAGAGGAAACAACAGCTCAGACAGCATCTTTTCTTTCTTGACAGTTATAGATTTACCTCCTGTTTGTGTCAGACCTACTTTTGTTTAATAGTGTCAGTTACATTATCCTGTCTGGTCAAAACCACAGTTTGCAGAAGCTGCAGCGGCTCACCTGGTAAAACACTGACCATAAACACTCATCTCTTTCTCCCTTTCTCCCTGACCTTTCTGTCTCTCTCACCATCTTTGTCAGACAAAAAAAAAAATACTCAAAAAAATAACTGAAGAATTGAACTTGGTTTTGGATATAGAAGATGTAGATGTGATTCTCCACTAATGTTCAGCACAGCCTGACTAATATCCGGCCTGGTTCCACATCCCAAGTAAATTAAATGTATATAGCACCAAATCATAACAGAAATGATCTCATTGTTCTTTCCATATATAGCTGGAGTGGACTGTACTCAGCAATGGGAAAAAAATCCTACCCTTCTCTCTCCTTCTCTTTCTGCATTTTATTTCACTCGTTGAAAATCATACATTCGTCTCAGCGGACTTTATTAACTGGATAACACTCCAGCAATGCTGTCTCTTAAACATTTCAACACCCACTTTTTTTTATAGGTCCAAAAGAACAAAATACACAAGAAACAGACAGAAACAGAAGACAAAAGACAGATCAACAGGCTGAATAAGTGATAGCAGAAGTGCAGTAAGGAATTTGTTGTGGCCTATCAACATCTCCCACCCAGCTTGAGCTGTAAAAGACTCCAGTCCTCCAAGCAGAGAGCAGACATATATAAGTCATGACAGATACATAGCAATTTAAGAGAAAAACAAGTGAAGTAAAACTTTATTTATACAACCCTGTATCACAAATCACTTATTCGCCTCAGGGGGTTAACAACGTGTACAGCATTACGACATCCGCAGTCATTAAAACCTCAATTTGGGAGAAAAAGACCTGCAATAGACATTGCGTGCACAATAAACAACAAGCAGATTTACAGTACAGACAACCAAGATTACACATGATATGTGGAAATGAAGAATATGATCTGGGGAGACGTAAGGCAACTTGCACAAGCTGCCAACAGATTAGACCTGAGCCGTTACACCTCTCCACCATGATGTCCTGGAAACAGACACAAACACTCAAGAGGCAAGATCAGGCGTGTGGTTCACATGTCTAAAAGGAAAGAAACATACATGTACAGGAGAGAAAGAGTCAGAGAAGGAGCATTGCTCATGGGCAATGAAGAACCCTGTCCAAAACATCTAGAGGGCACCACAGCCTAGGAGAGGGAGAGGTCCAGGGATGGAAAGGGAAGGATGGTCCAGGAAAGATGAAGTGAATGAAGAGAAAGTGCACAGAGGAGAAAATAGAAGTGTGAGAGAGAAAGAGAGAGAGAGAGCAGGAGAGACATACTGGATGTTCATGTACTTGAGGGAATAAACAAACAAGAAGGTTAGAGAGATGCAGTGGTTACTAGAAAGTTTACTCCTATCTCTTCAGCAGGACAACGTGTGCTCTCCTGTACGGACCAGTTTAATGGATTCACTGACCCCCAACTTAAATGGAAGGTGAGAGACTGGTTGATAATTATTAATAGACCCTAGAGGTGTAGGTTTCTTCAGTAACAGGTTTAAGCACAGCAGTTCTAAAGGTAGTGGGAGCCATGTCAGATACATTGACATGTTGAATTCTAGGTCCCAAACCAGGCCAAAGATATTTGGAAAGTTTTGGGATAGTTTCAAAAACAAATAAACTAGAAATCTAGAATCATGGTTATTATTACTGATGGAGAGAGAACTAGTGTGCTAGCAGCACACACACATCACTTGTGATTCAGTGCACACTTGTGTAAGTGGGGGTAGAAAAGTCACAGTTGTTCTATAGGTTAGCTGATGGAGGTGGTTTTGATAAAATGTCATCAAAAGGGTTAAAAATATTTTGAAGTTTCATATTTAAAATCAAAATATACTGTATATTGCACATTCAGCAACAATTATATTTTTTTAAAGCCCCAGTGTTTTGGCTTTTTATTAGCAAAAATCAAATATTGCTTTTATGCTTTCATAAATACGTATTTCACTGAAGTCGAATCACACCCGCATACAAATGAAAGCTTTCTCGTACCTTAGAATGAGTTGTTACAAGTCGTTACAAATAAATAAGTGGGCGACGCACCAAGCCGAGGCTGCCATGTTACATCGCCATTTTCACATTCAGTGGCAGCGTGACCGTAGGTAACCACAGAAACTCACCGGAGCTGTCGGCTCGGGGAGAAAGTTTTCCAGGTAGCGCCTGTTAAAACTGTCACCACTGTGTAGTGTGAGGAAGGACGGAGGCACTGATGTTGCATTCAGGTGCAGTCAGGCAGACGGCCGTTGGCAAACCAACCGGATGTCATTTTACTTGACGAGAGAAAGACGGTAAAACGTGGGTCAGGTAAACAATACGACATTACCATGACATATTGTCACACCTGTATTGTTTTGCCTCGTGCTGGCGGACCACTTGTTTACATAGACGCTTGTTTATCCTGAACCTGCAGCACCTGTTGTCTGTCTGACGTCTGCCCGATTTCACATGAATGCAACATCAAGAATATGTTCTGATATGCAACCGCACCGCTAGATGGGGGTAATTTCTACACATTATACCTTTAAGTAGCAAGATCATTAGTAAAAACAAACAAAAAAACAGTTGAGCCTTCCAGTAACCAGCCATATCCATGCTGAAGAATCAAATCATTTCAGTGATTGGCCAATTTGTCCATGTTGTATTTTCAGTGGAAACCTTTGCTGGCCTGCACACGAGGAAGTGTGGAGATACATAAGATTACCTTAGCCATACTTTGCAGTGTTTTCTTGTATGCAACACACCTAAAGGAATGTGTGGATAGTATGGTGAAGGGGGTGGAGACAATGTGATAGACCTGGCTATCAATCTGCTTCACTACACTGGGCATATTCACCAAGCTAGTGAACTCCAAAACACTACATATAACGCTAGCATGCTATCCATTCAACTGCATCTCACTGAATGCTAAGGTACTATAATGTGAAATTCAAATGGAGTCAAATTTGCACTACGATAAAAAAAACAAAAACAATTTTCAGCAGGTTGGGGCACCTCTGGAAAAAAGTTCATTTATCCACAAAACCAAATCCCTGAAGGACATGATCCCTCATCTGGGATGGACAGATGCTTATATTCTACAATATACTGTGTGTTTATTTTTTTCCTCCAACAAACATTGTTTTCTGTCAGATATTGTAAACATATGTAGATACACTAATTTCACAGTGCACAGTGCTTAAGAGTGCAGCTTTTATTTACTCCGAATATACAGTATACAGTCAGTCCACACTGTTCATGCTTGTTTATAATATTTTCCCCACTATTGAGTGTATTGCCCTACATAGCAGTAAGTGGGTGAGCGGTTATGAATAATGAAAACAGACTTCAAAGCAGGGATTGTCTGGCCGATTGTATAACTCTTCCCAAAAGTGAGGAATATGTGTGCGTGTGTTGTAAAATGGCTGCGAGCCACGGTTGCCTTTCTGAAACAGCAAAGGTCAAAGGTCATGACTAGTTTCTACTCACGAACCTAGACGGTGACAACATGAAAGTGATTTCTGCTGCAGCACGCTTCAATTCATCATAAGTTACAACTATGTGCACACATCAGTAATGCAACTTTACTTTCATACTGACAGCTACAAACACTTGAAGTTCAGACATGCTGCCTGTTTTTCTGTGTAACACCAGAAGTCGTAACGTAACCTGACACAGGCCTGATGGATGTTTGTTCACTGTCTTAGCATTGTCTGAGGCTCCAGCTAGTCTGCTACACAAGAGTTCCTCATATAGCTTTCAGTCCCGCTTTAGTCTCTCCTTTAATCAGCAGCTTGCTAATTAGCTCTCGGTATGCTAATGCAGCCTGTGCCTTTCTTTTCCCCACTTGTTATGCTAACCTATTAGCTCGTATTAGCATCAGGGCTGATTAGCTGCAGCTTCGCCCCCACGGAGCGGCCAAGCCAGCTTCACTTGCAGTTTCATGCAACTGCAACACACACACACACACACTGCAAAAGTCATTCACCTTAACAAGTTGCTCAGTCTCGTAGTGAGGATGGAGAACACCATGTGAAATGACATTCATTTTGCAGCTATTTGGTCAAATTCAGAAAATCTTATTACAGTTGTTAGGGATATCTCTGGCGTGGTGGTGCTACTGGAAAAGTAAGGGGAGGATTCATCCTCACTGGACTATGAACTTCCCAAATGTTCCTGTTCCAATAATGTTTGAGTTTTCATTCTGACCCAAAGTTCTGGACCAACTGAGATCATAAGTGATCAAACACAGTACATGAATGTGTCTTTTGGTATTCATGTGTTTCAGTGAATATCTTCTCTCTGAGTTGAGCACATTGTCATACCCAGCAGACAGACACCCATGGGGAAGAGAAGAAAGAAAGAGAGAGGATGTAAGGTCTTCACCCCCCTGCTGTCTCTCTGCCATGTGATATAAGGAATACAAAACATGATGAAGCTGTGTGATCAGACAGCAGAGGCCAATGACTGACCAAGGCTTTGATAGGCTTATTATTTTAACTTTGATTTATGGTAATTGACCTCTAAGTGGAGGCACTCATAATTAATGATGAAGGGGGAAAAGGCCAGCTCTCTGTCTCTCTCTCTCCTCTCTCTCTCTCTCTCTCTCTCTCTCTCTCTCTCTCTTTTTTCTCTCTCTCTCTCTCTCTCTCTCTCTCTCTCTCTATCTGCTTTGTCTCTTCGTCGTCTTCCCCACACGAAGCAGAATCATCTAATTAGCAGATACCCTTCAGTCCTTCAGTAGATAATCCACATTTTTTAAATATTGAAAGAGAGGACTGTGGTGCTCACCCCCATCTACTACATTCTGCATCTGATCCTGGCTGCTGCTGTCAGAAAGCCATCAAAATTTAACTCTATTCCAGATTTCCAAAAAATGTTTGTAGTATTTTTTTTGCTCTCAGGTTCACCCCTCCACCCAGACTGCCAGCTTTCCCCAAAATGGCCCCCAGACTGTTTAAATCTTAAAATTCCAGCTTGGTGTTGCAGTTCATGCAAGGTAAACACGGCTTTTCTCAAATGATGACCCAGTGAGGAAGGAGGGTGTGGCAACATGAGCCCACCAAGTTCTTCTGTTTTTTGCTCTTGTTTACCTGGATTTTTATTATTATTAATTAAATCACATCATGGCCACTAGGAAAGTAACAATTCACACTGATTCAGTAATAGTGTAATGTAGGTAATGGTGGTAATACTCACATGTTCACATTACCCCAGAGTGCCTCAGACATTTCAGCTTTGGACTGCCTTTTACTTTGAAACTCGATCTGCACTAGGACAGTTGCTATGCTGTTTTTTTTAAATCTATGATCCTATCCATCCTTTGTCCTTGAAGAGCACCTGAGTGGCTTGTTGTTTTTACTCTGACCCAGCGCAGCACTCACATTGTTCTATTTTTCTACTCACAAAATGTATTTGCCGATGGAAAACCATGGTTTTAAAAGATTATTTCAGCATGTAGAAGAAATATATTTTCACGTAGAAACCCAAACATGAAAGATCAGTAACACCTTCATGTTAGTGTCACATGTGAAGTACAAACCCTAAGGTTTACATTAGGTTGCATAAGTTTTTTCACACAACTTTCCTGCAGTCTCTGTTGCCTGACAACTTCAGAGAAGAGAAGACTTAAAGGGGGATGCTGATCCAAACCAACTATGGATTAGACAAATGACACAAGTTCAGCACAGAGTTTTAGGGGCATTGGTAGGTTTGCTAACTTTGGGCAGAACCAGGCTTCCTGTTTCTGCCTGCCTTTAGTCTACATGCTAAGATAAACCAGACAGTAATTAGTTATACATTTAGTATTTATGAACATCATTGTCTTGTGGCATTGTGGGGTTATGTGTTTATTTGTATTAATTGTCAAAGTTATCATGTGTAATGTAGAACAGTACAATACAGTACAGTAGAGTGCAGTATACACTCATGCAGTTATATAGTGGACACATTGAAATGTGATGGTGGAGAGAAAATCTAGTCCACTATGTGCTTATTAGGGAATGATTTCAGACATTCAAGAGTCAGTGTTTTACCTTGAGTAGAATCCATGCTCTCAGTTTAGAGAGGTAGCAGGAACACCAGCACAGGACCTTAGTGATAAGCTGCTGTGGACAGTGACATCTGCAGAACCATGTTTCCACAACCTTTCCCACAGACAAAACAAGAATATCTCCAGTTTATCTTAATGTCAGATAACAGCCCTTTCCTTTTGGAACTTCATTTTTTTTTTCAACTGTTGGACTACTGCATCCCTAGCACCTCTGCTCAGCTCTCAAAAAACTGCTTATCTGTGGTGTAATACACTTGTGGTTGTGTGTGATAAAGCAGAAGTTAAAGTGGCTAAAATACATGTTTTTGCTGCCCCATCCACAGCAGCTGATTACTCAGCATATATGTTTTTGCTTCTTTCTAAACTGGCTGAGTTCTTATGAAAATATGGTGCAGGTAACACACCGACTATGGAAAAGCACCTTAAACAACCCCACTGCAACTAACCCCACCTACCAGTTGACTCCATGGAGCGTCAAAGAATCAAACAAAGGTGAACATTTAACCAAAATATCTAACACTAGTACTTGTACCTGCACTTAACATTCAATTTAAATGCAGGATCTCTAACATGGTATTCAAAGATGTATGTTTTTCTACTGCTATACAATACACAGCATCACAGCAACTTCAGACTTGTCTTATTCTCTAAATACATCCCGGCTTTGTGACATTGACCAGTTTTTAAGTGCGTTGCATCAGATAGAAACAGATCGTCAGTGAGTCCGCTCCACTGACACGGTCCTGTCTTCCTGATGGGGGAGATCTTCTCCCAGTGAGTCAGTGAATGGGAATGATTCTGGACCCAATCTCTCCATCTTCCCCTCGTCCTCTCCCTCTCATCCCCACCCCTGTCCCTCTCTCCTCGCTCTTTAATTTCCCTCTTCTCCTGCTCCATTCTTCTATTCCGTCAGGGCTTCATCTCCCCCCTCCCTCATTTCCTAAAGCAGGCATGAAGGTATAGCCTACACCTCCTCCTCATCCTGCTGCTCCCATCAAACTTCTCCTTCAGGTGGAGTGCAGAGTGATGAGGACAGGGACAGTGGAGGAGGTGTGGGACAGAGATTGGTGGGAGAGAAGGCTTTCAGGATGGAGATGTGGAGCAGCGTTCATCTCTGGTTGGCTTGGAGTGATGGCAGAGCGGTGGAGAGCCGAGCAGAAACAATGAGAGAGGAGTGGAATTGAACACTGGATTGAATCTACATGATGGATGTGCTCTGCACTTTACCACTTCTTCTCTCCTCATTTCTTTTGTCCTCTTCTTCTATCTCTCTTTTCCTCTCCAATATCTAGCATTCCTTTCTGTCTTTTTAACTTTGGTCATCCCCCTTCCTACCTCCCTTGCTATTTATTCTCATCTACCCATCATTTTACATTCTCTCTTCTTTTTATCATACCTTGTCCTGTTCTCCGCCCATCTCCTCCCTGCTTCATAACATACCTCCTCTCCCCCTCCTTTCCTTTCCCTCCTCTTTAATCGCTGCGCTCCTTTTCACAATCTTTTTCTTCTCCTCTTCTTCTCCTGCTGTGCACTCTTCCTCCTGATTCTGCCCTCCTTTTCCTTTCCACTCTCTTTTTTCCTCCCAGTGCATCTTCCCTCTCCTCTCTGAGACTTTATATCTCTTCCTCTCTCCTTCGCTCCTTTTTTTCCTCTACTTTCTCCTCCTCCTGTTTTCAATTCAATGCTACCACACAACCATCAACTTCATCTCTCTCTCTCTCTCTCTCTCCCTCTGTGCCTCTGTCTGTGTGAGTGTCTCTCAGCCTCCCTGTGGTGGTGACAGTGTGACAGCTGTGTGCCAGCCTGATCACACCCGGCCTTTGATCACTCTCCCAGATCACCACTGTGGCTAATGAGGGGAGCAGGAGGGCTCCGGGGCTCGCATACTGCAGCTCCCACACTGCCCTCTTTATCTCCACCACTCCTCCATCACCCGTTCCCTCACCTCCTCTCTGTCTCCCTCTCTCCTCCTCCTCCTCCTCTCCTCTTCCTTTCATCCTTCCATCCTCCTTTATTCTCCTTTCTTCATGCTTCCTCATTCTTCTTCTTCTCAGCTACTTGTCACCCCACTCTCACTTCTTGTCTTTTTGCCCCGAAGGAAGCTTTGATATAGGTTTGTGAAGAATTGATTGGAATGAACATGTGGATAAAAAAAAACAAAAACACACAATAAGTGCATTCATTGTTCTCCAACATTTCCGCGACTGCTGTCAGGATAGAAACGGATCTTCAACATTCTGAGGTGTCACGCCACAACAATCCAAACAAACGATTTCACGCTTAATCATACAGTTGGAGTCGTACAAGATATTCATATCCATGACGTGGCCACGAAGCTGTTGTACTCAGATGAACTCTAGTCAAAAGACAAGTGTGGTTCCTGTGGTGAATACGTGAACACGGAGGCTGCTGCAGATCAGCGCGCCGCTCCGTGTCTGGCTTTATGTCGACGGCCTGTTTGCCCTCAAACACCATCAAGCTGTTGATTCAGTTACCACTATTTGCTTTTATATATTGAAGGCGTCTGCATGCGGGGAAACAATAGAAAAGAGACATTTACAGACTGAGCCCTTAACGCTTATTGATTCCTATCACTGTTTCTGTCTGAAGCGCCTTTTTTCTTTCACTTCTCGCTGTTTGTTCTTATAATTTCTTGTAATTCTGCTTTTTTCTGATTCCATTTTTGTGTTCACCACCTTTCTTTTCTTCATTTTTCTTTTCTTTAGACCCAGCCGTGCTCATTCCATATATTTTGTGACCCCTATCACCCTGCTCTCCACCTCCTTTGTGGCAGTATCGCTGGGCTGGAAAAAATGAATTTCCCCTCCTGTTCAAATGCAGGTATGGAAAAATATAGGGGGTGAGCGGAGAGAGAGAGAGGGAGGGAGGGTGGAAGGGAGAGAGAGATGGTGTTAATATTGATCTTGGTTAATTAGATTCCTATTGGAGTCCCATGGGGGGATTGGAGTGTCGAGTCTTGGTGTTTGAGTCCAGGCGGCGGAAAGCGGAGCCAGAATTAGAAGGAATTCCATTTTAAACAGCAGCTTGTTTGGACACAGAGCGAAGAAATCAGTGCTTCTCATATCTGATATATTCAAATCACTCTGCTCAGTCTGATCCTTCTCTCTCTGTTTAATTAGACCTCCCCCTGTCTTTTGTTGCTCCTCTTTTCTTAGGCTTGGCAGCATTTATGTTTTCTGACTTCATTTGCATTTGTTGTCTGTGTGTGTGCACATTGGGACTACCTCCATCCAACATAAGTAGATGTGGTTCAGTGCTCCCGTGAACACGTATGATTACCCTGAAACATGTGTAACCCAAAGGATGTGGCTCTTAGCAGGCAGAGCGGCTGTCTGTGGTCAGGTTTCCGTCCGTGCTTCTCCACTCGGCCTCAGGAAGGCTGTGCTCGCACTGTGCAGAGGGGCTGGATTCACAGGGATCAGCAGCACACTGTGTAATCACAGAAACAGAGTGAGCTGTGCTTCTTTATTGAAGAAAGTGTATTCTGTGAAAATGCTAAACTATTTGCTGCACCAAAGTACCAGCACCTGTACAATCAGCTGCACAGATGTGCTGTGTCAGGCACTCAAAAGCATTTTATTGTGTTTGTACAGTAGTAGCATCGAGTCTCTAGAGCTTTTACTCAGGATGGAGCCAGAAGCAAAACCCATCCAGTGAGCAGCAGCTCTGTGGAGGAAACGGTGAGTTGATGAGAGAGGTCAGAGGAGAATACACAGACTGGTCAGAGCTGACAGAGAGACTACGGTCACTCAGATAACCACTCTTTACTACTGTGGTGAGCAGAAAAATCAAAACACGTCCAGCCTCGAGTTGCAACAACAGCAGAAGTTTGTGGAACTTCAGGTTCCACAAACAGGAACATGAGGCTGCAGTGACACACAGTCACCCACACCTGGACAGTCAAGACTGGGAAAACAAATCCTTGTCTGATTGGTTTGTCTTTAACTAGTGTAATTTCGATTTAGGCTACAAACTAACTTGGACGTATAATAAGGGGGAAAACAACTCAGCTGAGATTTTATTCTGAAAGACACGTGCATCCGCGATTCAACGCCCCCGAAGCCTGCTTCGCGTTCGTGTGATTTAAACTTCTTTTATTTGTATATAAAGCCCTGAACGGAGCGGCCCCCTCCTACCTGTCAGAACTTTTAACCCCTTACTCCCCCTCCAGAACCCTCAGGTCGGCTGACTGAGGGCCTTTAACAGTTCCATGGTCTCATCACAAACTCAGGGGTGACCGATCGCGGTCGCTGTCCCCACACTATGCGACCCCCCCCCCCCAGAATTTTGGTCAACTTGGGTTGTTTTTAAATGTGCTCTATAGATAAACTTGATTGATGATTGATTGATTGTTTTTTGAGGGTGAGCGCTGGTATTTAAAACTCAGATGGCAGAGGGAGAATAGCGCCATTTGGTTCTTACTGGGTGCCGCCCCACCAACAGTAAAGAAGCATGTTTACATTCTGGCCTGTTTGATTGGATAATTTCACAGATAACCAGATGTACAGGTTTTCCTAATAAAGTTCTTCTATGTATAAGATGAAATCAGAATCAGTTTAGTGGTTGTGACCCTGTAGTCAGAAACATAAAACTCCTTAGTTCATTGCAGACATACTTTACTGTCTATTTGACACTGTAAGAGCCTTTTTTCAGATGTAAAGAACGTTTTTCAGAAGATGTCATTGATGCTCTAATGTAATTTCCAGATTTTTTCCAACACCTCAGAGGAGCAGCTGTTATCTTTGTGAAAAGCTACACGTGTTATCAGGCATCTCCGTTGGGGCTTTGTCTTGCCACCACGACCAAAAACCTGCTTACTGTACCATTTGTCACGACGAGGCTGGTTTGATTCAGTGAGTGATTGATTGGGTGATTGATAGTGGCTCCTTGCCCTCCTCCCCCTCCCCTCCTCCATCGTCCACCCATTCTTTTTACCTATTGGTTCCACCAGCACACCTGTCCCAATATTTGACACCCGTCTCTCCATCTGTGTGCAGTGGAGCTGGTCTGACTGGCAGCCGACCTAGACCCATCCATCCATTCATTCAGCCCCCCCCTGCCCCTCCCCCCTCCCCTTCTTCCTGCCATCACTCTGCATCCTTAATTGAATCTTTTCAATATATTCCCCGTGGCTTGATGGGAAGGGTCACTTGTTTCTGATTGCCTCACCACACTTTGAGCGTTAAGGACTTTCTTTATCAGGCAGCCAAGCTGTCAGGGTAGAATGAAAAGTGTGTGTGTTGTGTGTTTTTTTGTGTGTGTGTGTGTGTGTCTGGTTTGAGTTAGGCCTGTCTTTCTGTCCGTCCATCTGGCTGTCTTTTCCCCACCTTGTCCTATTCATCTCTGTGTCTGGCAGCATGAAGAATGAAACCTCGGTGGCAGATTTGCGCAAAGAAGCTGTTTTCTTAACATTAAACTTCATCTGCTTTGTCTGCAGAACGGTGCTGGATCGATAGATGAGCCAGCCACCACCGGCTTATTATTAAAGATCTGATATTGCTCCGTCAGTGTGGTCAAGCTGATGAACATCATACAGTTTCAACCGATGTATTCTTTTATGGGTGGTTGGATCAATGCTGGACTGGTTGTTAGATTTAGATTTTACTCCAAATAAAAAATAAATAAACAGGCAATGATAACTTGTCATTTTCACATTGTCAGATTAAATATTTTTTTCTCCAGCAGTCAAAAGTCGATTTCCAAATATTAGTCTGGAGCATGGCCAGTATCATTTTTTTTTTTTTTTTTTTTAAAGGTTGGTAAAATACATTAAAAGATACCATTAATAGTTTACATGATAAATTCAGTATAATGACCACCTCCACAGCTCTAATACCATCAGTACAGTATAGTTGTGCCATCTTCATCGATTGAAGGCTTTAAATCATCTGAGGTGTTATGTTTCATTGATGTTAGCTTAATAATAGCCACTTGGGGGGAAAAAGCAGGAACATTGCAATATACAGATGTTCCCTAAACGCCTCACATGCAGTCTTTTGATAATCATCACAGTCATTCCCTGTAATGTCATGAGACATGCAGATGATAGACACTCCGATTTGTTAATGCACCTCACATAGATGTAGTAGTGGGTGGACGCTGGCTCCATCACACATCATCTGGGCCTTTACCTATAGATGTAGTTGGGGGCGGCAGAACATCATGTATCTTATTCCTCTGTGCAGTGTAGCTTCATAATTGCCCAATTGTCCTATTAAAAGCTTTGTCAATGAGCCAGACAGTTGCACTGGGTGACGACTGTTTTCCTGACCTTGAAATTAGCATGGCTCCTCTGTGTCACAGAGTGCATGGTGCACAGTTTGGAAGAGAGGAACAAACATGTAGGTTTATTCAGGTGAGAAGAGTTTTGGCGGGTCTTTGACTTTGTGTGCAGAGTAGATGAGCACATCTGTTTCTGGCACAGCATCAATCTGCTGCCTATTTTTTCAACAATAGGAAACAAAATACTTAAATACATAAACTAGATATAATCAACTGGCATGAGATGTGTGTAAATGAGCAGCACAAAACAGTGTGTAAGGTGAATGCTGGTGAGTTGAAACGTGGGCTTCTCACAGTGTCTGTGGTCCACAGCTGTGTAACACTGCAGGAAGAGCTTTTCCTTCACTTGATAAAACCTCTGTGTTCATGTGGAGGCAGCTGGACACTCACGCTGATGTATCTACAGCGTCAGGCTGGAGAAGTGCTGCGTCAGAGCGCAGGGCCATTATGCATGGCTGTCTACTGCGATACCTTGATTAAATCACATACAAATGACACCACACCCTTTGAAAGTAACCACACACGCAGTAAACACATCAGACCACTCCGGTGGACCACTCTGTGTTCTGCCTGTTTATCAGGGAGTGATTGGATTACAACAGCTGCCTGCTTTCAAACTCAGATAAAATGCTGGATTTTCAAGTTTTATTATTGAAATTCACACATGCTGTTGTGGCTCATTTTAATATGTGAAACAAAGAATCAGGACTGAAATAATGTCAAGTAACCTTTTGTTGCATTGCAACTTTCTTTCAATAATATCTGTTAAAAAAAATGATAAAGACCTTTACCGACTGTCCCCTGGTTTCTGGGTTCAGGCCGTGCTGCTCTGCACTGCCCAGACAGTGTGAGTTTGTGGAGCTGCTGCTGTTTGTCTTGGTGGTTTTAGGGCAGCAGATATGTGATAGCTGTATTTGATGATTACATTCAACATTTTCAGACATGTAGGCTATTCCACCTTACCCAGATGTTTTGCAGATTGTATTGCTGCACATCAAACATTAAAGGATGATTCCACCTCAGAAAGTAGTCTTGGGAAATTTTAGTTTTTCAAGATAAAACTTCATGATTTTTTGAGAGTATTGAGATTAGATAATATTGTTTTTAAGGAGCACCTGTGCAGGATTTGTAGCTTAACTATGCTACATTTTTACCTTAATCAAACCACTTTGGAGTAAATGGCTTAACTTGTTACGAGGGAGAATGGAGACTCTCTGCCTTCCATGTGTGTCTCTTGTCTCTTGGTGTCACTTTGCAAGTATCCCAGCTCTCGTCACTGCAGCACCGCAACGCAGACGTGCCCCGTAACCCGTGATCTTTTGTTTATGACAGATTAAACACAAATATACACGTCATAACATCGTATAATGTTATCTACCGCTCTATTGATTGATTTCTCGCCAGCTTCGTTGTAAACAAATGCACATGGCCGGGAGGAAGGTTAGGAAAACAGAGGAAAAATTACCAAACTTCCTCTTTAATGGGATGTGCCAACAACAAGGTCATGTCCACTTATTCATTAAAAGTTTTATTAAATTTGATAAATTGATACCATCAGCTAATTTTTCTCCTGTTTTTCAGGACACACACACACACACACACACACACACACACACACACACACACACACACACACACACACACACACAAGGAGATGTCATTTTATTATTGTACTGTTTTTTATTTTTTTTTGATGTTATACAGGAGAGTTTAACAACTTTAGTTTTGGGCCTCTGTGCCTGTCTTTGTGTGTGTGATATTGTGTGGATGTGTGTGTGTGTGTGTGCTCGTGTTGCACACAACAGTGTTATTCCCCTCTGATAGCTCTCTGATTGACTTCATCTGTCTCTCATCAAGCCTCTGTTAGCCCTGCTGCTCTGGACTCACACACACCACAAAGCTGTGTGTGTGCGCGCGCGTGTGTATGTGTGTGCATCCACCAGCCTCATTAAATCATCAGACAACAAACCTCCACATCCCAAATCACACACATTCCTCTGTGCTGCACTGCTATCAGCTAACTAACACACCTCCTCATCTTAGGTTACATTACAGAGTCTCACTGCGACTGCTGACAGCTCCGTCTGATTTATGAGACAAGGAGGATTATTAAGTTTACATCCCCACAGCTAAGAGTTCAAAGTCAAGATACCTTCACCAAGCTTTAGTTAGCAATGCCAATGAAGATACTTAATCTTTATTCATGCATTGTGTGGCCCTCACGCTTTTTCATTTCTCTTTATTTCTTTCTATTTGCATCTTTGCTGTTGCAAAACATTCACAAGTCCCAGTGTACACCATTAATACAATCATTAGCATCATCATCATCACCAGAGCTGCTCTGCACATCTTGACTTGCAGTGTTAGGCCAACTCATGACTTATTGGAATTACATATACAGGATTTTTTTTTTCTTTGTCAGAAATCTACTGTATGTGATTAATGTGACATTTATTTGACAAGGTAACTTTTTTTTTTTTTATCTTCACACTCTAATGGGATTATAATTTAAAACTAGAACCACCACCTCACAGTTTCATCCTTCTACTGTACCAACCAGCCAGATGCAGGAAATATGTTCACACTCTCCTGAGTTGCAGCATTCATCATTTAAGTCTTACAGACACTAAGTAAAGCCAGTCAGTGCACAGATTAGACACAGGTGGATCAATCATGTTTTTTCTTATTCGATTAGTCATGAATCCGCCATAAGGACTAAAAGTAACTGAGACAAAGAGGAAAAGTACAAAGTGAAAAGTTTAATCACCATACAATCAGTGCTTTTATAATACTGTTTTTATCAGAAGTAGCTTAGTAGAGAGCCAGCTAGATGTCCGATGTAAACATCCCGATATAAGTGGTAATATAAGACTTTACTGAATTTGGAGGTTGGAACTGTGACCACAAATGACAATTATGACAGAAATCAAAAAGTTTCTTTTTGGCAGTGACTGAGCATATCAGTGAGATGATACTAACTTAACCTGCTCCTGAATGATTAGCTCATAAGAGGAAGTAAAACAGTAACAAGTAAGATAGGAGAGAAAGTATCATCAGGAATTATTATTAATTTTTAATTTTTAAATTAGCTAATAAAATTGTATGAACTATAACATCCGCAGAGCTCCTGTGTCATGCAGAGGGGGTGGGGACCTCTGGGCCCTTGTACAGCCTATTATGGGTTGTGTGGAGCTGTGAGGATGAGATGACAGAGAGAGATTAACATCTGTAATAATGATGTCACATCACCTCTTGATTTTAAACAGTTTTTAGCCACGCTTTGATCTGGGCCTTCCTTTTTCTTTACACTTTTAAACCTGCGGGGGAAGTGAAATCCAGCAGACAGCCGGTATCCCACCGCCACCCAAATCGACTCAAAGCAGTAGGGGCCCTGTTAAGTGGGCACTAAGGGGGTGAATCAACAATAATATAAACAGGCCACAATGCCCCCATTGGTGCTGTTTGCTGCATAAGATGAGAACCCCCCCAACAGTGGTGGGGACTCTCAAATTGATTATTAAATCATACCAAGGTGGTCTTTTAATCACCCAGTGACAAATACAACAAGTGAGCAATACACAGACAGCTCTATGTCTGTTAGCTGTCAGTCTCAGCATTCTTCGCCCAGACTGGCTCTCCCTCAACAGCACATTGGACCGGATCCCCCCCCCCCCCCCCCCCCCCCCCGCTTCTCTCTTATTTGCTGCTGTCCCTTTCTGACCATCTCCTGCTGCTTTTGCTGGCTGTAGCCTGGAACTGTTCAAAACAAATTAATTGGATGGCTAATTCAATTAACTTTTCAGCTTTCCCACGTGTGTTTTCTTACGTTTCCAGGTTCTCTGTTTGAGCAACTCCTCTAGTCCAGGGTGTCTGTCCAGCCCCCCTTTAAGTCTCTGGAAATGTTTGTCGGTGGTATGGACTGAGGAAATAAACATCCAGTCTCACTACAGGAGAATATGATTTTGCACAATTGAAATTGAAATGTGTGACATTTTAAAGTGTAATAGGGGTGTGGTGTGGTGTGGTGGAATTCCCACAATTGGTGGGTGATCACAATTAAAATCAATGCATGGGAAAAACTGAACTGGTTACTCAATAGAATTGCAGTTAAAATCTTCCAGGTCCTCCAACTAAACAACCAAAGGTCACCACGTGAACTTTCTCTCTGTTTATACATCACTGTATTTTTCCCTCTGCTTATGGCCTGTAGATGTCTCCTTTTTTCTGTTCTTTTTTACTGAAGGACAATCTCTTAGTCTTTCTGTTATTTATACACTGTGTGTTGGTATGTAAATTTAAACATGCTACCAATTATATGCTAAAATAGTGCCTTGATAGGTCATAGCATCAGTAGCAGCTCTTTGAGGTTGTATTTAGATACTGTGGTGCTTTGAGCCAATGCTGGTGTTAGCTTGTTATCATTGTCAATGTAGATTTTGGGTCAGTTGGTTCATCCTTTGGGGACCACGACTAGCTGCATAGGAGATGCAGACAGAGAGGGACATTGAGCCACAGCTGTAATTTGGTTCCAAATAAGATGTTTAAGATGTTCTTTAAAATCACTTTGCCCATAGTTAGAACATGATGAGTCCAAGGTTGTGAGCAGCCCTGCACCATGCTTAAAATGTGTTGCAGTACAATTCTACTATTACAACAACTACAATACACACATACAGTACACACACACACACACACACACGCACACACACACACACACACACACACTTGTGAGTAGTACAATGAATCAGAGGGTAATCAGCAGCCATAGTGGTTTCCTTTTAAAATTGGCCTCTGATTATATGTCAGCTTGGCCATGAAAAGAATCCTCATTAATCGACATATCAGTTAATGAAACCCGCAATTAATTGATTTGCCAGCATGCAGATTTGGCTGCTGTGGCTCAGGATTAGAACCATGGATGAATAGGAATGACTCCCTCCAAACACACACACACACACACACACACACACACACACACACACACACACACACACACACACACACACACACACACACACACACACACACACACACACACACACACACACACACACACACACACACACTCACTCACTTTGTGAATGTATCAGCCAACAAAGGGACCGAGGGGAAATAAAGGAGAAGAAAAAGGAGGATGCTGTGATGCAGCAGAAAAGCTATCAGCACCAGATTAGTTATGTGTGAAGAGCTAAACCATTGAGTCTGTATGTGCCATGTGCAGATTACCCTCCCAACATACACACAGAGCCATGCACACACTTAGCACTCTGCAACCCCCCACCCCCCTACACACACACACACACACACAAACATGAGGGCAATGGGGGAAAAGCTGCTGAAACAGCTCTTTCTCTGCTCCCTGGGGGGTCTGTTACGGAAAGCCATTTTAGAAACTAAATAAACAGGTCTGTTAATGGCCTCCACTGCCTTACCATATTTCTACAGTCAATTGCCTTGAATGTCTCGGAGGGGAAAGGTCACGGGGCAGATTCAAGTACAAAGGGGGGGAAGGGATTGTGTTTGTGGTTTCTCTGGTAACAATGTAGAGCTGTGCCTAAGGCGGTCTCTGCTTAAACATCCAGTGATGATAATGATGATGCAGTATTTTACGATTTTATTGTTACATATTAGGTTTTCATTAGATAGGAATTTCAGGCTGAAAAGATTTCAGCCGGCACCTGAGTTTTATCTGATCAGTTGTTGCCCAAACACAACTAAAATAATTGAGTGAAAAGAAAGGAAAAAGAAAGAAATTCCATAAATATTTGAAACGTATATTTATGTTCAAAATGCTTTCACTGCAAACGTTTTATCATGCCGTTTTAGAGTCCTTGGTGTCTGTCACTTCAGACACCAGAGACACTAAAAGTCAGACTGATTAATTTAACTGGACCAACTCTTTCTTAAAAGCTGAATGTGATGGACACCATAAGTATTTGTGATGAGTTCAGACAGTCAGGATACGGATGGATTACTGACAGTATATAGAGTAGTGCTGATGTGGAAGAGCCTCAGGCAGCTTCATAACCAGCAACAGTACTGCAGAAAAAAACCCTGCCCCTCATTGTTTCAGTGGGACAGACCCCCACAGGACACAGGGGGCGCAGACGTTGAAGCCCATTCTCACACCACAGCATTAACCAATAAAGTACCTAATAGTTTATATTCTAGTATAACACCTGCTTGTCATAATTGTGCCGTTTAGCTTGTGATCCTGGAAGATACCTTTCCTGAGGTGTTAGATCGTGTCTCAAAGCTTTGTGGTGTCTGACAAGCCTTCAAACTTATGGATCTGTTTCTCAGACTGAACTTGTATTCTATTTCATCTCACCAGTACCGGGTCACAACATGCCCTCACCGATACAGACCATTCATTCTTTGGTCTGAGCCCTGAGTTCCCCCTCTGGCTGAGCTTCAACTGTATTCTTGAGGAAGTAAAGTTTTTTTTTTTTTTTTTCCTCCAGCAAGAGTCAGGTCTCAAACATAATTTAACTTTTCCTAATGTTTAGGTGGAGAGTTAGAAATGCTACTTGACTGCAGACACATCCCACCCAGCCTGAACCTAAATGCCTGAATTTATATGATCCACTGACTAGATATTCTGTAGGCAGATTGTTAGTGTGAGCCGTGTGGGTCTGGTTGTGTCGGGATGAAGATAATGGTGTGTTAGTGAAGGAACAGTGTGTGTCTCAGAGTCTATCTCAGCTAAAACGATGATTAAGGGGTCTTGCCCTTTAAATAGACAATCCTGTTGACCCAATTTAGAGTTGCGATCAATCCAACACTCGCCACATTCATTGAGACGCCAAGCATTGATTTTCTCTTTTCTGCTGGCCCTGCCTGCCTGCACACAGCGAGCAGGGGGGCGGGGCCCCAGGGAAGCCATTCACTCTAACAATCCATGTGCATCCATACATACTCACATGCATTTACATTAGGCTTTAAAGGAGATGTATATTTCTAATTAAAGTAACAAGTAGAACCATTCATATCTTTACATGCAGCAATCAAGAGTTACCGCACAGTTACAGTTGATGACTCTGTTGTTTTAATTTAATTAAGCATGTATCAATACTGCAGTCCAGTCCAGGCCACACACGCAGAGCAGAGAATAACATGCTCAAAGCCTCCACACATGGCTGCAGACAGGTACCAGCTCCTCTGCCAAACTGTGATCTCCCTTCATGGCTTCTATCCAAAGGCTTTTTAGTGGTTGTTGTGGTGGCTGAAAGTCTATACCCTCACTAAAGCACTGTGGTGATGTAAAGTGCCAGCATCATGTGAGTTATTAACAAAACTCCATAGTAAAAATCCATAGTTATGAACAAGGAGCCTTTATGTGGATGGATAGTCTTCTGTCAGAAATTACCTCCCAAGTCTCCACTTCATCTACAGTGGGGGAAAAAAAGTTTCCATTGTTTTGTCCTCCTCATATTGTGCAGTGCGATTGGACAGGAAGTTAAACCACCTTCCAAATCAATATTATACGGTTATAAAAATGATGATTTGCTGAAAGAAATGGTGAAGCCAGAAAGTGAAACTCACATTACCTGAATTATATAAATCAAGACAGACCATATCATTGCCATACATTAACAGATGGAAAAGTAGGAAATATGGAAAAGTAAATGACCTCATCAACAGAGCAATGATGATATTAATCCTAATTAATAATAACAATGAACATATTCTCACATTTATAAAGAAGTAGATGTTTGAAACTGTGCTCAGCCCCTGGTGAACAGTCCAGTTGATGCCCCTGGCAGAAAGCTACACAAAGTTTGTCTCCAACACACTGAGGTTGATGCAACCAGCCAGTCCATTGTCTTGTCTTTCTCTCTCCATTCTGATGACACTGGACAGTCTATCTTCCTGCAGCACATTATTCTCTCAATAATGCATCTAAGAGTGCACTATCACTCTTTTCTCCAACACTGCCTTCTGCACAGGCAGAGGGTTTGTTAGTCATCAACCTGTAGGAATCGTTCCTAATGACTTTCAAAGGTTCATTTACTTCCATGGCTTCAGGAGAGGATGGAAGATGACCAACCCCTTCATCCTTGAAACGGGCCTGATTTGAATGATATTTACATGATTTTACAGTTTTGAGTTATCTAATATCTTTTCTCTACCTTGGGCAGTTTTGCTTATGACCTTTGTAGCAGTTAAAGTTATTCATGGAAGTAGAGCTGGTTAAATTTCAATAAAAAGTGGAAACATGGGGGCGCTGTAAAACTTTGGAGCGGTGTTGCAGTTGCTCTCTAACCTTCACCTCGGCTGCGCTTGCCTCACTAAATCTAGACATGACACAGGGAAAGCAATCACATGGGTGTTTGTGGAAGGCTGATAAACAGCTGCTGCAGTGCTTCAAGATGACGTGTTGGTTGTTGTGCAGGGTTTAGGTCTTGTTGGGTGTTTATGGAATGAGGAGGGAGGGCCATTTTTATACGTCCACACAAAGTGCATGCATGATGGATTACACATAATGTAGCCTGGTGTTAAATAGGTGGCTCATTGTAATGTTGCCCCCAGGGATCATTTGAACACCTAGCAAAGGTCTCTCTCCTCCCCTCGCTCGCTCTCTCTCTCACACATACACACAGCTACACACAATCTAACACACTGCTTTGACACTAAATAGCTTTTCATCAGCGGTGATGGTTCCATACGTAAAATCAATAACAGTTCTTTTGGGGATATTTAAGAAGAGGCATTGAGCTAGTTTTTATATATCTACACACACACACACAAACATGAAGTACTGGTGTCAAAGCTTTCACCATTCAACATTATAGGTGTGTATTTCACACTCTGCTTTATATGTCTGAGGTGTCATAGCATCTATTGAGTGTGTATTGTCTGTGTGTGTGCGCAAGTGTGTGTGTGTGTGTGCATGCCAGACCCACTCCATGCAACACACTGTTTTCCCAATAAAGAGCGAGTGAACTCCATCAAGTCTCTCTCTCCTGGTGTGTGAGATGTCTTTTTCCAGACAGAGGGATGGATGGAGCGAGAGAAGGTATCAAAACCTGTTGAATATTTTACAAGTCTACATTCCACTACCCCACAGCAAGAAGTTCCCAGTGGTGTGAACGTGTGTGTGTGTGTGTGTGTATGTAAGGAAGAGATTCAAGTTTGACAGCTACCATAGTGGGTATCCCAGGACTTCACATCCCGGGTCTTCAACTGTGAGTCATGGCCGTTTCATGCCAGCTGCACAAACTCTCTCTCTCTCTCTTACACACTCAGAGACACACACACACATACATTCAACCAGAGTCAGAAAGTGAGATAAATATAAGGCAGAGAAGAATGTTCCTCTTCCCTCCTGCAGCAGCAAACACAGACCGTGGAACTGAATATTCAATTCAGTTTAGATATGCACTAAATCCCAGTGTGTAAAGTGGTGGCTGGTTTCATCTCTCCACTGCGTTTACATGCAGTGTTTTCCTCAATCTGATTTAACAACACAGCGAAAAGTCATTTGATTGATGCTAGTCGCTTTTGACAAAAAAAAAAAAAAAAAAAAAGTTACCAGATTTAGCCAGAAAGTCGCCAAGTTGGCAACACTGCTTTGACTTTCCCATTTCCTGTTTCCTATTTCCCGCGAACGTCAATATGTGACTCCTAGGGCGCGCATGTGCAGAATGAATAATCCACTCTATCAACCGAATCCACTCTAGTCAGCCGTTTATATGCGGCATCACAGATTATCAATCGGCCGAGACTACCTCCGATCGTAAATTTAATCAGATCCGAGTTAATTGGATCCGCTGAGGTGAGACATTTTGAATCTGATTGACCTATTAATCTGATTATAAATAGGATTTTTGGATCCATGTAAACGCTGCTAGTGTGTCCCGTGGAATCCACACCATGAGACCAGGAAGTCAGTCAATAAGTAAAACAGGCCTCGGTTTGTAAATTTCAATAATTTCATAACTCGTAAATATTCAGACGTCAAGAAAAAGGGGACTCCCTTCAAAAATCTGTTGACTTGCCAACGGCAAACATAATGGTGCAAGTGGCTCCCTGTTGGTTGTCTCCAAAGTTATGATGCTGTTTGTTAAAGCTTTTTCCCTCAGTACATCACAGCACAAGCTGATGTTGGAGTGTTGAAGTCATGGAGTGTGGCACCAACCAGTTACTGTCCTCCCTGCTAACATTGTCTTGGTGAGTCAGGAGCAGTTTGCTGCAGGAGCTTTAATTTTCACTTCAGGATTGTAAGACTTTAAACTGTGTAATGCAGCAATAAAAGAGATGTTCAAGTCTGTCTGAAAGCTTTTTGCTTGTTTTAACCATCCACACTGCCTATACTGGCCAGAAAAAAATCAGTGAGTTTAGTGTATTATATTATGGAGACATAATCCACAGATTTTTTAAAATTCTAACACAGAAAGATTTTGTTCCCAATCTGTCACACTGTAATCACAAGTATTACAGTTACGACAAGGAAGGAATTCTTCAGTACCGACACAATGAATTATTGCAGAAACCAAAAACATATACAATACAGTGTGTGTAGGCTACTTTCATCTTTATTAGACGTTATAAGTTACCAAAATTTGACCTTCAAAAAACTGAGCTAGCACTGAAATGTTGAGTGTTGCATTGTTCATCTGAGCAGCCTGATTATTCACTTCTCATTCCAGCTGTCCCTTCCTGTTAGTCTGCTGGTTCCAGCTCCTTTTAGATCCCATTTCACAGTCTCTCCCTACATATTTGATTGATAGCCATGCCAGTAAGCCTGGCCTTGGCTTGAACTCTCCAATCCCTGCACCTTTAAATCATCCATGACCTGCCCACTCTCCCAAACAAAAACACACACACACACACACACACACACACACACACATACACACACAAACGCTGAACACCAGTGACATTATAAAATCGACATTATAACCTTTGGCTCTGCTAAAAGCATCAGAGTACATGAAGAGTCGCTGGTGCTGTTTGACACCTTTGTGAAAGGCTCCAGCCGTGATGAGAGATTTCATCATTTTTAAGCTCTTCATCAGTCATGGAGCCATATTCATCAATCAGCTGAACAGACCTGGAAACAACATGCAAACAGGCAAACAAACACACGCACCTCCTGTTATTCACGTGAGCACAACCTGTGAAACAGCTACACACACACACACGCACGCACGCTCACACACAGTCATCACTCACTCGGCGATAGAGACAACACCCCTCTCTTTTATCAATCCATCCCCATTATCCCTCGCTCAGTATCTGTGGCCTCATCTGTGGGTGTCATGTATCACTCGTCCTCCATGCTGACAGGCCATCCCTCTGTCTGCTGTGATGGAAGAGGCTTTGGTGGACAGCCGGATTCCTGAGCAGACGCACGAGATTCTGATTTGTTCAGCTGCGAGGCCGGGGATTGTGGCCCAATGAATCAGCGCTGCGGTTTGGCTGTCCAAACCTCCGGTAGAAATGCACTTTCTATTGACACGTATAGCAGACAGGGAGCAGCCCCTGGATCTCTATAAGAAGCACTTGGAGATCACAGAGAATATATCCATCTACTGCACTCTGACTCTAAATCCTCATCACTGTTGTCGGCATGGAGATTTGTCATCCAATTAAAAGCACTCAACCTCCTAGTAGAAAAATGTGTCCACATTTTCAGTTGTCATGAGCTTATGATGCTTGTACATTCCACTGCACATCCTGTGGTGTTTATGTGACACATTAAAAGCCTTTAAAGCTCCTGCATTTTACACATCTTGGATGTTTTATTTGAAGTTGGTATACATGAGAGGAGGCTCAGAGGAGAGGCTCTGAACCTTTCCTCTCGATTGGCTGACTGTTTTTTGAGTAATTTAATTAAAATGTACAGATTTCAGGCACTCAAAGAGACTAAATCCTGCAAAGTCTGATAGTCAAAGTGGGCAGGCCTTGGAGTATGGCTGAGAGCAGTGGCTGCTCTGTTGTGACATCACAAAGTTATAGAAGTGCTGATGGCTGGTTTTAAGGTTCACTGTCTGAATACGAGCTGTGTGCATTTGTCTGTTGATTCAGGGCTTTGATACCTACAGTATTAAAGGAGACATATTCTGCCCCCTTTCCACAAATTAAAATAGTTCTCAGGTGTCTTAAAGACATGTCTGTGATATGCTTAGGTCAAAATACCCCAAGGATCAAACATCACAGCTCTTTTCATCCCCTCAAAACAGCCCTGTTCAGAACGACTGGTTTCAGTGTCTGTCCCTTTAAATGCAAATGAACCACAGCTTGCCCCACCCCTTCTATCGGTCCCAGGTAGGGGTGGGGTTATGTGAATCCTAGTTACATCACTGGAAGACAACTGAGGGAACAGCTCATAAAACCACGTGGATTTCAATAGGGAGTCTGCACATTACAGATGTTTTTGTCAATTCTCACATTTTGGGGGCGGGAAGGCAAGACAAACACCCAAATATATGTTAAAGAGCCTTCAAAATGTGATATTTACATAATATGTCCCCTTTAATGTAGAACCTAAACCAGCTTCCAGCATCCACAATACATCTACCTCTGTATTATCTGGGCCTTTAAGGAGATGTTTTGACCAAGTGTTGTGTAGTACATCAGAACACTATAATGATATCATGCTCATCATAACAATGGTATCACAATAAAGAGATTCAGAATAGTCACATATGATATATCCTGAAATCTGTGTGAGTGAAGATGAAACTACTTCCCAAAAATGGCAAATCCATTCATCAGTATTATCACAAAGGTCATACAAAGTTCTTATTAAAGAAGCATAAAAATAGAAGTAAAAAGCATAATAGGAAACAGTACAAAGACTATTTAAAAATGCATATTATATAACAGGTACTTGTTATGTTATGTAATGCATATGATTAAATAAAGGCAGTGGAGAACAGAGTAGTTTTTAGCTCCTCTATAAAGCCTTATTTGATTAGATCCATTTGGAAAGGGCTCCAGCAGGCAGTACCGGCTGGATGTCATTCCACCAATACTAACTGACTGGCCTTTGCTGATCAGAACTTTTCAGATGTTAAAGCAGAAGTAAGCGATCCGGTCGTTTTGGCTAATGCTGCGTTCAAGGCAGGCTTTTGAAACCGTAAATTACAGCTTCAAGTCACAACTTACGACTTTGTAGCGTTCCAGGCAACCCACTCGTGTTTTTCCGACCTGTTTTACCGGTGAAAGTCACTATAACGGCCACTCGTAACTTCCGACCGGTGAACTCGTACCAGATCGAACTGGTACAACTTCACAGGTCGGAAAAACACGAGTTACGAGTTGCCGTGAACGCACCATAACAGTCCTCGTCCCTACGTCGCCACATTCACGGCGTTCCTTGGCTGCACACACAGCCCTGCATGCTGTTCTCTCTCCTCATTGGATAAAAACTGTAGGATACGAGAAATGTTTTCTCCTCGGCTCAGAGCAGAGCAGAGTGACTGACAGACCTGTGTTTTGGTCCAAACACTCTATGTAAGTGATTGCTGTCGGAAGATATAACTATTTAAGACTTATATCAACACAAATATATCACTTACTTCTGCTTTAAGGCTGTTTCTTTACTCATCAAGAGCTGTTTTCCTATGGTGCAGAGACACCCTCCTGTTTTGCTTCGACTTATTTTACTTACTATATGGGCCCAGTCAGAAGCAGTCATTCCCAATGACAATTTCCAAAGACATTGCAGGATGTACAGTATTTAGACCTTGTGTCTTTTAAACACAATGGTGGCTGAGGTAGCATCACAACCACCTGCTTATGCTAATGCTGGCCATTAAGCAATAGCACAACATTCAGATAATATGTTTAAAGTGTTTATTTTGTGGGGGAATCCATTTCAATCACTGGCATGTTGATAGAAACTATTTATATTTGGCAAGAGTGCATGAGGGTGTAATACATTATATTAGCATATCCATATTTTGTTCCAGAAAGATTTTGTCCCCATTTGTAGGAGTCTTTGACAAAGTTTCCCATACCAAGGACTCCTACAAATACTTGTGTCTTGTGTTTAAGTGTGAAGTCGGCGACCTTGAAACCAAAAAGCATTATCATATCCATGTATTGCATATTTAGCAGGTGGTTTTTGCTGAGAAATGCACTTTTATGATGTCTGGATGTCTAATTATTGGAGTCTGATTGTCTGGAGTCAGAGCATCACCTGCTTTTTTGTGCACACACACTAAAATCAAACCTGCAGAAATGACCCATGGGCTCACAGGAGCTCTTGTCACGTGGCCTCGTCTCACATGGTTGAGGCAGTCGTGTCATGTAGGAATTCATCTGTGGCTCTTGGTGTTGTAACCAGAAAGCGTATATTCTATATAGTCAAATTTCTCCCTGTCAGCGCAGTGCCGCAGAGCCTTGTGATCCATTACAGGCCCATTGACAAACAGGATGAGCTATGAGATGTGGATCTCTGCGAAGACTGATCGCTCCTGAATCCCTGCTCAATATCAGAAATGGAAAGGTGATTTTTAAGCCCTGCCAGGACACCGCAGGGTATAATTCCTTGTGATTTCATCAAAACGGGACAAAGCAATGTTTGTGTAATTAGATATGGTGAGGACTAATAATGTGTAGCATGCGCATTGAAGAGGTTTTGAAGGTGACTTGCTGCTGGGGGCTTTTGATGGAGGTGTGATGCATTGCCTGCAGACATTCCCCCATTACACAACCACTACTTTAAGAAACTGATTGTTGTGCAATTAGGTCTCAACCTTTAGGCGAAGTTTATGTAGAAGACTGTAATACAGTACTTTAAATGACTTAATCCTCCTACAGTGTTCACGCATCAGAGACAAATTCATGCCCCTTAAGATTTTTTTATTTCATCAAACCCTCTAATTTGATCTCATGTATTACCAGACTTTTATAGCAGTAGAACTTTTCAATTTCTTTAAAGTGCCTCTGTGGGCAGCGTGCTGGTGTATCACAGCATGGAGGACGTAGGTTCAGTTTGTACATTGCCTCGATTTCTGGGTGGGTTTTCTCCCATTAGGTTGGGTTGGGTCACTGATTGCCGGAGGTGTAAATTTACAACCACTTTATTGGAAGAGAAAATTTACATTGGGCCCATGTTGAACATTTAATGCCAACAGTTAAAATTAGTCTCTACAATATATGTTCATACACTCATGTTAACTACAGTTCAGGTAAAGTTAGGCAAACTTTAATTGGAGCTCTGTCATGGAACATTGAATGTGTCCCTGCACTGAATGTTGGCACTACAGTAGCTGTAGGGCTGCAACTAATGATTATTTCCATTATCGATTAATCTGTCAATTATATAAACATTAATCAATTAGTTGTTTGGTCAATAAAATGTTAAAAAATGTTGAAAAATGTCAATCAGTGTTTCCCAAACCACAAGATGACGTCCTCACATGTCTTGTTTTGTCCACAAACCAGAAAGAACACAGGAACCAGAAATATTCACATTTAAGAAGCTGAAATCAGAGAATTTTGACTTTTTTTCTTAAAAAACCACTACTACTCAAACCGATTATTCGATTATCAAAATAGTTGACGATTAATTGAATAATCGATTATTGTTCGATTAATTGATTAATTGTTGCGGCTCTAACCAGCTGTAAGTCAAGTAGTTGAGATGTATCTAATACAAATTGACTTGTATGATCTTAACAACCTATAGGCTTGACTGTAAGTGTGAATGGCTGGTCTGTCTGTGTCAGCTCCACAGTATCACACAGCACAAGTTAACTTTCCACACAATTTCTTGTGGAAAACTGGTTTTATACCATCACTATTGTAATGGATTTAAACTGTGTTTTCACAGGAAACAGTATGCAGTTGAATGTGTATTGGCATTTGGAGTCATTGTCCTCTTTATCCTCTCAGCACAAATGCACACACGTAAATTAATTATTTTTCTCTTTTATTTGACAAAGTAGCCTAATCAAGGTGTTTTTACTGCCTCCTAGTGGTTGATATAGCCCACAGAAAGTCTTGGACCTTGACCCCTTGAGAACACATGTGTCACCAAATCAAGCAGGGCTCAAATTTGAGGGATTATAACTTTAGGGCACAGATTCTGTCTGTATCCTGTAGCAATCAGGATTTTAGCAGCATAGGCTTTTCAGACAGAACGCAAATTGTGCTGCACTCGCTGGTTGGGTTGGTGCAGTTCTGGGGAGTCATGGGGAACAGAGCAAAAAAAGTTTTCCAAAGTTTTAGGAGGATGTTACTATGAAGACAGAAACACTGTGTCGAGAGTGGATCGTTGTCTGTCCAATTAATAATAATGATAGGAGAAGCAGCAGGGAAGAAGCTGTGAGCACTTTAGACCCTCAGGTACAGAGATCAGCCTGGAGAATTTGGGCATGTGAAGAAGCTCTGTTTCCACAGCGACAGGTTTCAGGTCTACTACCTGTATGTACCAAGATGGATGCTTCATTTCTATTGGCTGTGTCAATACTGTTGCCTTGGACTATAAAGTTCACATCTTTGAGTATTTTTTGGGAATCTTTGCCTTTATTTGGACAGGACAGTGAAGGGAGACAGAGAAAAAAGAGAGACCAAGCTTCAACTTGGTCAGGAGTTGAAACGGTCAAAGTGCTTTGGGGCCCACACTTTCCCATATGGGACTTGTTTTGACCACTCAACCACCTGAGAACCAACAAACTGGGACTTTTGAGCCCAGTAGTGAGCCTGAATCTTGTGCATGAGCTGAGCAGGAAGCTTTGGACTGGCTCTTAACTGGAACTGTGATATAGAAGTGAACAGAGGGGAGTCACACAATCCTCAGAAACCTGCTGCTGTGTTCTCCTGCATTCTGCATACCCTCCTTCCCCTCCACCCCCTCCCTCTCCCACTCCACTCTCGCTTTTGTTTTTCTGCTCCTTGATTTCCTCTCCTCTCTGTCTCCACTTATTTTTTTCTGTTTCTTCTTCAATCCCCCCATCTCCATTCATCCATCTCCCCTCTCATTCTCTTTCTGTCCTGCAGCTACAATAGCAATGAGATATTTTGCATTAAGGCCCTGACTGGCTGGGCTAAATAGGGCGGTGTGCAATTAGTTTTGCGACTACTTATCTCATTAAACTAAATGAATTATTGATTTAACGACACTCATGCTTTTAGAGGCAGGCATGCTGCTATTATGACTCTCTCTGTTGTTTGAAAGGACACTGTCCATCTCCGCATGGAAAAATCCCTCCTCTCATTTCAGCTGTCTGTCTTTACTGCTCTTATACCCCAGTTTCTTATCATCTGTCACATCATATGTCACTTCCTCTTCCCTCTGGATAAACACTGTTATCAGCGTCATCACCACTTTACTAGTGCTTGTAAACAACAGGGACTGTTGCAAGTTGAAGATACAACGTTTATGTATTATTTACTTATAATTATTAGATCACTGCAGGTATAATCTGTTTTAAAATAGTGTGAAAATACTTCATCACTATGACCTTAACCTTGTTTGGAATCTTACATGGTCAGTTGTTTGTCAGTCGTTTGGTGACCGATGTAATCACCTGATCTGGCCAGTGTTTTGGTCATGGGAATATGGTCGGAACTACGACGGTATCTGATCGTTTTCGAACCACCCACTTTCATTTTTGATTAATGAAAAAATTCTTGGCAAATGTTTTCGCTTTCGTCCATCTTGCGCTGATCCAAGATTTTCACAAAAAGTGAATGTTTCTTAAAACTGGATAAAAAGTTTATTCAGTTACATTTTTTGTCTGAACAAACAGTTATTCCTATAATTAAGACTTAAATAAACGAGCTACATTACATATAAATATAAACCAAGTTTGTTCAATAGCATTTATAAAGAGTTTTATAGAGGTTTGTATTATTATAAAACACAGCAGAGTTTAATTCAGACTGGTGTTTTCTGTGACATGATCAGGGGGAAGAAGCCTCAACATCTCTGCTGCTTCCTGGAACGATTACGCTGTCTGGATTTTGGTGCATCAGCAGCTTTGGCCTAAAATTTCTGACATTGCTTTGGCCACACCTCCGACCATTGTTCACTCTCTGCTCCCCGTTTACCCTCTCCTCATGGTACTTATGGAGGAGACGGAGGGGCTGCGGGAGGTTGATCCACTTTGTGCCCGAGGGCGGATGGAGATCGGTGGGGCCGGAGCTGAAGCTCTGCAGCCGCCCTTGATCCCCCTCAGAGGGTCCTCGCACAAGCCCGACTCCCCGGCTGCTCTGCACCTCTACTAATCACCCTCGCTGGAGATGATAACCTGTAATCAGCACTTTCTCTGTCAGCCAGTCAGTCAGTCACGCTTCGAGACACTGCAGGGACCGGGGAGAGGAGGCGAGGGCTCAGACGGCTTAGAGGACAAACCCGGTGCACAGTTGTTAGTCATTTGGAAATGGAAGACAGGGCGTCTGCAAGAGAGAGTTTCTTATCAGCTGGTTTCATTTACTTCAATTATTGTAACCTTGCATGGCAGAGGTGTAGAAATGTCTCATTTGCTAGGGATGGACTTGCAGGTTATCTTGCTCACACTGTAGATGAAGGCTGTTCAAACAAGGACTGATGCTCAAGAAATGGTTTCTTTTGTTGCACATTTGACATTGACACCAACAGTATAATGTGAGCACTGGATCTTAATGCAGTTAACTGGAGAATTTTATCTTGTTATGGTGGCTAATTCAAATAAATTACAGGCTTTGGCCAAACCTGTTCTCCAGAAATTACATTTTTAACAAGCAACTAAACTGAAACAACAAATATATTCTGTAGGAAACACAATCGCTGACTGGATTATGTTCAGAGGCATCTGTTTCTGTTTTGTTTTTTTCTTTATTAAATTGATGTAGCTGCCAGTCACCAGGAGGTGTTTGGGGTGGGCTGTTGGAATACAAAGAGCACGCCAGAGACAAGGTTTACATCCACATTTCCATCTGTGGTTCAGGCAACAAGAGCTCTTTGGGCAAGATTAGGGAAAGACTCGTACAATAAAGGAAACTTTGGGCTTTGCAGCTAATATCCTCCTTCATGATAATTGTTGATGGCTGTGAATAAAGTTCTGCATAATTTAGGGTGTGACCTGTTTGAATCACAGATGGGTTAGTGTATGCATGTCACAAACAAGCATGCACTAAGGCCTCGGCTCCACACACACCCACCTCTTTTGAATATTCTTTGGATTAGCCTGGATCATCTTTATTTATTATAGCATTCACCTAATGGAGACTCATACACACAAAAAAAGAGAAAAAAATAGGTGAACAGGTTTTCTTGATTTTTTGTTGGAGAATTAATTCTGACTCTTATGAATCACTCATGCATGTATGTGCATGTGCAGTGATAGGATGCACACACAGATGTATGTACACACACATATATGCGTCCGTATGGCTGAGTTATATTTTATCACACGTACTTATGTATGGGAATTCCAGTATGTGCGTCTTGTTCTCTGTGACTCTTCCTATAGTGCGTGTGTGTTTCATTAGATGTTCAGGTAAACTGCCCGAATGTGCGTTTGATCCTCAGGAGCATATAAATCCACAGCCTTCCCTCACAATGTGGCACTGTCAGCCAGCGTTTAGTCAGAGGGAGATTGAAATGGACAGGTGTTGGTGTTTTGTCTGTGTGACTCTCCCTCAGGGCCTACAGTATACATTCAGTTTGTTCTACAGTTTGATTTGACTTGACATGCGTTTCTTTTTTTTTTCTTTTTTCTTTTTTCTTTTTTGTCCTGGTAAAGTGGCTTTAGTGGTTTTACCCCAGTGGCCAGATACATGATCCATTGACCAAGAAAAAGAAATGTCGAGAGAAAGGACAGACAAGAAAAAAGAAGGGAGGGAGAAAGAGAAAGAGAGAGAGAATCACGCTGCTCTCCAGCTGTCAGTACGACGTTCAGCACTGTAAATACAGTGGTGAACACTCCACTGGCTTTGGAGGCTGCAGCTGTACATACAGTACAAACCAAGAGAGGCTGGTAGCACATTTCAGTGGGCCGTCAGAGTATGTCATCAGAACGGCTTTTATACACACATATGAACTACCAGGAGACATTACACAGCAGAAACTGACAACTATACTGAACAGTCTCCTCTCATGCGGAGCTGCGCTGGATTTATGGACGGAAGGAACTTTCAGCTGTTGTGCTGCTGCGCCTCAGTGTTAGTTATGGCCGCGAGGAGGGAAGAGGAGGCGAGTATCTCAAATCTGACTCGCACCTTGATTCAAAATGTCTTTGAGGCAGATATATATAAATATATTGAACATGAAGTAGATTTCAGTAGATTTCAGTCTGTCACCTTTGAGTTATGTTCCTAACAGAGAGGGATGGAACTCACCTGACCCCAGCAGCAAAGCTGGATATCAACCAGACAATAACAGAACTAACTCCCCGACTCTTCCGCCTTGTTGAGACAGTGAAATAAATTACTGCTGTATATATAAAGAGGATAGAAATTAAAATAAAGACATACAGTGCAGCAACAGCAGGTTAGGTAGGGTGGCGGAGGGGGCTCTGCTGCCTTTATGTTCTCTGAGAGGAGGCCTCACATTCCCACACTTCAAAAACCACTGCTGTAAATCAAAGGATGGAAGCATCAGCTGACGTGTGTGCAGCCGCCTGGAAGGGAGAGAAAAGTGCATTTTAAAGTTTGCACCTCAGACACAGTTTAATGCCAGTTCTAAATGTGATGTTTCTTCAATCCCAGCAACAAACTGTGGAACACCAGGGGAGGATGCCGGAGAATGTAAAGTTAAGTATCCTGTGGATGTGATTTGCTCCGAGGTCTGTGTGTTACCCAGCAGCTCAAAAGCAGGTCAAGAGCAAAAGAAAGAGGTGATGAAGAAAGCGAAAAGAAAGAGAGAGTGGAAGGACGGAGCTCGCCTCGGGGAGGAAAGGAGCAAACAAAGCGGGTCAAGTGAATAAAGTAAGGTTGCTTTCAGATTCTTTTCTGAACCTTTTCATGTCAAGCAGCGGTTCAGCCGCTCACTCTCTGGAGCTGAGGCTGTTTTTGTTGCACAAGAATGGACATTTTCTGGACTGCACAACACGGTCACAGCTTTGTGAGGTGCAGCACACGCCCTGATAATCCAGAGAGTAAGAAGAACATGGCCGTGTTTTCACAACACAACCATGATTGTAACAGTGATCACATCTCCTGCTGCAGCAGTTTCATACAAACATCTTATAGATTTACCTGTAGCTGGAGTGGGAGTACAGTGTGTTTTTTTTTGGCTAACAGCAATGAATATAGAAAATGAACCTGAGCTGAATCATCACTCATCTTTTCTTGTTTTGCATGATGTAAGTTTATTACTTACTTCTGCATTGACTGGTTTAAGCCTGAAACTCTTATTTCCCAGTGTCTGATGCAGATTAGAAACACGAAATAAAACCATCTGAGGCCTCAAACCTGTGGCTTTAATTCTAAAACACTGGCTTGGTTGAGCTGGTTGGTCCAGTTCACTGCTGTGCTCTGCTTCATCATCACTCTTCCTTCTTTTTGCTGCCAGGTCTCACAACTTTAAAATCTTTTGGGGCTGAAACTGCCAATAAAAAGAAGCAAAATACATTCCCCATAGTGAATTTCACCTTCTGTCTTTTCAAAATCATGTAGTATGCATGTAGATCTCATCCAACCATAAAGAGAAAGGCACTTAGATGTGGCTCCCAGTCTTTAATGAGTTCCGAATTATGTATGTTTTACTTGTGGTGTTCTCACATACTCGCATAAAAGTAGTTAGTCACTGAGGTTTTCAGTTTTCAGTCATTAGCACTCTTTGCATGAGCATTTGCATGTTCTCCTGGTGTCTGTGTGGGTTCTCTCCTGGTTCTCCAGCTTCCTCCCACAGCCCAGAGACATGCACAGTAGGTGGATTGGTGCCTGTTGGTGGCAATGTGAGTGTGTAAGGTTGTTTGTCTCTATATGTCAGTCTTGTGATGGAGGGATGACCTGTCCAGGGTGAACCCCACCCACTCCCGATGGATGGGGGGATGTAGTCTGGGGCCGTTTAGTGGCTGGTTTGGTAAGCAACCGGAACCAGGGTGAAAGAGACAGGCCTTTCCGTCAAAATAAAAGCACCAAGCTAATAAAATGCGGTGAAACTTAATTTTTTTTAATTTAAAGAATATGATTTACAAGAAAATATCCGAGCCATTAAGTTAACCTTTTTCTTTTATTGTATTTAATTGTATTGCAAGTTATTGTCTATTTTATAAGTTTTATGTTGGTGAGCACTTTTACTTGAATTTGGTGAATTCCAGATCCACTCTCTAGACCGGAAGCAGAATGCAGACAAAAGTCAGAGTCTCTCCTCTCTGTATGAAGAGCCAGGTGACGTGAGGCTACAATGGATGGATGGATGGATGGATGGATGGATGGATGGATGGATGGTGTATGTGTGTGTCTGTTTGCATACTCAGATGGAGAATGTAACACTGTCTGTATACTGCTACTAGCAGCAAGTAATCAAGGGTGTCACTAACAACAGAAGGTGAGAAAAGGTCATGACCCCAGGGACCATTAGCACCCATGGAGACCCATGCTGTGTTCAATGAGGATGGGAAATATGACAGTCTTAAAAAGGCCATTTTCATACACATCGTAAAAGGGACAACACACAGCCGTGTTACCTCTGTAATTGTGTGTGTGAACTCTCTTTCCCTGACCCTGATTCTGAAAGTGATTTACAGTAGAAGTTGCCCTGAGCAGGTCTCTGACTCCTGACCTACTGTCTCCCTCTTCCTTCCTTCCTCGCCACCCCCTCCACCTCCACCTCCACCACCACTCACCAGGACCCCTGCTGGAATCCAAGGCCTTCTTACTTGCAATTAACCTCACCCACAGGGCAGACTCATACACACACCTGTGGTGATTAGCCAACGCTAATGGCTCTCTAGTACCCACTAAATACTCTCATAACTCATGAAAAGACTTTATGACCCTGCACTGACTCGCAGCCTGCAGATCATGAATCAAACAGAAGTGTGAAAATAAGCAGCTCTGCCTTGATTGTTAATCAGGGTGGAGCTCTGCAGCAGCCAACAAACAGGAAGATGATAACCAGGGCAGCTGTATACACACCAGAGGTTTGTGCAGAGACTGTTGTTATGCATCATGCATTGTGTGGATGTGCCCACCATGCAGTTGGAAGTAAATCATGTGATCATGTGATGCTTTTACACCAATGTCAAAGGTCACATCCAGATGCAAGGCAACTTTGATACAACTGTTGTTACTAACTAGTAAACATAAACCTTTGTGATGAAATATCACTGCTGCCTATTCACCATAACAGTTTCCCCTACCCTATATCTCTATCCCCGCATTAATGTTTTACATAATATATAAAACATCATATTGATAATTTCTTATCTATTATATAAGAAATGTGTTAGGTTACATCTTCTGCTTATCATTATATCCAGATAATCAGACATGTGTGGACCATATCAAGTGTTTAACAGCTCTAACAACGCACACAACTTGATGTGAGGGTCCAAGGGCAGAGGATGTTGCTATGATGCTATGGGCTATACAACTAAACTTGCCTTGCTATAGCTTTGTATCTACAGAAAACAAGATTCACACAGCTGAAGGAGGCATGTGGTCTTGGACCTTTGTCAGCAGACCTACTGATGCTCAGCCCAGATTATCTGATAATGTGACTGTTTTACAGTTGACCAAGTCCTGCTAACATCAAACATGTCTGATATCTGGTTCAAATCTCTGTCAGTAATTTCACAGTAGCCATTAAAGAGAAAGGTGATAGTGGTGAAAACTGAAAACACTTAAAATGGCCATGAAACAACAAGTGTGTGCGCAGGGTTGTAGCAGCTGAGACGGACAAATCCAATGTACCTTCAAGACTGTGTCATACGCAACAGTCAGCTGCACGGTGACTGTTAAAGCAGCACAAGCTAAGTAACTTTTCAACCTTCATAAAATATTTTCATAACTTTTGTGATGGTCGACATCGATTTACAACAAGTTGAATGACACCTCTGTCGTGGTCTGAGGGGGTCTGTATATCTTTCTCTGGCACTAAGCAACTTTGAGGAGCATGGTAGGAACCCAGCTCTCACTTTACTTTCACTTTCACTTTTGCGAGTCACAACAAGGAGGGAACAGGCAAAACAGCACTTTAGCAATGGATTATGTTTGTGTTTTCACTTTGAAATTATCCACTGGAAACAGAAACTTAGTTTTGATGTCTTCTGTTAATTTTAATGCAGGATATTTACAGGGCTTCACGCTAGTGTTCATGGGAAATGGAGTCTTCCTTCAGGCAAAACACTACCGCTTTGGTCCACAGGCGCCGCCAAACTCAACCAAAACTGAAAGTTATTTAGTACTGCTTTAATGTTACTTGCTATACTCTCAGGTTTCACAATAGCACTATTTCTTTTCATCATACTGATGTAATTAACATTAAACAGTGGACAGGGTCAGCTAAATGTTAGCGCCAACATCCAATCCAGTCTTAACTAATGCTGTATGAAATTAGAGAGAACAACCTGTGTGGAGCTTCTCTCTGTGTGTCTGTGATGCTGCCTGATTTAGGAGATTAAAATTTACTGCTATGTGTTAGTTCATGATCAGCACAGTTCTTTGATGCCCTGACCTCAGACCAGCACCTTCAACCAGAGCTTTGTAGTCTATTACTATTTGCTGCTGGCGCTGTTTGGCAGCCATACTTCAACAGTGTTAAAAAAAAAAAGAAACTCTCCCACTGCAGCTTCAGCCAGTCTGAAGTGGGCGTGGCCACAGTAGAATAACAAAGTGCCAACCGACATCGGATTAACAGGCCAGTAAAGTGAGCAATTACTTCAGTGAGATGGGTGTTGACATAACCGATGGCAGTGATGGATAAATTCAAATACATAAATAAGACCTAAATTGCAATTAAGTGGAATTATCTTTAAATACTGGAGGGAAGAGATGAGTTATGACACTCTTTCCACCGCCTGCAAGTAAATATATTCACATATATGTATGTGTGTGTGTGTGTGTGTGTGTGTGTGCACTGTGTGTCTATTCGTGCCACATCACAGCGTGTGCAGAAGTATCTTATATTCAATTAATTCCTGGGTGGCTGCTAATGTTTTTTCCAAGTACTGTTGAATGGCTGCGGTTTTAATATGAGGGCAGCACAGCGGAAAACACTGCCTCCTACAAGGAGAGGTAAAGAGCGGCCATAAACAACCTCTGTGGCACAGGTCAAAAAACACTTTACATCTGCTCCTTTTATCTCTCACATATTTGCTCTTATGACTTTACAGTGGATATATTCTAATCAGACACCAAGAAACCTATATGGATTCACAGTTTGTTCATCCCCTGTGCCATTTTAATATCACAGCTCGGCCATACCATCACCATCTCTGAATGTCACTCATCTTTCCTGCCCATGCTATCCATAAAGCTGCAGATGTAATTCAGCAAAAAAAAAAAAAAAAAAAAAAGCCTAGTTTGACTTTGAATAGTGAGTGCCTCTGCTGTTAGCATCATCTTACCTGGATGATGTCTGCTAAAAGAGAAAAAGAATTTGCCTGGAAAGCTATTCTGGAGGAAGATGCCTCATTCTACCATAACTATCTGTTAATCGTTATATCTGCTGGATATTGTATATCTTAAACTGCTTAGTGGGCATAACACAGTTGTGAAAATTCACTGGGGGTTTTAATAATATTTTATTTCTAAAGTTGTTCTTTGCCCAGAGCTGCTACTGTATCTACTGATTGATGTGATCAACTCGCCACAAACACACACAGTTTAAGTCTGTATGAAACACTGTGCTATTATCAGAGCAAATGGAAGATTTAGCACCGCCATGAATAATTAAAGAATCAAGTAGAACTATTTTGAATCATGCTCTGTCATTAAAAAACAAAACTGGTGTGGACAGGGAGTCCACTGTGTCGATGTAAGTAACTGAGTTATGTGTTGTGCAGTTCTAGTATAGTACAGATCCAGTAGACTGAGGAGCTCCTTCGTTGGTGTAACTCCCATGACTTTATGAAAGTTACGAAGGACGCAGTCAAAGATTTGTTGCCTTTACATTTCCATGTTTTGTTCTGCAGTGTAAGAAACCACAAACTTTAGTGCTCCAAAACTTTGTTTCCAAAAATCCCCTTAGCCCCAGAACCTTAAATTTCATAATTTAAAACCTTCTCACTTTATAAAACAGCTCAACGAAAGAAAAACAAATCCCAAACTTCATTTTTTTCTGATATTGGTTACCTACACAGTGGAATATTCTGCATTTGCATTTTTGCTAGCTGCACAATTCTGGCATGATCTTCTTCTCTGTCCAGCCTGCTGCTGTGTATAGAGAGCTATACAGAACAACCCCCTCCTCTCCCTCCCCCTCCCCCAGCCCCACTCCCCTATCACCGCCACCATCATTTCCATCCTATTTGGAGAAGCTCCATACCTCTGTTCCTTTCTCCCCTCCCCTCCCTCCTCTCCTGTGATGGCATGCTAAATGAGTGTTTGCACTGTATTTTTCGCTGACTCCTTGCTTTGCGTCCTATAGCCGTGCTAATAATTGGCCATAAGCTGGGGATCGAAACAGAGTAAATGGCTGCGATGTTGAGCACGCAGGCCTGGGGAGACAGTGCAGTGCAGAGAATGGAGCAGGTGAGGATGAAGTCCTCAGCGAGTGTTTAAAGCAGCACATAAAACGGTTTGGTGCAGTGTTTTCCTCTTCTGCCTGCATTACTCTATTAGACTGGTGAGGTGGTGGCAGCAGGATGGTCAACAGGAAGTGCTGTTCACTTTGTAGGGCTGTGCAAAGTCATAAGCAAGGGCACTGACTTGTTTGTGATCAAAGTGGCCCAGTGTTCCCCTGAGCTGCCAACACTTCTGAACTCGGCGACAGACCTCAACAGCAGATTGTCATTTTGGGAAATAGTTTTTGCAAAAATGCTCTTCTGTAGCAGTCTCTTCCAGTTTCCGAATGCTGTGCCCCAGTGCCAGCAGTATAGACTAATAAACAGGCCTTATATTTATACACTGTGCTGCTGCTCATTCAATCAGCCTCTAGTCTGTAGCTAAATTGGCAAAAGCTCAATAACTACCTGAGCACAGAAATTATTTTTTTAAAGAGTGGTGTTTTTGATATATTAATTGTTGAGCAGTTTTATTACAGTGCTACATCTAATCTAATCACCATGGTCACGTCTCAAACATTAAGAACAACATCTTGAAAAAAACATGACCAGCACACCTGAATACTGACAGACTGCACAGAGGATTACTATTTACCTCCTGTTGCCAATGCTACATCATCTTCCTCTTCTTGATTTATTATTATTGAGTATATAGATGAATGATGATACAATCTGAATCAGTATCGCAATCATATTTATCATGTCATAGAACACAAGTCATTTTCTTTAATGTTCGTGGCCACTGTTTAACTTTATTCATTCATTCAACACTGTGACTTCCAACCTGAACAGCAGTGAACTAATGACAGACTCAGAGAAACACAGAGTTTCACATTTCACAAAGGAACCAATTGTTGTAAACTTGTGGGGATGGGGGCGGAGCTAAATAAACCTAGAACTGTGTCATTACAAGAACAACAAATTTCTAATAAAGGTTAAATATTTAAAACTCTAACACTGTCAGTCACTACCAGTTATTTATAACTATAGTTATAAACACTCATAAATGATCCTAATGCTTTATAACAATAATCATAACACACTATAAAGCATTTTAGCATGACTTATAAGGTCAGGTATTATAATACGTTATAATTGTTAGTTACTCGCTGACAATGCCCACATTGATAATGCATTATAAAATATGGTTATAATGTGTTATAATGGCATTATAAACACTCATAAATGATCATAAGGCTTTATAACAATAAGCATACTGTAACACATCATAAAGCCTTTTATAATGGCTTATAAGGCTTATAATAATTTATGAGTGTTTATAGTTATACACGTTTATCAGCCAATTATAACACATTATAACTATATTTATAATGCATTATTGATGTGGGCATTGTCAGCGAGTTACTAACAATAATGATGTATTATAATACCTGACCTTATGAGTAATGACAAAATGCTTTATAGTGTGTTATGATTATTGTTATAAAGCATTAGGATAATTTCTGAGTGTTTATAACTAATAGTTATACATATAACTGCATTATAACTCATTATAAGTCATAGAGATAGGCGTCAAATAAAGTGTTTCCCAATTTCCGTACATAGCACCTCAACATACACAAGTGTCGTTAGCGCAATGACTCAAATCTATTTGTCGCCGTGCAGTAATTGTAGCATTTGAATTTCAAAGTTTCACAGTTAAAACGCACAGTGCTGCATTAATGTACTTAAACACAGAGTTCTAGCGCAGCTACAGTGTGGCCATGTTTCTGCTAAGTCATCACTACTAGGTTATGCAGAGGCCAAAGAAGCAGCAGGAGGAAGCCTTCATTAATTTATCTCTCTGTTCTGTATTTAACAAGCGCTACATGTGCTGAGGAGGCACGCGCCCAACACAAAGGTTCGGCACAATCATTAAAGGCGCACAGGCATAGCAAGGCTAATCATTTGACCTTTGCTTTTCTTGTTCTAGGCGCTGGGAGGAGCAACACTATTTGCAGAGCATAAGTCCATTTGTTATATCGTATGATTTATGATGGGCCCGTTAATGTAGAGAATGCTAAAACAGTCCAACTCAGACAGTGTGGAACAAATAGCTCCTGGGTCCAAAATTAGCTAGGAGGTGATACTTGAACCCTGGATGCAGCAAGTCTTTGAATCTGAATAAGCTTCTACCCGCACCTCTGTCTCCAAAAAACACTGAGCAGCACTTTTAGGACGGGTTTGGTTGGAAGCTCCTCGTCAGCAGACTTTAAGCTGCTCCTCACAAACCCTGTAGCCAGGGCTTTTTAATGTACTTTGTTTTTTATTATTACTACTTCTTTTTTTTCAGTGTCACTATAATGCAGAGAATGTGTGGATGATGAGATGGAACTTATATTTCGCTTATTATATATTGACTGAACAAACATCAGTTGACGGCTCTGCATGCAGTAAAAGTGAAACCACTCGATGTGGAGTTTTGAATCAAATCCAGCTTCAGTGGCTGAGCTCATCTCCATCATTTGGCTCCTCTGGGGTAACCCTGCATGTTTCTTTCTTTCTTTTTTTTTTTTTTTTTGGAAGGTCCACCAAATAAACAACACAGAGCTAAACACCTGTGCAGCTGAAATCTGGCACCATTGATTCTGGCTCTGGGCGGGAGCTGCTGCAGTCGATGTTGTGTCAAATGGCTTTGAGGAGGAAGAGGTTGGAGGCCTGGCCGGTGCTGGAGCCTCCCCCGGTCTTTGCCTGAGGCGGCGGCATCTCAGCAGCCTCACTGCCTCCAGTGCAAACATCTCTCACTCGGTGGACCACAGTCTTTCTCCAGCTCTAGTTTTTGTTTTTTAATCATCCCATTGTCATTTCAGTGTCTTTCACTGATCCTACAGTATGCTGATGCTCCACACCTCTCCTCTCCTCTTGTGCATTCATGCATTATCTACCTATTTGTCAGTGATGCACCTCTGGGAGCGCCCACTACGCACATCCTGAATCAATTTTCCACAGCGTCAGGATGTTGTCTTGATGTCATTGGGACAAATTTACCAGGGTTCTGTGATCCCTTAGTGGGACTGCCTGCACGGGGAATATGGGATGTGGGATATGAAGATATAGAGCTTTCTGGCTAATGAATAGCTCTCTCTTGGAGCCGAGGGCCTCGCCAAACAACATCGTCTTATTGCGGCATTATGATTATTGCTATTGAATGGAGGTGCAGCCGAAAGCAGGGGACCGGCAACAGCACAGAACATGACTCACCTTTGCAGGATGGAGAAAGGGTTTGGAGGCAGGGAGGAGAGAGGGAACAGCTCTGAAGCAGAAAGGGAAGAGAGAGAATAGAATATACTGCAGTGAGGTGGATGTCAGGACTGTTTGCTGAGGAGGAAGAGATACTGACAGAGCGAGGGAGAAATCAGTCAATGTGAGCTGATATGTGCCATGAGAGGTAAGAAAGAGTTAAGACAGAGACATTGCAGTGAATATGAGATGGGAGTCTGGGCCCATCAGCTGAAGATGTGGAGTGTTTTTTTTTTATTATTTTTTTCTCACTCTTCGTGGGAAAAAGTCTGACCTGCTGCTACTTCCTCACACTCACTAGAGGAATAGAGACATTTGCCTTGTTAGTGTGTACATTCAGCGTATGTTTCTGTCTGAGAGGAGTATGTTCCTGTGTGTTTGTGAGCATTGACGTCTGCCTCACAGTGGAGTGGAAAATCCCTTATTACCTGACTGAGCACATGCAGCTCTGCAACCCTCTGACCTCCAACACAAACTGTTAGATAGACCACGTCTGCCCTGGATGGAGGCAACCACACACCTCACAGACTTACACACATTGTAACATTCTACTGAAGTCTTTTCAAGCCAGTAACATCTACACGTTGCTTATGGTAACATGTTTCTTCAGCGTCAGTGTTGGATTAGGAGAAGAATGATGAGGAATTCAGTCAGCACTGAAAATAAACAGAAATATTGTCCCATTCAAATAGTTAGACAGTTGTGTCTTTAAAACAACTAAGGGCACACTTTTTTGTACAACCCTCCCAAGATTATCAAAGAATCAATCAGAATTCAAAAAGAATCTGAAGGAATTTTTACTATCCTCATAAACTCTCCAAGCACCTTTAATAAAATGAAAAAACAAAAAACAAAAAAAAAAACACGTTGAAGGCAATACTGGGATATTGAAGTGTTAAAACAGAACACAGTTGTTTTTATTTGTGTCAAGGAGAACTTGAACTCCTGGCCTCAGTCTCTGTAAAGATCTTGCTGCTAAGCTGTTCCATGCACACACCAGAGAAAGAGCACACAGACCTCCATGTCACAACATGGAGAAACATGCTCAAATATATGTTAATGCATACAAACACACTCAGGGACGTTGTACATTATGCTGCGCACTCTGTTTTTGGAGCTCTAGAGGTTATTAAAGAGGCTTTACATACACAGGAGTTCATGTAAGAACCACAACCCCCCCCACCCTCCAAGCCCCACGCTACACAACACACACGCCCTCTCTCCCTCACTCATGCATACATGCCTCCCTACACAGAACAGAATCTGTTCTTCCTGTATTAGCCTATGAGACAGCTGTGCTCAGGCACATACTCCTGCTGCACTTTTTCCTCCCTTTAGTTGATAAAAGCTGAGTGCAGTGTTTGCTCTGTAAGCACTCAGCGAATTGCCCCAGCTTTCAACTCATAATGCCTCTCCACTTCCAGATAAAATACAAGCTCTTGCAGCCATCACATTTAACAAGACAGAGAAGAGAAGAAAGCAGCGCAGGGCTCAACTCCTGTGATGTATTTCCTCTTCCTCTCCCACACTCCCTGTCAGGTGTGAATCTCTCTCAGTGAGTGTGCGTGCACGCGCGTGCGCGTGTGTGTGTGGTAGACTTTCATGTGTGCATCATGTGTGTATCCACACACTGCACTGAGTGTTTGAGGCACTTGTCACAGCGGGGAATGCTCGATAATTGATTTCAAAGTCTACTTCTAGCTGAGGTGATTCTCTTTGCCTTTCTTTTTTCTCCCCTTTTTTCCACTTTGTTTTTGAACAACCCTACACACACACTCACACATGCGTGCGCACTCAGCCACACACAAACACACACCCACCCTCCATCCTCATTTCTCTGCCGACAACAATAACAACAATGCCTACTTATGCCATAATAAATGGCTGAGTCGCGCAGCCTTTGTTTACTCATTTGTGACTGTCAGCCAGCTGTTGTCTCCTGTACTGTAAGCCCTCACCCCCTCCCTCCCACTTCCTGTTCCCCCAAGCTATGGCAGCCATCTTGGTTGTCATTGCTGCGGCGCGTACGAGCAGCTGTTAGTGTTATAACAGGGCTTTTTTTTGTTGCTGCGAGACATTTAGCACCGACTAACACAGTACATTGTGCCACATATTGTGCTCGAGATGAATGTAGAACTATTTGCGCACAATACTCTCACACTATGAAGTAATTCATCAGGAGGGCAATTCAAGTTTGGATGGGAGCTTTTATCACTCTGCCAGAAGGCAAAGGAAGGAGGGAGACAGAGAGACGAGTAACACTCATCCACTGTTACTTTTACTGCACACACACCTTTAATGCTGTATTTCACAGGTGTATATGTAGTGTTTAAACTGTAGAAAGAATAATCTAGATGTTTTAAATACCTTCAGCTATATCAAAATTAGAGAAGCAATATACTTTTTTTGTTGAACCTGCATAACAGGATTATGGAAATATCACTTTTTGAAGGCTCTTTAACATATATTTGGGTGTTTGTCTTGCCTTCCCGCCCCCAAAATGTGAGAATTGACACAAAAAAAAAATCTAGAATGTTCAGGCTCCCTAGATTAAAATCCATGTGGTTTTGTGAGCTGTTCCCTCAGTTGTCTTCCAGTGATGTAAGGATTTGAATTTGCTTAATACCACCCCTACCTGGTACCAGTAGAAGGGGCAGGGTGGGGCAAGCAATGGTTAATTTGCATTTAAAGGGACAGGCACTGAAACCAGCCGTTCTGAACAGGGCTGTTTTGAGAGGATGAAAAGAGCTGTGATGTTTGATCCTTGGGGTATTTTGACCAAAGCATGCCACGTCTTTGTCTTTAAGACACCTAGGAACTATTTTAATTTGTGGAAAAGGGGCTGAATATGTCTCCTTTGAATCACAAGGTGTCTCTCAATCAAAACAACATGGAGTGCTTCTCCTCTCCACAACAATTACATACAAGGTAAATAAAATCAGTATAAACACTAAAAAAACTTTAAAAAAATAATAAAAAACAAACTTTAAGAATTCAGGAGTAACTGTGGAGTATGAACTCCACAAGGCAAAGAACGTGCAGTGAGTGACTGAGGGAAACTGAGATGTCAGTGAATGTTCTCAGTCAGCCAGGTCATGGTTACCTTGAGCTAGGCATGACTTTATAAATTTAGTTTTTCAATACCAACTCACACTTGAGTAAATCATCTCCAATATAAATCCAAATCTCACAATTTACGTGTTAACACTTTACAGTACGATTGTCAGCCTTGGCCTGAGTGCACTGTACAGTACATGGAAAAACAGCCCATCAGCTCCTGCAGACTGTCCTGGTTGTTGCCATTTGCCAACTGTCAGAGCAGAGACATAAAGTGGCTCAAAACGGGTTACAATTTTACAGTGTATACCCAGTTTTGAACAAATTGGATTGTTTTAGATCTTTGAAGAAGCTTTTTTGCTCATCCAAGAGGCTTGTTCAGTCCTGAGTGACTGGTCACTGATGTTCCTGGGTTCCTAGTTGGGATTCTAGTGGTTGTTTCTTGAACCATGTTTCTTACACACATGAAACAATGACAGTTTCTCTCCAGCTCTCCACTGAAGCCTTTTTTTCTGTCTCATCTCTAAAGTGGTGTTGATGGTGTTGTGTCTTGTGTTGTTTGGTAGTTGTTGGGCTCAGAGGAAAACAAAGCAATGTGGTCTTTGCAACACTAATGAATACTTTGTCAACTGCTTTGCCAATTTGTTGTTGTAGAATTAGAATGGGAAAGAAAGAGAAAAAAGAAAATCAAGCGAAAAATACACTCTCTTTCTTACACACACGCGCACACACACACACACACGTAGACATCTCTATACCCGGCAGATGCAAAGCGTCTGTCTCTTAATTGATGAAGTCAATTATGTCCTATAACAGCTCCCCTATTAGCAAAGCAGAAGCTCAGCAGGGCATGGATCTGAGAGCGCGGTGGGCGAGTAGGAGGTTCCCAGCTGGGGGTGTAATGGGAAAACAGCAGTCAGCCAATGGGGGAATTTCCCTGGGTCCTGTGCCCAAAACCCTGCCGGTGCCTCACTGAGACGGAGAACAACTTCCTGCATGCATATTAATGGAAAATTCTGAGAGGTTCTTTATGTAACGTTCAGAAAGTCCTTGTTATTGATGACACCGGTGGATGTAAAGTGAACTGCAGTCAGCATCTTACTGAACAAGCATCGTGCACAATAATGACGAAGATGAAGATAACTGCATGTTGATAGATTAATAAGTTACACACTATAAATATATATAATATATTCCAGACTCTCCAGAGCTGGTGCAGCACTAAGCTGAGTACCCCAGGGCAGGTGTATCTGTTGATTTCATCTCTGCAGGTTCAGAACAGTGTAGATTTCAGAACCTGCATACATACACAGAACATGAAACACTTACAGTAATGGTATTTTACTTGAGAATCAAATCCTTCTAATTTGATATACTATTTTAACTTGGTCTTGTTTACTATAATATCCATAGTAATGGCCAAACAGTTTGTCCTCTTTGAAGATGGAGAAATATAAAGAGGTCTGATGATCTTAGATTTAATATGTTGTTGACTGCGACTGGCAATGAAAGAAAACTTAACCCTAATTTCTTTTTAAACTTTTCTGTGATGTTGTAGTTATTCCGTGGCTCATTTTGTGATTGAATGTCCTGCTGCCTTAGTTAGTCAGCCAAGGTGCCTTCACTGAGGTGCTGGAGCAATGATGTAGTGTTGTCCTTGTTTATGAAGTTTTCTTTCTAGGATTAAGAAAAGTGGATAAGAAACTGGCCTTTGGTTATTTGTGAGTGAATTTTCTCCTTGTGTGCACTTGGCCTGCTGAATAACCAAGCAGCCTCACGCTCCCTCCCTCCAGCCTTCCTCTGCCTATTTTTCTCTCTATGAGGGAGTTGGTGATGACGTGCTAGGAGATGGAGACAGAGTTCCTAACCAGGCCAGTTATGAGGCAGTAAGTCCACTATTGATTACCTGTCCACATCGCTGCCTGGCCTCCTTTGTTTTCTCCAGCACACACTGGCACATATACAGCAGTTGGGAGGCCAGATGGAGGTGACCTTTCATCACCTTTCCCTTTGGTTCCTATCACTACACAGACCACTTGCTTAAGGTTACAGCAGTGGTTGCTAAACTGGAGGGCAGGGACTCTTTCAGGGACACAGAGACCAGATTGAAGTTGAGTCGGCCAATTACAGCAGGGACTTTTCAGCATTATTAACTGTTACACTGCATTACAGCAGCTGCTGAGATGAAGACATCATTAAATGGACTACTTACATCTGCTTTTTGATGTCAAATCTTCTGCTGTGGAAAAGGTTTATTTTGTAATTGATGAAGAAAGGCGATCTCTCTAACGCAGCAAACACAGACTTGGAATGAAAGAAATGAAAAGTGCTGATGCTCGTCAAGTACAGCGAGGTCAGAGTCCAGTCCAGTTCAATCCATATCTCTCTTCTCTTCACTGTCAGTAATTGGCCTTTGAATAAGCTTTCCAAATAAAACAGAATCGTAATGTTTTTACTAACCCAGAAGGAAGTCTTCACCTGAGCCTCAAGAGTTCAGATCATCAACCACACTATTTCTTAATTAAAACACAGTTTTATTGCAAATTAATCAAAATACTGGTTCAGGGCCAGGGAGTGAGCTTCTATATCCTCAAACCTCTACAAACTTCCTTCATAACCATCCAACTACAACACCATTGTTTCTTTATATTTGTCACTTTCTATCTCAGCCAAAAATAATGATGTATCCATACTGGTGATACTCAAAAGTTTGAAAAAATATATAAAGTTTAGGTTGGTACAGTTCCATGGCACTCCTTAGTATTTTTTTTTCCTGAGGCAGACTTGAGCTTACAAAATAAGGTGCATCATACATTGTTGAACAAAACTGTGCACATCACGCACTGCGCAGGTAATGGTTTGTCGTTAACATATTAAGTTATAAAAATGTTCCACATTAATACATTTTTAATTTAAGGGATACATTTTATGCCCCTTTTTCCACAAATTCAAATAGCTCCCAGGTGTCTTAAAGACATGTCTGTGACATGTTTTGGTCAAAATACCCCAGGGATCAAACATCGCAGCTCTTTCCATCCTGTCAATACAGCCCTATTCAGAACAGCTGGTTTCAGTGCCTGTCCCTTTAAATGCAAATGAGCCACTGCTTGCCCCGCCCCACCTCTTCTACTGGTACCAGGTAGGGGTGGGATTATGCAAATTTCAAAGCTAGTTACATCACTGGAAGACAATTGAGGGAACAGCCCATAAAACCATGTGGATTACAACCTAGGGAGCCTGAAAATCACTGATTATTTTGTCAATTCTCACATTTTGGGGGCCGGAAGGCAAGACAAACACCCAAAACACCCTTTATCTACTCACACCTGCCTCCCGTTGTGTCTTGGAAGTATTATGACAACTGTATGCCAGGTTAAACAAAAAAGGATCAGTATAGTCCAGCAGTGTTCCTGTGGTTTATTCTGCTTTTGTGCAGTGGAATTGTATGAAACTCATTCACACAAACCGTGTTACTAATGTAGCTGCAGTGATTGTTTTCTTTTTGTTTTTTTCAAAGATATACTTGGCATAGTAAATTAGTATATTGGTAGATTTACTGTGCAATTAAACAGCATGGAGCAGCTTTGTCTTGGCTTGTGATTGAGGCTCCTTTTTAGTAGACAAGAATAGAAGGGCTGATGTGGTCAAACAGGTACAACAGAAAATACACTAAGCAAATAATACAGTAACATTACTGCAGTATAGATTTGTTTCCTTTCCACTCAAAACTGCATAATAACAATAATCAATGTAGTACATTTCTCTCCATGCCAGCCAACACCTAATTACAGCTGATTACCATCGGCTGGCATGTGCGATATGATGTGTCTTCTTTCTGTGAGCCATTCCCAGTAATTACACATATATCATGTCATCCAGTAAATCATTATTGCATAAAGGATCCCCCAGTGGCTCTTTTTCCGTTGGACAGAGGAGAGAAATGGCCCACATCCACCTGGACCAGTGTTGTCAAGGCCAGACCAATCCGCCCCATCCAGACCCAACCAGTCCAGGGCTGGACTCAGACTGACATATGGGGGCCGGCACTGCCTGCCAGGCCTCTGCCAACACTCAGAGGGGAGAGTGATCGGAGGGCATCGAACCCTTCGACCCCAGACAAAAACCACTTCAATCTTCACTTCATAACAAATGATAGACGTGAAAGAGAGGAAGGAAGACCTATGTGAAAAAGGAGGAAAGGATTTTAAGACAAGATGTAGGAGAGGAGTCAGATTTTTTTTAGACCAGAAGGAGAAAAGAAAAAGAAACCTGTGTTAAATGTTGGAAGGAGACAAATTATCACGAGTTGTATTCCATCCAGCCACCACCTGGACCTTCTACTTAAAATGATAGTTGAGGTTATATAAGGTTCAGGTTACAGTTGGTGTCTTACTTGCACTCAATTCAGATCAGTGTGCTCTCGGGTTAGATAAGCAGAAGAATCCTTTCAGCTCTTTATGTCATCTGTGGTGTAATACAGTGTGTGACAGTGCTGCTGCTGCTGCTTCTTCTGCAGTAGAACCTGGGAGCGTGTTGATCTGAACCTACTGCAGGTGAACACTGTATGCAATGGAGAGTATACCTCACACAGCACCACCTCAAAACCATGGTCAAGTCATAATTCACATGGTCAGAAGAGGCTGGTTTGTGCACGAAGGCATGCTACTTCTTGCACACTTCCACTAAATACCAGTCATCAGTATTGTTGTTCAGATTTGTCCAAGGATGTCCAGCAAGGAGGGTTGAGGGAAGACAGTACAACTGACGTGCCGTTATGAATCTGATGTGGTAGGTCAGCGTGGACAAATGTGTGTAAATGGAAGTGGAAACAGGGATGAAGAAGAGGAGGTGTATAGAGAAAATGAAGGAAACACATTCAGCATTATGGATCATACTTAGTCTCCTCCACTCCTACTGACCCACCCCCTCCTCCCTGTAGCCCTCCACAGTATGTTAGTGATGTGGTGTGGACTGGCAGCGACAGGCTGGCAGGTGGTACATTATACCAGGAGGGAGAGGGAGAGGGAGAGAGGGAGAATTTATAGACATGGAACAGAGGCAGAAGGAAATAAAACCAGTTTTGTGTAACAGAAAGAGAATGGAGTTACATTGCTGGTTTGTGTATTTGTTTCCCTGTACGGAGAATTGTCTGTGTAGTGTGTGTGCAGAGAGAGAAAAAGTAGTGAATACTGCTCCAAAAACTGTGAAACAAAACAGCTGAAGATGGTGAAAAGATCTGAAGAGAAGAGAAAAAGTTCAAACAGAAAAAAGTAAAGAAACAAGAAATACTGAAAACATGAAGAGAAACAAATGGGAAACAGTTGAAGAACTCAGCATGACAAGAAAGTAAATGAACACAGTGGTGACTGTTACTCTGATACAGGTCATGTAAACAGCATATGTCACTTCACTGTTTTCTTTGTACATGTATATTATACATTTGAAATGTGAGTGTCAGTTGGGTTTTTTGAAAAAGAAAGGACCTCTAGGTCTTTATTGTTATTGTTTAAAATATGCAGCAAAATGCAGAGCGCTACTCCTGATCACTGCTGCAAACACAAGACGAGACAAACAAAAGGATGCAAAAACAATACTGCACTTAAATAGAATAAATACATGCTTTTGTTGAATAGTATATTATTTATAGTGAATATGAAATAGTTAGACTTAAATAAGTCAGTAGTCTTTGTCTGTTTGGCTTTTGATACACCTGTCCCTCCTACCAGAGGGCAGGAGGTTGAACAGTTGGTGTCCAGGATGGACGACCTCTTGCCTGTTAGCTGTCAGCTCTGTGATGTGTGCACACACCGGCTATACAACAGTTTGCACGGCTGGGGTAGAGATGCAAGCTCACATTCCTGAACGGAAAGACAGATCATATTTTCAAATATTTTGAAAGATTTGGATATGAACAACCTCTAAGTGTAAACTTCAGTCTGCATGTGAAAATAAAGATTAGTGTAATATTCATTGTCATCACTGTGCTTAACCAGACAGGTGATGCTTTATGATTTTGCTCCAAACCCCCTCACAAAGCCCATCAATACAGTTCATTTATTTATCATCCACTAGTTTTGAATGGTGGAAAAAATAGAGTCGGCCCCATACAATACAGTGGAAAAGGGCTGTGAGCTTTAACACTGAAGCAGGCATTTACTGTAAAGTCGTGAGGAACAGCCAAACTGTCCTCACTCAGTAAGGTCTATAACTCAAACACACGCACACACACGTATACGACATACAGGATGAACCAGCTGACAGCCAGGGCAGCCCCACATCACTGTTACCATAGGAATCCTCGATTACTCAGAACTACTATTAAGGGCAGGGTATTACAGAGGAAATGTGTGCGAGTGTATGTGTGTGCAAGAGAGAGAGCTTGTCTTTATATCCTGGAGGAGCCTTCAACCTGAATACACACTGACCCACAGGAATCCATGTCACTGTGAGGACAGAAGTTGATGTGGGGTGAGTGAAGAGCTGTTTGAGGGTCTGGGGGTGAAATGAGGTTCAGGTTAGAGCTCAGGTTGGAGTAGTACAGCTATCAGGGACTGTGAAACGTGTGTGTGTGTGTGTTGCTGAGTTGTGTATGATAGTAACGGGGGGAAAAGGTGTGTTTGTGCAGCCTGTTTATTCGCTGCATTGTGTTGTGTTTGTAAAGTGAGAATTACAACCTGCTGTTTCTTTACCCTCCACTGTAAAATTAAGCTCATTTATAAAACATTAATACTCTCCTCTTGTCTTCCTCCAGCCCTCTCTGTTCCATTCCTCCTTCTTTGCATTCCTTCAGCCATGCATCCTTCCAAGGTTGATTTTCTCTTCCTTTAAGACCAATGGGATGAGCATTTCATGCATGAAATAACTATTCTGCGTCTCCTGGTACCTCTGCACTACACACACACACACACACATACACAGAGAGAGAGAATCCAGCGCAGCGATGTACATACATCTGCTGTTGTGGAGTTAATGATTTCCCTGGAGTGAGTATTAGACAGACTACACGTATGTATCACCAACTACATCAACTACAGCTCCCTTGACCTTGCAGATTATTGCTCTCCTCGACAGTGTGGCGCTGTGCATGTGTTTGAATGCATCTTTTCTTTAAGTTTATGCACACACTATCTCCTATTAGCGCTGATGTGTTCACTACCGATCTGTATCATAGTAGAAACCAGATCTGAAACACACCCAGTGTCCCACACACACTGCTGAGCTACAGCTTCATTAGAAAAAAAGGCCTACTGTACAATATCACAATTAATTTGTATTTGTTCTTAAAGCAGATACATCTGCTAACAGGTAATTGAGTTCTTATACATTTTAGGTGTGTGTGTTCCGTCCTGTTCAAAGAGGAGACACACACACACACACACACACACACACACAGTTACAGTACACACACAGGGGAGAGTGAGCTGTTAGCTGGCGTGCAGACTGCAGACTGATAAAATGGATTTGTTGCGTCTCATCACACGGTTGATGTTCCTGTAAAAGCCTGAGACCTCTGGTTGTTTGTTTTTGAAACTTATTCAGAGGCTGCACTCGCTCCCAAACTCAGTGGTGTCAGCGTGCGTCTTGTTGAACAGCAGCATGCTGGGCAGGTGTCAGGTGTGTTTACAGTGTGTGTGGGAGTTGTTCTGAAAGATCTTACAGTTACATTTGCAGGTTAACATGGAACAGATAACTATCCATGAGTCACTGGACCCAGGAGTGGAAGTAATCTGAACCTTTTATACTGCCAATTAAAGCTAAAGACAGAGTTGGGAAAGTTCACTTTCTACATGAACGAGTTCAAAGTTCAATTCACAAATTTTAAAATGAACTAGTTCATAGTTCTTTTTTTTTTCAATGTGTTGCTGCAAGCTATTAGTTTTCAAAATGATTGCCTCAGCCCATAGAACTACAGACAGTAATTATTTTATCAGTTTTAACCAGTGTTTGGAACGTTACTTTCAAAAAGTAATTAGTTACTTTTCCCAAAAAGTAACTGAGTTACAACTAGGCTAATTAATTACCAGGAAAAGTAACTATTGCATTACTATTTTCTTTTTTTTTTAAAAAGCTCAAAAAAATGGGAAATTACTTGGACTTCCCTCTCTAACCCCTGTTTATCTGGAACTAACCAACTATTCCTCCATAGGTGTTGCCAGATTGGGTGGTTTTCCGCTACATATTAAGGCCTGTTTACGGAGTGTTTTAGCTGGAAGGCTCTATGGAAATCTGGCATACTCTTGAAGGAAGTCATGCTGTGAGAGAGCGCCGTTCACCAACGCCAGAATGAACGTGTTCACAATAACATTCATTAAAGGGATAGTTCACCCTAGAATGATATTTCGCTCATTATCTACTCACCCTCATGTTGACTAAGGGCTGGAAGAATTATCAGAGTCCACCGTCCCTTCTCTGAGTTACAGGGGGTCTCGGCGTAGCAGTGCATTTCAATGCAACGGTTGCAAAGGGACACCGGAGCTCTTCGTAAAAAAACACACACAAAAAAACATCCAAATACCTCCATGATGCTTGTATGTAATGTCCGTCTTGTGCTGAAGCCCCAAATTGCGTAATTGTCCCGAAAAAAATTAAATAAGTCTATATTTTAAGCTTGTTTGTAGCGGAAGCTTCTCGAAGCTCCTCTTCCTGGTCCGTCCAAATCTTGCGTGATTTGCGCCGGCGTCAGTGCGGTTACTGCGAATCACACGAGATTTGGACGGACCAGGAGGAGGAGCGGAGTAGATAATGAGCGAAATATCATTCTAGGGTGAACTATCCCTTTAAGCGGAAACACAGTACGTTCAGTTCGCGTTCACCCAAAATATGAACGATCGTTGATTGAACGCGTTCAGGCACAACACTGGCTAAGCAAGATTTATTTTAAAATTGGCTCATAAAATCAGTAATTATTAAAAGATGCATTAATAATAACTCAAACAAAAGACTAAACATTCACTGAACCACTGCAGAAAGACCAGGTGTGCTTTATCTTTACATCTGAGTCCAGGAGGAGGGAGAATGACCAGTGACACGCTGAATATTGTCATTACTCAGTATTTCTTCTAAACCTCTTTCTCTGAGCCACATGAAGCTGCAAGTGGCATCGTCAACCTCGTCTTAACTTCCAGCCTTCTACACGCTCTCCCTCTCTGTGCATATTCATATTTCCTGTATCCCTGTGGCAAACAGTGAGTAAACACAGTAAAAAAAATGTTTAACAAATGTGGACAGGGGCATATGGTGCACTCCCAGGCCACTGTGAAATAATGAAGTCGTATTTGCTTCCTGTTGTTTCGATCTGATTTAACTAATATTTGTACATAGTGAATAATTCAGTTGGTTCTCTCCCTGTTGCAAAAAGGCGCCGGGCCTTAAATCTGCATGTATAATTGAACATATTTATGCTAATCTAATTGTTTTACAGTTAGCTGGCTTTGTAGTGCTTAGTCTCCAGAATAAACAGGCGACATGAGGAGAAGCCAGCACAAAGCTGTAGCGACCCCTCCCCGCGGCCCCGGCAGCCCCACGGGAATCCTCACAAAGCAGCTGTTGACTGAGGTGCTCCGATTCCAGGAGAGAGAGACGGAGAGAGGCACATTTCCAAACTCATGCGAGAACATATTTGAAGCAAACGGCGTGCCGCGCAGCGTTTACATTATACTATTTGTGTTTGGTGGTAATTCGAGTTAAGGACTTAATGCCAGCAGCTGAATGCCAAGTCGCTTCTCTTGCACTGGCTCTGGTCGGATTGTGAATGATTGCTCGAAAGCCTCTTACTACAAAGAACAGCTTTTATCTGTGTGTGTCAGCCTGTGTCTCAGAGCCCTTCCTTGGCTCACCCTCCCTCGCCTACAAGTGTGTGTGCAGCAACATTTGTCTCCAAACTTGTGCGATTCTTCACATCTCAATTTAAAATCTGGCATCTTCATCACAAGCCGGAGCCTCTGGGGGTTTCCCGTTTGCTAATTTGCTGGATCATCAGCAGAGAGTGATGATCCAGGCTGATGTACACCCCGCCCCACCCCACCCCACACCCAAAAACTCAACCCAACACACACACACACATACACATAAATACATACACAGCTATCATTGGTCCTCCTCCTCCGTCACATTTCCTCCCTCCTTTTCCTCCGTGTCCCTCTTGGCAAAGTCCTCCGTGCACATTCTACAGGCGGGTGGGGGGGTGGTGGCCACTTCATGCTGCTCACACTCAGGGTGCCATGGCGGGAAAGAGTTTGAGTGCTCAAGGGCCCCTGGTCTGGCACGCCTGTGGCCCTGCCGGGGCTGGAGGCTGTTGGCAGTGGATCAAAGTCCTGCTGGCCAGGCAGCCATGGCGGTTAAACTGACAGGAACAGGCAGACCCACCTAACCAGCTGTCCCTGGTGGAGAGCCAAGCGAGAGGCGACGATGGATGGAGGAAGCTAGAGAGGAAGGGAGGGATGGAGGAAATATGAGGGAGATGAAAGGATGGAGCAAGGCAGGAAGTGAGGAGGATAGGTGGAGTGAGAGCTAAGAAAAAATATTTATGAAGTGTAAGGTAGAGGAGAGGGCAGGGGTAAAGGAAAAGTGTTGTGTACGTTCAACAAGATGTCAGAGTAAGTAAAAGTGGAAACAAGGGGATAAAATGCTGAAAGCAAGTGAGGAATTGAGGGGAGGAGGAAAGAGGGATAAAAAAAGGGATTTGGGTGGGTGAAGAAAGTTCTTAAAATTAGCAAGGATGAAAATAAGAAAGTAGGAGGAGGGGAAAGAAAGGACGAAAGGTAGAAAAAGAGTTATGCATAAAAAATTGAAGGTAAAGAGGTGGAACACAAAGTAATGGGAAGAGAACAGAGCAGGGAAGATGGAGTGGCAAGAATATACTCAAAATGGAGGAAGAAGATGAAAGGAAGAGGATGAAGATGTCGGTTGGACTGGAAATTTGGAAGGATTGGTTGAGGAGAAGAAGAAAGAAGAAAAGGCCAGGACAGAGCAGAGGCGGAGGAGGAAAAGAGAGTGAGAGAAATGGGTTAAACTGCATAACAGAGTCAGGTGAGCTGAAGGCCTGGAGGTAAACTGCAGCAAAGTGAATCAGGGATGTGAAATGATACTGAGGCCAGGTATTGTTTGAAAGATCGTTCACACACTCACACACAGAATCTCATGTAGTCCTGTCTGTAGGGCAGATCAGCAGCACACCCAGGTAGCTGTTATTATGTTTTAATACGTCCGCCTCCAGCAGCAGGGACAGGATCTTTATCAGCAGGCAGAGCGTGACGTAGGACAGGAGCAGGCGCTCACCAGGCCTGCTTCACTAGTCGTTCTAGTCACTAGTGTTATTTGGCTCCAGGCGGGGAACACACTGACTGTGTGTAAAGTGTCTGGTTGGTTTGTTGCTCATGTTTCAAATATGATGCAGTGCTCTAAGAAAAAATTGACACAGTAAGAAAAATATCAATATATTTTATAAACCATATGTTTAACCTATTGTAGAAGTTCATTATGTCCGAATGTAGTATTTAGTCTTCCTTTCTTTTTCAAGACAAGAAGTTGTTTTGTTGAAACAACTTCTTGTCTTGAAAAAGAAAGGAAAACAAAATACATATGTTTAACCATCTATGAGGAGCTATATGGAGACAGTGATATTTTTAGTGGTGTGAAAAGTTTATGCAGAAAAGTAGTGCAGCACCTCAGCAGACAGTGTGGACACACACATACACACACACATGCATGTTCCCCGCAGAGCAGAGGAAAGAGTTTCCATCCTTCTTTGAGTGCTGTAAATTTGAAGTGTAATTTGAGCAGGGAAGTTTATCCCTAACATGTGTAAATATTTGCTGGCTTTTGGAGCTTTCAACCAAATTTCATGGTCTTCAGTCAACCCAATACGAGCTAAGGTCAAACAGTTCCTCCCTGTTCCAGTCACACATAAAGACTGTGAGATGTGATGGAAAGCTGTGAAAAGTCAGTAAGTGACCTTCTGTGCTTTGATCACTTTCTTCGATGGCCAGTGGGATGTTGCTTTGTGTTGTGTGAGATGTAGCCGTGTACACAGGCCAAAGAGTCATTTTGATGACTGGATCATATTCACCTATAGAAGAAGCTCATGTTAATGACTTTAAAAAAAAAGGTCAGTATTTTAAGGTAAAATTTCCCACAGATTCAAAAGGGCTGTAGTGCTTCTTTTGTTCATTATGTCTTACATGCATAATGTCACCAATACTACAAGTATGCATGCATGCACACTGGCTTCCGGTGTCCTTCAATAACCAATTAGTTGTTTTACCTTTTTATAAGTGCAGCACTATGTTAAATAAACATGTAGTCAGCCCCGCTGGTGTGTGTGCCAATTAAGAGCTGTTTTATTAGGCTGCTGTTCGCAGCAGTGTGTGTGGGTGTGTGCATGTGTGGGTGTTTATACCGGAGGGAAGGTTAGTGAGCATAATTGAATCATATTACTTCCTCCACATGGCTTGTCAAGGCCCTTTTTATGATTTGGAGCTAATCCATAAGGATGCTAATCATTGATTTAGCCATGCATTGATAAGTTACGCCAGGATGCAGTCTGGCAAAAAGCACTCAGAACATTAATATATCCAAACAAAGACTGGTCACAAAAAGGAGGTGGGGGTGGGGGGCAGGAGGTTGGGCGGGGGGACCAGTGACTTTTTATCGACCTCTGCAAAGTTGCTGCTCACTAATAAATGTGGAGAAAAAAAAGAAATACAGACAGAAACAGCAGCTCAGCAGCTCCTGTCCATCTCTGCTGACTGGGTTTCTCCTCAGCTTCACTCATTGTTTGAGGTTGCATCATGCAGCACAAGGTGGACACACTCTCTGTGGTCTCTGCAGTGTGTAATGTGGCGGCAGGTCCACCCGAACGTCCTCAAAACGCCTCAGATCAGGCTTCTCACCTATAGCAAAGGTTTACGCTGTTTGAATTTATCCTTTTATTGCATCTTTTTAAAGCAGCGTGCTCTGCAGAAGTGCCGTGTAAATCTCCGCCGTAGTTAGCTAAGATGCTGTCCTAGACATATTAGTCTCCAGATGACTGGCTGGTAATAGGAAACCACAGCAGCTCATCCATGGGCTTTTATTGGCCTTTATGATTTTCATCAGCAGTTATTAGTAACAGTGCTGACCAATCCACTGCTCGGCTTGATGGGCTGTGAAGTCTTTATTGGCTTCTTTTGGATTGCTTGATGAGGAGCACAAGAAGTTTCTGTTTCCACTCAGTGTATTTCAATGGAGCCGCAGCAGAGTGGGCTCGGGATGAACTGTACTTCTTAATATTTTAAGCATTTAGCTGACAACGAAGGTGCAGCTAACAGGGAGTGAGGGTGTAGAATGAGCCTCAGCAGTGAAGAGGAAAATGGACAGAGTCAAGACATTTTCAGGGTGGTAACATGGGCCGTGTGGTGTAGAGGAAGCTTTCCCACATCGTCAGGGGTTTTATTTTATTGAGGGATCGGTCAAATACTGTATGAATGTTCCAATTACAGATGGTTACATCTCGTAGTTTTGTGAAAGTAAACTGGTTTAGACTACTCACACCTCAGCGGTGGTGTGGTTGGGCGTTCTTTCCTGTAGTAAGAGCATCTCTTTTTTGCACTGGTCATTCCTATTTCCAAAAATGATGCTTTTAAGCAACTGAAACGCAATATCGAAATCTGTTTTGTATGAAATGGCTGTATTATCTTCAGAGGTAACGTACTGGATGAATGAAACCCTTAATAATTGAGCGGCCGTGCAGTTGGAAGGAGGTGGCTGGGGAGGCAGCAGGTAGATAAAGTGCACGACTTTTGCACCAGAGTCCTGTCTGTGGTTTGGACAAGAGAAGCAGCTCAGTTAAGGTTCAGGAAAGGTCATGTTATTGAATAAATGAACAGGTCATGTCTGAGGTTTTTCTTTATTGAACCAGACCAGGATCTGTCTCTTTACCTCGAATGTTCTGTGTGAACGTTTGACTGGTATGTTGAAGAGCAACAAGGTTCTTTTGGCAGTAGCAGGTGCAGGTGTGATGTTTTTGGGGGAAACAGCAGCTTCCCCTGTGGTGTCCTGCCATGGACACCAGGCTCCAAGCAGCCATGCACAAAGATCAGTGTATGATACATTCACAAACATAGATCTCAACCAGCTTCAGTCACTCTGACTCTTGACCCTGACTCTTATTGAAGTCACTGAGCTGGCAGTCTTGTGTCTTTAGAGTCATATCCTCTTGATGATTACTCATCCAAACTCTTTGAGATGACTCTGTTCACCTTCTTAGACCATTTTTTAAGGATGGCACATGAGTCAGTGTTTCAAACTCAATATGTGTCTTCAAATGTCTCATTAACTGGACTCAAGGTTTGAAGCTGACTCCAATTTTAGCTCCTGTTGGTGTCATTTGGGGTTTATATACTTGTACATGTACAGTACTGACTCTCACAAATGAGATGTAATCAAATATTATTATTATTATAGTGACATTGGAATTTATGAATAAAAAGCACATGAAGCTCATATTTTAAGTTACTTAACCTGTCAATCAAAGGCCCTATGAGGATATTATAATTATTTATATTACATAAATCAATATTATAAAGGACTTGAAATATTCCAGATATTCCACAGGTCAGCTTGTGCATATCTTTATGATTACTGTAATTATATTCCATTTATCATCTGCTGTTACATACAAATATATCTAACTATATTGATTTTCTCATTAGCAGCATTACAGTTAATCACAGTGGTGGACTTCAGGTGGATTTGATTTGTGCCCGTGTGTCTGCGGCTGATAGAGTTAAACGGTAAAACTCATTATTTTTAATGGGCTCCATCTTTATAGAGCTGTTACCTGTGGACGAGTCCTTCACAGCGCAGGTGTAAATAATCAATAAAACCAACGAGTGGCTCCGGTCCACGTCGCTGCTTCAGTCACAGGGTGGTGCCGGCGTTGGAGCTGGCCCAGTGTCGCACCGGCACGTCCCGCTGGCACACCTGAATACAACGGAGCGCAGTTATTTCATTATAGTTGCACCTGTGCTTTTCTTACCCTGACCAGTGAAAATGGCTGCTGCGCCCAAACAAATGCACATAACATCACCGCCACCGGTGTCTCTGCCAGCACATACACCACACAGCCACAAGACCACCACTCACCACCCTTTGCTCTGTTTCTTATCCTTTCTTTTTCCCTCTCGGTTGGAAACACACACACACACACACACACACACACACACACACACACACACACACACACACACACACACACACACACACACACACACACACACGCACACACACAGAATTACATTTTGGTGGGAGGATGGAGAGTTATAAACACTGGGAAGTGAGCTAATGCTTAGAGAGAGAGAGATTGGTGCTGAACACAGGAGGAGAGGTGATAAATTGGTCTAGAGTGGGGGTATAGTGGGCACATCCAACTCTCTAAAGATGACAGAGAGTAAATGTGTGTACGTTAGTGTGTATGTGCAGGAAAGAGAGAGAGAGAGAGAGAGAGAAAGAGTGAGACCTATGCAAAAGACCCCAGGCCTCCAAACACCTCCATATGCCCAAATCATATTTTCTTTTCCTCCTCTCCCTCTATTCTTGCCATCAGCATCAGGTGAGCCAAGTTGGGAAGCTGAGCAGTAATCTCTCTCTCTCTCTCTCTCTCTCTCTCTCTCTCTCTCTCTCTGTGTCTCACACACACACACACACACACACACATACACACACCCATGGGGTGTTGACTGGGATGCAAGCCTAGCAGATACACACTTGCCAAAGAACCAGGCCATACCAAGCCAACAGGCCATAACTGTGCGTGTGTGTGTGTGTGTGTGCGCACGCTGGTGCCAAACTACTTAGAGTGATGGAATGTAAGATAGGCCCATTCTCAGCCGAGCCAGCAGGAACCAGCCAAGTCCGGACCACGGCACTGAGGAAGAGCCGGTGGTGCAGCGGGACGGGGAGCGTGTGAGCTGGCTCAGGTGTCTCTCAGAAACCCAAGAGCGGAGCTGCGTTTACCTGCTCGCCTTATTTAGATGTCATAATTCATCGTTGTACACCGCAATCACATCCAGTATTAATGGTGGTGCTGTAATTACATCTGCGGACTGACGCGTTACATCCATTCACTCGGCGGCCTGCTCATCTCTCATGGTTGCCTAAATAAAAGCCTGCGCTCATGCCAGGGTGTTTGGAGAGATTTATTTGGACTCTGATTGGTTTATTTGAGCTCACTGAAACGTTTAGTCCAGAGAGAACACCGCCATTAAAACTCAGGTGGCACCGATCACAATAACAGACTAAATGTGCACATCAGTTCTTTTCCAAAGTAACTGTTTGCCGTTTGGCAGAGGTTAATATGTGGGTCTATCACTGTCAGGGGGTCGCATAAACACCAAGGACCATGAAGAACCTCACAATCAAATTTTGGAAAGGTCTTCAAGATGATTTTTCATTTTTCTATCCTGTAAAATGAATTTCCATGGTGAAACGTAGGGATGTCCCAAAACATTTGGTTCCAAATGCTGATCAAAGTCCTTCAATACTGAGTATCTGCCATCAGTCCAAAATGTAATCAGCATTGACTTAAATGTTAAATATGTCCCTGACATGTTAAAATAACAGGTGAAGCCACCGCCCACCTCATTTTTTCACAAGCTACTTGATCCAGATACTGAGGTCCGGATTCAAAGATGGAGCACAGATGGCTGCAGAGAGCACACAGAAGAGACAGCAGCCGGTTTTATTCTGTCCTGCCATCACATTACTCACGGAATTAATGTGAATTAGTGACAGCTGATATGATGTGCTGTTGGCGTTGTGGCTGTAACAGGAGTTTGTGCAGTGGGTGATTTTCACTGTGATCGTTTGCAATAGCTGTATGGATTTGTGTGTACGTGTAGATGTAGTGGCTCAGTGATGCCTCCTCTCAATGGATCAGTAACTTTCACTCTGTCACACACTTTGGATTCACATAGAACACTGGCAAAAGTTCTCAGTTGAAGGTGTGACTGCTCCCTTCAGTATCCTCTGCTGAATCACACCAGGACAGATGTTCAGCTCACTTCTTATTGCTGTTTAGAGGCAGATGTTCTGCCACTCACTCATTTATTTGTGCATTTATCTACATTTAGTGCAGTTACAGGTCTGAAATCTGTTTCCTTACCAAACTGCATACAAAATACAAACACGCTCAAGAGTCATCCACAGTGTGGGCAGTTCTTTCACAGTAAAGCTGATCAATCAAAAACAACTCTTTTTTTTTTTTTTTTTTTTCATTTACATCTACAACTGTAGATTCATGGAAAGGTTTCTATCTTTGTCACTGAAACTGTAAACAAAGGGATTCCTCATATTGTGCTGCTAGTGTGTGGGCTCCAGAAGCTGTGGCATTAAAGGAGAATTCCGGTCATTTTAGTAACGCTCTACAGCTCTAGGTTCCCAAGTGTGACCATACAGGAAAAAATCTGAGAAAAATATGTGCAGCCCGGAACTAGCTCTCCTCCTGCTATCTGCGCTACACTGCAGTTAAACAGCAAAGTAATGGGGGCAGTTCTTCTAACCGCGACTTTGGCCTCTATATAATGCTCAAAATATCACTACAAATGCTTTGCAACATCCACCAGTTCCTTACCGTACGAGTGTGCATAACCCTGTTAATATGAGAGAGCAATGTTAACATGTGTTTTTATCAAGAACCTCTGTTTACTCTAGCTTCCTGGATATACCTTACTAGTCGACTGTCGAGCTTGGGACTGTTTCCATATCAACAAAGACAAGAACGCAAGGAAAACATGGATTTAGGAGGAAAAAAAATATTTTGGATGGGGAAAAAACCATTAATATTAATATAACTGCTTTTTCCCCATCCAAAAAATGTGGTAACACTTTACTTGAAGCTATCGTCATAAGACTGACATGACACAGTCATGAACGTGTCATAAATATTATGTCAATGTCATAACGTCGTCATTAAGTGTCATTCAGTTTTTGTAGGGTTAGGGTTAGCGTTAACCGAATGACACTTAATGACAACGTTATGACATTGACATAATGTTTATGACACGTTCATGACTGTGTCATGTCAGTCTTATGACAGTGTCATGTCACTCTTATGACGATACCTTCAAGTAAAGTGTTACCAAAAATGTTTTCCCCTCCTAAATCCATGTTTTCCTTGCATTTCTGTCTTTGTTGATATGGAAACAGTCCCGAGCTCGACAAGATTCTAAACAGTCAGTTTTTCACACATCTAAGCTAACTGCCTGATTAGTGTGTAGGTGTTCGTCCTCCTCCTGCCTCCTGATGGAAAAACATTTAAATCATAATTTATATGTTTTATAATGCAAGAATGAATAAACTAACAAATGAATAAATGATTAAAAAATCACAAGTGAATAAAAAATACTAAGTCTTTTAGACCATATCTTTGTAGTAATTCTTTGTATGAAAAACTGCCAATACTGCATGTTTTAACACGTTTTAGCTTCATATGTGCATGAACACCATATGATAATGAGGGTGAGGGGATAAGGGAAATAGGAGGGAGTGATGGTGGAGAGTGGAGAGGAGGATGAGGATGCTGCAGTGATGGAGATTTTAAAAAAGAGGGACAAAGAGGGTGAATGAAATGAGGCAGGATGTGAGAGGAGAAGAATGGAAGTAGCATTAGTCAGTGACAGACAGTCCTCTAGTCAGACCTAGACGTGTAGTTTGTAAAGCCTGGCCTGGCACGGCCCGGTTTGGCTCTTCATTATGTGAGTCGTTTGCTGTTGTGACACACCCCAAAAGCACAAGTGACACTTTAATGGATGCCAGTTTTTACTCAACTTAAAACAAGAAAGACCAGAGGGAGCACTGTTGTCTTTTCTTCTGTTTTTAGCTTTGTTTCTCTTATAGTTTTCAGAAACCCGCAAATACTACTACTGGTGTGTGTGTGTGTGTTCAGGGATTTGTTGTTCCGTTGCAGGAAAAACCTTCTATTTTGCAAAATTTCCCTTTATGGTCCATTAGTGGCCAATCTTTACATTTACCTGAGCTTCCTCCTATCATATACTGTACACAACCTCCAGCTTTTAATAATGCAATATGACCCACATGACTTTCGACCTGTTTCTCTCCCATTGTTCTATTCACACCATTAATATCCACAACTTTAACTCGAAATTCAAATCAGCCTTTGTTAATTAACTTTGGTGCAGAAGCAAGAAGAAAACAATTAAGGACATAAATTAAGCCCTGTAGATGATGTTGAACAATTTCAGATACACAGAATAAACAATTAAGCTTAGCAGAAAAGAGGAGGTTTGTTCTGATTGATGTGATACAGGAAGTGATGGAGAACTAAAGGAGGTTTGTGGATGTCAGGATCTGTCTGTCTTGTCTTGTGCTTATTTCTTGTTTTATTGTGTCAGTCATTTGCGTCATTCCCCTCTTCTTGTCAAGTTTTCCTCCGTTTGTGATAACCTCAGTGTGTTTCACCTGTGTCTCATTGTCTCTTTAACCCCTTGTGTGTTTAAGCTGTGCTCTCCTTCCCTTCTGTGGTCGTCTTGTCTGATTCCCCCAGTGAGCCCCCCAGCAGTCTATCCTCATCTTCTCTTTTGTTTTGTGTATCGACCCAGTCCAGTTTCTGGTTAATGTGTTTGTCTACAGATTTTCATACCTATGCCTCTGATTATTGGATACTCTTTTTTTTTTTTTTTTTTTACTTTTTACTGAATAAATCAACTTCCCTTTACACTACCTGTGTTCCTCCGTCTCTGCAGTGTGAGTGAGTTCACCTAGTCTAGTCTAGTCTGTTGGTCACAGTGGAGGGGAAAGGGGCTCTATTCTGCTTCACTGAAGTATCATCTGTATAACATGTTACAACTGCAACTGACCGTATAAAGTGGTGAAGAATAACCTGTGTATGTTGATTCTACAGAAACCAAGCCAGGAAGTGGTCTGTGCAAACCAGGAAGCATCGCTCTGTTTGGAAACGTGGTGTACAGTGGGCTGCTCAACGAGCACTTCTGGCACTTCGGGGTTCCCCTCGTCACCAGACTGGTCAGTTCATCATTTTTTTAAAAAATCTTTTCACTCCTTCCCCTCTTCCTCTTTCTCTTCCTCCGCTGCTTCTGCATCATCCAGTGTGGTAGCTGTGCTGCCATCACAGAGCCACTTGGGAAACAGTCATTTGTTGTAGGAGACAGAGGTTACCTTGGTAGCATGTCTACTTGTAGTATTACAAGGTGAAGAACATAGCACATCTGTCTGGGAAACATCTGTAAAACACACTAAAGCTTGTTAATCAACCTGATTCTTTCACCTTAGTGTAGCGTTGAGTATAACACGCATACCCATTATATACAGACATGCTCTGGTGCTTGATCGCTGCACTAAATGCCACTTCAGCAAGCAGCACAGTAACGCAACCAAACAAAACTCCATTCAAATGTTTCCAGATGTTTCCACTGGAAGCTGACTGGTACAGATGTGACCTCCTGGAGGGATGTGCGCTTTGTGAACTTGCCAGCGGTTCTTGAGTTTGTTTTCACTCTGTTGTTACTCTGCTTTAGTTTCTAACTTGTACTTGCTGATCATGTGGCTTAGAGCCAATAAGATCAAACGTGCTGATGTGTGAAGTCATATTTGTCAAGCGGTGAGTGTTCCTCCTTTTGTCACCACACTCACCCTGCAGGTCATAGAGCTTCATTAACATCTTGTATTGAACTGATGATGAAAATGTATCGATGCATCACAGAAAAGGAAGATGAATATTACTCTTATCAAGGTAACAGGTGGAATACCAAGCAGTTCTGAAGGTTCCCTGTTTACTCTTCATGGCATTTTACACTCTTTATTGAATTACCTCACCTACTTACATAGATACAAATTCATACATGTGTGGAGATTCCTTTGGGAACATAATCCGTAATATTTGACTGGACTCATGGTGCATACCTCCGTACATCTGTGCTTTTAAGAAACCATTTGCTCTTAGGCAGTCTTTCTGTCCTCTGTCCTCTGTCCTCATTAACCTTATTGAAACTGCTGATGGCAATGAGACAAATCACAGATCTCCCAGAGACAGACAGTGAGCCGCTGTAAGGCTTGTATTGTATGTCTAATAGCATCTACTCACCTAAAGAAGGAACCACTGCAGCAGGTTTGGGATGTCCTCCATGTGACTGTTTGTGGCGGGGGTGAACAGTGATGAGGTTTCCTTCAGGGTTCACGTTATATACAGTGAAGGCTGCATGGCTGCTAGTTGTTGTTGTTGCTATACTCTCGGATCAGCCTCGTAAATAATGGATTGGCTTCTATCATTAACACAAACTGATGCAATATTAGTGGTATTTCAATTAACTTTGAATTAGGCTGTAATATCTTCCATGTCACTCGCTGATTGCGCGGTTCTGTTTTATTGAACTGCTGATAAATGTTATATTTGATAGATATCGATGTTGTCTCCCTGTCAGGATACAACAGAGGATATTTGCTGGCACAGTCTGATCGCTCGCGCCTGTGAGACTGTGAGACACACACACACACATTGCACATTTTTCTGTTTGCTTAACGCCTCTCATTGCTGATTTTAGTTTATGGTAAAATTATTATTCTCTATTATTTGTTTTGTTTTATTCCCTAGGTGAATTCAGATCAATTATTACAATTTCAAAATTGGAAACTAGTTGTTCTGACACATTTTTGAAAAGCTGTTTTTCACGCTGCGCATCGAGAGTATTTATTCTCAACATTGTGAATATTTTAACTGTGAATTCCTACATAGCAGCTGATATCATCAAAAAATATTAGTAGCTATATTGGTCATGTTTTATTAACAATGATGCTGTAATGGCACACACACACACACACACACACATACACACACACACACACACATAGAGTCGCTATTTTAAATGATTCAGTGCATTGCAGATGTTGAGTGTCAGTGAGAGCTCTCTAACAAACATACGTGCCTGCATTAACAGCTGGCATCTTCCAACTCCTCATTCACTTTTCATGGCTCTATTCATTCATTCAATCATTCATCCCATCATTCATCCATCCAGTCATTTGCACATTCATTCAGATGCAGTGCACAGTAAGAAAGCAAACAGTAAAGTTTAAAATGAAAAACAAACATGTCGGTGTTGATATCGATGATGATGATGATGATGGTATTTGTTGCTTGGTTATTGATACTATGTAGTAAACATGCATCGGTCTGCACTGAACCATGGGCTCAGATGGAATGTTGATTATAATATTTCCAGGCTGCAGTGGTTGTTGGCCAGTGTTGTGTGTCAGTGTTCAGTATTTTTAATCACCGTGTTTTCATTATGACACTTGGGATAGGAAATACAAGAATTTTGTATGGACTTTTTAGTAGCCATGAAGTGAAAGAAAATATGACCAACCAAGAGTCTAAAATATGACTAGACATTTTGTTTCAATTATTATTATTTTACTAACTACAAAAAAAAAAGGAATCAAGCTTAACATGTTTAAAAGGTCATCTTGACCATACAATTCAAGCACAAAAATAATGATGGAACATGAAAGTGGTACTGTATACAAACTAAACAATTACAATCAGCATCCTTACATTAGTATCCATAAGAATTGTTTCCAGGTTGCTTTCCCTTTGACCTCATTGGCCACAGTGTCCATTTTAATCCTAAATTTTAGCCATTTAAGTTGCACATTGTCCCACACATTTCCATGGTGTCATATTCAGTAACATCATATACCCTACTGTATGTGCATGTGTCACTGTTGTGGTCAACATGGACTTTTGTCAAACTCCAGTTTTTATGCCTCAATTGTTTCCGGCGATGCCTTTAACTGGATGAAGGATTTTAGTCTTCAGACCTCTTGATCTTAAGTTATTGGAGAAAAAAGCAAATGTGATGCAGCTCAGCTCCCAGCCCCTCAGAGACTTCCTGTCTCTGCTCAAGAACATCAGTGAATCTCTGATTCTTCAAGTGAGTTTGCTGTATTCAGTGTTCAGTGCTGGATTTAATCCTCTGGTCTGTTAGTTACGGACAAAATGACACAATGTTGATAATTCAGCTGCCTGTAACAGCCTCAAGAATATGTGCATCATAAGTTATCAATGAGACAATTGATACTATGTAAGTGGCTCCCAGCACGGATGTCTTATGTCCTGTGAGTTGAGAGGAAGAGACCTCCAAGTAAAAAGTCCCAGGATCCCACCATACAGTGTCACCCAGTTTCTTTCTTTCCGCTTTTACTGTATACAGAGGCTCCAGCAGCACTTACACACTGAGCATTTAACATCTAAGTATATAAAGCTTAGCTTCACCACTGCTCACTGCAGCATTAAAGACTAACTTCTACAACAGGATAATCATCCAAATCAAACCTCAAAGTTCTCCATGAACCACTTCAAGAAACACCGACTGAGGCTTTTGGAAGTGGCCTTCACAACTTCTCTGACCTGAACATCACTGAGAATCTGTGGCTAGATCTTAAACATGCCGGACGTGCAGAGGAGGCTAAAAATATCTCAGAACCTCAAATGCTCCGCGAGAAAGGCTGGGGGGAAAATCCCTGAACCGAGAGCAAGAAAAATTTGATTTTTATTTTCTCTGAGGTTTGATGTATTAAAAGTTCTTTAACATTTGACCAAGGGTCATTTTGATGCCTGTTTGCTGCAGGGGTTGCATACAGCTGTGTATGCAGATGTGTAAAACCCATGTCTCATCTCATAATTAAACTGCACTGTAGGCTGGAGTGTTAATTGAGCTTATTGAAAATGAAGAGACAGACCACTGAGTTTATGGTGCACCCAGAACTGATGATGAAGACAACTGCTCTGCAAGCAAGGATGTGTTAATACAATACATAGTGTACAGTGTGTGTGTGCGAGTGTGTGTGTATTGGACCTATGATGCATGTCTACTAGTTTCTAGTTTGCTGAGAGAAGAAATTCCGGTGCGTTGACACACATTATGGGATCAGCCCTTTTCTCTTTGTGGTCTCTCTAACAATTTGTCCACTGAGGTGTTGTGGCGACTTTTCACCTTAAAGTAGATTGAGAAACACTTGAACTGAAATGGATCATTTAAGGAATGAGTCTGGTGATATTTTATAATTTTGTTGTTGTCACAAAATCCCATAACAGAAAGCCAAAACAGCAGTCCTGATGCATCTCACTCTGCTGTGTCACAGAGCTCCACAAACTACTAAAACACAAGTAAAGCCATGCTGCTGCAGTATGGGACAACATCCCTTTGTTAGTGTAGACACTAATCTACGTAGGTTTATATATAAATATTTATATAGAGAAGCCATCATATGTTTATTGTTCATTCATTTATGGAGTCACAGTTGACCATTGAAGTTGACAATTTGGATATAATATGTTATCTGTCACTTCATTTTATCCTCACACCTTCATTTTTTTAATTTTATGAATTTTTAAAGGGATAGTTCAACATTTTGGCAAATTAGTCCATTGCCATAATCCCTATAGTCGGAGTTTTTTTCGAGGTAAATTTATGCAAAACTGCCGATGTGCGTTTCCATCGGGGGCAGTTTTTCGGCAAGCCGTCCCTGCCTTTGCCTTAAAAACAACTCTGTCTCGTAACGTTCCGTTATTATCTCATAGCGTGGTGAATGTGCAGGTCACAACTTATCCACAAGAGCGTTTTGGAGTTGTTGGATTGTGTATTTGATTGGTTTGATGAGGGAATCCAAGAAATCCCATCAGCCTCCATAGCATAGCTCTGAGCAGCTTGCGGGCGGCTCTGCTCTGCCGTTCTTAAAAATAGCTTGCGCCGACAATTAAAGGGAACAAACCTACTCCTAAAACTATATAGCTACAGTATATAACTTATGGTTAAAATATGTTTTGGGAATAACAGTGACCATTGACCTTTTACCACAAAAAAAAATCTACAGTAGCAGTTGATTTTTGAGTCTAAAGCAATGTCTGTGTCAAATTTGAAGAAATTCCCATAAAGCTTTACTGAGATATGGTGATCATTAGGCAAGGCAAGGCATCTTTATTGATATAGCGCATTTCATACCAAGGCAACTCAATGTGCTTTAGAAGTATGAACAGATAGGCAACATCCAAATCTACAGTCTCTGACCCAGCCGTCACCAGCACAGAGGGAGATGCCATAATGAGGATCCTTTGCACTGACAGCAAGCCTATCTTTCTCATCACATTAAATCTTTATAAAACAGAAAAGAACCATTTTAACATTTGGACAGAAAACAATGACCTTTTTAAGATGAATACAAACTCTCACAGTTATGTGTTTTTATTAGGCAATTGTGCTCCACTAATAGATCACAACAAGGCTTTTTTTTCTCTATAAAGTTCAGTGCAACACGCTATAAATCATCAGAGGGTGGTTATATTACTTTCATCCAAGGTGATTAGGAGGGACTTAAGGGGTGATTAAAAAGCAGGAGAACAATCACATGATGGAACTGATATAAACTGATACATATTTCATCAAATTAGTGTTTGCTTGTCTCAAGTAGTGTCATACAAAACATAGCTTCATTATAAATTACCAAACCAAAGTGGTTTCCTCTTTTTTTTTTATTACCTTTCCTTGGTTTCCTTCCTTCAACCTCATCTTTCCATCAGGAGCGTCTCAACATTTCTCCACTTCTCCTCCCTCCCTTCCATTAGTAGGAAGGAAGTACATGTGAGCTTTGCAGAGTGGCTGAGTGCTGTACAGACTTACAGCAGCCTCACTGGTCATCTCACGCAATAGTGTAGCTATGCAGAGGAAACACAAGGCTGCAGCCAAGCCTCCAGCACCACTGCTCAGATCCCTTCACTCAGAGGAATCCCCTGTCCTCCAGCCCTTTCATCTCCATGTGCATGAACCACTACTGGACATCCGGAATAAAAAAAATATATAGATTTTTCAAAAAGATTTTCCTCTTTAGAGTCTATTGACTTTCAGCAAATTAGTAAAAGAACAGAGGCTCGGAAAAAGACAACAACAATACACCACGCCTGAACTTAACAAACAAAATATATTTACATGTAATGACCACATGAGAAAAATTACTATTTAATAATGTTAATTGCTGGCTCTGAAGAGCTTTCTGTGGATACGTCTCCCATTGAAGTCAACTGTGTTTCACCATGTTTCTTTCATGATTGTCAGCTTGCATCTGTGACAACTGTCAACAGGCCTCCATCTTTTCCTCACATACTTTTACTAAAGATTTCCCTCTATCCCGGAGAGGCCATGTTCGTCAAGTACAGTAGTAAACACAGATGAGGAGAATGCCTAAACGTTCCATATATACAGCTGTTATTACGAAACGACACCAATGCAGAACAAAGCTGTGTGTTTTTGTCTTGGAGAAGAAGGTGCAGAGCCAGAGCAGCCTGCTGAGGTGAGAGACTGCTCAGTGTGTCTGGCAGCAGACAGCGAGTCAGTGAGAGGGACTCCAGCAGGAGGACTGAGATCAGGAGGAGCTGGCAACACTGCTCTCTGTAGGCATGATAGGGGGCTGCTATAGCCGCGCTGAAACCCAAATCATGGCCACACCCACCAGTCAGATCGCCATTTCAGACCTTTTTTTTTTTTTTTTTCGAAGCGTTTTTGTGATATAGTTGTGATGTAAGTAACCAACTAGTACGTCACTCTCATTTGCGCCACAAAGATATACTGTACTGTCAGCTAACTCCACCGTACTCAGGTTGTGTAAGATGCTGAAATACTACCGGTAGTTAAAACCAAGCAGTACTATATAATGATTTTTTATCTATTATTTATTCATTATGACAGTGGAATATGGTGACATTGCATATAGAAATCAGTGGACACTGTTCATCTTCTTTGTCGAAACAGATGAAAATAAAAAAGTCTGCACCAATGAAAGCACAGGTTGGGGACTGGAAGGAATAGAAGACAGAGTGAGGAGACAGAGACAGATGATGATGGAGATGAGAGAGGAAGAGCAGGGACACAAGGAAGAGAAAGATGAAATATTGTAAATCAAAGCGATATGTGGTTGTTCTGTCTGACAAGATATTTCTCCAAACAGGCAGGTTTTTATGTCAGAGCATTGAATTCACTCTTATTTCACTCAAAATCCTGAGATCATTTTGCTTACTCGTAGTAACATTTCCATCACTTTATTGTTTTTTTCCCCCGTGTTCGTACCCAAGATAGGATTAGTACTGTGGCCCTGAAAGCTCAACCCGCTGCAGCTTAAGAAAACAAATGCAAATACACAAAACGCAAACAAATTCAGGGAACACATTCATCAAGTTGACAACACATGCGCAGCAAACACAACACAGCAGAAGTGTTTCAAAGGGACACTAAAACGTGATGAACCTGGATGAACACACCTGTTGCTCAATACTTTGTGATTTGTGAAGTTGAAACTATCGAACAACAAGCACCTGCAGGAGCATCCCAGCTGGCTTCATCACTGTTGGAAAGTTAATCAAAGAATGGATGCAAACCGACACCGCTGCAGTCAGGACCACACCTTGGCAGTGTGCGCTTTACCATAGGAACCGCTTGGGAACACTTACATTTTGTTCTGTGTCATTACAGCAATTGTGTTGTGAAATTGGTGATGTTTTCTAACTTTGTTTTACTGTGTTTATTTGCATGTGTAGCAGTGCATTGAGCTACTGTACCATGCTGCTCAAAAAAGTATTTGTAATTAAACAAGAGTTTGTTCTAACTCATATATACATTGGCCGATATGCCCCTAACTCGAAATAACCTCATTAAGATATTGTCATGGTCTGGTCTGCACATGTTTTGCAAAAACACAATGCATGTTTTGCACAATTAGAAAATCTAAAGCACATGTCATATCCATACAGTACTTGCATGAAATCTTATTTTTAGGGTTTGAGTCCAATTGTTGTGACAATGCATGGCTGCTCTAACCAACCAGCTTCATGCCAGTGTGTGTAACTCAGTCCAACCCAATGCAGCTTCATTAGGGCCCAGCAATTAGAAGGTGCATGGAATCCATTGTCCTGCCAAGATTATTATTATTGTCCGTTAATAGCCCATCACAGTGTTAAACATAATGTACATATCCATCCTCATTGAATGAGCTATCTAACAAGGCGCTCTCTCTTGAAGCTTGCACCACCTCAATTACACTCAGTTGGATAGGCTGCACACATCATGGAGACATCTCACCTGAGAGATAAACACACTCTGTACATTTAGTCCATACTCCACATCTCTGTTGAATGACCCGATGTTGCTCCTCTCCTCTTAGACCCTGACAACACCCGCCCACTACCAGTCTGTCGTCTTTTTTCTTTTTTTGCCCTCCTTGCATTAGCTTGCTCATATGCAGGGTCTGGACTAACTTATTCATGACCCGGACCTGAAATAGCATGACACCCAGATTTGATAGGAAAATGTTAGCTTTTGCATGGTAGTTGCTGGGGAAAAAAAGAGAGAAGCCAGCCCACCTCTGAGCTCTTGGTTGTCTCAGAGGGAGAAATGAAGGAAAGTGAGAGCTGAGGCTGCACACCACGCATGCATACATGTATGTAAATGGCCTCATTTCAAGCAAGTCCAAAATACCAATTTCAGCACAAATGGCTGCATATGGGTTGGTATTCATAATCTATCTTAACTATGAATTAGCTCATTATTTTTTTACATTGGTAAATGTTAATAGGCTGCAAATTTGTGGCTTGTGCTATACGTTCCAGTGCTTCTTGATGACTGTGTGGGGACAGCGTTGTCCATACAGCTGGTGTTGTAATGCAACCAGAGTTTCACTCGAGTGGATTTGTTGTCTAACGCAGCCAGGCTAGCATGGTTTGTGAAAATATATGCAGTGTTGATGGCACTGATCTTGTATGTTTACAATAATTATACAAATGTTTCAAGATTTATCTGGTGATTATTTATTGATGATGAAATGATGCGTATAACCCTTTTTAAAAATTTGGACCAGACCCAAAAAAAAGGGAAGATCTCTCAACACTGAAAGCGTTTGATGCAACTTTAATATGGAATGTATTTTGTATTCCCCCAGTACACATCTCAAAATAAGTTCCTCCACATTTCCAGCGGTAGAGTTACAGAAGAGGTAATGTGCATGCATCATCTCTGTGAACCAGTCCTATAGCCTTCTCAATCCACCCTTAAAGGGATAGTTCAACATTTTGGCTAATTGGCCCATTGCCATAATCCCTATACTGTAGTCATAGCAGTAGGTTCGTTACCTTGAACTGTCGGTGCAAGCTGCCGAGCAGAGCTGTGAGCTGCTCAGAGCTACGCTACGGAGGCTATTGGGATTTCTTGTTTTTCATTATCAAACTCATCAAATACACAATCCAACAACTCCAAAACGCTCTCGTGGACAAGTTGTGACCTGCACATTCACCACACTATGAGATAATAACGGAGTTAGTTAGAGTTGAGGCAAATGCTTGCTGAAAAACTGCCCCCAACGGGAATGCACATCAGCGGTTTTGCACAAATTTACCTCGAAAACAACTCTGTCTGGTAACGTTCCGTTATTATCTCATAGCGTGGTGAATGTGCAGGTCACAACTTGTCCACGAGAGCGTTTTGGAGTTGTTAGATTGTGTATTTGATGAGTTTGATGAGGGAAACCAAGAAATCCCATTAGCCTCCATAGCGTAGCTCTGAGCAGCTCGCGGCTCTGCTCCGCCGTTCTAAAAATAGCTTGCACCGACAATTAAAGGTAACGAACCTACTGCCATTTGCCAATTTGCCAAAATGTTAAACTATCCCTTTAAACATGAAGGGAATAACTATTATAACTTGTGGTTATAAATCATAAGATGTCTCGTCTTTTGCCCTCTTCCTATTTAAAATAGAAATGAATGGCAGGTGTCTGGTCAAGATTCAGCTTTACTTGCTGTTTGTATTGTTTCCTTTCAGCCTGTACTGTAGATAGTATCCATAGGCCTGGTTGTGGTCCATTTGTAGTTGAGTATTTGAAGCAGTGTGTGTGCAGCCAAAATAAAGTAGTCTGTGTTGTCATGGTAATGCAGGGACCTGTCACTCACTTAACATAAGACTTTAATGAGATCAATAAAGTAGCCTATACAGCTTATATCATTTTACCAATGGGCCGTCTCCCCGAGGGGGAAATAATAATCAATCAAGCTATCAGCAGAGCTTTTTGTGTTTTCACTACTTTTTGATATTGAGCTATATCACACAGATGGATAACACACACTTGTCAGAAACTTTACAAGACACACCTGTGCATCTGCTCTTTCATGTAATTACCCAGTCAGCCAATCATGTAGCAGCAGAGCAGTGTATAATATCCTGTAGGTCAGGTAGGACTGCCTGGAGCTGAGAGAAATGCTCAAAGCGCTCTGATAACCTTTAGGGATGCCCCCCACCGATCAGACAGCTTTCTTTAAAAACCTTCTACTTTCTACAACGAAGCAACACGTCAGCAGTGTGGAGCGTTAGCCTGATGTAACGTTCACCATCTACAGTGCATACCAAAAATAATAGTACTGAGCTAAACAGCTTCAGCTTGATCAACACATTTAGTCTAAATGTTGGATTTATTGATCATGAGAACATTTTGAATATGAGAAAACAAAAGCTCCACTTCCTTTGGGACTTTTTTTTTTTTTTTTTTTACCTGCTCTAGATTAATTTGACTAATGAATCTTAAATTTTAATGGTGCTTTTTTTCTTCTTCTTATGCTGTCAGTATGAATTAAATTTGATTAAACTCTTCAGAAGCTACAGTATTTATGATTTCCTAACAAGATGGATTTTCTTCTATTTCCCAGCTATGAAAGGAAAAAAAATGAAATTGAGTCTGACTTTAATTACAATGTAACTCTGACACACAGGAGTGGCCTGGACTCTCTCTCTCTCTCTTCCTCTGTCTCTCCTGCTCCAGTGTTTCCAGTGTTCATTGTGTGTGCAGTGCAGTGCAGTATTTCAGGCAGTGAAGGGGTTAACGTGGCAGCTTGCCTCAGTGGTGTATTGACTGTACTGGTGGTGGTGGTGGGTGGGTGGGTGGGTGGGTGTGGGTGTGAGGGGGGTAAATGTGCTGAGGCAGGCTACAACATCCAACCCTCACCCACCTCTCTCTCTCTCTCTCTCTCTCTCTCTGTCTGCCTTGTCCGGCCACATTGCACACACACCCGTCAAATGTATACGTATGTACGCTTGCTGGTACTAACACACAGTACACATGTGTATGATGATGCAGATGCAGAGTCGGCAGTGAGATGCAAAAGAAAACACATTTGCAGTCAGACTTTGCACATATACACACATGCATGTACGCACAGCTTTGAGCATGGCAGCCTATGTTCCCTTTGCACGACTGTGGGCCAGACGAGCTCAGCCAACTACAGCCAATACACACACACACACACACACAGACACACACACCTACAGAGCAATACCACCCATCCCTCCCTCTGCAGACGAGGAAGAACAGAGGGAACAAAAGAACAAGAAGAAGAGAGGCAACAGCTCCACTTTAGCTGTTTTCATCTCTCCCTCCTCTCCCTCCTCTCTCCTTAGGTTACACAAGCGCTCTAAATTGAATTTTGTTTTGACGGCTCTCTTGCCTGTTACCCCCCACATGCACCACCACCGAAACCTCCTCCTCCTCCTCTTCCTCTTCCTCTTACTCTTCCTCCTCCCCGATGCTCCCAGTGCAACTTAATGAAAGCGGCTGGTATCGCTGGCTCTTTTGCATAAGCACCAACATGCCAAGCTGCTCCCTCTTTCTCTCCTTTCCTCCTCTTTCCCTGCCTCCTCCATCTAGTCTTGCCTTGCTTCCCCTCGTTCCGGCTCCTTGTTCGGCTTCCCCACAACTTCTACGCAGCCTGTCCCCCGGCGTCCCTCCAGCAACTCATCTCTCCATCCCTCCTCCCTCCTTCTCCTCTCTCTCTTTCCCTTTACTCTGCCCCCCCTCCTCCTCCTCCTCCTCCCTCCTTTCCTTCACTCCGTCCCCTCTGCACTTGTCTCTCTCCGGATGAAAGCTTCTGCGCTACTGTACCGTGTGGTGATCTCCAGCTTTTCCCACCCCCAAGCCTCTCCAGCGCTCTTCACCCAGGAACGCTGTCGAAGAAAGTCCGTCTCAGACTTGCCCCTTCCTCAAATCAGAGCTGCTGGACTGACGCTACCCAGAGCGAGAGAGACGAAGAAAAGCAAAGGGAGAGAGTGCGCTCAGGTTCCAGTGTGAAGCAGAGAGTAGGATAGTTTACAGCGAGCAAAGAAAGAGAAAAAAAAAGAAAAAGAGGAGGCGAGAAGAGCTGAGCGGGCAGGAAAGGGTGGCAAGTTGGAGAAGAGGAGTAAGGAAAAGCAGGAGAAGGAGGAGAAGTGCAGTAAAGAACAAAAAGAAAAAGGGAGGTACAGTAACAACGCCCCTCAGCACTTTCTCCTCTTGTTGCCTTTCTCTTTACTCTTTCTCTCTCTTTCTTTCCCCCTCAGCGAAGAAGCAGAGGAAGACTTTTTTGAAAGGTTCAGGGGGAGGAGAAGCAGCGTTGAGAGCCTCAGCAGTGACTCTGAGAAGCAAAGTCACGCTTCAGAAGAGTCTGCGGGAGAGGAAGACCGGCTGTCTTCCGGGGGCAGAGGGACACATAAAGGGACTTTTTTTTTTTTTTTTTGCTCCGCTACAAAACCCACTAAAAACACAGGGGGGCAATTAGCTGACCACCAGATTACACTAAGCAGACAGGAGCAAGCCACAAAACAAAACAAAACAAAAAGTTCCCAGAGAAAAAGTCCAAGTGACTGAAGACGACGATCAGTTGAGAGCAGGACAGACGTGCAGCAGAGAGAGGAAGAGCACTGGCCTCTCCGGTGTCCCTCCACACCCCCGTCTTCCACCCCCCGGTCTCTCATCCCCTCTCAGCCGAGATGATGATGTATTTCTGGGTGAGTACTGAGGCCCTGTGGGGGCTGCACACATAGAGAAGCTAACGTCATACTGTGTGCTGACATTCACTGAGTTTCTGTGCTTGTTCTTTACTCTCCCGATTTCCAGCTGATCAAAAAAAAAAAAAGAATGAATCGGATTGTTTGTTTGTTTTTAATGAGCTGCCACCTGTGTGAGAGAGAGTGAGTAAAGTGACCAGGCATAAAGGTTTATGTCATCTCCCACTCCCACGGCCCACTACTAATGATCTGGCATTTTTATGGGCACAGATAAAGCTCACCTCTGTTACAGTGATACTTCCCCTCTCTGCTGCTATACACCAAGCCTGAGCTTGATGTCTTGTTTTATGAGTCTGACTTTAGAGATTTTACTGCAGGGAATACATCAGAAACTGCTTTTATCCTTAGTAATAGAGGTCATGGGTAAGAATCGAGTGTTTGGAATTGTAAGATGCACTTAGGCACAGAGATGTGGTCGTGCAGGAGGGAACCTTGTATCTGCAAAGTGTCAGGGACACTTTTTTGTCTAATGAAAAGGTTTTATTTTGTTGGGATGTTTTATCCATCTGTAGAGAAGTGTGTAATCTCGTTCAGGTATTTCAAAGCCTGGCTGTCTTCAGTTTAATGCAGTGCTGCATGTGATGTGATGCTCTTGTGGCTTTGCAGTGGCCACACTCCTGGGAAGTTTCTGTGTGTGTGTGTGTATGTTGTTTAAGCGGTGAATGTAGAATGACCAAAAGGAATTAATACACATATTATTTTTCTACCATGAGGGATCATGGGATTTCTATGCAGGACTGCCAGACTGACAAACCTCCACCATATAACTTAAATGTTGTGAATAAATACAGATCACTGCTGCACACCACCTGCATAACAAAGAAGACAGCACTCAGTGAGTCCAGACAGCTCACATGCAGCATGACCACATTTATCTATTTGTATTTATTTGTCATTCCAGACTAGTTTGGGGTTTTTAGGAGAAAATCTACAACTGTCTTTATAGTATGTTTTTTTTTAGTTTTTTTTTAGTTTCCAATGGCTCCTCTGTGAACACACATGTATTGCCTGCTCTTCTATCACAGATATGATGACGAGTACAAATCCTACAGGTGTTTGTTATTGGGTTAAATTCAGATTTAGTTGTGTGATGCTGTGCTGCTTTAAATCCCTTTCCAAAAGAAAAAGCTGCACTGGAGCTGTGCTGAAAAAAAAGGAAAAACCCTCCAATTCCAGCATCAGACAAGACTCACACCTCTTATCTTCTAGGCCCTTTAACCAGAGGCTACAGAGGTCCACACTGTGATTTATTAAACAAAATAACAATTTAGAAAACAGGGCTGTATGATAATAGCTGTCATACAGGGAAGGAAAAAAAGTCAGAGGCTGGAGCTGTCCAATTTCTGAATCTCCAACACAAAATCAAAACAAGCAAATTAAAGAGATGTTAGAGAGAGATATGAGGTAACGATAACAGTGATTAATTGCTTTTTTGGAGCATGGCAACATCACATGGCAGCTTTTCAAAATAAACCCAAATTGTTAATAACATTTTTTTTTCATTATTCTCATTATTACTGGGTCAGTCTGAATCTTTTAGGTGAGATGTTCACTGTCCTGCCATTCCAATTAAGTAACTTTTTAGACATGAATATGAAACACTGCTGCCTTCAGCTTACAGCAGCAATGATGTTTTCTAGGCGCCAGACACAGTGATCAGCCACAATACTAATACCAGCTACATAGTATACTGTATGTATAAATATGTGTGTGTGTGTGTGAGAGGAAGACACTTGCTTTCCATTGGGAAAGTGTTCTCAGACTCCACTATATCACTTAAACCAGTTACCCATTTTAAAGTTGTGACTGATGTGTGTTACATTATTATCAGGTTTTATTCTGACCTGACAGAATCCTGCACGATCTCCGACCTGGTGTGAAAACCTGCATGGTTTCACTGCTTAGTGGAAAGTATCAATATGGAGGAAGAAGAGGGTTTTCACTTCTCTCACATGCTGCATCGGTGATGGATTTGAAACAGAATCAGTGACACTCTTTAATTTCTACTTCCTCATAAATCATTTGGCTGGATATTCATTATTTTAATTAAATAAAATAGAATTAAAATTGTGCCGTTGGGATTTTGTGAGAAAGTTGAATTCCAACTTTTCTGCAGAAATCTAACATTTAATAAAACAGTTCACATAATCCTCAAATGAACAATCAATCACAGAGTTCTTTTAAAATGTATGACGCACGATGTTTTCAGACCCACAGCGAAATGGGATTGAATCACATCCTGTATCCATATGTTTGACTTCACAGTCTGCTTACACGCAGCATTTCTTTGGAGGTAAACACACTGTCAATTTTTTTTCCTTTTCCTCTGTTCTTTAATAAACCCTAAAGTCAGCACAGAAAGTGATACACACACGTACTTTTCGAAGTACACATCTGTCATTTATCTGGCTGCGGGCATGCTTGAGCTATATCCCATTATCAGGGTTAACATCATGTGGATTAGCAGCTCCATCACTCTGTGCGAGCGTTCGTGAGAGAGTGTGTGTTTCCGCAGTGCCTGTCATGGGAGTTGGGCCGAGACAGGAGATTCTGGAGATTCAGCTGAAAGTGTGTAAGGCTTTTTTTTTTTTTTATTGACGTGCAATGTGGAGCTGGAAACGCGAGCGATACAGCGTGTGCTGACCTTCGGCTGAAGAAGCCCGCTGTACTGGTAGGCCTGCAGGAGGAGGCTTCCAGCATGTTCTCCTGTGCTGCCAGGAGCACAGGGATGCCCAAACACAGTCAGGCGTGTGTTACCGAGCGATCTTTGTTTCTGCTTTGAACGCCGGGGTTGAGGCGGTGTGTATTGTTTAACAGCAAACCTTAAGGCTTCGGCGTATCGATTTAGCACCGGCTTTGCATTGTGATTCAATACAACCCGAGCTTTCATGAGTTCCAGAACTTAAAACTCAACACTATGCATTATGGGAAGTAACTCTGAATGGAAATTCTGTTTCCCTCAGGCTTAGTTTACCCTACTTAGTGCGAGACTCCTGGGTTCAGTATGCAGTAATTGCTTCAAGAGTTCTAATTGTAAGCAAGCAGCCATTGGAGGGTGAAGCTGCCCAAACAATGTTCAGATCGCATCGTTTAAAAGATGCAGCAAAAAAAAAAAAAACAAAGGAAAGGAAAAAAGTGTTATTGGAGCAGCCAGCCTCCTCCCACCTGATCCACCCACGCCGTGCTGCCTTTATCTGGCTGTTGGCAAAAGAACATATGCTTTACTTTAAATGTGGTTGATTTGTGGAAGATGGGTGTCTGTGACACTTTCACCCCCCCCTGCCCCCCCCCTCCTGGACACTTTCTGATGACAGGGTTGGAATCACCCAGAAATGATGAACAAAGTCGAGAAAAAAAGGAAAGTAAATAATAAGTGAGGAGAGGAAGAGTGAAAGCACGGAGCAAACCTCAGTCGGTCTGGGCTTCCTCTATCGAGCCCCCCCCCCCTCCTCCCCCTCCTTCTCCTCCTCCTCCTTCTCCTCTTCTTCCTCTTTCAGGCATTCTTTCTCCCTTTATCATGTCTTCCCCCTGTTGTCTCCGCGCCTCCTCCTCCTCCTCCTCTCTCCCTCACTCAGTCCGGCGTGCTGTACAGTAGTTAATGATGGGGAGTCTGTTGCTGGTGGCTGTCTGCAGATATGAAGCAAGCAGGAGGCTTTGATACGGAGGCAGCAGCCAGCGCAGCTGACATTAGCTATTCCTCTTCATCACTGCTGCTTACCGACGCTCTCTCCTCTTTCTCTTTCGCACTCACACAAATATACTGTAAATAAGCGCACACATGCTACGCTGGCTATTGTGTGCTTGTGCATATGCGCACATACTGTAGGCACAACTTCAGCTTCCTGATTATGCATGCTCACACGTACATTCACACATGCTTATTACAAATTGAATAAGCAGGATGACAAGAGATTATTTCTAAAGCGAATGTTTGACTAAACAGAAAATGTGTTAAATGCTCACATGTTATGAGCTAGTTGTGCTGCAGTGCCGCTGCACGCACACACACACACAATTGTGAGGTTGCAGTGATCTCCTTGATGCCGTTCTGACAACAGTAACAAAGTTAAAGTACTTCTACCTGTCCCTTCGGAGAGTCTCAGCGAGAACAAAGACCTCCGGTGCGAGGGATGTAAGAACGGTAACAGGGGCTGGAAGGAGAGGAAACAAAGCAAGTAGCCGGAACTAATGAACAGGTACATTGAAGGTGGAGGAGGGAAGAGGAGGGGGGAGGGGGAGGCAAAAAGAGAAGGAGGTAGAGGGAAGGATTGCGAAAGGAGGAGTGCTTTGCTGGAGGGTAGGTCAGGATTCAGGTGCTTACCACAGACACAGAAAGGGAAGAGGGTAAAAGGTGATGACCAGCGTTTTTCTGCTCCTCTCATTTGCGCCCATGAGGTTAAAAGTGTTAATTATTCATGCTCTACATGGGAGGATGGAGATGAAGGGATGGTCACTTTTGAAGAGGAGGAGAAGGGGAAAGAAAGGAGCAACAGTGAAGAGCAGGGGAGGAGGTCTGCGTCTGCCTCCCTCCTCCTCCTCCTCCTCCTCCTCGCTCCTCAGTGCATCTGTAAGCTGATGAATAATTGAGTGTGCTGAGCAGGGGACTGTGTGGGTTAGAGGAGGAGAGAGAGGGAGACCTGCCAGAGCGCCAGACAGTGAAATGAGGACCTGCTCCAGAATAGAGATCTCTTCCTTTAAACTCCTCTTCTTCTGCCGCTTGTCTCCGTTCTGATCCTCCTCAGTCGCCTCTACAGTACCTCCAGCTCAGAAGCCCTGATCTGTTCGATCCCGCCGCTGTACGTCCGACCAGACCCGGGGCTTAGGCTGAGATTTACTGCAACAGGGTTAACTCTGCAACTACGGTGTTGCTAGAGAAGAGCAGACACGTCGGTCTACTTTTCCTCCTGCATTTTAAACAGCTTCACAAAAGACCACACTGAAGAGCAGCCGTGGACATACAGTATAACAGAGCCAGGCTGAATCAGGCTGAATCAGGCTGTCTGTGACCAGCCGTGTTAAACTCAAGCTAGACTGGATGCTACTGTCATAACAGTGTGTTCTTGTGGTGGAGGGAGCAGCTCCAGAGCTCAGGCACAGAAAATGTTCACCTACTCATGAACCTGTTTATAGTCTTGCACAACTTTATTTCAGATCTGTAATGTTTCAGGTCACAGCTGAGATCCATCAGCCTCCAGAAAAACGGATATTCAGCAGCTGCTGGGCAGAAATCTGCGGGCAAACACTCACATCTCCGTTTTTAAAGGAAGAACATAAGTCACCTCAGCTACCAAATTATTCCTAATCCGTTTGTTTCACCGCCTTCCCTCCAATGAAAAATAAGTCAACTGTAAGCATCATCAGACAAGATGACATAAAACAATCTCATGATAAATACAATTAACAGATGATGGTCCAGTCAGCAAAGACTGGTTCATGTGAGGTGGTGCTACAGTCTTCATCATGATTTGGGTTGTGGATATCAACACCCCTGAAATTCAATAATGTGTTACAATATCAAATTCAATACTAGATAGTATCGATAGTAGAAACAATAGCAGTTTAACTTGACTAACAAAGTACTAGACTTGTAGTGTGAAGATCATCTGGTCATAACTATCAGGTCTTTTAAGCTGTGTAGAGAAAAATCTGAGGTGTTTCCTCCTGTGACTCAGTTTAAATTCTGGTTTTTGGTGGACTATACTATAACTCGTCCCTGCGGATGTGCATCAAGCACAAAATATCTCCATAGAGCAGTTCTTGGACCTGTTGACACCTGCTGCAGCCATCCCTCATGTTGTTATTATTATTATTTACTGTGTTTGTCTTCCTCCTCATTTCAACTTTGTTGTCAGACCAGGACTCTGACAGTGACTTTATACTGCCCTCGTTGGTTTTGGAAGAATCACATCTCAAATATCAACAATATCTGAAGTCATCAAACAAACAAGAATGTTTGTATTTATGTGGATTTTGTGCGAGAGTATCTGTTCTGCTGACATCCCTTGTGGTGGTTCAAACTCATTCTGTGGGATGCAGTTTGCTGTACCATTGAATTATTAAAAATATTTCTAATTAGTCAAGTTTTTTCCCCCCCGTGTGCTATTGGAACTGTATAACTTTTTAGATTTAGAGTACAGTATATCAAACAACAGTATCCATCATATCAGAGGTTGACCACAGTGCTGGACCCGCTCTGATGTACAATAAAAGGCACATAAAAGCCATATTTATTGGTAAACTCGTATATCAGCGTGTGCAGGAGAGAGGCAGGTAGGACTGGGAGCTGGGAGCTGAGGCTACACAGCCGCTCGGTCCCACGTCCTCCACAAGCTTTCTTGATACACTTCCCCATTCTGACATCTGATATTACTCACTAACAGCCTACACACTTCATTTAGCTCACTGAGAAGCGTAGGTAGGACTACTGTTGGAGAGGCTGCAGTACCTGTGTATATATGTATCTGCTCTTCCCTATATCCATGCCAGACACTGTGGCTGTGAGGCACTGGAAATCAGCTGTGTAATTGTCCACTGCAAGAATGTGTCAAACTGTGAAATGGACAGAGAGCAGGTTCCATGTTTGTGGCCTTTAATGACATACGGGATACGGCGTATTGCAACATCTGGAGCTCTTTTTAAATGTGTATATTAACACCATGCACATGCAATTTTCCACACATAAACCTGTATCTGCTCTATGAACAGAATGTATAGTGCACCTCATTCATAATTCAGACAAGCATCCTCATAATTTCCTCAGGAGATTCTTTGGAAAAGCATTTATAATGTTAAAGGTCCCATATAGGATCAAAGTATACGTCCATCTCTTAGTGTTAAAGCAGGTCTAGGTTCTACATCATCACTTCCTGTAATACTTTACTGTAAATGCATCAAAGCCTCAGTCCACAGAGAAATGCACACAGCCTTGAGCCTTACAACTAGCCGTCAGAAATTCTATAACTTGTGATGTCACCGTGAAGCAGTCAATTAAATGAAAGGCTCAGGGCCTCATAATCTTTACTTGTGATTAATTCCCTCTATTTAACTTTATTTGTTTGTTTTTTTACATTTTGCTTCATGTGATATGTGTGTGGGGAGAGAGACAGGGGCACAACTGAAACAAGGGTCTTCTGATCTGGGGTGGAGTAGTGGATGTTGTGGTTGTGTGGTATACATCTTTACCGTACAAGTTAACAGAGATTCTATTTCAGTTATGTGATCAATTTTTATTAATCTTTCATTTACATTGAAAGCCTTGCAATTCCCTGCTGGTACCGTGAAGCACTTTAAACTGGATGTTTTTAATTAAATTACTGACTAACTTTATGAATTGTGGTGATGGCGGTTTACAGGCGCGTCTGATTAATTCATGATAATATGGGAACTTTTAATCACCACATGTGTAAAGAGCTGGATTCAGACGTGTGTGTGTGTGTGTGTGTGAGCTCAGACACACAGTGATTGAGATACATGGTATACAACAGAATTATGCAAAATTGAGGATTTATAAATTGCACATGAAGGGTGTATGTGCATAATTGTTAAGCTACATCACTGTCTGGCATCCATGAGTTTTCACATATGACAGACATCTAATTATTGAGAGCAAGCTGCACTGAATCACTTTTTCCAGCACCCATTTGCATGGGATGATACACACAGATAGATGGTGTTTTACTCTTGCTATGAGAAGTATATTAAAGAATTCATCTGAGACAACTGCCATAATTATAGATGCTACATTTCACACAGATTCACACACTTTAAAATTAATTCTGCACTGGTTTGTGAGACTGGACGTAAACGGAATCTAATTGGCCAGTTTGGACTGATGGTTTTCAGTACATATCATCTCAGGGCAGTTACTGGACTAAGTGTTGCCATGGTGTGATCTTACTCAGGACCTCTTCAGCTGACACCACTGCCTGTGGTGGACAGTCTGTTGGGAGCTCCAGGTCACACTTGACCAGATTTAGTATACCAAGCATGAAGATGCTGATAACCTCTTGCATCTCCTCACCTGTGTGTGAGGCTGCTTCTCTGAGTCCACACCACACCACACCACACCGCTCAGCCCCGGTTCCTCTGTCTTTCTACGATTTGTCTTCAATAATTATTATTGATAATAATGATTATCCATTGTAGAAGTCAGAAAAGTGAAAACACGTAATCAGAAAGCAGTCATGTGACTTTTTTTCAGCCCTGTTCGGAGCGAAGAGGCAGAGAGGCAGATACCACACTGGAAAACTATTGCCCTTTACCTGCTGCCCTATAATATACTTACTGACTTAATTATAGGTGACATTAGCTATGACTGTATCCTACACATGTAACCTCACTTTCTCCTTTAATAATATGAAATTGCTAAAATGGTTAATAATATCTATATTATATATATTTTTCTTTTAAATTTTTTGGCCAGTTGCATCAACCAATACAGTTACTGTAGCTTAAAGCAGATATCAGTGGAATGTTTTTGTTAATATAAGTCCTAAATAGTCCTATTTTCCGTCAGCAATCACTTACATGAAGTATTTCAGCCTAAACACGAGTCTCTCCGTCACTCTGCTCTGCTGTAACCCGAGGAGAAAATTTTCCTTGTGGGATACAAGTGTTATCCAATGAGGAGAGAGAACGGCATGAAGGGCTGTGTGTGCAGCCAAGGGATGCGCGTGAATGTGGTGACGTAGCACGAGGACCAATTGATGCCTGACAAGGGCGGGGGCTGCTAACTCATGGTGCGTTCAAAGAAACTCGTACTTTGTGTTTTTCCTTCCTGTGAAGTCATACCAGTTCGATCTGGTACGAGTTCACGGGTCGGAAGTTACGAGTGGCCGTTATAGGGAACTTTCACAGACAACAGGATGGTAAAAACACGAGCTACGGGTTACCTGGAACGCTACCAAGTCGTAGTTGTGACTTGAAGCTGTAACTTACGGTTTCAAAAGCCTGCCTTGAACGCAGCATTAGCCGAAACGGCCGTGAAGCTGATATCTGCTTTAATGAATGGTCTGATTTGACCAGCAGGAAAAAAAGCTAGAGGCTGGAGTCATGTTGCTTCTATGTGTACAGAAAAGCAGCAGGGAAAAATGACTGCAACATTACATACAGTACACCAGGAAAAACACTTGACAGGATTGCTTTAGTTTAACTTTCACTGAAGAGTTTGATTACTCTATGATAATCTAAATCAGGAAACACAGGTTAGAGATCTAATTTGGGCTATTTTGGACTTTTCTGATCCTAAATTCGATCAAACTCTGATACTGGTGTCGGTCAAGCCCTCAGGAGACCTCTATAGCCATCTTTCACTTGAGATCCTTGTAATCCCTGGAGTCCCACCATATCACAGTACAGCAGTTTCCACTTGGTGCTTGGCTCTTTGCTGCTCATTCTTCTATTCACTGTGTGCTGTAATCTCCACGCCGATAAGGAGATTAAAGAGGCGAGCAGGAGAGGGGATTTCTAGGATTTCTCCTGTGAGTACAAAAGGATATCAGTGGGAGGGAGGGATATTACCCTAGGCTTTAACACCGCAGAGGGAGAGAGAGGAGCGGGAGCAGGATGGCAGCAGAGAGAGGGAGCTGGGAGGAGTGTGTGATGGAGAGAAGAGAAGAAAGGAAGATGGAGCTGGGGAGCGAGGTGTTATCACCTGGAGCCATCATTAGCACTGTTTACAGAAGGGCCACCGGGGAGAGGGCAGCGCGCTGACACTCTTATCTCCTCCGCGGCACTCTGCTATCACCACGGCGACAGCCCCGAACGATACCTGCGCTGCCTCTCCGACCCCAGACCAGTGTTTAACTGACTTCATGAAGTGTGGGCAGACACGCAGATAGACCAGGACGCTGAGAGTTGGTGGTTGTTGGTTCAAATCTAGAACCAAACAAAGAATTGGAATAAGTGAAGTGAATGAATGCACAGCAGATTGAAGTATGTGTAGGAATGATCTTCATATCTGCAGCTCACACCTTACTGCATGTCCACTACCATCATTCACTGCCAATGCAGGAAGTGTGTGCTCTACTGTACTGTATGTAGTGAAGCTGAAATAACAGTGAAGGGTCAGGGTGAGGAGGTCAGGCTGTATGAAGGAGTCCTGACTCTGTGTCTTGTTACCAGAAGTTCCTTACTTACAACTGCAACCACGTTGTTTCTATAAACTCACAACACCTTAGCTGGCCTGAGCAGATGTTGTAGCAAGGAATAATTTAAAACATGTAGGTACTGCACTACTCTACTTTGGTTTCCAGTAAGTAATTGGACCTGACCTCTCCTAGGTTGGATCCAAATTAAATTCAGTCTAATTGGTTAGATCTGAGTTGTCTCTTAGCTCTGTTGTGCATTGCGATCAACACCATCAACTGGGGAAAAATGTGATCTGCTGCTCTTAACTGAATCTGATTGTTAAGATCGTTTAGATCTGTTGCATGTCCTCTGAATAAGTTTGGACTTCCCCTTGAATTCAAAAGGCATGATTATAAGCCTTACTGTGGTTGGTGACAGTGTATAATCAGAACAGACAGGACGTTTAATAGACCGCCAAATAGAAGAGGCCATCGTTTCTGATTGTGAAAATTCAGCTCAACAAGTAATGTTGACTGCAAACTGAATGTGTCTCTCCTCTAGTTTGTGTATCTCTCTATTGTTTTAAACCACACACACAAAGATTGTAGTGGGTAAGAGCTTGGGGCTGGAAGGCAATAAAGTTAGCTATCAATCAGTACTCCAACGTTCCCTTTCCAGCAGGTAGCACACAGACAGCCTTGGGGTCCACACCTTGCATCTGGACTTGCTGTGGGCAAAGCTGCTGCAAGGATGAAGTAGGATCAGAGGATGGAGGGAGGTGGGGTGAAATGTAAACAATTAAAAAAAAGGGCAAGCAGATCAGTCAAGGTGTTTGATGATGTGAAGGATAAGTCGTTATGAAGGTAGACAGGATAAGGGATGAGTTGAGCCACCACTGACTCTAGTCCTGGATAGAAGACTGCACATACAATCCTAGAGGGTTGAATACATATCCTTCTCTGAACCCTGCTCATGACAAAACTGTGGTTGTGACAAGACACCAAGTGCAAATAGCAATGCCGAATAAGAACCTCCTCTGGCCAGCTCCAACAGCGCTGGAGGTGTTGAGAGCAGTGACACAAAATGGACAAAATACTTTCAAAGACACTCAAGAGTTCACATGAACTTTACCTTTAGACCTGCAATAACCAGCTAAACCCAAGAATCTGTGAAGGGCACCTCTTTTTGTGGCAGTGGGGTTCCCTGCAATGGTTGAAACCTCTGCCTCAACCTTGCACTGGCCTACCTGCTTGTCTAAATACTGTAGGTGGCAGTGGCTTGGCCAAATTTGCATTTGCCAAGTTTAGCATGAGTATTGGACGAGTGGGCCAAGTGCAATACTCATGAGCATGAGGTGGTGTACATGTCGAGGTCATCCAAATAGGCACTGGAGCTAATTAACTAAGCCAAAACTTTGCTCACTAATCTTTAAAACACGGCTGGAGGGTTGCACCGGCCAAATGCCAATTTTGTGCCATGCTGCACAAAATTGTCACAAAATCACAGATGGAGAGTCTGCGGTACCAACCAGTAGCTAAGGAGACCTCATTTGTTCAGCTTTTGACACTCAAACGTAATGTTTCTGAAATATTGACTTGTGAAAATGAGTCATGGTTTGGGGAGAACCATTTTAGCTCGAAAAGACAAGAATGTGATTTCCCAAAGAACTCATGTGATACGAGTGATGAAGGCAGATCCTTTTTGCCAACTTATTATTGTCTTTTGAATCATTTTTGTGCCTAGGATCATCGGTTCTGATCAGAACTTCACTGCAGAGATATAGAGACTTACTAAACTTACAATGTCATCCTTTTGTTCATCTTACAAATGATCAAATCAGACGACTACACCTTCTGCATTTCGGCCCTCAGAAGCAGACATCAGAGTTAATTGAAAGAGCCTACTGTGGCAGCCCACATCATCTATTCATAGAACGGATTTGTTACTGACGCTGCCAATCTGTCAATTAGCCCCGCCCACTGGGAACCTATGGCATGCTTCCTGATTAGTCACTCTGTGCTGCAAGATACTCTCATTCAAGATCAACAAATCAATCATAACTTCTGCTCTCCAAGAGCGACATTACTGATGAGTATTGACTGGATCATTTTAGAATGGAGAACATCAAGATAGCCTGATATAGTTAGCATTATTCAAAGACTGACATCAGCAAATACCCTTAATGTGCAAGAAAAAAAAGGATAAATCACATATTCAGAGGGTTCATGTGAGTATTTTAGCCTTTTTCAGGAATATAGATGATGAGAACAAGTGTTAACTCTGGCCATGAGAGATTTCCATCTGGAATTTAAAGCCTCAGTCGTGACATAGAGGTAAAATAATTAAATCCAAGAAGTCTCTAACTGACTTTTGCCTCCCTTTAGCCGCCCACCAGGAACCATTTCACCATGGCAATGACCCATTGGAGACGTATTGTGGTCCATGGGGTAAATTGTCTGTTTCCACACATTGGCGCACACACACACACACACACCAAATGACCGGTCTCCCCACTCCTCGGCTCACCTCCCGTCATACGCACACACGAACACGCACAAAAACACACACAAACAGGGGCAGTACCGTAAATGGAACAGCAGCCCCGTGACATTAATGTTATAGGTTATTGAATGATTTTAAAGGATTTATAGGGCAGGGGCAAGGGACTGAGGCAGAGAGAGTGCAAGGTAGAAATAAGAGTGTTCAGACGCACACACACTCCTGCTCCCCATACACACAGCCCTGCGCACTACACGCTAGCTACAACATTGCTCATATAAATTACCAGAGTGTTTTATACCTCTCAACATGGCCTTTTTCCCTCTGTCGTTTATTTTACTTCTCCTTCTCCCTCCCTCTCTCTCTCCTCCTCCTCCCTCTCCATCATTCCTGCCTCTCTCACTCTGTGCCAGGTCAGCCTGGGAAATAGCTGTTGTTTGAAGTCATCTGCAGCGTTCACATCCCTTCCCTTTGTTCTCCCCAGCAGCTTGACATCCACACTGAATGTGCACTGTATAGGTGTGTCCGTGTATATGAATGTGTGTGTATGTGTGTGTGTACTTGATTCCTGCACCTGCATTCATGCACATATAGAATCCTATATGTTTCTTATGGAGAAAGAGAAAAGAGAGCCTTTTCTATTTTAGTTCATCTTTACTTGTTAACTCATTATGGGACTAAATTGAGTGCAGTGCATGGTAGAATGTGTTATGTCCATATCATGGGCTGGTTTTAGTTCATTTTATTTGTTTAAACAGATAATGTAATTTGATATAACTCCAACACAAAGCATGACATTGATGTCTTGCATTTATAGCTGTTCCCACTTTCAGTTTGGCTTTTACACGTACAGTGTAATCAAAACTAACTTATGTGGATTTATTCTTCCTTGCATCTCTGATCTTTACAGCCTGATTCCCTGTTTTTCTTCACTTTTTTAGTTTCTTTTATGACTATTTAAATCCTTGCTGGATTGCTGCTACTCAGACTGAGTGTCGGCTGCTTTACCTTCATTTACATAGAGGTGCACTTTAGTTTTTTCAGTAAATTAATCACATGGCTTCTTATCATACTACTCATAAAGTCAGTGTTCTTAAACCCAGATCCTATTTAAATGTCATTTTCCATGTTTTATAAACTTACACGTCATCAATTTCTGTATTACATTTATAATATAGTACACTCCTCTCATTTTTTTTTTCATTTTTTTGCTTATACGGTGTTGTTTTTGACAACACTGTAAGAAGGGATCAGCCCATATTCATAGAAGGTTTCTACCAAAAGATGATGATGACATGAGACATATACATTGCTATCTACTCAACAATTTTAAGTTTTAAACTGGTTGAAGTTGCATGTATTGTGTAATTATGTGTTGAAATAAACCAGATACAGGCTAAAAATGATATATTTATACAACAGCATGAGGGAGAAATACTCGCTGTCCCACTGTCATGGAGAGGTTTTCATTTCAAACAATATGATATCACACTAAATGCCCGTGTGTATGTGTTTGTGTGATGGTTTGAGCAACATCCCCTGTGAGCTTTTTAGTGCGTTCTGTTTGATTCACACAGAACTGAAGACGACCCACCTTAACCTCTTCAGTTCAGTTGCTGAGTTTCCCGTTATTAAGAGAGTGAAAGGCACAAGACTGACCTGGGTTTATATATAGGTTTGGTCGTGTTTATGTTTTATTGTTCTGTTTGGCAGAGAGAAGCAGATCAGATTTAGGGGTCATCCAAACATCAGCTGGAGGAAGAGGCTCCTCACTGGTCTCACCTGTTCAAACCAGCTTGTTTCAGCAGGTGGGAAGAGTCAGAGATGATTGAAGAGAAGGGTCTCTGTCTGCTGTCAGTCGAGCCGTAGGACTGGCATGTCTTCAAAAACTCAACTCAACTGAGCAGATAAATGATGGGAACTTTCATGACGGTGATATCCTCCGAATCCTGACCTGACTGAGATTTAGCGACCGAGCTTCACTCATCACTTTCTCCTCATCACTAGTAATACTCTACAACTAATGGGTTTCCTCACTGTGACGGTAGCGAAGCAAACTCCCAACTCTGTCTTCTAACACACAACGGCGCTGCTGTTTATTTATTTTTAATTTTATTTCAACTGTGTCAGCACAGCACAGCTCCTAACACAAAGTTACCCAATAGAAAAAGAAAAAGTGCAGAGAAGCCATGGAAGTAAAAAAAAAAAAAAACTTGGCTCAACTTTTGTTGCACCACAGTGTGACATCATCTGGCAAGGTGCTGCATTGGCCAATCAAAATTGCACAAGAGCACATTCCTGGTAGATTACCTTGTTCCTTGAATAGGGTCATTGTACCGTTTAAGTTATTGTTACTGCGTCTCATTGTGTTGTGAACTGCTGTGCAGCGTTTTTGGCATCTGATAAGCCTTTAAATTGATGGATAAAATACTCAGCTGGCTTCTCTGGCTCACATTTCATCAGCTCACCTCTACCTGAAACAACACCAGCACCACTGCTGGTGTCTTTTTAATGCAGCATTTTAAGCCTGAATGCCTGATAAGGTGTGTTAAAGCCTCATTGACCAGATGGGGAGCGACCAAAGGAGGAGAAAATAGATTTCCGTTTCTACTTCCTTTGAATTATTGTAGTTTACAGAGTCTCCTCTCTGGGCACACACAAACACACACACATACACACAAACACACCTAGCCGGCCACATGACATCATGGCCCTATAGTGAATTTATTCCCAGTATGTAGAGGCAAACCAGTGCAGTGGTTAACGATAACCAGCATTCTCTGTGGACTTCACATGAATATGCAGCGTACAGGGTACAAGCATGGGCCCCTTCCCAACGCACACACACACACACACACACACACACACACACACACACACACACACACACACACACACACACACACACACACACACACACACACACACACACACACACACACACACACACACACACACACACACAGAGGATGAGCGTTTGTTTACCCATGCATCACTTTGTCTATTTAGCGGATTGCACTTGGATATTCTGACCACACGCTCCATTGACATGCAGCGTGAGCAGAGGAGCTTTAGGCTGCTTTAGCATTGTGTGTGTGCACCTACAGAATGTGTCGAGATGCAGCAGGATGCTCCTGCCTTTTTTTCCCTTTCTCTCTCTTTTTTTTAATAGTAGCTCTTCTTTAATGAGAACACACACAACACAGGCAGCATTCCTGCACACTGGAGGATTCCAGCGCCTTCAGCCTCCACCAGTGAGCTGTCACGTAGTTTTTAGGTCACAGGTCAAAGTCTGTATTGATTGGATGATTGTTCCTCTGGAGGAAAAAAACGAGTATGTGATCCTCTCTGCATTATCATTTTCAGCCTGTTTCTCTGCCTTTATTTTGGAGCAAACAAACTTGTCATTGTGTTAATAAAGGCAACTCCCCAGAAGAGCGTGGTGCTGGCTGCTCCCTGCTGGATTTTCCCGGGGCTTGCTGTGCAGCTGGGCACAAAATGGCAGTCGCAGATGATTTCACAGGGGTTAATCATGGTTAGGTTTGAGCTGATCTCATTGAGTGTGCACCCTAGGTAGTGATCTGGCTTGGTTATCCCCGGCTTAGATCGTCTGGAGACAGACAGTAATACCACAGGCCCGCACTGATGCTCTGGACTGGTTCCTGTGTGAGACATGAACCATATAAACCTGTTTACTTCAGAAAGCTACAGTAACACACAGATACAGCTGTAGGAATCAAGAGCAAATAAAAGTCATATCGTTTATGTTTTAGTTTTCTCTGAATATTCCCTGTTCACACTGTCACAAGTTACTGTGATGTGATATCTGGAGTTTATGTGATAATGTCCTCACCACAAAAAACAACCGGTCCAGTTACTGTACAACAAAGAAGCACTTTGGAATTTTTTTGTTAACATGCTGCTGGGCAGGAGACGTATTTAGACCAGACTCGCACGTGTCTTCAACCCATTTAACTAAAATGAATGTTTTTCAGTCAATAAAAGTGCAGCACCATAGAACACAAACTGTTTTTGTTGTTGTTTGCTTGTTTGTTTGTTTTTTACATGTTTAAGTTGTATTGATATTATATTTTTATACATCTTTAAACGTATAATTTACAAACACAAATATAAAGACTCATCTGATCCAGCCTTGCTTTTTGTATCTATATGAATATTCACAATAGGGCTGAATGTTATAAAACATTTTTTTTTTTTTAATTTCAATTATTTTTTGGCAGATATTGTGATTACAAAAAATCCAATTCAAACTTGGTTTTATGTGCACATAAATAAAATTATCTCTGAAACAAATGTAGTATTTATAGCATCGGATTTTGTGGTTGTAGCCTCAAACTAAAGACAAAAGACAGACTTTTACCTCAGAGTGGACCCATGTCTCAACTTAACATGATATCTAATATTCTTTAAGAAATGACCACAGCTGTATCGATCCAGCTGTCAGGCCTATGTAAATGTGACACTCTCTGCTATCTATTTTTGACCAGATGACATGAGGCAGGAGTCACTTTATCTGATCGACACACACACACACAGCAGTGTTACAGTGTGTGTGTGAGTGTGTGTGTGTGTGTGGTTGCTGCATCACTGGAACCTTTCTTAAGTTCCTGTTAAATCTGAGTCAGTGAATTTCTTTAATGCGGCTTCAGCAGGTGATTTTCGGGCAAATATGTGTAGGAGTCTATAATGAAATACCAGTGTCGCTGCAGGATTTCTAAACAACAAATATTGACTCTTTCTGTAAATGGATTTGAAATTATTACAGAAAGAACTGTTTTTGGGGAGGTTTGGTTTTGTTGTTTGTTTTCTTGCAGCCTCAGGCTTTGATGTCACCTGCCATTTTTGTTTTTCAAATTATCTGTAAATCTCTTATTACCTAATCTGTTTTATTACCACGGAGCTGGCTAATGCAATTAGCAGCGTAGTTCCCCGCTGTTTCACTCTGCTGCAAATAATGCCCGCGACATTCATTCAATAATGGGGTTTTAGTCAAAATTATGACCCAATTAGACCTAGTTTCACATTCATTTGATTTCACAGAGGAGCCGGCTAAGTTTCACCTCGTATGTAATTACAGCAGAATTAATATCAGCCACAGTAATTAGGTTTCAAGGCAAAGCTAAGTAAGTAATAGCACAGATGAGGGGCTAGAGGGGAAATACTTAAAGTGGAGGAATTGTCACTCACCATGCAGAGAGGGAATAATTGTCATATTTTTTCTTCTGCACCAATAATGCAAGCCAAGCACCACTGCGTCGTGCACAGTTAAGAAGAAGGGATTGTTTCCTATGAGGCGTTTACAAGAGACTCCAAACTCTAATAAACTAATCAGGTTATCTGTCTTCAACGGTTGGTTGAATTCTCCTGTAAATGAGGGCAGGAAGATTTTTCTAACACCCAAAATACACTGACTAGGCATTTTCAGGTCGGCATTTATCAACAGGTTTTTAGGCTTGATTCACTATGTGCAGCTGCAGTTAGAGTACTTTGTGGTACAGTATGTGTGTGTGTGTGTGTGTGTGTGTGTGTGGGTGTGTGCGTGGCAGCCACCCATCCCACCCCCCTTTCCCTCACAGCATTTATTCTCCATTCTTCTCTCTTCCCAAATTGAAATTACATGCCTCTAAATTTCTCTGCTCCATCCCTTCATCCCATCATTAATATTTAAACCGACGCCCTGAGCAAACTCACTTGCTAAAATGGTAGAGCGAGCTAGACGGAAAGCCGGAGAGGAGCGAGAGAGAGAGTGAGCATGAGAGAGAAAGAGAGAGAGTGTGAGAGAGGGAGAGAGGAAAGTGGGTGAGGGGGATTGTGTTTGCAGGAATCCTTTAATCCAGGGGAATTAGCCGTTTAATAGCGAGTCGCCATTTGTAGATTACAGGGCTTAGACTCTGGGAGCCAGCAGTCTCTGACACCTGCTTAAACACTTCTAACCTGGAAGCTCACGCACACACACATACATTATCACACACCTGTATGGTAGATACGGAGGATGTCTCCTTGTCCTTTAACATGAAATATGACCCATTGCCATAATATGACTGACAGCTCCTCTATGTCAGGAAGATCAGTTCTGCTTCACCTGAAACACAATCTTTGTGTAAAAAATCCATCAAAGGAATCAGTATATTTAGAGGTCTATTTAGAGACCTTTTAGTTTCTATTAATTTGTATCTATTAGTCACTACCAAGGTAACAACTACTCTTCCAAGGTCCACTCAAATAAACATTATAACGCAGAGTAAACTGTAAAAGTCACTAATAAAACATTTGATACAGCTGATAAACAACAAAGCACTAAGGTACAGTGTCTCTGAGAGTTCAACACAAAAGAAAACACACAGTCATCTCTGGCCCAAGCCCCGCCCACTCTCACCCACCATCCACCCTTGAAGGATTTGGCTTCTAGTCTTTGTAGTTTTATATTTCAGAAGAGAATCTCTGAACCTCTTTTGAAATGTAAATGTTTGATACTTAAAACCACAAATACACCTTCTGAAGATTTAACACTTGGAATAAAACACAGTGAAAATGTAAAATACGAGACCTTTAGAAGGCTTAAATCGAGGTTATAGCAGAACTCGAGGTATAATCTTTTAAATACACTAATAAATGACAGGAACAGTGTTCAGGATAGTTATCCATAATTTGTCTTTGTCCCATAATCAGTGTCATTGCTCATGTAAATTCTTATTGATACATGCACACACACACACACACACACAGGCACACACAGGCACACACACTCTAACTGTAATTTTGCCGCTGCAGCTCTTCCATGCCGGGGGATCAAACAGCTGCTATCTGCTCTCATTCTCATGATCATTTTACATAAGACGACAACTTGTGTGTTGTCCCAAGCAGAGATAAGGCTCATACAGGAAACAGTGCAGTGTGTTTTTAATATTCAGCAGGCAGTAAGTCATTTACTGCTCGGCTCGTAACAAGATGCTATCACCTCTGCTCTCCTTACACACCACTGATGAGTGAACAAATATGAAGAAGAAAGGAAGAGGGAGGCTGGGAAGAGGAAGGGATCAGTTAAACTACCTGTTTCTTAATAATAACAATAATATGAATGGTGTTATAATAAAGTAATGATTATGAAGCAGCTTTAGGTTTTGTTCTCACTCACTTCTGCTGCAAGTTGCACCAAAACCTATGTAATGGATGTATGTGGTTTATGTGGTGTAGATCCATGATAGCATCCTTAAAGGGACATTGTGTAACTTCTCCTGTTATCTATTCACTAAAATCGATTATTTCGTTCAAAAGTATGTTTTTCATTAATCAGTAAATCACCTCCATCAACAAACTGAAGCGTTCCGGTAAGCTCTGAATTTGCCGTTCATATCATTCATATATATACATCGAGCGGGCAAGTTTGGTCGCATCGTGTCGCCATGTTTTTACGTTCAGTGGCAGCGTGACGGTAGGAAACCACGGAAACTCACCGGAGACACCGGCGCTGTCGGCTCAGGTCGAGGTGGCGTCTGTGAAAAGTCACCGCGGTGCAGTGAGGAGGAATGGAGCGTTACACTGATGCTGCATTCACCTGCAGTCGGGCAGACGGCCGTCGGTAACAAACCAGATGTCATTTTAGTCACAGAAGTCGAGAGAAAGCCCGTAAAACGTGGGTCAGGTAAACAATACGACATCGCCATGACAACATATTGTCACGTGTATTGTTTTTGCCTCGTGCTGACGGACGACTTGTTTACATAGAGGCTTGTTTATGCTGTTACATGCAGCAACAGTCTGCCGTCTGCCCAATTTCAGGTGAATGCAGCATGAAAAATACGATTGAGTTGCTTGCGATCTACAATCGCAACACTAGATGGGAGTAATTCCAATGTACCTTTAAGGAAGAAGCACACCTCTCCTTCATCACACCATCCTGTCATACAGAAATATACATTGTTTCATTTTGTCACAAACGTAACATTACTGTACAGTATGTGTGATCAGCGACGGCAGATTTCTTGCCTGAGTGAAATCTATTTGCTGTGTTGAGATAATTAGGAGATCAGTCAGTGGGTCACATATTATCTGGAGGTTAGTGTTATGGCAACAAGCCCTCCAACTGCCCAACTAAATACTGTTTATCATTCAGACTGACACATAGAAATGTTTCTACATCTAACCCTCTTATCAGAAGGATGACAGTTTGTCTGAGCTGTGAGGAAATAAATGTGTTTTGTGATGTGACGACAAGGACTGATGTCACACATTAGGAAAACATTGTGTTTAGAGGTGAATTACTGTTTCATTAAGTCAGAGTGTGAGGGCTGGTATGGTCACTGTCCGATAACCTTAGTGAACTTACCTCTGTGCTCCTGTTATATTAATACAGTCCTTAAATGGCTTTTTGACTTGAATGCAGACACACGTTGTCCTGTGGCTGATTCACTTATTTTTCTTCACTCATCATGAGTTTTGCTTGAGAATGAAACCTTTTCACCGGTGACTGCAGGCGTGGAAGTTACACCGAGTCTTTAAAACATTACATGATGAATTCCTGTCTGAAAAAAACAAACAAATGTTTTTGAGCAGCATTTTCATCTGTGTAGAAAAACCTTCAGTTCTCCCTATTAGGCCTGAGAGCAAAGAGTGTGTGTCTGTGTGTGTGTGTGTGTGTGTGTTTGTAAATTTAAATGAAAGCATTTTACTTACTCCTTGCTTGTTTTTCAGTGAGATGACTTCCAGGCTACTTCTGTCACACATAAACACCATCCCTCCCTCCCCCAGAGGTGCCAGCTGTTTCTTTACTCTTCGACATCTGCAACATGACACACACATACACACACACACACGTTTGTACAGCAGTCGTTGTCAGGACTGTCGTTGACATAATGCTTTACCTAGCCCCTTACCCTAACCTTAACCGTCCAAAACAAATGCCTAACCTTAACCATCACTCTTAACCTAATTATAACCTAAAGTCTTAACCCTCAACAGCCCTCTGAGTAAGTAAGGACCGGTGTAGGTACCAAATGTGTCCGGGCTGCGAGATTTGTCCGTGGCCGCGATTTGCGATGACGTGGCACATCGTGATTGGTCGTGGTGGCGTAACGCATTACGTTTACGTGGCTACTGTAGGACCATGGGATAAAAGAGATGGATGCTACAGCCGATGTTAGCAAAGTTAGTCACTTCGCCCCAAAGTAAATATTGGACTCATTTGTCACAAGACACATCTCTTCTGAACAGTTTCACATGAAAATGGCAATTTTCAGACGGACAACTCAGGAGAAAATGAACTTTGTTGTTTCTGTCTCAACAACACACTCTCGTGAGATTAGGCACAGATCTCCTAGGCAACGTCAAACAAACATTCGTGAACGCCCGCACTAATTACTGTGCAGTATTTTAATCATTCTTTTCACTGTTAGCTGTGTAAATGTTTAATGTTATGATAAGACCAATCACGATGTGCCATGTCATCGCAAGTCGCAGCCCTGGGCAAATCTGGCAGCCTGGACACATTTGGTACCTACACCGGCCAAGATGTCCTCACTTTCCCAAAATGTCCCCACTCTGATGGTTTAAAACTCAAACTGGTCCTCACATGTACGTACAGCTGTACACACACACACACACACACACACACACACACACACACACACACACACACGTGCCTCAAGTCTTGAGACACTGACATAATGAGAAAGTGTTCATCTGACTGCAGCTCTGACATCACTTTCATTACCTCGATCATTGTGGTCACTGAGTGTATTATTTTAAGTGGCATCAGTGGTCGCCATGCAAACACAGTGACCTCTTCCAGACCAGATATTTCAGCATCAGACCTGTAAAAACAGAAACAAGCCTCTTTCACAAAGCAAAACTGTGTGGATCATGTGGAACTTTTTGTGTGTGTATGGAGCACTCTTGTCACACTAGATGGACTAACTTTTTTACTGAGCCAACAGGGAGTAGTGTGTTTGTATTGTGTAGGCGCAGGGATACTGCAGTTCTCCGCTGGTGGAGTTTATGATAGTGAATTGCCGGCAGTCCGCTCTGCCAGGGGAGTTCAGTGCCGTTGTCACTGTAACAGTCCGCTAACGCAGCGCAAGGCTCTGCTACAGCAGCGCCGGCGATCAACACACAGCACAGCACCACGGAGGCTCGCTGACGGACCGCATGCAAATTTAAAGCCACGATTTCAAGTTTGCAACAACAGCAAACAATCCACCGGCCCACCCGCCACTGATATAACAGCAGATGTCCCCCGCTGTACGGCTCAGAGCCACATTCAAACCCCAGCACCAAGACAGTAAAATATATAACACTGTATTTTTATTACAAATATATTTTACTGTCTGGTTGTAAACAAACCCAGAGAATGAGACCGTGTGGAATGATTCTGACAACAACAGCAGGGAGGGACATCATAGATTAAATTGCGTTGTCTGACCAGTTTATGTAACTCAGGACAAGTTATTTTTATGACCTCGACATTTGTTTGGTCACTTCCTCTTACAGTGATCGTGGGATTGTGGTTTTGTTGATGTGATTGTTCACATTATGTCTGAAGATGCTCAAAGTAAAAGAACAATTTAAAACTCTGAAACAGAGGGAGAGAGTTTTCCTTGAAGTTAGTTTATATTTTATTATTTAAAAATACTTTCCATATTATCTTAACCCAGATACATTTTAATGAAGAATAATGTTAAAACAGTATTTTGAATTATTCACTTTTACCTGTCCTTGTTCAGAGACTGCTCCACTGCAGCGTGTAGAGGTCCTGTGTATGACAGGAAGGAATCGCTGAGTGTGTGTGTGCGTGTGTGTGTGTGTTACACAGATGAACATTAGGGCAGCTCGCTCCAAGTTTATATTTTCTGCTGCTCATTTTGAACAAAGTTTTCTCCTGTCAGCTCAGAGCCTCACTTGTTCATCACATTGCAGTGTCCTTGCACTGTGCTCTTATGTCTGATGATACAGTAATCCAGAGCGGGGGTGAGGCTGCGCTCACAAAGTCTTTCATGCTCAGGAAGATTCCTAACTGAGTGAAACGACCCGGAAGTGGCAGCAGATAAGAGCCGCTGAGTCTCCGCAGTGCTTCCTATATCTGATCTCCTTCAGCGTAGGAAACACACATCTGTGAGAAAAGGAAAGGAGGCACGGGAACGCCGGCCCACAGTTCTCTGTGGCAGCAACACTTAAGATGATACACCATGGTAGTTTAAATGTAGGAACAACAGAGCAGCTGTTTTATGCTTGTGAGGCAAAACTTTATGGAAAACCTTACATGATGGAGTGAGCTCCAGATTTCATGTTGAGCAGTATCATAATGCACTAAAAATGTTTTTTACTTCCTAACAAATAAAAGGAGGTCTGTTTCATTTATTTAATGATTTAAATATAAGTGAATTATTTAAACACAAAGTAATTACCCCCCCCCTCTTCAGTTTCTTATTTATTTTGCATTTCTATGTTTATTTAATTATTTAAGAACATTTCAGTGTTTATTTGCTCTTTGTGGTGTCTTTGTTTTTCTTTTTTAAACCTGCTGTTACAATTGTGTCAGCGCGGTGTGTGTCTTTTCCATATTCCCTCTGAATTCTCCCTCACATATTACACATATCTATTTCCTTGACCTTTTGACATCTCCCATTGAGGCCTTAGAGTAAACGCTGTAATAGCTTCATTCAACTGAGCAAAGTCTAATTTGTCTTTCTATCTATTATTCAGTGGTGAATGTTTCCTACTGTATTATCAGTGAGGCGTGCACATTCATTTCCTCTGTGTTTGGGTGTTGGTAAGAAGACAATAACCTGCTCCCAGTTAATGCACCATTAAAGATTTATTAACATTTAGGCACAAAATCAGGCTGATTTGACAGGCGGTCGATGTGGCCTGAGGCGGCGCCCACCAGCAGTGTTAACTGACACCGCTGGTAAAGAGCAGCAGGAGGAACGCCTCAAAACACTTATGTCATTTCACCTATGTGGTTCTTTCTATATATTAGTTTGACATTTGAACCACGTAACCCCAAGTGTCCTGAGTTTGAATCCAGCTGTTGTTCAACATCCTCCTGCTTCTTCTTCTTCTCACTTCCTGTCCCCCCAAAACATTGTTTTTAAAAAATCCCATTAACTATTCCATTATCACTCAGCATGTGGCAGCAATCCATTTATTGACTTCACCTGATTTAACACAGTGTCCAGGACAAGCCCATCAAATATGTCTAATTATTTACAATATTGATGGCATGAAAATCAGATATATTTGTTACACACTCAATTGGGTGCAACCCAAACACAAACAATGTTTCTTTGACATTGTATTGTAAAGAAAGGTGCCCGTGTCTCCATACATACAAATGCATATGCAAAACGGCAATAAAACAGTATAAAACACACACAAATTATATATTAAAAGCTAATTTAAAAAGGTGTGTTTTGAGCATGGTCTTGAATGTTGGGAGGTGTGTGCAGATACAGGTGGGTTTGGGGAGTGAGTTCCAGAGGGAGGGGGCAGCGATGGAAAAGGCTCTGTACTGTATATTTCCTTTCACCTTCACCTTTTCCATGTGCTGTGGTACAAACTGATTGAGGAACTGCTGTGTTGTCATAAAGAAGTGTTTTGTTGAGCATGTGGCATGTTCATAGTCCTGCGAAGCCACAGGACACCCCACAAACATCACCGCAGGGCCACGAGGAGCAGCAGAGAGAGGGAACGGAGACAGAGAGGGTTGTTGGCAGGGGTCAGAGTCGGGTCATTCAGGTGAGTCCGCGTCGACGAGGGATTGGCCCCTCCGCGGCTCCGAGTGTGAGCCGATTCGTAGATGAGGACGCGCTGGGGCCCGACGGGCTGTCATGTTTCTTTCATGAGGTGCAGCAGCAGAGTTTGACTTTGTTTGGGCTGCGTGGTCCTGCAGACAGTGAGACTGAGCAGTCTGACACCCGCTTGATTAAGTGTGGGAACGGCCACAGGTTTTTCTGGAGATTGTCGACACGGAGCCGTCATACCTGCCCTTGTCTTGATTTACACTGATCTTGCCCAAAGACATGATGGATAAAGATGGATAAAGGACAAACTGAGGTGGATATAGCAGTTGTGCTCTTACAGAGCGAGTCCGCTCCCATAAATATAATTATTATGATGAATGCTTCAAAAATGACACTGCCACTGTCATGTCTGTGGATGTTAGAGTGCAGGTTGCAGGACTATGTCTTTTTACTGTGGCTTCATTTGTATTTTCATGAAGCTCAGGTATATCCCAGACACAACAGTGTTCTGTCCAAAAACCCTCCTCCCTCCTTGGCTGAGGTGGAGCGCTCCATCACTGCAGCAAAAACTTACATTTAATTTTCTCAATATCACACTTTTATTCTTTTATTATATTATTTATTATAAGACTATAGCGTCTGATAGAAAGACACTTTTTTTTTTTTTTTTTTTTTTTTTTTAAATATGTCCATTTATCACCCGGAGCTCTGTTTAAATCTGAGAGACATCAGAGGGAAGAGTATTTCCTGTCAGTCTGATTCTGTCTGTAGCTCACAGATCCTTTTCACTCCTTCAGTGTAACTCTGTCGACCCCCTGCAGCTACTGTTAGTGGAATAGCAGTTACACTTGAAGGCAGAAGTAGGGATTACAGTAGGCTACCTAGTTTCAATTATCCATCTCAGTCTGGGTCTGTGTGACGCTCAGGTTTGCCAACTTCTGTAGCTTTTGTATGTGGACTGGTAAAATTATGTTCTTCTTCATACATTAACAAATCCATCAAAGGGCAGTTGGCTCTCATTACTGTCACTGGCTCATGCGGAAAAAAGTGAAACCCCAAGCATTTGCTGGGGTTTACAGTCAGACTGTAATATATTAATTTCCTACAATTTATTATTTCAAATTGTTCTTTTCAATTTCAACTAAATGACCACAGATATTAATTAGCCTTGTGCATTATTATATTTATGATTTATCATATTTATCATTTCCTGCTCTTAATTGTACAAAGGTGAGACTTCTTCACCAAAGATGATAACACACTGCAAATGGAAGTAAATGCAGCAAGCAAATGTGTGTGAGTGTGTGTGTGTGTCTGTGCACTTGTGGGTATGAGGTCCCCAGACGCGGCGTCCTGGGCTGTGGACTGCTGTAGTAGTCAGGAGGTGTGGTGGGCGGGGCGGCGGGGTGTTCAATCCCCCGGGGGGAGGCAGAATTACCCATCTGACTGCGGATAAATCAGCTCGCAGCGCACACAGGAAATTTACGAGTCACACTTGATAGATAATACAGGGAGCAACTCGACGGGGATCCTCGTCCTCCCTCTCTTGTCACTCCTCTTCCCTTCATCCCTCAATCCACTTATGTCCACTAATTTGGCTGTCTGCCTTCAGTATTTTCACTTTTCTATTTTTCCCTGGCTCCCACTCAGTCCTCCTACTCTGTTAAATCCATCCGTTCTGTAATTTCCTCTCTCCAGAATCAGTTTGTTCCCCCACTCATCCCCCTGTCTTATTTACTGAGCAGAGAACAGGAATGGAGGAGCGGTAATGATAGCATGACAAAAAAGGTTTGTTGTTTCTGTGTCAGCTCACCACTCTGTATTATCTCCCTCTGGTTCCCTCCTGCCTCTCTTTTCTCATTATTTCCCACTGTCTCTTCCATTTCAATATTGCCTTAGCTCATTGCTTCTTTCCATTTCCTCTTTTTACTCTCCTGCTCTCTTTCTCTCCACATTCTTCATAAAACAACTTAATTTATTCATTTGGTAAGCAGGCTTTGAGGCTCCAAAGAACAAATCATTCTGCTTGAGGAAACCAGTCCCAACTTCCCTCCGCTCAAACCTCGCTTTAACAAAAAAGGAAAAAAAAGAAAAAAAAGAAATTGGGTCTTCTTGAAAATTCATGCTCACACAAAAAGTTATTTTGCTGCTTATTCATTTCTCCCTCCTCTCTGTCTCTCACCCTCTCTCTCCTCTCTCTCTCTTGTTTGGGGGAAATTCACCAGCACTGCAAAACAACATCTCTGAAATGCCTGCTGCTGACATGGCCAAAACATCCCGCCTCTGGGAAGCGTAGTTTCCATCCACCCGCCTCATTTCCCAAGATGCTTCGGGCCTCTGCTTCTATAAATCAGATGCACCCGTTCCACAGAAATGCAAATGTTGGTGGTGGTGCACTTAAATTCTCCTAGAGATATATTACTGTTTCTTGCCTTGTTGTGCGTGTGTGTGCGTGCGTGCGTGTGTGTGTGTGTATGGGTAGGAGATATATTGCGGCCGACCATCGGGAGTGCTAAAGCAGAACGGGTCGGATTGAGAATTGCATTCCTGTGATGTCAAAATATAAAAAGCCACTGGAGTGCGTCCTGAGGACCGGGGACTTATTTTGTTTCTGAATGCATAAAGATTGAAGCAAATTTCTTCTATTTCTCCCTTTTCTCTTGTCTTCTGCAGCCGTTCATCCCGTTTGTCTGGAAACACACAACACTCTTTAGGTGTTTGTGCTGGTTTTTACTCCTTGTGCGTTCGAACGTGTGTGTTGTGGCGAGATAAAAGAAACGATCCTGCACATGTGGGAAGAGAGGATCATACTGTATCTATTTGAAGGTGAGGAAAACAAGTGAGAGGCAAAGAAAGGATGGAGTGTGTGACGTGATGTGTGTGCGGCCGGTCTGGCAGCCGGGCGTCCATGGTGGATGTTGCTTTAACAGATTTGCTGGACGTTAAAAGCTCCATCCCTCCGTCGCTCTCAGGGGAGCTCCTGCTGTCTCAAGCCCCAGCAATGGGGCCTCTATCCTGGGCTGCTCGCCTTGGGTGGTGGCCTGTGTCAGCAAGCTTCGGATGTAATACTGCTACGGATGGAGAGGAGAGGAGAGGATGGAGCAGTAATCAAATTGTGTTTTAATCAAATGTATCTATTACTTAGCATTAAAAGTACCGAAAGTTGGCATTTAATATCTGAAATATATTGAATACAAAATGCAACTAAAATACTTACAGTTAAGGTCAAAATTATTAGCCCCCATGCAACTTTTTAACATTTCCCTAAAATAATGCCCAATGTTAGCAATATTCATAAAATTTTATTTAGTAAATCATTCATCAATGATATGACCCCATTTTGGTACACTTTGGAATGTGAAATAAATATTTGAGATTTATTTATGAACAATTTGGTAAAAATTGAGATGGTCAAAATTATTAGCCCTCTATGGGATTTTTTGCTTGCTTTTTCTGCTAACTCGGTTTGAAACCACACCTGAGCAGTCAAAAAACACAAGATTTCCAAAACTTTGGAGCGCAAAATAATCAGAGATGTCAACAAGAAACCCTGGAGCTCTGCAAAGACGATTGTTGCTGAACTGGCTTCATCTGGACATGATGTTTCATGCAAGACTGTTGTGAGGGATCTTCATCGTGGTGGACTTAATGGTCATCGTCCAAGAAAAACCCCTTTGCTCTCACGGCAGCACATCAAAGTCGGACTGAACTTTGCCAGAGACAATTTGAAACATTAGGGTGAGTTTTGGAAGTCTGTGCTTTGGTCTGATGAAACTACACATGAGCTGTTTGGGCATGCACCACGATGAAGATCCCTCACAACAGTCTTGCATGAAACATCATGTCCAGATGAAGCCAGTTCAGCAACAATCGTCTTTGCAGAGCTCCAGGGTTTCTTGTTGACATCTCTGATTATTTTGCGCTCCAAAGTTTTGGAAATCTTGTGTTTTTTGACTGCTCAGGTGTGGTTTCAAACCGAGTTAGCAGAAAAAGCAAGCAAAAAATCCCATAGAGGGCTAATAATTTTGACCATCTCAATTTTTACCAAATTGTTCATAAATAAATCTCAAATATTTATTTCACATTCCAAAGTGTACCAAAATGGGGTCATATCATTGATGAATGATTTACTAAATAAAATTTTATGAATATTGCTAACATTGGGCATTATTTTAGGGAAATGTTAAAAAGTTGCATGGGGGCTAATAATTTTGACCTTAACTGTAAGTGACAGATAAAACTAAAAGTCCTTCACCTCCACTCACAACATCAGGAATAGAAGCCATTCACTCAATTTCTTTGTATTTACAGCAGACGTGTAGCACATAAATCTGAGCTTTGTACCAGTGCAGCCTCAGTGGACCTGTCCCCTTTTTAACACAGCCACTGTCTCATTGTGCTTGAACAAATACATGGATCAACAAGTAAATACATGCAGTTGTAGTGGTCCATAGGGGGATCATTAAAAAGTGTTTATGGCACATTTAAGAAAGTCTGCACAAACTGAAATCTCTGAGTGAGGTTTTACTGCATTATGCAACATTATTTTTGTCAGTGTGTTTTATGTCTTCATTACACCCAGGGTGTGAGACGCAGATGGAAAGCTCTCTACCCCGGGCCTCAGTGGATTAACATGTTTGGAGACAAAGAACTTTCTCCATTTAATCTTTTTTTCCCACCTCAGTCTATTAACTTTTTTTTTTTTTTTTTTGCAAAACTGTTTTAGATTGTTGTAAATCTCATCTTATTAACAAAAGGACATATGATCACCCCTAATGTGTGGGGTAGAACCTTGATTTTTGCTACTATTATTGACACATTACTTCAAGTGGCAACGCATTCTGGTGCAATAATATAGATATCCATATATATTTTTTTTTTTTCAATTTTATTATTTATTTTTTATGAAAAAAATATCATCTCTACCTGAGCACCCATTTACCGACCCAGTGGAGAGAAGTTCAACAGCCGTGCGGTCATGTAGCCACACACCTTCACACTGCACGGCGAGCACTACACTAATTATCGTCCAATTAGATTTACTATTATTCCTAACAATTTACTCGGGGCATAATCACATCTTGGCTATCTAATGCGATCAGGTCCAGTGTGGGGTCAGACTCACTTTGTTTTAGCAACACAGAGAGGACAGAGTCTCTCCTTTAGCAGCCAGGCCATGCCAGGTTCCACATATTCATTGCATACAAAGCTGTCATTGTCTCTCAGTGCAACTCCTCAGTGTGTGTGTGTGTGTGTGTGTGTGTGTGTGTTTCTTCTGTAGGATGTCATGTTGTATTACTTTGGCTGAAAAGCTCCATTCTGATATGGTGTAATAAAAATGTAGATATTGTAGATGTTAATAGCAATGCTGCATGAATCATTCACAGACTTCATGAATTAATGATGTACAAGTGAATGGTAATGTACAATGAGGTGCTATATGCTAAGCTAAGAGCTGAGCAGGTGAACACTCAGCTTTGGCTCCATTGTTTCCATCATGCAGACGCTGTCCAGTTCATTACTGAGCTCATACCACCGTCACCTACTGAGTTTGAACTGTCTCTGCAGCCACAGAGCTCACAGCCCCATCACTGAGTGACATGCTACTTCATTTTTTTATGTTCTCCCTAATGCACCTAATATGGATTAATATGACAATGAGAATAATCCCCAGCAAGTTTATTCCCCTATTTATTGCTAATAAAATAATTGAAATGTTTACATCTTCAATAGGAATCAATGGGCCTCATTCACAAACCGTTCTTAAGAACAAATTTGTTCTTAAGTCCTACTTACGAAGTTTTTACGAAGATTGTGGCATTCATGAATGTTTTCTTATCCAGAAATTGTTCTTAACTACGAACAAAATCTACGAACAGTCAGGAGTATACTTACGCACTTTTAGGTGCTGAGACTTCTGCAAAAATAACCGATTATAGCGTTTTCTTTTGTTCTGCAGTTGTATGATATTATATGATTTGAATAAGAATTATTTTCTTATCTTTTATGATGTTTTTAAGTATCATATATATTAATAATAATAATAATTGACAAATCATTGCAGTCTCTCAAAAAACATTATAGACACTTTAATTCATATCATATATTTTTTTTTGGGGGGGGGCATACAGCCGCCGATATGATTTTTTTTTTCCTAATTGCGGGCTGCAACAGTGCACTTACTGTAAGTGTTCACACTACACACAACTGGTTTTTTTTCATATGTGATAATATGATGATATTTATGATGGCACACGTGAGAGTGTGGTCTCTCTGATAACAACCCGAAGAGCTGCATCCACTGCTGATGCTACTAAATATAGCCTAAATATAAATATAAAAATATAAACTAAATATACGCCTTTTGTTTGTTTCTTTGTCTCATTCCTGCCGCAGTAGCTCCACTTCACTACTTAAGTTCTTTTTACATTTGCAGTCTGGTGCTCTCTCCCAGATTTTCATTTGCGCATTTCAACTTTCTTTCTTACTTCATCTTCTCTGCTCAGTGCCTGTGGGTTCTGTGTGCACACGGCCCTGCAGTCTCATGCCCTTTTATGGACATTGATGGGGCGGTTACCTATGCTAATCCTATGTTAATTAGACTCACCTGGCACACGCCCTCAACTTAGGAGGAGATGGCATAAGAACACAGCTGCGAACAATTCTGAGGCTTACGAACGCGTTGATGAATCTGACGTAGGGTTTTCTTAAGGAACTTCTTAAGAACAACTTAAGAAAGAATCTAAGAAGGTTCTTAAGAAGATATTGGTGAATGAGGCCCAATGATTTTAGGGCTGAGAGACACAAACAGGAGAGGGAAGTCTTAAAAACTTTAATTTAAAGTGCAATAAAGGTCATAAAAAGAACACAATAGCCTTTCAGAAATGTGCATCTTATAATATAATAAATAAATATATAATAATAAAGATGTAGCTTGAGTCTGCCTTTTCCTCCTTTTCCCTTAGTTCTATCTCACATCTTTACAGCCTCAACTATTTTTATAACGGCCTCAACACGTCTTTACAATTGAAGAAGCATTAACACCTCGCTTTCTCTCTCTTTTCATCTTATTTCCCACTTTCCACACTTTTTTTCTCCAACTATTGTCTGTGGTCTCATCTCACCGTGTGTGGTTACGCTGGTTAAAATAGAAAGAAAATGTTAAAATGTCATATTCTCAATAATTTATAGGTTTCCAGTCCAGATACAGATAGCACCGTGACCTATACCACTTTCTTTTTCTTTTCTTTTCTTTTTTTCTTTTTTGGTCTCTTCATACCATGTGTTACCATTAATAAAATAAAAAAGTGAGTGCTGGTTTAATGCTGAAGTTTGCTGAGTGGTAATTGCCAACATAGCATGAAGTATGAGTATTGTTAAGGTTTGGTCAGTACAATAAGGACACGGGTTAGTCTTGTGTCGACAGCTATATTTAAAAATGTTAAATATCAGAACAATAAAAAATAACACACCGATTCGTAAATTTAGCATCTTATTTTTTGATCAACACAGTCAAAATATGAAGACATACCAAAATAAAACCACTGGGCATTTCTTGCATGTTACAGATGCTTCACTGGAGTTATAGCTCACAAATAGGCACTTGTAAATGTCCAATATAAAAACTATGTGTTTAAAAAGAGGCTTTGAATAGACGTAAACTATCACGTTTGAAAAAAAATTAATTCATTTGACCTTTTTTTTTTATTCCTTTGTGTTACGACATGAAAAGACAGACTGAGGTGAGAGGGAGGAGACAGCAAATGAAGGGTAAGGAGGCAGAGAAGTACAAAGTGGAAGTGTGTGTGAGAAAGAGACAAAGCTTTTTCTTTTTTTTTTTGTTTCTTCCTTGACTTTGTGAGTGTGGTTCCACCTTGCAGAGGACAAGCACCTTAGGGGATGAAGGGAGGAGAATGCTTAATGTCGTCGCCCTGTCAAGTCTCAGGCCGCTTTGATTCCTCTCAACAATACCTCTCTTTCTAAACACTGCCTCGCCTCGCCAGCAGGGACCGGCCACTGGTTTCAAAGTCACTTTTCCTGCCGAGTCAAGCTGTCTGTGCTTTGCATAAGGAGCTCCTGAGTGTCCTGCTACGAGCCATGTCTCTCTCTCATTGGGCTTTCGCTCGTGTTCATTGTCTCTCACTTTACCGGCCCACTAAGGAGCAGTTCTGCATTCTCATGGTGTGTTTTCTGTCAGAGCCAGTTTGTCTGCTTTCTAAACCGAGCGCGAACACACATACACACCCACACACTGACCTCTCGTCCCTCTGTCCCCCGCCTCAACATATGCTTCCCATCGTATCAATAACCAGCAGATCCTTCCTCTGTGAGAGTAAAAACAATAAATATTTCAATATCTTCAAACTGGCTTTGATGCTGAACCGTGGCTTTGAAGCTTCAATGTCACCGGCCTTTTAAGTTTTCATCAGGTCCAGGTAACACTCAAAGAGAGAGCGTATAAATAAATGAAAAACACTGGGAGAAACTTTTAGCTGCCAAACCTCCTTGAGAGGCGTGGCGGGTACTGAGAGAGATCAATAACAGATAATAATAGACAACAACAACAGTAGGTGTCATTTGCATTGGTTAACATGAAGATGGAGTGAGTGATGTTGTCTGAGCTCTGCTTTACATTTCAGAGAAAGCTCTCATCAACATGCTACTGCCTCTGCTCTTATATGACATTATGCATTACTAACAGCAAAAAGCACTAGAGGTTATAAGTAATTGTTGACAGTTTATTGAGATGCTGAGGTTTCAAGATGGAATCAAATCTGCATGGGACAGAAATACACTTCAGTGACTTTCTTGGTTGAATTTAAAGACCCCATGCTTTACACATTTCTAGTGTTTGATGTCTAGTATTGACATACATACAAGATACAAGAGGTTTTTAGTCTTGAAATCCTCAACAATCTCAAGTTCTGGTGACAACAGATTGGCGTTCTGAGCCTCCCTTCTGATTGGTTGACTATTTTCTAGGGAACAAATAAGAATGTAACAGATTTGAGATAAAACACTCAGAAGAACCAAATCCTATAGGATTAGAATGTGAGTCTAGGTGGGCTGGGTTATGCTGTTTTTCAACCATTTCACATGGGTCTAAGTTGTCCAGCCATATTGTATCTGTAGTGTATTGTCCCAAATCAATCTGCAGCTCTACATCTCAGCAATCTAAAAGTGGCTCTCCAGAGCTCTCCTGAGAACGAGCCGTTTCTGTGTCTGCACCTTGAAATGCAAATAAGATGTGTAAACCACGTCCACTCCACAGCCGTCACGGGGAGAGAGGGTGTGGTTTTCGCTACAGGTACATGTGCTAATGTTGACATTGGGAATAGGGATGGAGTCGGGCATTGATTTCCGAATAATCAAATAGATTCAAAAAAAAAAAAAAAGTTTCTGAGATTCTCATCTTGTCTGAAAAAATGTAAATGTTCCCTTTTTACTGTGGCAGAAGAAGGAGAAACATGGAGAGACTCCTACAGCCATTAGAATGTTCTGTGTGAAACTGTCAAATAAAAAAACAAGTGAAACTGAGGAGCAGCACCAACTGTGCACGGTGCGACTGATGAGAAGCTACTGGAGAGTATTGACGTGGTTTTACGCCGAGAGGAGACTTTCTAGTTCAGATACTCTCATTCTGTGATGAGGACCGCTGCACTGATGAGAAGCGGTACCGATTCTCGTTACGGTCCGCAATTTCATTTTTAAATGACGGACGGCTGTTTTTCAGTCTGTGATTTAAAACGATCATCTGGCGGCCGCGATACCGCTCCTTCCCAATTCGCCCGTTTGGAGACACGATCTCAAAAAAGTGTAGCAATCAATTAAGGGAGTGATCAGACTTTTTTTTTTTTACCTCCACGCGTCATAGAAAGGCTACAAAACCAGTATAAAGTAGATTTTGCATGATATGGACCCTTTAATTCTCACAGTTGGCTTTGGTAAAAAATAAAAATCTGCAGATCACATATTGAAGACACAAGAACATAATTTCACAAGAATATATTCACATTGTATGACCCTGCAGCAGCACAGGTAAAATACAGAACAAGAATAGTGGAAGGAAAAGCAGCGAATAGTCCTCCTGGCCAGGAGTTGAACCGGGGAGTCACTGCTGTATACCAGAGTGGTATGCACCAAAAAAAAAAGAGGAATGGGTATGTGACAGTAGCAGCAAGAGTGATAGATGGATGAATTTGACAGGGGAGACCAGGTCAGCCATCTTAGCCCAGCTCTTGATTCCCTAACACGAGGCAGCAGACAGACATGAGCCCACCACAGGGCCGTGTCCTGAGGACCCTGCATTTCACCCTGCTAATGCCCGACTGCTCGGCCCCCGTTCAGCCCAAACCACATCATTAAGTTTTCTGATGATACCACGGTGGTGGGTCCTGTCAGCAGCGGAGATGAAATGGCAAAACAGGACGGAGGTGGAGCAGCTGCTGGCGAGGTGCGGGAACCACAATCCCAGTCCACGGCCTCAATGAATCCACCGAGACGTTAATTGACTTCTGGAGGGTCCGCTCGCAACGTCACCCTCCGCTGACCGTTGATGGCAGGAGGTCAGCGGCACAAACTTCCTGGGGGGTGTTCCAGGCTGAAGACCTGACCTCATCAATCAACACCGCAGCCATTGTTCAGAAGGCAGCAGCAGAATCAGCAGCAGCAGCAGCAGCAGCTCCACCCACTCAGGAGGCAGAAGAAAGCAAGTCTGCCTCTGTTTGGCCCTTTAGGAGCCTTCCACAGTATTGTGACCCACTGCATCACCTCCTGGTTCAGTATCTGCAAAGTGACCAGACGGCACCAACCGGACAGGATGGTGAAGATCATTTTCTCCTCTCACCTCCATGCTCCCGTTTGACAAGAATCACAACCTGAATGAGCAGGAGGATAAACAGCTCCTTGTCCACAGCGAACACACCCACTCACCCTCTAACACACAAGCACTATTAACATACATCTTACATACACCTTTAGAGACTTTATTTACTTCTGATGCTGATTTGGTATTAATACTGAATAGTGTTCAACTTTGGACTGAGACAAGAAACACAAAAATGACAAACACAGAAATATTAGACTGTGGTGGATTCACCATGTTTCAGACAGATTAGTAGTTCATTGGTTGATTTTTGTAATGATAAGTGTTCTGTAGGAATCTTTCAAGTTTTGAAACGGATACCTGAATTTACTCTTTTCTTTTCTTTTCTTTTCTTTTCTTTTCTTTTCTTTTCTTTTCTTTTCTTTTCTTTCCCTCCTTTTCCTTTCTTTTATTTCCTTTCCTTTCCTTTTATTTCCTTTCCTTTCCTTCTTTCGTCTGATTCTGTACCCCCCCCCCCCCCCCCCCCCCTTTCTCTCACTTGAACTTATTGATGAATATTGATTATTGATCACTATTACTCATGCAGGACAGTTTTAGGCTTCTAATCATTGGATCTTGAGCTAAGTCACTTGTTTTCTTTTTCACACGGTGTAATTTCAAATGTAATGTGATTTTCAAGATTAAAATTAGTAGTGTATTGTTATTAGTATTAGTGTAGATACTTTATTAGTTCAGTGTTAACTTTAATGAGAGAACATTTTAATAAGCTGGGCCAGGTATATATTTTTTTCCTATTAAAACCTCATTAAAAGTCAGTTTAAAATGTAATGTAGCACTCAATACATTTTGTAGATTATTAAATAAAACCATTATACATAATACACACATGAGCACACACCCAGGAGATCCAAAACACTGACTGGTGTAATGTATGGAGAGAAAATCACAGTTAATATGTTTAGATAATGAAACATTACAGCGAGGGTGTGTGTGTGTGTGTGTGAGAGAGAGAGAAAGAGAGAGAGAGAGAGAGAGAGAGAGAGAGAAATGTGAAGCAGAATTATTCATTTTTGAAACCAATTCTAACTCAGTTCTTCAACCTCACTCTGTGTCAGTCCCTATTAGATTCTCAGAGATTTGAATAAATTCCCATGCACCCCTGCTGCTTTTTGTGTATTGTTTATATCTGATTGGATACCTCCTTCAGCTCTAAGGTTTCATCTGTATCGACTTTTAAGGATGACACTTTCAAAGTGAATCAAAAGTTACAGTCAATTTTGGAATGAAAATAATAAACCCCTTATCCACTGAATCCCTGGATCTGATTGTTCCCGTGGTGATCCTCAGCGTCTCCAGGTAAAACTGACTGAACCCTAAAAGTAAATGTCAGGACTCACTTTAAAATCTCAGACTGACAAACTTCCTCTACTCCATCTTCTATAATTATTCCGTTTATTTAAATATTATATCATTATTTCATCTCTCAATCCAACATCTGTCCCGACATGAGGTCATTAGCTCATTATGAGTAATGACATAATTTATTATAAGGAAATTCAGAATTGAAAATTGTATGTGTTACAGTATGTGTGCCAATTCCTTACAGAGACTGTTTGACAGTCAAGACTTGGTTTTAGGGTTGACGTTAAGTGTGAGCAGCAACTAGATGGAGACGGAGTGTGTTATGAATGAACCACACACACACACACACACACACACACACACACACACCCTTCTGTCCCCTCAGTGGAGGAGGAGGTGTATAAAACCAACTTCCCTCCACCAGCTTCAGATTAAACTAAATCAATAAGTCAGTGTTGTAGTACATCAAACAAAAGATATATCGCCAAAGTATAAATAAACTGCTGCTCGCCTCCTCCCTCTGAGGCCCCACGGAGGAAGAAAAGAAAGAGAGGAAGCAGTGGAGGGGAAGAGAGTGGGAGAGAGAGAGTGTGTGTGTGTGTGTGTGTGGGGGGGGGGGGTTGTGTATTTTGCTGTATCTCATTATTCAGCCATTAGCTCTGTTCTTTCTAGGGAAATGCTACGCTTAAAGAAAATATCCTCCCTACAGCTGAGCTATAAATTAAATTAAGCCGTTGCATCAGCTCTGTGATTTTTGCAAAGGCGTTAAACACATGCTGTAATTGTTCCCGTCCTTAATTGTTTCTTAAATAAAATGAAATTATTTTGGGGGGCTGAGTATTCCACCTTGCAATTATGCTTTCTTTTCATCCAAACCATTAGAGACTAAGATGTATGTGCAGTGAAAGCAAACACAGAAAATCTTTTTTTTCTTCTTTTTCCTTCCTTTATTTTTGGTTGGATTGAACAACGCTGAACAGCAGCTGGTTGTAATTCTCTCTCATAATAGCAGGATCATGCAAATCCTGGAGTAACACACAGCTAAACTGATTTACAGGAGGAATAATGTATTGAGGATAAAATCGCTGTTGTGCTTTTGTTTTTTACAAGAGGTGTGTGTGTGTGTGTGTGTGTGTGTGTGTGTGTGTGTGTGTGTGTGTGTGTGTGTGTGTGTGTGTGTGTGTGTGTGTGTGTGTGTGTGTGTGTGTGTGTGTGTGTGTGTGTGTGTGTGTGTGTGTGTGTGTGTGTGTGTGTGTGTGTGTGTGTGTGTGTGTGTGTGTGTGTGTAGCTTTGAGGAGAACAGATTTGTGATGTATAGCAGCACATCGTGTGTAACTGTTACTGTTATGACTTGGCTCTTAGTGAGTTCTCTGCCCTGCACCTCTCTAGAAAGGGTTAATGGATCAGCTGCTCTCATATTGTTTTGTGTATCTGTATGTGTGTGTGTGTATGTGTGTGTGTGTGAGTGTGCACATATTCTCTCGCTCCCTCTGCTACTGTCTCTCTCTCTCATGCTTGCCTATTTGATGTTGGAATATCCCAGAGACTTCCCTCCCCCTCCCTCTCTCCCTCCTCCTCTCCCTTCCAATCTCTCCCTCCCAGCCCTCCCAGCCCCCCCTCTCCCCTTCTCCAATCGCACCTTCTCTTTTCCTCAAGGACCTCCCAGGCCTCTCTTTGCACCGCCCCCCTCCCTCTGCCTCCCTCCTCTCACACTCCTTTCTTTCACCCTCCTCCATCCGTCTGCCTCTCCCTCCAATCGTGTGCCTTGGCTTCTCCACCTCCTTCTCAAAGTAAACAGAGAGGAGACGAACAGAAGCAGAAGCATCACTTTGCCTCTCTGCACACATTAGATCCCCCGCACACACACTCCTCTTTACACACACACACACACACACAAAACGATCCGTCCGATCGCTTCAGCTGCTCAAGAGTGTGTGTTGGCAGCCACGGCAGTGTGTGTGTGTGTAGTGCGTGTGCGTGGTGTGTCTGCGTGGGCAATCCCTCGCTCGTATCCACTGAAGTAGTAACTCTCTGGCTGCTCGTCGCTGCCGCTGCTGCTGCTGCTGCTGCTCACAGGAGTGAAGAGGCAAGAAGGGAGGGGACAAGAAGTAAAGAGAGAGAGAGAAAAGAGAGAGAGAGAGAGAGAGTGGTCCAGAGAGGGTGAGAGGTGAGAAGATAGACAGAGCGGAGCATCGGTGAATAGAGGTGTAACTGAGTCTCTATGAGTAAGGTGTCCCGTCTCCACATGCTGTGCTCCATGGCGAACTCCGGCTGTGTGCTACTGTCCGGGTCCGGGATGTTACCCCACTCTTTGCAATGCCCCCCTTCCTTCCTCTATCTGCCCCAGGTAAGAAAGCTCCCGTCACTCTTCCTCTCTTCTGCGTCGTTTCCGCTGTACTTTTCTTTTTATTTGCATGGGGTGTTGTCTGTTTTATTCCTCTTTTCTCAACTCTACCCTTTCATCAAAGTGTCCCGCAGCCCGGCTCACTTCCAAAACATTCCTGCTCTTCCTTTTTTTTTTCTTTCTCTTATTCATTCTAACGCACAGATTCCTAAATTCCCTCTGAAAACTTCTTCATCTCCATCATCACACTTCTTTACGTAACTTGCCGCTGGTAAACTTCACTACATTTTAATCATGTCTACTCATCTCTACACACTCGCATACTCTGAGTGGCGTTGAACTGATGAACACATGGAGCGCCCCCGCTGTGGGAGTGGGAGTGTGTGTGTGTGTGTGTGTGTGTGTTAGTGTGTGTTGAATGGGCAGCAGGACAGGGACAGATGTCGGCTCAGGACTGAATTAGACAATAGAACCAAATGACTGCTGGCTCACTTCTTGGAGTGGCTGCATGCCTATCACTCAGATGGCCGTGTGTGTGTGTGTGTGTGTGTGTGTGTGTGTGTTAATTGCGCCTGGTTTCTTCAGTCATCACTGCGTGCGCCTCGCTCTGTTTGTTTACTGTAAAAGTGCTCAATGGACACGGCGTCGCCGCTCAAGTGCCGTGTTACACACCAACACATTTAACCATGCCTGTATGAGTATGCGTGTGTGTGTGTGTGTGTCTTTTTTGCATGTGGTTGGTTTTTACTGCTGGCAGCATGTGCAGTGGCAGGCGGTCACCCCCTCTACTTACCCCACCCCCCCCACCTCCCCTCCCTCTCTCTCTCCAGACAGTTTGTTATTGTGGTCATATAAAACATGATAAGACTGGAGAGAGCTGCCATATAAAATGTGAGTGGGCTGCAGTGAGCTAACCTGCCACGTCCAGACTCCAAATAGCCGCCACACATCACCTTTACAGGGCAGCCCAGACCACCTGCCTGATGGCAACACACACACACACGCATACACACACATGCATACGCACTCGCACTCACACAGACAGAGCATGCACCAGCTGGGATTCATGAGCACACACACACTCACTCAGTTCCATGCGGTGACACAAACACCACAGGTCCTGAGGGAAGCAGTCTGTTAGTCACTCGTATTGTGTGTGTGTGTGTGTGTGTGTGTGCTTTTGTTACTTATGACACAAGGTTGTACTATTTAGCTTTTCATGATTAGAATAAAAATAAAATGATGTTAAATAGTTCAACAGGGAGGAGCGCGTTGGACTTTAAGGTTTAAAATGTCTCTACTGCAGAGTTTTGTGTGGCGTTCAGGTGGAACAGTGGACTTAAACCAGCACAGGCAGGACTGAGTCTTCCTAATGAAACACTGAACGGTTGTCGCCTTGCTTTTTTTTTTCACAACTTGAGTAATACGAGTAAGATCTAATGTTTCCGATCAGTTTTTGCGTGTCTCTCCTCCTGTGTTGCTTCAGGACAGTCTGGACTTTCTGTTGCAGAGGCAGGTGGACTCCACAGCTTCTGTTATGCAGAGCTTTCATTTATTCATCACTTACAGTGAAAGGCTGAAATGAGGGGCAGGAGTGAATCGTTTCATAGTGAATAGGCTTAGAGGCAGTTCTCCACTGTGATAAAAGAATTCCTAACGATTAGGAAAAACCTATTTTTTTAAAGATTTTACTATGTTATTATTTTAGATCTTTTTTAAGATAAAAATTGACTTGTTCTTTTAGAATCACAGTCTCTTTGTGTGTGATATAATATATTTGAATTTATTTTCTAAAAATTTTAGGCCATTTCTCCTTTTTTTTTTACAGTGTAATTTGAAGCAGGCAGGCATGACAAAGCAACATTATATTCTGCTGTATACACCATACACTTCTTGATGTGGTTTAATTGCCTAAATTTTAATTTCCGTGTTGAAATGTTATGATACAATCGCGATGGAGTGTTTGAGGAAACGATGGGAGGGATGGTGATGCTAAAAAAAACCTTGAGAGAGAAAATCCGTCCTCCAGAATTTGTGTGGCGGTGTCGGGCCCGGAGCGGCCCGCAGCAGCTGAACCTGACTTCTGACTAAGTGCTGTGTGTATTGCTTTTGACTCTGACACTGTGTTTAAACCCTCGATAGGATCCCACTATTCATCTGCCTGCTCTTCCTCTCTCCATCCATTTGATCAGACAACATGGACCACAGCCGAACACCCCCCTCCTCTCTAATACATTCATCTCTCCCATCCCTCTGTATTGGATTTCAATCCCCTCTCTCTCTCTCCATCCTTGCCTTTGTCTCTCTCCTCCCTTCGCTTTCCTTTTTTTCCCCTTTTTTTTGCGTTGCCTTGGAATAAAAAGTCCTCTTAAGTCAATACCAAGTGCTAAATCTGCTTGTGCAAGCTTCTCTGCTCTCCCCAGGGAGGGAGGGGTTGGAGGGGGGAATCTTTACCAAGGCGCACCTAATAGTTAAACACTTCCTGTCGACTGGTTGGAATACATTGAGGAATGTGAGGAGATAACCCCCCCCCTCACCCCCCCACCCCTCGCCTCACTCTTTGCTCCTGTTCTCTTGTGTCCCACTTGTCTCTGTTCTCCGCATCTTCTGCAGCAACACACTGTGTCTGTGCAGCAACACACCATTCGTGTTTGTGTCTCATGTGGATATTTGTGCGTCTTCTCTGGTGCAGCTTTGTTAGGTTAACCGTTTTCCAGCCCACAGTCTTCTAACTGCTGTAATGTTTTCTTATTATCTCTTCATTATTACAGAGGCACAAATTCACATTAACACTAACTGTTTTTTTTATCCCAGAAGAAGATTTGTTATCTCTTATGTAATCAGGTAAAAACTCCCAAAACCTACAGAGATGCTGTTTCAGCACCATGGACAGCACTTAGAGATAGAGAGCGAATAAAACAAGGAGGAGAAAAAGAAAGATGGAAAAGAGATTAGTTCTTTTTCACAGATATGGAGGAGAGTGGAAGTGCAGCTATGAGGACTCAAGTGTTTTGTACTGATTAACTAAGGAATTTATCTTATTATTATTATTTAGATTAATATCCAATTTCAAGTATATGTTTGCGTGGAGAGAAAATCACAGTGTCACTGTGTTTAAATAATGAAACATTATAGCAAGACCCTGTGAGTGTGTGTGTGTGTGTGTGTGTGTGTGTGTGTGTGTGTGTGTGTGTGTGTGTGTGTGTGTGTGTGTGTGTGTGTGTGTGTGTGTGTGTGTGTGTGTGTGTGTGTGTGTGTGTGTGTGTGTGTGTGTGTGTGTGTGTGTGTGTGTGTGAAGAGAGAGAGAGCGTATCAAAAAGGATGGAGGGAAATTTAGCATATAAAGGAAGTCTATAGATGTAAATGCTATCTCTGATACAGCTATCCCAAAATGTATCAATTAAAGATGAGTGAGTTCAAATGTAAAGATAAAAAGAGAAGGAGAAGAGAAGCAGGTGAGCTGCTGATGCAGCAGCTTCAGTATCAGCAGCTGCTCATCTGGATGGTAGAAAATCAGGATTTCTGCTGAAGCATCAGCAACACTCTGCTTGAGGTTGTTTGTATTATTTTCATCTGCTTTTAACTTTGCTGCCGTTGGAGCTCCTCTGTGTGTTCTCTGTCTCGTGTTATGGCTGCTGTTGATGTGAAAGGCTGAAGTGATGTGGTTGTTACCGAGGGAGGAAACTCTGATCTTTCCATCTGAGCCGCCGACTTCAAAAGGGCTCAGTGCCTAATATTATCAACACTGTGTGCTGCAGCAGTTTTAACTCTTTTATCAGCTTTTAGGCGAGGGCACGCACCTGTGAACACACACACACACACACACACACACACACACACACACACACACACACACAGTTTGTTGTTGCTCCATATATGTGTTTTGTAATGTGAAACAGAGGCTTCTCTGCTGATCCTCTTCAAGACAGAAATGAAGCTAATGAGTTCAGCAGTTCAGCCGCGAGATACAACAGATGAAGAAACGCAGCAACAGAGAGGTTTAAAAAAAAGAAAAAAGCGAAATGAAGACATAAGAGAAAACATGAAACTGTTCTGGAAAATAAGTATCAACAGACAAAAGAGGAAGGATGTGATGGACAGATGATGTTGCACAGTATTAAAATTGTGATTGTGAGATATAGGCTAAATGTTTTAATATTTAGTGTATTTAACTGAATACTCATAGTCTATGTCAGGAATATACATTCAGCACTGTATGAAAATTCCACACTTAAAACACATTGAAAAGCTGCTGCATGTAGCGTGCATCATCATAGAAGAAGATTGAATGAATTTGAAGATCTGTATACCTGGAGAATCTGTATATGTATATCCATCTGCATGTCTACCCTGCTGTCATGTTGTCTGTCATTTATCTCACTGCACCGCTGTGGCCACTTAATATGAAGCAGTCTCCACCTTCCACCCTCACTGCTGAGGTTCAAGCAGCTCAAGTGAGGAGTCATAATCTCCTGCTTTTTTCCCCCAAGAGGAACAAAAAAAACCCTCACATTTACACTCATTAAGAGATGCTGGATCAGGTCAGACTCAGAAGAGGAATCAGATATCAGAGGAGATTGGTTAGCATAGTTAAGTTTTTTGTTTGTTTGTTTTGTTTTACCATAGCTTCTTACTGGCAGTGGCTGACACAGCATTAGTGGTTTGCAAACTCTTGCTCATGTGTTCTTGGCTTTCTGTAGCGCAGGCATAGTTAGCACAAAACACATTATATTTATAGTATTTGCATTTAACTGAACCTCAAACATTAACCAACATTAAACAAATTCATTTTCAACTAAAAATAGAACTGCGAGATTGTCTTATAATTAATGACCCATTGTTACATTTTGTTTCTAGGCAAGTAAAGCTGATTGTTGTGAATGTTGTTGGTTTTATTATCCATGACGTTGTTACTGTTGGAGCACTGACAACAAAGATTGTGCAGTGTTGGGGAACTATTTAATTCAACTCAGATCACCATGTTTCCCTAAACCTAGCCAAGCCATACCCGTTTTATAACAGTAACCATGGTGATGAAGGTAGGTACGTTGCACCTGTGTGGTTATAACTGTACCACATTCTACTGGAAATCTAATGTGAGAGATGTATTAAGTTCAGTTTAAACCATCTGTGTTGACGGGCAACAGTTTGCTGATATGTCATGCTGTGGTCATTCTTTCTTTGTCTGACTGTCTATCCATCTCCACCTCTTCATCCTCTCCCTCGCTCCGACACATCTTTCTTAAGCCTTGATAAGCCCGTCTGCTCCGAGGCCAAGTTCACACCGAGCGTGTTTTACATCTCTCAAAGTTAGAGCTGAATTGTTAATGTCATTCTTTCACCTGTTTTACACACACACACACAGCACTTTCTCTCAAACACACACGCCTCTCCTTCAGACGGTGTGTTCTGCCTCTCATTAGCTTTTCTTACCCGTGTCCCAATTTATAAAACAAGAACAATGTAATTGGACGGAGCAGAGGCCTTTGTTTCTCCTCTCTCCTCATCCCGCCTTCTCTGCTCCACTCTTTTCTCTCTCGCTCGCTCGCTTTCATGCTTTATTTCCCTGTCCCTTTTGTCTTTCCGTCCTTTCTCTCTCTTTTCCTCCTGTCTTTATTCCCACATTGTTGATGATGAGGAAATATATATTTGACCTTGAAGTCGCTCCCTTATAAACAGCAGACAACTAATGATACGGCAGTTAGGATTAGAGGACTCAGTCTGCAATGAATTCTAATTTGCTGCGAGTCAGACAGTGCTGAAAGTTTCCTTGTGCTCCATTTACCTTTCTATTCACTTTGATTTATTGGTGTCATTGTTAAAATAGAAAAAAAAAAAAAAAAAAACGACAACACTGCAGAAGCTGTAAACAAGTCGTCGGCACCAATAATCAACCATAAAACCAAACACAGACGACTTCTTGAAATAATTATGTAGAACAAAAAAAACATAACAGAGAAAAACACTCTCTTTTCTCTCTCCCTCTGCACGTGTGTGCGTGTGTATGTGTGTGTATCTCTAAGAGTTACAGTGACAGCCTCAGTGTAATGATAGGCTGCTGCGGAGATATTTGTGTCTCATAAATCCTCTATCGTTCAGCTGTTATTTACGTCGGTTCGGTCAGGTGGGAGGGCGTCCAAAGGGAAAGAGAAAAACATCGTCATGACAATACCCGGGCCACGAGCCCCCTCCAACCCCCACATTCACTACCCCAGCTCCATTTGCTCTCACTCACTCGGCCTCCCGCCCTGTAAATATACATACATATATATATATATATATATATATATATATACCACCATCACTCCCTCCCCATACTGGCCTTCACACAGAAGCGGTGTTATGTGTGATTCCCGTCACTTTTGAAGAAAATACAAGACGGCATTAAAATGGATGAAATCTCCACTCGCCCACTGGGGGAGTGTGTTCCATTGCAGGTGTAGTAGCCAGCATTTTCTGTGTCAGTTTAAAGCAATGCCAGTTTTACTGCAGAGGCACAGTCAAAGTGATACACTCATACATATACAGTATACACATACATACATGTATGAAATTTCAATTTGGTTTTGAACATTTTGATTTCTACATACATTGTCACATGTCAGATTTGACTCACAATTATTGATCACATTAATAATATATCAGCTTTCCAGAAAATTAAATTTAAAGTACTCAAATTTAAATAATTGAATATAGATCACTTATATAACATGTTTGGTTGGAGAGTGAAGTAATGCAAATGCATAATTTGGCACAATCTGAATTATGCAACGATAGGTGGTCCTCAGCCCCTCCCCCACTGATTTACCTGTTCCTACTCGTTCTTTCTTAAAGGGATAGTTCAACATTTTGGCAAATTGGCCCATTGCCATAATCCATATAGTTTTAGGAATAGGTTTGTTACCTTTAATTGTCTGTGCAAGCTATTTTTAGAATCAGTATTGTAGTTAACACGTTTGTTATATAATATCATGTAATATATCAAATAATTCAAACAATCACTTAACTGCTCTTTTTTCATTCTGTGCATTCTTTTAAAACTATGTATATGTTTATCCCCTCACTGATCTAACCTGTCTCTAGCTGTTGTGAACACATCTGTAACTCTCATTGGCTTTATTCTCATTGGTGAGTCGCTGGAGAATAGAAAGAAGCTTTGTTGGCTTAAGTGAAGGTTTTAAATTTTGTATGTGAGCAATTAAAAAGAGAGCTGCGGCAACAGAGAGGAACAAATGAGAGATGAATTTTTAAAAAAGTCTAAATGCTGTGAAGTGGACAGAGAGGAGAGGTGGGGCCCAGGGAGGGAGGATGAAGGATGAAGGAGGAGGTCACACTCTGACACGCCCAGGATTTCAGGTATCGTGTTAGCTAAAGGTCTCTGAGCAGCTGGATGGCTGTACAGTTAAAGGTTATCCAGACACAGCAGCTTGTTAGTGCAGCGGTGATATGACAGCATACAGTGGAGGGAGAGGTCAAGGGGTCACAGGTCGCAACCCTGATGTGTCTGGAAACGACCTGGCTGTCATTTGTTTAAGGTTACACACTTACAGTGGGAGTTTTTTTAACAGTGCTGATGTGAGGTGGTGGGTAATTACCCCCATGTTTATACCCGGATACACACTGTGGACTGACAGGATGGACAAGGGGCTGGCAGACCATTTATGTATGTGTGTGTGTTTGTGTGTGCATGTATCTCATTCCCAAGTGGTCACATAGGTCTTATGGTGTGAAGCTCAACATAAGTGTCTCTGCTGGTTTCAGACAGTTGTCATTTTCCTGTCCAGTGCCCACGCTGTTTAAGTATCAAGTGTATTTTTGTGTCTTGAGGCAGCAGAAAGCAGCAGCGTGACTGACCAACAAAACCTGCTCTGACATCTGTGGTGCAGTGTTACTTTAAAGGAGCACCCTTGTGTAACGATACAGTTTTCTGCACTGTGTGTGTGTGCAGTGTCATTAAAGATCACTGTGTTTACCTGCATTAAATCACCACAAAACAACACTAAGCTATAGCATAAACACATATCTCTGCAAACATCACACGGGTTAGTTATTACTGGATGTCAGGGCCATAGGGAGAAAGGTTCCAATTCTTGGGGCCCACAACTCAGTAGGAGCCACAAAACCCCCTGTTTAATTGATTAAATAATAGTTCTGCAAATAATCTTGACTAATCTTCATACTAATGCTGCATCAGCATCAAAGCAAAGCCAGAAAACATGCTATATTTTTGAAATATGTTTTATTTTCCAAAGTATAACCCCCTGCCTTATTTTAAAAATAGTTTGGTCCATGCTGGAGCAACAGTAGCCGCCCGTAAACTAATAATGATAATTGGTCGTTGGCACTGTCAAGAACATAGCAACAGAAAAATAAACAAAAAAAAAAGATAATACATACCGGAAGATGGGATTCTTTCAGGGGGCCCAGAATTCCTAGCAACAGCCCTGCTGGATGTAACTCTATGGAGACACCCACAGTCTTTGCACCCACCACCCTCTGCTTTGCATTCATTATTCAAATTTCAGCTGATAATGAAAATTATTAAACTGCATGTATTTCACCCTCAGTTTAATATTTTGCACTCAGGCCCGTTTGGTGGAACCCTGCTGCTGCTGTAGAAGCTCTGATCACACACTTTGACTTCCAGCACGAGCAGAGAGGGTTCAAGTAATCAAGTGTTATAACAAGGTGATTCTGCAGGGAATGGGAGATGGTGCTCTGAGTGCTTTATTGAATATTACACCTGCAACACTCTGATGATTAATTAAGAGACTAAGTAGAACACCTTTTGAACTGTGCATCTGCTGCAAAACCAAACCCCAACCACACACACACATACACAAACCACAACCATAGTCAGTGAGTCTATGTGTATGTCCTGCAATGAAATTCTTAATTAGTTTTAGTTTTATTTCAGCTTTTTAGGTGTCTTGATTGGTTGTTAGTTTAGTGTCAGAGGTTTCACTCAGCTCCCACACACACATTTGCATGCATGATAGATATTTACACATGTAAAGCCTAATCAAGCGTGCCTCTGTTCCTCCTTGTCCTCTCCTCTTAATTAGCGTTAATTGTGTCCATTAACAAAAGAACAAGGTGCAAATTGAATCATGAGAGGGAGACAAATATTGATGTTAATTGACAGAGCTGTTTTTAGGGGGTGTTGTCGTCCCAAATGCCCCCAGTAGGTTCTTATTAACCCTCATTTGCATAGATTATTCAATGATAATTAGGAATTAAGATGACGCTAACTCGGCTTCATTGCCAACCGCTGTTGTGTGTGGCAAAACAGTGAAAGTTTGTTAGCTACCGCACACGCTCACAAAGTGAGAACACCAGGGAGTGAGGGTGTGAAGGAGCTGGAAACTGCATATGTCTGTGTGTTCATGTGTGTGAAATCTGATAAGCCCACTGGTCGTTGCCAGGCAGGGTTTTGAGGAGGCAAATGAGCAAGTCAGCACTTTAGCCTCATGAAAAGGACATCAAATCCCTGACTCTGGCAACCCCGCACAGGCCACCTCTCTGATCTGGCAACCCAATGAGGGCTCACCTATTGATCTAAGTGCTCAGGCATATTTAAAAGATCACACAGTGGAAGAGTTAGGTTTTTGAAAACACATGCTAATGTAATTTTCCACCTGATGATGGAGCTACGTGAACGATCAGGGGATCAAAGTTATTACACTTCAACTACAAGGGACCATGAATTTCAGCAATCATCCAATAATGGTTGAGATGTTTAAAAAAAAAAAAAAAAAAAAAAGGTTGATGAAAATTTCACTAACACTTTATTTGACGCCTATCTTTATAATGCATTATAACCATACTTGTAATGAGTTATAATGCAGTTATACACTGTATAACTATAGTTATAAACACACTCATAAGTGATCATAATGCTTTATAACAATAATCATAACACACTATAAAGCATTTTATCATGACTTATAAGGTCAGGTATTATAATATGTTATAATTGTTAGTTAATGCCCACATCGATAATGCATTATAAATATAGTTATAATGTGTTATAATTAGCTTATAAACGTGTATAACTATCATTATAAACACTCATAAATTATCATAAGGCTTTATAACAATAAGCATAACACATATCACACACACACACACACACATATATATATATATATATATATATATATATATATATATATATATATATATATATATATATATATATATATACACATATCACATATCATAACACATCATAGAGCATTATAACACTATTATAATACTTGACCTTATAAGCCATTATAAAACGCTTGTGTATTATGATTATTGTTATAAAGTCTTATGATAATTTATGAGTGTTTATAACTATACTACTTATACAGTGCTATAACTGCATTATAACTCATTATAAGCATGGTTATAATGCATTATCGAGATAGGCATCAAATAAAGTGTTACCAAAACTTAATTGTGGTAACTTCATGATTCATCATCTGGTGACCATGAATGGCTGAACAAAATTGTGAGCTGATTAAACCCCTTTGTCTTCCCTGTAAATGACATCTATATCAACACATTAAATATTCAAGCTGGAAGAAAAGTCAGGGTATCACCACAGTCGTTGGAAGTTATTCTTTGGAGACACTGAATATCTGTGCTAATCATGACAAACCCTAACCCACACAATAGTTGTCAGAGATTTCTTTCACACCAAGGATGTCAACCAGAGGAGTAACATTGACCCTTGTTACTTCAACAGAGTTGTTTTTAAAATGTTTTTGCCTTCATTAATTTGTTCATACTCAATTTGCTGCATTTAAAGTAGGAGGTGTTGCACAGTCACTGATTAACTTTAAGAGAGGAAATAGCAAATGACTGGCTGTTGTAACTGTAGCCACTCTGGAGTTTATGTTGTTTTGACATCTCCTCCTTTTCTGCTGTTTTATTCTGCCGTTGATTCTATATGTGGCAGATATTTACTTGTATTTATGCAGCTTAATATTGCTACATAAAGTCTATGGACACCCACTGTGGTGTTGTAATTATCAGTTGTGTGCATAAGCTGCAGAGTAGAATTTATTGGTTGCTTTCTGTGCAGCTCTCACTAGGGAACATATATGCCTGGCAGCCTAAAGATGCTCTTTAATTTAATAGTTTTATCATATATTATTATTATGATCACAATATAACATATACCCCTCCACCTCCCCCTTTTAAAAATAGAACTAATTAACTTTACTTCAAGTACTTTTCCTTCTCCTTGAGTAAGATGTCTTCTAAGTGACAGTAGATTTATTTGAGTAACACTGCTCTTTCCATCCCTGATGTCAACTTCATGGTAGAGCCAGAGGAAAAGCCAGAGAATCACCAGCGCCAGCAGTCAGTATTTCCCCTGTGGGATCATGGATATCACTGGAAAATGTCACAGCAATCCACCCAATGGTTGTTGGGACATTTCTGTCCGGACCAAAGGGGTTGGTCCGACCTACCAGAGGCCAGACTGGCGTTGCCATCCCTAGAGCCATGCCGAAAGCACAGCTAAAAGTCAGTGAAGATTGGTTCAGAAACTATGACAGCTAATAGAGACTCACAGGCGTGTGACGAGCTAAGAGTGTGGCAGAGAGCGGCGCAGACGTTTCAGAAACCCCTCTGTGTGCCAGGAGGCTTAACAGTGATGGTGGAGCTGGATGGATTCCAGTCGTCCTGCGTGGATATTCCCTGTTGTGGGTCTGGGAAGGGGAGAGCTTCCCCCAAAGGGGTCTACACTGTATGAAATCATCACACACTGTTGTACAGAACAGTACACTAACACATGGGGTGTGTTTAATATTCATAACACTGAGTCATAACTGCAACAAAACTCCAGCTCCCTAAAACATGTGTGTCACAAACTTTTTTTCCACTTCCTTTGCTGTGCTGTGTCCAAGTCTGTTTGACTCGATGTCTTAAACACTGCCTCAGTGCTTTTTGCTAAACTACAACATGAGCTGGCCAGAGAGGCAGGAGGTGGTGTGGGAGTTGGTCAAATGTTGCAAATTCTTACTGGAATACCAATGGAAAGGTTAGTGTGCAATATTAATATTTAGCTTGGCAACATTGACCACACATCTCAAACAGCAGGGCCTTGTCTAACAGCAGCAGCATGGGGGGATTCATCAACCCATGGCCTATGGTTCAGAAATGACCATAGCATGATTACAGGTGCTGGATTGGAACACGTCAATGTCCATCAGCATTGGACAGCCTGATCCCTGACTGCTGTCATTCCCACAGCTTCTTATACCAGAAATCTTGACGTCCTTTTGTGGAAGAGCATTAGCCCAAAATCCTAAAACATGATGGGGGAAGCCTCCTGGTAGCTGGTCCTGTACCTGTGTAGCCGATGTTAATCTGGCCCTCTGCGTTGTGTTTCGGTATGGACTGCAGGTGGGGTTTGAACCCTGGTCTCCCGCACAGTGGGCGACGATGCAAACTGTTTTGCCAAGAGATCAATGACCGCTTGGCAGTCCGGTTTGCACGTCCTTAATGGGTGAGTGCTCCCGGACCCTCCGTTAGACCTACACAACAGACCATGCAGCTCCTGAAGTTGTTGCAGAAACCAAAATGATCTGGTGGGTGAGGCAGCATGGACACCATGATGTTGTCCAATGCTCAAACTCACACAAGGAGCAGGAGGTTTGTTGCGAGAGACTCCACCCACCACCCTCTCATCCCCCTCTAGTCCTGTCCACACAGAAGGGGACTTTGATGGTTGAATAGTCTGATCCAGCATCTATTGGATCATAAAGATGTTTTCACACAAACACAGTGTTTTAAAAGAGATGGTATGGTGTAGCTGTAGTCATGCCCCGTGGACATGTATTGTCCATCTTAACAAAACTGGCTTGTTAAATACCCCAGTGGAGGGTGGGGGAGGGCAAAATAAATAAAAGTCGACATTAACGAGAAGATCCATGCCTCTACCATATCAAATATTTCACCAGGAGCACTTGTGGGTGTTTATATGTATCGGTGTGTGTGCATAATCTTACTTCGGTATCTTAAAGACAACAGTCTGATTAAGAGCCCTTGGGTGAGAAGTTCACAAACACACATCCACATTCATGCCGGCCGTGCTGCACGGCTGCTGTCCTCCAGCAGTGAGCGAGGCAGCTCACAGCCATTTTCATTAATTCCAAGCCATTAATGAGCAAGAAAATGAAATGGAGAGGGAAAATATGGCTATCCATCGCTGCTGTTGTTGGCAGGTGTATAATGAAGTATCAGAGCCCAATTGAATTGGCCCTAATTACACCAGCCTCCAGATATTGTTTCATCTGTACCGGTCCTATTAGTGTGTTTTTTTCTATATACAAACACATATAGATGCACTGGTTCTACCATGCATTTACTGTTACACACACATACACACACACACCCTGTCATGCTTTGCTAACCAGTGGGTGGGCCATGCCCTGCGTCTTCCCACACTTAATTAGAGGAGCAGCACTTAAGAGGAAATGAGATTATATTAATTGAATTCATCTGATAATATTAGGCCACCGCTTCACTGGTGGTCCATCGCTGAAACAGCAATCACATCAGGACCGGAGCACACCACACTGAGAGAATGTGCATGCTTCTCTGTGTGTGTTTGTGTGTGCTCGCTAGAAAAAAGGAAAAATAAAGACCCCTATTATGTTAAATCTACTTATTTTACTTACAACATGAATAAATCCACCAGCACAGTCAAACAACATTGCCTCTTACCAATTCATATTGATTGTTTCTATGATTCTCTTGAACCACCTCCGGATAGATTTTCATCATCCCCTCTCTTCTGCTGTCCCTGCAGAGCCGTTCCTGTACTGTGGTGGCATAAAGAGCAGAACAGCTGTGATGATCTAAAGGTTTAATTTCCTCACAGGGACTGTATAGATAAATAGATGGACCCTCATAAAGGGACAGAGGTAAAGCAGGCATTTAAAGTTTCAAGGCAGGAGGCCGACTTTGTTTCTACAGCGGCTGTAACATCACGAGATGGAGATGATTTGCTCAAAGTGCCGTTTGGTTTGTGGTTGTTTTAATAAAATCGTGGGGTTGCTGAGGTTCTCTTTAAAGCAAGAGCATATGAAAAACTATTAGTATTTTATGACTGGTTCATAAAAAGAAAAAAATTATAAACATGGCTACTGCGCTGACCTGCAGCTATTCAAAAGCAGCTTTCACCACAAAGCACAAAATGTAAAGCTGAGTTATATAACTTATTAAAAATGAAAATGATTGGGGGAATACTAAATGTAAAGATGTAAAATATTTTCTCCAACAGACTGGAGCAGGACAGTACATAGCAGACCATCAGCTGACTTGTATGTGTATGAATATTTTGTGTATTCCTTTAAATTCAATTACTCAATGACAGTGAAACTAAGATTAGGGTAATCACTGTTATCAATGTTGTATTTTTTCGAGTTATGTTCTTAAATTACCTCCAAATGTTTCCATCAATTCCTCACACAAGAGAAATCTATTATTTAAATGGGGAAAAGCATCATGTCCTCTACATGCATGTGTCAGTGTTGTGGCTTCCTGCTAGATTGGCATCCTTACAATCAGCTAGCTTCAAAATAGATTGTTTAAAAGATATTTAAAAGATTTAGATGTTTTAAAGACACTACTGCATGTTCTCATCTTATAATTTAACCTGATGAACCATTGTTCAGAAAACACCAAGTTATCAGAGACAAAAACAAAGCAAATGTGATGCAGCTCAGCTCCCAGCCATTCTGTATCTCCTTAAGATCATCAGTGAATTTCTGAATTTTAAAGTTGAAATGTGCTGTTTCCACTTGTTTTAATCCCCTCATCCATTTGTTATGGAGAGGAAGACACCAGTAAAAAAAAAAAAAACCCTGGAAGACTTGCCCATATCCTATCAGAGAGACAGTCAGAGCAAAGCATAGCAGCAGTCTGAGCTCCTAACCTCTCCTTGGTGTCTCTTGTTCACTGTTACAGTCTCTGCAAAACTCTGACTTTTGATGTGTTTTTGCTGGTTCTGATAACTGGGTCTGTTTGTTGTGGAGAGGAGGAGGAGGCCTCTGTGGAAAATTCAGCTCTGACAGTGATGGAATCCAAACCAAGGGAAGCTGATGAAAACTCCCATCTCCCATGATCACATGCTATTTCGCAATGTCACATTACAACCTTCCTGTGTAAGCTGTGTTAGTCTGAGCCAGGTGGGGTGGGTGATAAACCGACTACTAAGTCTATTAAATGTATAGTAAATCCAAAAAATGCAATAGTTAATTTAGTCGGTCAGTGGCTGAGGCTGAAGAGACATGGATTACCATCGAGAGAATCCAAAGACACGACAGAATAGAGAGAGAGTTACGAAAACATAATGAAAAGAGGAGGAGGAAGGTCCACCTCCTCATTTCATGCTGGATAACCGCTGCCTTTAATTTTATGGATCCAATAGCTTTGAAATGGGTTTTTGTTCTCTCACCTTCCTAATGGAAGGCGGGCTGTGATCAATATCCATGGCTCGGAGGAGTGAGGGATTGCTGTTATGCATCAATATGTCAGGCCAATAAAATTACCAAATCGCAGGGAGTGTTTGGTTTGTTACCAATTCCAGCTCCACTGCCTGTAACTGTAGCTGGGCATGATGAACTTGTCAAAACACGTTGCAATTTACCCCTGTGATCTCCGAGGACATAAATAGGCGAATTTGAGCAGCAACTAGTGCAGAACTGTGGGATATTTGGTTATGTGCTGCTGCTTTTCCCCAAACTATACAACTACATATGTGTTATAACATTTCCTTGTAGCTGCTTCAGATTACACCCAGTAATGTACGTCGCATACCCCTTGAAAGACGAAGAGAGATTTTCAGGTGTTCTACATTTCAAATAAGCCCTCGTCTCTGTTGCTGTCTCTCCTTCCTGGGCTTTTCCTCCCTTTGTGTTCAGACAGTCTGTTACTTCATAAAATCCCTCCTGCGATTCCCACTCTGGTCCTGTCACCTGTCTTTGCCTCCTCACATCTCTCCTCCTCCAGGCTGCTTTTTAATCCTTTTCCTCTGCTGTTTGTCAGGGTTCATATTGTGTCATTTTTTCCCCCTGAACTGCGGCCTCCTCTGTCTGATCTCCACCTTGTGACTGCTCCAAGTGATGTGAGGAACGTGTTATCTGTCTTCTGAAGTGTGCTCTGGCTTGCGCTCCTTCTCCATGTTGCGCCAGATGAATTATATATGTGAATTACAACATAGAAAGATATTCTCTTTCAACTACTGAAGATCTGTTAATCCCTTTCTCTGTATATATATGTATAAGCTTTGCAGAATCTGTCTCATGTTGTGTTGCGCTTCTCCATATGAAACATGTCATGCGTTATTAGATGCATATCAACATATGGGACCATAGCATGAATCATAACCTGCGCTGCGCTGTGCTGTGCCACAACAGCCCCTGGTGACAACACTCTGGATTTCCATCTGCAGAAACACCGTCAACTTTATGAAGTATGACGGCTGGGTGTTTTTTGGACGCAGACTGAATGTCTTCTTTTTTATGTTTATATTGTGCAGGCTAAAGATTTAAAGCCCACAGAGAGAGGACAGAATGTAGCTTTGCAGCTGCCAAACAAAATCAAGTGTGTGAAGTGTGTTCATTTCATGAAAGCAGCGAACAACATGTCATGTTCTGCCACATGAATGAAACATGTTCTTCTTGAAACCTCTTTATACCAAAAACACAACATCAAGATTCAGTAAGATGAATGGAAATCTAGGTAAGTCAAAGGAAACTCAACTCAAAGTGGGGTAGTTTTTTTTGCATTGGATAATGCAGGCACACAAATTCTGCGTCACGTTGCTCACGATTCATCAGCCAATGATATCAGGATCCGTCATCCGTTAAACGTCTGAGAAAAACGAGGAGACTCGTCCACCACCACCGACACAAACTCTCCTCCGTCCCTACTCCACTCTTCTCCTCCAGATCCCTGCGGATCTGGATCTTAGCCTAGCTAGCTAAGTTAGCAAGCTATAACGTAGCAAGTCTACTAGCTAACAGTTAGCTACATTAGCTAAACACACTCGCACATACACACATACACACACCGAGCTCGGTCCTGCCCCAAACATTGAATATCCCGCCCCCTCAACAACGCCCAATCAAATGTGTTTTCCTCACTTGGGTAAACTTGTGCGGCATCGCGTGGAAGGAAGCGCGTCAAACAGGACAAACGGCCATTTCTGAACACCTTTTAAAAGAAAGAATGTCAGTGGACTGTATCGAGCCACCAGAAGTCAGTTCCAATTAGCAGACTGTTGGAAAATTGATAGTCACTCAATAGAAACACAGAGCATTCATAATTGTATATTTGTTGTTTTAGGATAAATATGGAAACCAAGGGTCACAATCCTAATCCAGAGTCTGAAACAGACACTTCTGATGGAGTGAACTGGCACCTTGACCCCCTAACCTCCACACCGCCCCTCCCCCAGTTTACCGTCAGCACGGCGCAAAGGAAGTGTGCATCAATAAAATCGGTCCCATGGGTGCTCCTAATGTTGATTTGATCTCTATTCATGGACAACCCCAATTCAGCTGTGGCCCTGCCACTCCGACACACCCACGCCCTCCTTTTCAGCCCTGAGTCAGAGGTCGCGACCTCACCAAGGTCATGGGAAGGGGAGTGGGGGGGGGTGGGATGGTGGTGCAGACGGGGTCAAAGGTCACAGAGGTCACAGGCACTCAATGATTAAATCAAGCCTATTGTCTTCATAGGAAATAGATCATATGGGGACATTATGAGTTTGGATGGATGGATCAGTGAAGGAATGAAAATGAATGAGAGGAGGTCTTGTCATCCTATGTTCATCTTTACACCTGTGCCACCTTCCTTCCATTGGATAAACCTCCACACACTTCTCTCTCCTATTCTCTCCCTTCTCTCTCACCGTAATGATCGATTAAACCAACAGAACATGACATTACGCGGCAATTTGAGTGTGTGTGAGAGTGTGCATTCCCATATTGTGTCATAATCGGCACAAAATTGATTTATGACTCCTTTTCCAGCTGTCTAAACGGTGGCTGAGTGATGGGAACTGTCACACACACTCACACACACCTCCTTATTGTACTTTGTGTGTTCTGAATCATACACATTTTTTTCAGTTCTGCTCTTGGCAAGTGAGGGATGTCTGTTTTGGTGAAACGTCTTCAGGTGCAGCCACACATGCAAACTCACAGATGGAGCCTCTGTCTTTTTGTCATGGCAGAACCACTGACCCGTTCACTGGTTATTAAAGTTCCTCTGCAGACATGTTGAGCTATGGTTAGTTTAACATGGTTTTCCTACATAAAAAGCGTAAAAGTAAAACTGGGGCTGAAGCTCATCTGCTCTCATCTAACAGGACAGTTAGCGTAGTCAGCATTTGCGTTGTTTGTTAGCTTCTAACAGGCAGTGGCTGACACACTGTTTGTACTTGCGCTAATTAATACACTCTCTCTCTGTACTGACATTACAGTTTTATTTAGCCCCGCCCCCTGTCCCAACAAGTCATCCTGATTGGTTCCTTAGGTTTGTGATGTATGAAACTCTTAATCTCATTTCACTGGTTCACTGCTGTTCAAGGAGGAATTGCTCAGTCATGGTGCTAATCATTTCACTCATCATGTCTTATATTGTATAAAAAACATTAACAACATCATTAACAAGGTGAAACTCTGGATCAGATGAGTTTTTAACAACTGATTCACTGAGTCACAGTGAATCCTTTCTACAGAATATCACACTTTGTATCATTTATCATTCCTGTCCTGTTGTAATGATACAAGTATTTTCATCACTTGCCGGGACATCGCATAAATATGTCAGTACAATACTTACAGTAAAAACTGGTTAGGAAAAAAGAATCTGACTAAAAAGGTTCCACCCTTTCCCTCACTCGTTCTTATCTCTCTTCCTCTTTCCCCTCCTCTCTCATATTTTCCCTCCGTTAGCGAGAAACAAATCGGACAGGCCCTGCTGAATGGGCAGGAGCTGTCAGCTATGCTATAGCCCCAAATATGACTTAGTGCGGCTATTTGTGTGTGTGTGTGTGTGTGTGTGTGTGTGTGTGTGTGTGTGTGTGTGTGTGTGTGTGTGTATGTGTGTGACTGTGTATGCGTGTGTGAGTGTGAGTGTGTGTGTGTGTGTGTGTGTCCAGCCCTGGGTAGTCCATCCATTACCACTGCTAGCAGCACTGTGTGTGTCTTATTCATAATAGATGCCCTGACCAGTGCTGGGGATGTATATCATTCCCACTATGAAGGGGTCAGGAGTTATGCCCTGATGGAGTCAAAGAGTCAGACAGAGAGGGAGGAGAGAGGAGAGGAGACGTGAAGGGCAGCATTTGTTAGTTAATCTAACTGAAATCTGAAATTAGATTTATTGAAGTAAGTCCTGTTCAAACATCAATGTTTTAGGGTTTAGAGCTCCCTAAGAATAAACCTTTTTTTTTTCTTTTTTTTTTACAAACATCATGACATGAAGAATTTCACAAAGATTTAGCCAGATCTATGTGCGTCAGTGCTGGAAAATGATTTGGATAAAATTTGCAGGAACATTTTCACAGAGAGGCCTTCACTGACATTTAAATGACTGATTCCTGGCAAAGAAAACCTGTAGAGGACAAGATGTTGTTTGCAGCTCAGAGGTTGTTTTTCATATTGAATGAGATTTTAAAAACAGTAACAGGCAGAGAGTGGATGCCTCTGATCAGCTCCGCCCACTGCCCCAGGGCTGTGATTGGCCACTTGACCGTTTTAAATTTTAGATTCAGTGAAGCGTCTTCTTGAAAAGAATAAGACTCTTTGCCCCTGCTGGGTAACACTGAAATACACTGTGTTGTGATTGTGTTTTAAGCCAACATGAAAAAAATCAATTGAAAATGAAAAATGTCTATCAAAAGAAAAGATTAATTGTCATTTATTGTGTTTTCCCTTGATAATAAAGACACAGTAAATGCGCACATAACAGAAAAGGACAGTTAACAGTGTGTAGCGTAGTATTTGTTTGATTTATCTTAATTTAGAAATTTAAACATTTACATAATTTGTATCTGCTCATAAAACATAATTTTTCTCTGTGGTTGAAAACCCACAAGTGGAATTTGAATCAATACACAGCAAGACAAAGAGTGACTTATGCTTGTGCAGTGGTACAAACTTCAGCCTTGTCTCATCAGATCATGCAGGTGGAGGCCGGGATGAGACTGGACTGGTGGTGAAGTTTAGCAACTCTCTTAGTTAAAGTAGATTTAGAGCTGAAACTCCAGTCTGCACAGGGCTGGGTGGTTGTAGTGGCCATGAAAAGGGGGGTGGGGCAGTCTGTAATTGTGGAATTGCTGTGTAGTTTAGAGATGAACAGATGCCTCCCTTCCATTCCATTTTTTCACACCTCAATTTACTTTAATAGTCTCTCCTCAACATGTCCAAATCAATTACATGGACCGGCCTGGTACAGCCATCGCTGCATATGGCAATACGGACACACACATACACATGCGTAGTTTTAGAAGTGGTTATTTTTTTCTTTCAATAAAAGGACCAAAGTGCAGCAGTAAAGGACAGACAAGTGCATGAGTTACGGCTGCAGTAACATGCGTGCGTGCAACATGTAGAGTGTTTTCTAGGTTTGTGTGCATGGTTCAGTTAGACAGCAGCAGCAGCAGGAGGAAGCCAGCAGCACCTGCAGCATATATTATTCAGCTAGCTTTTATTTACCTCATCTCGCATCTCGGTGCTGCTGGGCTGCCCTGCACCGGCTGCCACTGCCCTGCCTTGACCTCCAGCAACACACACGCATTTACACGCTCTTGCATTGAGGTTGTATACGCATCCTACCACAACAGAGCTGTCGGGTGGACGGGGTCCCAGAGGCTGGAGGCTTGAATTTCCTCCTCGTTTCATTCATCTCCAGTCATCAAGTCACCCACTTTCATCTGGGAGTGGATTCCTCGGCCTTGATTTGCTCCCCTAAAGAACTCATTTTATTTCTGTTGGCAAATCAATTGAACAACTAATCATCTCAGCTCAACAACAGTCTGAAACAAAAAAAAGATATAAACTTTGGGTTTGAAACGTCAATACAGCATTGAAACTATTGAATCAAAACAAAAATGCCTGGATGCATTGAAGACATTTCAACGCTGTGTATAGCTCTTCCATTCAGCACTTTTATATGACACTTGGTTGGTATTCTCAATCTAAACACTGTACACAGTGGACATCCAGTGCACCTGAACACACCTCTCTCCTGGATTTGGACGTACATCATAAAGATCCCCACTCAAAGCTAATTCACACCTCTTATACCCTAGAGTTTAATTGTAGCATACAATAACATCACAGGTTGCTCAGCTTGGCACTCTATCACACACAAACATACGTTCTTAGTTTCCTTTTAATATGTAGATTTGATGATAACACAAGTGAAGCTTTAACTTCTAATTAGTAGCTGCAATATTATGATTCATTTATCACATTACTGTAAAGTGCTGTGCTCCAGCATCGTCTTCATCCTTTCTAATTTTACCTCAGCTGTTTTTATTCTAACTTCCCTTTCTGTCTCATCACTAGAGAGCAGAAAATATCTAAGAAAAATCAGTTTTTAAATTCAAATATTTAGCACTGTTTTCTTGTCGAGCACTCAACACACATATATACACCACACCATCGCACACTCAAAGCTGTGAGTAACACTGATTTCCTGGCAGGTTTTCCTTGCCTGAGTTGTTGTTGAGTATAAAATTTTGATGAGCTGCTGCTGGTATTTTCATCTTGATTCAATATAGACCAACACACACATTTATGCTTATACACACACACACGAAGAGCACACATAGGATCACTCGGAACATTTGGTTTCTACACAACCTTACACATAAACCCATCCTGTACCAATAACATCCAAATACAGGTAATGTGAAGTAGTGGTTTATTTCCACACACCTTCATGTTGTGTTATGTTGAACTTTTTTCCACCGCTAGAAGCAGGTTTATGTTTTTATACCACAGTTAAAGTCACAAGTGGAACATCCTATCAGACAACATAAAGACCTGCACTTCTATCAGCTTTAAAGCCAAATTGAAAAGTTACTCAACTCTGTAGCCGCAGAGACTGAGTTTTATTGTTAATGGTCCTTTACAAATGAAATGATAAAACAAACAAATGGATGAATAAAAGAGAAGGAAGTTTGGCTTTAGTGCATCGCAAACAACCAGGATGCAGCTTGTTGATGAGGGAGGTCAGAGCAGAATGGACTATAGTTGGAGCTGATAGAAACATTATGGTCACTCAGATAACCACTGAGTCAACAGAACATCCAACTGTGAGGGACAATGGTAGAAGACCCATTCAGGTTCTACTTTCCGTCACCACAAATAGAAACCTGAGGCCGTAATGACACAAACTCGCCAACACAGGCCTGGAAAACCATAGCCTAGTAGATAGATCAGGATTTGTGCTGAGGCAGCAAATTGTACTGTACTGTAGGGTCAGCATCCATGTGTCAAACCAACAGTCCAGCAGCTGTCTGTGGTGTAACAGTGTGAGGAATGTTAACTTGACTCACTTTAGGCCCTCTGATTATTGTTCCTGACCAGTCATCCCTTCATAGCCATAGTTTACCACCTTCCATTGGCCTCTTCCTTCGGGATCATACTGGTTCCATCAATATGACGATGAGGTCAGTGAACTTCAGAGCTTCAGTTTCTAATAAACTGCCTGCTGAGTGAGCATGCCCAAATTTGGTCAGCCATTATTTCATTATTTCCCTCTCTCTGTCTTCCTCCCTTCATCTCATTAACTACCTGTCTCTCTCTGCCTATCTCTCTTTCTTCATTTCCAGTCTGTCACATTCAGTTCTGAGTTGTCCTCACACCCTCTCCCTCCCATTCTCCATTATTAACCCAACCACCACCACCACCACCACTCCACTCAACACCACACATACCCGTCCCCCTCTCGCCACAATCCCTCCATCTCCCTCCGTGTAACCTCCATTTTCTCAGGCATCACCTTTGGCATGTCTTGCAGAAAATTAATTTTATTGGGCAGAGTGCTTCCCAGTCAATATCTCCAGCCAGAGAGGGAGAAAGAGTGGGATTTTGGATAAGTCTCCAGACAGGTGTTGGGCATCTCTCCAGATTTCACCCCTCTTTCCCTCCAACTCAACCGACAAGTCAACATTATAAACATCATTTCTGAACTGATTTGGTATTTTTCCATGCAACCATACAGTAGATAAAGCTTTTTTTTTAAACTTCTATTTACCAACAAATGTGCACACAGAGTAGACAGAGGAGACATTGGGCAGAATGTGTGGCTGGGTGAAAGAAGCAAGGGAACGATAGAGTGGCAGGTTGAATGGTGTTCAGGTCAAGGCTCTGTAATGGAAGTATTGCATCATGGGAGAGCAAGTGAACAATATTACGACACCAATACAAGATTTTTACAACATGGTAAAGTATTGTGGGAAAGATGGAGGTGGAGAGGGAACAAAGAGGAAAAGGCAGACAACCTAAAGGTAGTGGCCAGGAAGAAAAGAAGAGATACTGTTGGGCAGTGAGGGCTAGAAGAGATGGATAAGGGGAGAGAGAGAGAGAGATGGAGCAGGAGATGAATGGGGTGAGATGTGAGTGCTGATTTTAGAGAAATGGTTCGCACTGGCATCGAACTTCACTACAACCCCCTCCTTCCCTCCCAGTGCTACTGTGTTACTCCCCATGGCCCAGTGGTGACATGGCATTTAATAGACGCCCCGCTATGAAACAAACTACCTCAATTAATTCCTCCAACTCGGCCCTGGCCTTTCTCTCACTCTCACACCCTCGGGTGTGGGTATGTGTGTGTGTATGTGTGTGATTTAAGCCATCTTTTGTCCAGTCTTTTTGTCTCCCTGCTGGCTGTATAAGCCAGTGCTGCCTGCGCCTACATGATCTACTTTTATTCATTATCTCACTGGTTTCCATTTCAATAGATATATTCACCCCCATGGTTATGAAACCATTTTTCCACATCTGAAGTTATCAGCTCTGTGTCATGTGTGCATCTGTGTAGTGTGCGCATGTAGTCAGTGTCGTGATTGCCACTATCACTGTGATGTTTTTTTCATTACAGAGAATTGTAAGAGTGTTTTTCGCCTCCTGGTCCCCTTCTCAGGAAACAAAGCAGTAAACCAGAGAACTACAAACTAGCATACTGATAGCAGGATAGCCATCATAGAGAACATATGTACCAATGTTCTCCAGGTCCAGTAAAGTAAATGTCAAATTGCTCTCTTTTTTTTCTAAAAAGAAGCCTTCATGTAAATATATTTAAAGAGAAACTATGCAAGATTTTGACCTTAACTATGTTACATTTTTACCTTACTTAAACATTTTTGGAGTAATTGTGATGGTTAAATATATGACTTGTAACAGGGAGAATGGAGGCACTCTGTCTTCCACGTAATATCCACCTGTAATATCAGAACCTCCGACGTCCCAACACAAACGTGCCCTGTAACCTGTGATCTCTTGTATATGACAGAGAAGTATACACATTGTAACATCATAGATGTATAACGTTATTCATCGTCCATGGATTGCTTTCTTGCTGGTTTAATTAAAAACAAAGACACATGACCCGGAGGAGGGTTAGCAAAACAGCGGAAAACCAACCAAGTATTCATCCCCAGGTCAATGTGATTTTGGTTTCAGTTTCAGTTTTCATAAGCACCACAGTTGTCTCTGAACCTGCTCAGGCCACGTTATGATCATAAATTCATACGTGGGGAAATTTATGTGGCTTTATTGGCAGAGATGCACAACTGAAAAAAAAGACCACACCATTTCAGTTAGGCCTATGTAGAGGCCTCTCTCTATTTACTCTGACTGATATGTACATTAAAATGCATTCCATCAAAATATCACAGTATGATCCGCATGTGTGAGAATGAGAGTAACTTGTAGAATATCAGCTGAAGACCTGTGGTCATCACACAGCAGCATGATTTATTTCTGTGTTTCATCTCCAGTGATAGAGGGGTTTCATGTATTTTTTACAGGGATAGGAATGGATAGGATCTAACAATAAATAATGTGTTTTTTCTAAACATCAGATGGGAAAGTTTTTACTCCATCAGATCTGTCAGAGCAGCTTCCTTTTTTTTAATAAAGCTTTCAAACCCTGAGCGAGGTACAGCAAGTTTTCCCTTTTGCCATTTTCAATCGTGTTTATAAATATTTGCTCCCAGGCATAGAACCACATCCATATAATCAGCACATTATAATCCTTTCTATGTGCCGCAAAGAAATAATGTACCAGCAAAGATCAACCTGAACCAATCTGGTACCTGCAATTACCTGTAAATCAATGCCAGACCTGACTCGACCCATTAATATAAGACCTGGACTGACCCATAATTAAAATAGACTCAGAGCTGCTGCTGAGCAGTGGAAGCAAAAAGCTCTTGGTACCCGATACTGTCAGGACACACACTAGCAAGAGGTAATAAACGACAAAAACAAATACAAAGGCGCTGATAGTGAAGGTAGTGGAGGCAGAAATACTCCATGATTTCAGTGGATTTTGTTCACTTGTTTTTTTCCTTTTGCTTAGAAGCAGCTTCATGTACCAGGAGTACACACTCTAGAAAATATCCAAATACTATGTCATATTTGAGTTTTTAAAAAAATATTGGATTAATAGGGACCAAACATTTTTTACAAAAACACACATCTTCATTGTGCTTTAAAAACATACATTTGTTTTTGTTTTTAAATATACAAATCAGAGTTTAAATTGAAGTGCCACATATATCTTCAAACAGTACCAAAGATGTGACCCCACTGTGGCATTACTATGGTTACCATCTAGTAGGCTCTTGCAGACCACCTTTTATCCACCAAGTCCAGGCTACCAAACTCTAGTACCATTGTATGAGCTGCAGTATCTAACCCTGATATGCTTTGATAGCTCTGATGCTACAGCTCAGGCTCTGGCTAGACCAGTGGCGCCAATTTGCTGTGATTGTGTCCAAACATTGTATCTACTAGAGGAATTTAATATCCTGAAGTGCTGGCTATACCACCCAGTGAGAGAGTTCACTGCTGTTGTGATTGTTCTACTTTCCTCCTGATGTTGAAACAAACGAGGCTGTGAAGAGCTTTACAGATTGTTTTGCCAAAATTGCACCAGCCTGTCAAGTTGATGATATTACACCGAACCTCGTTTACAACAGACCAAATATAGGTACACAACTCATCTCCCATTCAGGCCACATCACCGAGCGTAGCAGCTTCCAGACCAGTCCAGACAGGAATGAAGGTATAGTCAAGAGAAGGCTCTCTCAGCTCTGCAGGACTGCTTCAAAAGCGCTGATTGGAAAATGGTCAGAGGCAGCTTCCTGTGGGAGCTGCATTGATCTGGAGGAATACACAGAGACTGTGACAGCCTACATCAGTAAGTTTATTGATGATGTCACAGTCACTAAAGCCATCACCTCAAGGGCAAACCAGAGGCCATGGCTGACAGCAGAAGTTCAGATGTTGCTAAGGATGCAAGACGCTGCGTCCAGACCCTTAAAGCAGCAAAAAATAACCTGTCACATGGTGTCAGAGAATAAAACCAATAATCAACAGTCACTTAACTGATTAGAGACACACACACAACAGTGGAGCAAGGGTATCAAAGCCTGCACAGACTACAAAGCACTACCACAAATTCAAAATTTGACTCCCACCCAGCGCTGTCCCACCTGTAAAGAAGGAGCACTTGTCATTTATTGACTGACAGCACCTGATGATGGAACTGAGAAGCTTGGGCTCTCTCTCTGCATCCTAGACATCCTGGGTACCGGCATCCCACAGGGCCGTGTACTCGGCCCCCTCCTCCTCCTCATTAGGTTCACTGATGAGGTAACAATGAGAAGAAGTACCGTACTTTTCGGACTATTGAACGCACCTGAATATAAGCCGCACCAGCTAAATTTTAAAAGAAAATAAATGTTGTACATACAGTATATATAGGCCGCACTTGAATATAAGCTGCAGGTTTTCATGTTGTAACATGAGATATTTTCATAGAAAGACAGTATGGAACTGTGCAAGTCCGCTCGCTTTTCCGCTGTTTTGGTTACGCTCCTCTCGCCCATGTGCATTTGTTTACAACGAAGCCGGCGAAAAATCAATAAACGGAGCGGTGGATAAAGTTACATAACACATACGATGTTACGGCGTGTGTGTTTGTGTAGTCTTAACCATCATAAACAAAAGATTACGGGTTACGGAGTGCATTTGTGTTGCGGTGCGCAGAGACGAGAGCTGGGACACCGGGGCGGGCAAAAAAAAGTAGAGGTTTATAGTCCAAAAAGTACAGTAGGCTTACTAACCCGGGATGGGAAAGACCATTAATCTTCCCTTAAAACTAGTAAAAACAAAAGCGGGGAGTCCTTCCACCCACCCACATCATATTGTGCAGAAGCAACACTGAGTGCATGCTGACCGTGTGGTTTGGGAACTGTGAGGTCTGTGACTGTGAGACCTTACAGTGAGCAGAGAGACTCATCAAACAAATCCATGAGGCACGGTGCAGCAACAAGGCCAGAATCAGTCCACCACCTCCCCCAGCCATGGCCTCTCCACCTCCTTACCATGCAGCCAAAGCATCAATACCCCCTCTCCCAGGTGGTGCTTCTTCCCTCCAGCTGTGAGGATTCTCAAGATGTTGAGGGCCAATTAGTCCAATTTGTCCATGAGGAAGGATATTTCATGCATTGGTGTTGCTGTCCTTAAAGGCAGCCATGGTCCTGTTGGGAAATTGGAATCTATTTCTCAATTCTCCTCAGGTAATTACCACCTACAGTGAGAAGATGTGAGTAATGTTTGCAATGTAACCCTGGTACCATTTCTGTCTTGTGTTGTTATGAAATTAATGTGCTCCACAACAGCTGTCAGTTTATTGAAAAAGTCAACAATCATGTTTAATTCCTTCACAACTGGCTTTGCTTAAACCGACAAGGCCCTTTCTTAATCTTAGCCCATCTCCATTTCTCTAGCGTATCTCCTCCATCTTGTCAGCCCCCTCTTGCTCTGCTCCTCATATATATTATACTGTATATATTAATTCATATTTGCAATGGCACCTCTTGCCTTGTGAATTATGTATATCTCATATCACAATGATGTGTGTCTGCTGTGTTCTGTTCTGTGTACATCTACGGTTTGATTCAAATCTTTACCATGCACCTGGAGCCATAAGGGCAGTGCCTTAGGGAGAAGAACCTGTAGTCTGTGCCTAATAAAACTGTATAATCATCATACAAAATGCTTTAAAAAATTGATGAGAATGTTCCTTACATACCCTCTGGATACAACCATGCAGGATTTAGTAAGGGTTCATGAGTTAACGTTGCACAATTAGCTGATTAATCAAGTTTTCCCTGTAGGTTTATTCTATTAACTCAACATGACTGACTCAAATCTACCAGCATTAACTGACAATAAACCTTCCATTTCCCACTGACTTGTACAAACACACTCAGTTCTTGACAGAAAACTCCTTATAATAAAAGCTCATCACCAAACTATCATCATTTCTTTTCTCGACATAAGGCTATATCAAACACCACTAATACAAAGACCCTGACTCTGATACGGATCCAGACACCAATTGTTGTTTTGAAACGTCAGCTTTTGTAGCCTTTATGGGACAGGTCTTGTGATGCCACTCAACCAATCAGAAAAGTAAAAGAGGTCTCAAAGTGATTACAATGAAAAGATGTGTTAAGATTGTTATTCATAAAAATGGTAGAGACTCTAAAAAATGTGAATGAAATATTGAGAAAGCGGTTGAAATGATAGTATAAATTGGGCAATTTTGAATTTAAAGATTCTCATTTTCATAGCCCTCTGATACAGACTTATTACAGACATTTTCCTTTGCTTGAGGACCTTTTGTGCAACTAACCTCTTTCAATTTTAATTGAAGACCCCTGGTATAAATATTATTTCAAAGCCCTCTCAACATGGTCAGCATTGTAATTTTTGGAGATAAATACAAAAACCAGTTGTAATTCATTTTTACTGCCCTAGAATAGTCAAATTTTAAATTATTAATCTGGAATAAGCTTTAGAAACCTGTGATTTTTTTTACTGGATATGAAATTGTAGGTTAGACCTTAAAATTCTTTGAAAAAACAAACTTAGTCTCGCTCTTTACATGAAAATGGAGGTGGGATTCTGATTTCATATGAAAATGACTATAATATTTCTAGTCTTTTATTTTCTGACATTTTAAGTGTGAGTCTGAGGTGTTTGCCTCGTCGTCGTTGTGGCCGTTGATATTCAGTGAAAAAGGTGTCCAGTATGAGAAGAAAGAGAAAGTGTCACAGTGTGTCATTTCCCGAATGCCGGTGAACTAGAAGCTGACATTATATCATCAGCCTGTCACTCACTGACAGTTTAACTCCTCCTTTAGCCACGTCTCCATATATTGCCTTAGCGCAGCTGATGTGTGGACTGCTACAGCTGTAAATCAGACGGGTCCAGTTGGGCTGACTGGCAGTATTTCTCTCGCTCTCTCCATGCAGTGATGGCTTCATTAAGGGGAAACTGCCTGCCAGTGCTAGCCTCTGGCGCTAATCGCTAATCACACGCCTGACCTTGGCTTGATCCCGGACAGTGGACCACTCGCCACTGAGATGTGTGTGCGTGCGTGTGTGTGTGTGTGTGCCTGCTTTGGAGCTGTGGGAGAGGCTTGGCTGGCATGCGTGTTGGCACCGAGATGAATATATGTGGGATGAGAAGGCTGTGATGGCTTTTGTAGTCAGGAAGCTTTCATGTGCTGGTGTTTGACAAATAAGTGGACAGTATAATACACTAATACGTCTGGCTGATATCCTGATTAAATCATCCTATTCACATTTATTTCTCCATGAATCCCTCTACGTACAGCAGGATCCAAGAGTTTGAAACACTATGTAAAGTATTTACAGAGACATTGTCCTTAATGTTCAACAGAGCCGTGCAATCACATCTAATGAAGCTACTCCAGTTAGCTGCAGCAGCTTGGGCACATGGCCATGGGTCGGCACCGTCTCACATCTGATCTGGAAGTGGATGCTTTAATGTGTGAGAGAACTTTCAGACTCTGATGAAATGATTTAGCATCTGATTTTATATCTGATCGCATTCCCTCAACATTTGCTTCATTTCCGTTCCGACAAAAGCCTTAAAACATGCACGTACAGTATATAGAAGCTACTTGACCGTGATGGATGGCAAACTTTAAATTAGTCTTTGAACATCTTGAAATTGTTGGCAGAGAAAGTTACCTTTACTATTTGGACTCAGCCTTTTGGGTTTTGGAGAACACCCAGTTTCACTCCACCTGACTGACTTATTGGCGAAACAAATGCTCTGGGAGATGGCAAAGATAATAGTTATTATAAGGAAGGATTGGTTTCCATTTGCTTAGTGTCAGTTGGCCTGGCATCAAGAGAAAGCAGTGAGGATGAGCGGCTCCTCCTGCGGGGAAACAGCACCTCAATTTATCACTCATTTGTAAGAGCTGCTGTCTCAGTTGTGTGGGTGAAGGGGCTTTGCTTCTCCCGACTGTTAACAGGGTTTCCCTCAGTCCTACTTCCTGTTCCTACTCAGCTGCTGGTTCACCCTCCATTTCCTTTAAGCTCCACTCTCTCCTCCTTTCTTTGTTTCACCTCCTCCTCCTGGAACATTATAGCCTCGTTTTAACAGATATCCCACCATATTGCCATTAGAAATACTCTTCATTATGCCATGTTAGATAGCATGCTGGAATCAGAGGCATGACGTGTAACACAACAGCGTTGGCATCTGTCCCACCAAGCCTCCTCTCCCTTTTACTCAGACTGTTACTTGCCCGACTCAATGACATATTTTCCCACTCGGTCATTATGACTCTTCTACATCTTTTTTCCTCACAAAAAACAATTGTAAATATATATATTTACAATTGTTGTGATTTCAGGCCAAATTAAACCTTGTGTATGGGTTATGACCCCATCAAGTTGTAGAAAATATACATTTTGTTACAAGGTTCACTATTGCTACTTAGCCAGCATTAGCATTAACAGCTATCTATTGGAAAAACCGGTGTTAACTTTTCTTTATATCAGCTCTTTTCTTTTCCTGAAGTTCCCGTGCTTACCAGTGAGCCCTGGTCTTATCACTTTCCAGGAGTGAGTCACTGTTGCATCCAATCTGCCCTGAAGATGTAGTGCTACTCAGAGTCCAGAGGGCCGATTGTTACCCATAAAGACAAAGATGCCCTACCTCTTGTCAAGCAGCAGCCATCACCATCAGTTCACCATCAGCCAGAGGCTTTTTTTCAGCCACATAAAAAAGGTTCAGGGGGAAATAACAAAAACACAAAACCAGGAAACAGTCATTTATTATTTGATCTATGTAAAATTCATCTTAGCTGAGTAAGAAAAATCGTTTTCAGCACCTCTAAGGACTGATTATGATTTGACCTAATGTATAGATGAAATCCCTTCTTGTTTTGGCCCGTTGCAACTTATAGGAGATACAGTATATTATGCCCTCTTCACAAATTAAAATAGTTCCCAGGTGTCTTAAAGACACGTCTGTGACATGCTTTCGTCAAAATACCCCAACGATCAAACATCACAGCTCTTTTCATATTCTCAAAACAGCTCTGTTCAGAACGGCTGGTTTCAGTGCCTGTCCCTTTAAATGCAAATGAACCACTGCTTGCCCCGCCCCACCCCTTCTACTGGCACCAGGTAGGGGTGGTATTATGCAAATTCAAAACTAGTTACATCACTGGAAGACAACTGAGGGAACAGCTTGTAAAACCACGTGGATTTCAATCTAGGGTGCCTGCACAGTACAGATTTTTTTGTCAATTCACACATTTTGGGGACAGGAAGGCAAGGCAAACACCCAGATATATGTTAAAGAGCCTTCAAAAAGTGATATTTCCATAATATGTCCCCTTTAAAACCATAGCTGCTTGAGTATATTTCCTTTGATTATTCCTTTAACTCTGGAGTCACGAGTCTGAACCAGCCCCAGAGAGGAAATGTGAATTTGCAAAAATGGCCCTTGTTCCAAAGGTATACAACTGGAATTGGTTCTTAGACGACATCCTGCAAGTGCAAAACACACACACATACACACACATTCACACGGAGCTGTCGGTGCCTCACAGTGATCAGTTCAAAGAGGAGTGTGCGTAACCACACCATGCTGAAAGAGAGATACCTTAACACACAGCAGCCTTAAATGAATAGGTTCAGTCCTCCCTCCTTCTCCTCCCTCCTTCTCCTCCACTTGAAGTCAAGTGGCATTTTCATTTTGAAATTGCTTCCCGGCCCTTTGTGAATGGAATGGAATTACACTGAAAAGCACTGATTGATTCTTTCTGAACACAATGGTTTTCATCGTGCGGACCTGCTCGCCTCCTCTCTCTCCGTTGCCTATTGAATCCAGTCAGTGTGCCCATTAGAGTGGTTTCACACTGACTGAATGGGAGGAGGAGAGTGTAAATAAGTGAGTGTATGTGTGTATGTGGGTGTGTGTGTGTGTGCGTGTCAGCATTTTCTGAAGTATTTTAGTCCTCCATCAGTCGTCTGTCTCAGAGCAGATTCCCCTCTATTCCTATAAATATGTCAGTGCTGTTGTGATGGTAGTGTGTGTGTGTGTGTGTGTGTGTGTGTGTGTGTGTGTATGTGTGTTAACAAATGCTCAGCGTGTGTTTTTTCCTCTTGTTTGTTTACTAAAGCATATTGTCCAATGAAATTGCTCAGTCAGTCAAACTTTCTTCCTTTAAAGAACTTTAGTGTCTTTATAACAGGAATCAACAGTGACATCATAAAGGGAACATGCTGCATCATCAGTGTCGGTGCACAGATTAATCTGGTTGTAAATAATATTGGGCTGTTTGTTGTTTCACACTGCAGCACTTTCCTTCTTCGCTGAGTGCTGCCATGACACTGGCTCACAGACAGAGGAGGTTATTTACATTGTTCAAGTCTTTGCCGTCGGTGTTTGACTCCAGAGAGGACACAGTGTGTGAACCGTGTGCTCCAGTGTTTCATTTGTCCAACATAATAATAATAATAATAATAAAAAATAATGATAAATATTTTATTTGAATAGGGACAGTGCATATTAATGAACATTGGTTTAAAATACTGCAGTAAATATGCCGGATTATAGCCGAGCCGCTAATTTATGTCCATAGTCCCTAATAAATAAATAAATAAATAAATAAATAAATAAATAAATAAATAAATAAAATAAAATACAACAGTACGCCACAAGGAATAAAAATAATACAATAAATACAATACAAATGGCGATACACATGGCGATACACTACACTAAGAGCAAAGGCAAAACAGTAAATGAAACTCAGACAGGACAAGACAATAATACTGTACAGGACATGACAATAATGTACAGGACATGACAATAATACAACATCAAACAGCACAACAAGTGAACAATGAACAATCAGTCAAGTCTCCCCAGGTCCAGTTAGTGGTCGTACTCGTGTGTGTCCTCACTGTTTAAGATTTCCCTTAAAGGAGGAGTAAGTGGGACATTCCCTTATTGAGGAGGGAAGACTAATGGACTAATGGACTAACATCCATTAGTGTAGGAACTAAAGTGCAGATACTTCTGCTGACCGTTAGTTGTAGTTTAATTAATTTCAACAAAAAACAAAAGAAATCTTCTTCTCATATATTTTAGTAAAAATTTTGTTCTGCATTTTAGATTTTTTTTCTGTTGCTTCCTCTATCTCGAGGTCAGTGGTACGGTGCTGTTTACCTGTTCACAGCAGACTGTTCCTCAGCTGATTTGCTCAGCGTCCTTCCTGCCTATTTGTAAATTTTGCAGCGCACATTGCAGCAGCAGAAGCAGCAGCATCACTCAGAAGTTGGACTGGATCCCACTAAAACGCCATTCGCTGCTAAAACATCAGATAACATGAGAGCAGAACTCTGATTTAATTGAATATCTAGAGGAAGATGTAGACAGTTGACAGCCACTGACGCTCTCGCCTATACATGTGAAAAACTGCTGAATGGACATAACGTTAATGTTACTCCCACTCACTTCCCTCCCTGTAAATGTCAGCCTGCTGGACAGTCACAGCTTGTAGTTTGCCCCAGTCGTTTAGTATTTGCCTTTCGTTTCGTCGTCAGTGAGATAATGACATTAATAATAATGTTTTTTATTTAATATATTATTTTGCACCTCTTTGTGTGATTCCTCTGACAAACAGGGTGGTCTCATATCTCACAATTTCTTTTTTTTGTTTTACTATGATCAGGTCTCAGTATAAATAATCTTCTGTCTCTTTGAACTGGGTTCTTTGTCCATTGTATTTACTGTTTGTGTGTGCATTTATTTTTATTTTTATTATTATTATTATTTTTATTTTATTTTATTTTTTTTGGGGGGGGTTACCAAAACAGGAAATAGAATTTGTGATTTTTCCTGGTCTTTATACAGTCTACATTATAGGCCATTTGTCCTTTTAGCTTTTTTATATTATCATTCATGAATATATAACAGATAACAATTGATTTAAAAAATAATATGGCGTACATGTTAATGAGTCAGATAACAGCTACTGAAGACCTCAAACTTTAGGTTATACTGTTCTGGTGCTGTTTTACTGCAGTGAGCCCGTAGAGCACTGACCTTCCAGCGCTGAGCCTTCAGCACCAAGGACAGCTCCAGGTCCACTCTGGTACAGCAGCAGGGAAACTAAAACTATGGAGCCTCAGTGACAGCCACAGAGCAAAACACAACTAAGACTGTTTTGCTGTTGTTTACACATTCACACACTCACAAGCTTACTTAACCACACTTGTACACACACACACACACACATTTATTGACTCATTTAATCACTCTCACACTGACTCAGTTTGGTTTTCACTCTCTTGCTCACACATTCTTTTATTGTCACGTGTTCAGCGCGTCCCACAACGACAAAATCACAACTAACACACGCACACTCAAGTCAGACTGTGAATGAAATGACGTAGATTCATAGGAACCTCTCTCCTCCCCATGTTCATTTCTGCTGCTGCTGATACCAAGAACCTCATCATCAACTTTAACAGAAGTAAACTTACACTTCAGCATTAAAACCCATCAACCTTCACGTTTCCACTGACTGTCTGACAATTAACAAGGGTACACAATACATACATTTATTATTAAATGTGTTTCATGACAGCAGAGATATTTTATATTATTTAGCAGCCTCCATTCAACACTGAAACACCATTTTATGTTGGCAGATTCACACATTATCATATGTAATGTATCTAATATTGTGCACATTACCTACTTTTATAATATTTTTAACACTCATATTGAAAAAAACAGGAAACGTAAGCAGATAAAATAAAAAAAAGTGCATTAACTATATTTCAATATTAAGGTAAAGTTTGCCAGTAAAGCCGCGGAAGGTACTACTGCTGAGCACATAAACGTGTGTGTGTGTGTGTCTCATCAGAGTCACGGTAAGGAAATGGAGAGAGATGGGTGGTTACTGATGCTTAGAAGGCCACAGAGATTAGTTTTGCCCAAGGCGTCTTTCTCTCTTTCTTTCTCTCTCTCCCTCCCTCTCTCGCTCCATTCATCCTCTATGTCTCTCGTCCCCTCGCCCCACCCCTCTTTAATGGTGTGAGCCTGGAATTTTTTTTTTTTTAATTCGTCACACCATAAAAATAAAGTCCATTTTCCACATCAGGGAGCTTAAGGGCTGACAAATGTTACAGGGACAGAGTGACAGAGGAGGAAACCAACCAGAGACGCTTCACATTGTGTGTGTGGTTGTGTGTATGTGTGTGCATGCACAAATGTGTGTTGAGCAGTAGGTGTATTTGAGCTGAGGTGCACCGGTGCATCAAACACAATCTAGCTGAATATTTAGTGTATGCATACTTGTGGACATGTTCATGAGTGCAGTGTGTGGTGCAGTTTGTTTTGTGGTGTGTTTGAGTGCATGTTGTGTTTGTGTATGTGTTTGTGTATAGTACAGTTTTGCTCAGGTGTTAGTAAGTTTTTTGGTAACACTTTATTTGACGCCTATCTCTATAACGCACTATAACCATACTTATAACGAGTTATAATGCAGTTATAGCACATCAAGCTATAGCATAACACATCATAGAGGATTTTATAATGGCTTATAAGGCCAAGTATTATAATAGAGTTATAATGATCTATAATGTGTTATAGCCTACTTATTGTTATAAAGCCTTATGATAATTTATGAGTGTTTATAATGATAGTTATACATGTTTATAAGCCAATTATAACACATTATTACTATATTTATAATTCATTATCAATGTAGGCATTGTCAGTGAGTTACTAACAATTATAACATATTATGATACCTGACCTTATAAGTCATGATAAAATGCTTTATAGTGTGTTATGATTATTGTTATAAAGCATTATGATCATGTATGAGTGTTTATAGCTATAGTTATACATTGCTTTAAAACTGCATTATAACTCATTATAAGTATGTATAAGTATAGGCGACCAATAAAGTGTTACCAGTGACTTGTCTGCAGATGCTCAATCAGGGAGATCCCTACATGAGGACACAAACTTTAATTATCTCATGTTTGCTCCTGAATCTTGTCCAATATTTGTAAAATGCACAATGGACAAAAACGTTGCGTTCAAATACATGTCTCATGCAATGAAAAAAAATAACAGCAAGTTAATTACTTGCTGACTGTTTATTGCCTCCTCCGTGTGATGGATGGCTTTTTGAAGATGATGGATGAGTGGGAAAAAGATTTTTAATTAAAGTGGTCACTTGTTTTGGGAGATCATTAAAGCAGCTGGCACACGCTCACCTATTCATTCATACTTCACGTCTATTAGAGAAGAGTCATCTCTTCATCTCGGCTCCTGCAACGTAGCATCTTCTGTTCTGCATCTCTCCTCTTGTGTTATTAGCTGTGGCTTTGCCCAGCTGTTATCAGACGTCACACTGACGTCTGGAAATGAGAATCAGGGCGATGTGCAAACCCAGCGCTGGCTGATTGACACTGTGATGTTCAGCATTAAGGTATTGATCATAACTTGATCATATCTAATGTTAAGATGGTGCTGGAATGAAAGCTGTTGGATTTTAAAACCAACAAAACATCAATGTCTTGTGTTCTGCATGAACACAATCGACATTCAAACAACTATAAACATCTAATGGTGTGGGTAGATCAGCCAGAACTCACGTTTTCTCCATGATGTAGTTCTTCCGGCATCATCTCACAAACTCCGCCCACGACCTGGCAGAGTGAGCCCACTGGTGCGACCACCCACTGCCACATTCAGGAGTCCAGCAGAGCCTCCAGCTTTTACTTCCTCATTCATCAGTGTGATAGTCATGAGGAAATAGGAATTACTGACTGTACTTTATTCTGATTCATATGTTGATTCAGTTTTCTCACAACATTCATGTTGTCCACGACACTCTACAGCAGTGGTTCCCAACCTTTTTTCGCTCGTGACCCCATTTTGACATCACAAATTTCTGGCGACCCAACGATCACATGCAGTCACATGATCGCGGCCGTCAATCAAGAAGGGCCAGCTCAGATATTTTTATGCTGCATTTTATTTGACCTCGATTTATATTCGAGAAAGTGAAAGTATAAAATACAGTTGTTTAAGATTGTGTGTGTTGTTTTTAATCATAATTTTAAAAAGAATAATAATTAGTAAATTAATAAATATTTTTTATCATACATTTCAGACGACCCCATTTGAATTCCAGGCGACCCCACGTGGGGTCCCGACCCCAAGGTTGAAAAACACTGCTCTACAGCTTAGAAACAAGCCTTTTCTAAATAAGAAGTGACTTCCTCTTAATTCAGTGTTAACAAACAAAACACTATTTTTGACATTCTTTTTTTTTTATTAATGAAATCAAGCGCTTAGTCTCAAAAAATGCACTCATTAAGTCTAGTTTAATTAGATTGTTGACATGTGTGTTATAGTTACCATCTTGAAGACACATTCACACCGTTCTTATATCCCTGCACATTGGAGTGTTTTTGTCTCAGACTGAAGACTAATGAGATTTAGTCTACTTCTCCTCAGTACCACTTTCCATTAGTGTGCTCTTCACTTTCATGGCCTGAAAGTTGTGTAACACCCAGTACTCTAAAGCCATAAAAAGAGGCATCAGCTTACTTCATCCAACCTCTATCAAGAGGTAGGTTTGATCTGACAAAGAACAAACACATGTTTTTAACATATAAAAAAAATACATAGCATAAGCATAAAGCATAAACAAATGACAAACACATGCACCTTTACCACATGAAGCCCAGAGGTGGACGGCCCGGCCCAGTGAGCTTTAATCAAGCAGTCAGATTAGACATTGAACTAACGGCTGATCTTTGAGCACAAACACTCACACTGTGTATATTAGAGATCATATGATGTTACTAATGAGGACTTCTCCGGATGGAGCCGCTGCTGTGTTTTGTAAGAGAGAGAGAGAGAGTGAGTGCAAACCAGAAGCGAAGGGCACTTCACAGGAGGTGGATGGAGGATGATGAATTGGACGAGAGGCGGTGTGGATGTGGAGAATTTAGTTAAGTAATAAGTGAAAAATGTTCGCTCCTGAATAATTGATTGTCCCCCTGCCCCCCATCCTCCCTGAACTCACTCCCTCATTTGCACTCATACATGCTGATGAAGTGCTATATCTCTACTTCGCAGTGAAGGGAAGCCCCTGAACCCACCCTCTCTGCTACACACACACACACTTGTGCACACACACACAACGCTACTGTACATTCTGATGATAAGGCCCAGTGAAGCTCATTAAGATTTACAGAGATGAAGAGGTAGTGGGGGAGGAGGGGGAGGAAGACTGGCCATGTCTTCTTCTCTGTCTGGTTTTGATCACTTTAATGTTTTTAATTTTGCTCTGATCCTGTTTAGACCCTTATATTTCAAGTGCATAATGGCAATTCTGTTGTTTTTGTGTTTTATTAATCTTTCTCCTTCCATTTCACGTCTTTAATTAATGTGTGTGCGTGCGTTTCTGCTCTTGCTCATGCATTATGGCCTATTCACTTAGCACGGAGAGAAATACCTAGTGATTCAGGATCATTTCAACAGCGTGGGTAGTTTTCATTCTGCTTTACTTTATTAATTACTTCACTTTTTAATATTTTCCTAACCATGCATTCTTCCTCCCTCTGCCTCCAGGGAAACTCCGTCATAAATAAGTTAGGCCTCGACTTATTTTATGGATGCAGCTTGGCAAAAGATGGTTTTATAGAATAAAGTAAGGCATTTTATGACTATGAATTTGCCTCATAAACTCAACCTTAAATGGTGACTCAACACTATTTGAGAATCTAAAAAAAATGACTCCCACTTCATCTTGGCAAGTAAATCTGATCATGGTATAGTAACTTTAACTGGAGTGAATGTCAGAACTGTCTAAACAAATGCTCAGAATTAAATGCAATTAAGAGCAATGAAATGAAACAAGCAGAGCGTGTGTGTGTGTGTCTGTCATTACTGCAGATGATTTGTGTCTGCGCTGATTTCCTCTCCTCCATTTCTCTGTTATTCAGCGCTTCTCCTCAGAGACAAGTGGTCAAATTAGTGCTAATTACCCCGTGTGAATGCGTGTGTGTGTATGTGTTTTTAGCAACACATCAACTCCCTCTCACACACTCCAGAGATATACAAACACGTTTAACACATCCTCTCTCACTCTAATGTCCTCTGATGAGATGCAGAGTAAACTTGTAATTTTCAGAACTACTTCAAACATTTTTTTCTATTTTCTCTGTAAGAAAAAAAAAAGTCTTAACGGGCTTTAGTGAAACTACCTTTCATCTGCTCCGGGTCCCTCTGTGGTTTCACAGCCTCTCACTTTCATTTAATGTCTTATTCATGACGGTCATGTTCGCTCGGTCTCCTCAGCCTGTCCTCACACAGCAACGCCCTCGCACCCCCCCACCGTCCCTTTACCCCCTGCTCTTTTCATATTCGCTCCCGACTCGTTACATGGAATACAGTATGAATCTATATCTCTGTGCAGCATACAAGCCCATCAGCACAATGCGCCGCATTTATAAAACATGTCATAATGTGACCCATCCAAGAGCAAAACTCTACAAACTTCTCTGACGCTGCACCACCTGCTGAGCCCAACTCAATGACTGAGAGAAGAGCATTTGAAGGTTCATGTAAAAACAATGTTTATTTGCATCTTGTCACTTAGCACGAGTCCTTGTCTCTGTAACACAGGTGTTTGTTTCAGAGACACTGTTATTTGAAATGCTTTATCATCTTTTACTGACAAAGAAAGCAAATACACAGAATTCACAAAATGCTGCTTTATAACCAGCGTAGGTTCTCTCCAGGTTTTCCAAACACATGGACACTAGGTTAATTGTTGACCCTTAAAGGAATAGCTCACCAAAAAATTTAATTCAGTCATGAGTGACTCACCCTCATGCTGATGAATACTCTGGAGTAGTTTTTTATTCCTCAAAGTGCATCTGGAGACATATAGTTTAGAATTTACCCGAAACAACGTCATTGAGGCAAGTCCGGTCACGTCTGCGTGCATCGCAAGAGCGTGTCCAAGACAAATTCAATACAGGACTGTTTAGGCTGTAAAAATGTCCTAAATGACGTTGTTTTGAGTACTCTGGACTATATCCCTTCAGGACACTTGGATTGCAGTGGACGAGCAGTGAGGAGGAATATTAAATGGTTTTTGTGTAGTTTTATGGACGTTTTTGTGTCGGGCCCTATTTTTCTCATATAAAGTTTTCGTTGGACTACGAACCGGCCTCCCGGGTCTCCAGATGCACTTTGAGGAATAAAAAACTACTCCGGAGTATTCATCATCATGAAGTTCATTTTTTGGTGAAGTATTCCTTTAATTACCTGTAAGTGTGAATGTGTGTGTGTGTGATAGACGTGCGACCTGTCCCGGGTGTACCCCCGCCCTCGCCCAGTGTCGGCTAGGACTGGCTCCAGCCCCCAACGACCCTACACACATACTGTAAGCAGTATATCTACTGGATGGATGGATAATTTTAGATGTTTGGCATCGAGACACTGACCTTGTCATTTCCCGCAGCATTATGTTTAAACATGAAGGGGAAGTCGGGTGTGATGTTAGAAAAAAAAAAAATGTCTTCCACCTTTCAGGTAAATTAGGTGTCAGAGTCTACGGCTGCATGATGGGGTGGAGCTGTGGAGGGTGAAGTGTTATGTGATGGAAGCAGTGATGATGCTATATCTGTGATGCTTGTGATGACACCGTACTGCAACAGGCACAAAACAGAGAAGTCTATATGAATAAAGGGATGCAGCATGAGTCGCAGGCACCAACACTGGCACAGTAACAATGTCCAGTGGTTTTGTTTATATTGATCATAACACCCCAAATCCATGATGTTATGGTGGTATCGTTGTCTGCACCTCCTTCATTTGCAGCAGCAGCAGAAAACATGTGGTTTCATTCAACACTAACTTATAAGCAGGATTTACCCCGTGGCTATGCTACATTTTTATCTTAATTAAAAAGTTACGGAGTAAATGTGATAGTTAACTACATGACTTGTGACTTGTTACGAGTGAGAACGGAGGCTCTCTGCCTTCCGTCTCACGGCTGAAAACCAACCTTGCAACATCAGTGTAGTACCTGGCCAGTGTCCCAGCTCTCGTCTCTGCACACCACGACACAAACGCACTTCGTCACCCATAATCTTTTGTTTATGACAGCTAAGACTACACAAATACACACGTTGTAACATGTTATATAACATTGTTGTACAGCTCAATGTATTGATTTTTCGCCAGCTTTGTTAAAAACAAATGCACATGGCCAGGTGGAGGGTTAGCAAAACAGTGGAAAAGCGACCAGACTTGCATAGTTCCTCTTGAACACGGTTCTGATGTGTTTGTGGGAATGCGGTCAGCAAACACTAACAAGATAATCCGACAACAAACACAAACAAGCCACAGAACCTCTGTGAGTACAGCAGTAAAGGTTGAGCCCTCAGGACCGCCTCCAGTTGCTCCGAGTTTGTGGCGAGACACGGGTTTGTTTGAAGAGAGGCGAGAGCGTCATGGTCTGCCCCAGCCGGCCCCCGGTTGCAAGACATCACAGGTTAAGTGCAGTTATTCCCAGCAGCGAGGCTGGAGTGGAAACATGTGTTTCGCAGCTTGATTTTTTTCCATAGATGAATTTCTTCCACCTTTTTGAAGTTTAATGTTGTAAACTGTTGTGGAACAAGAGCAGCGTGGCATGCGTCACACCTGAGGAGACATCCTATCAGTAATCACACCTGCCTCCGTGTTGTCAGTTCACCCAGCGCTGGGAGGAACAAATCCCTTTGTTATCCACATTTTGTGTCTGTGTATCTCTTATAGTCACAGTATCTCCACAGTATATGATGGGGCAAATGTGGAGCACTTTCTTCTCAGAGCCATGACGACTGCCAGCTCATAATATTCATAAAGAGCGTCTTTATCCTATGAAGCATAAATGTCACCCCCACCCCCTCCTGATAACCTTAATGTGGAGAGGAGGAGGAAAGGGAAGAATTTGAACAAAGCATACAGTAGTTTCCTCTTTTATGACTCCCTCTGACTTTTAGGAATATTAAGGCCTGACATGATGAATCGGTCGCTGGTGAGAGAAGAAGAGGAGAGAGGGAGAGATGAAAAGCGTTTTTCACTTTTATATACACTCAGGTGTACACAGTACTACAGTATATACAGAGAGAGGAGAGGAGCAGCGTGTGATATTAGAGTGAATGAAAATGAAAAGTACTTCTCTCCAGACTAATCCTGCTCATGTCAGCACTCCTGAGCCCGGAGTCCTTTCAGCCCGTCTGTGATAGGTAGATATCACCTCCCAACACACACTCACACGGGCCTGCACACACTGCAACGTGCACACTCAATTAAAGTTTGACCTTTTACCCTTTCTGGACACTGACGCGCTGCATTTCCACTGTCTGTCTGTGTGTGTTTCCCTGTGTGTCACTGAAATAGCCTATCGCGTGCATCATAGACTGTAGCCTATGTGTGCTTTATGTGTGCATGGGTGACTATGACCCATAGTTATGTATTTGTTGCTAGGCAGCATCGTTGTGATCGTAGTAATCATGACAGGGGCAAAGGGAAATGTGCAGTGACGTGAATAAAAAGTGACAAAGTCCACATCAGGAGGAGGCAGTGGTGGACGGATGGATCAGCAAAACACAGGACAATCACACAGAAGAGCCGTGTTGGAGATTGAGAAAATACTTTTAAATGCAAAATCATTTAATTTCATTCAATTTAAATCCAAATACATTTTCTTCCCTAAAGCTAACCAAGCAAATGGCCATAAATACAACAACAACGCTGCTCTCAGTGCTGTCACGTGTTTATTATGGTAACCAGGCAACTGAGGTTTGATACACATGCTTTTGACAGGGCACTATATCTGGAGACACTCCGTAACGTTACGAATGTTTTCGAGGCAAATGCAGCTTGCTGGAAAACTGCCCCTGAAGGCAACGTACATCAGCGGTTTTGCACGAATTTACCTCTAAAACAACTCTGTCTCGTAACGTTCCGTTATAATCTCATAGCTCGGTGAATGTGCAGGTCACAACTTGTCCACGAGTTTTGGAGTTGTTGGATTGGATTGTGTATTTGATGAGTTTTATGAGGAAAACCAAGAAATCCCATGAGCCTCCGTAGCGTAGCTCTGAGCAGCTCATGGCTCTGCTCCGCCGTTCTGAAAATAGCTTGGACCGACAATTAAAGGCAACGAACCTACTGCTAAGACTATAGGGATTATGGTAATGGACCAATTTGTCAAAATGTTGAACTATCCCTTTAAACAAAAATGTATTTGCAACGCTTTTATTATTTTCCTATGATGAAATTAAAGATGTAGGTCTTTTTCTCAGTGTATAACGACATCATTCTTACTAATTTACCTCACAAATGTGTTTAAATCTAATTTAATGACCAAGCCCCTCCCTCCACCTGACAGGTGTGTCACATCAAGGTGCTGATTACACAGCATGGTCACTGCACAGGTGTGCCTCAGGCTGCTCGTTAAAAAGAACCTCTTTAAAGAGCAATTTAAAATGGAGCACTTTACTCCAGAACAATACAAGGTCAAAACCTAGACAGCACCGCCTATGGTCAGATCCTAATTTAATAATCACGACGCTGTTTGACAAAATCGTAAAACACATATATTAAAGAAAAAGATTGTGACACCAGCTTATTTTACCATCTAATGATCCCTTTACAGAGAAAGTTAGAAGAGGCAGACTCGCTCACACTCCCAGCCTCCATCGAGGATTCATAAAGTTTATATGTGTTTACCTCAACTCTAGAATGTAAGAGACTTTTATTAGAGGCAGGTCGTTATGTCTAACTCCCTCTGATTGAGACACAGTGTTGGTCATTGTGATATTTTAATACAAAGCATTTTCTGTTGTTTTCATTTGACGCGTTAAAGTTGTTGCATCATGTTAATACAGATTTAAGGGTTAGGTTATAAATCCTTTGTAACAGGGCTTTTATTGTGTTGCTGTGCTGCAGTGGGCATACCGTCTGCTCTCTCTGCCCAGTGTGTCTCATATTTAGTTATTCCTCTTCCTCCTTTGGTAACCATGACACATGAAGTTTATTCACTGTAATGGAGATTAGGCTCAGTGTATTGGAAGCACTCCTCCATTTCCCTGCAGTTGCTGAGTAGCTGTGAAACCAGTGAGGTTTGGTGGACTGTCTGTAACAACAGAAGCAGACCAAAGTCTTTTTTGGCATGGATGGATGGGCGGGGCTTGGAGTATCATAACTCTTTTGTTATGATATCACAAAGTTATGAATGTCCTGTCAGCTTGTTTTAGGCTCAGTATCTGAATACAGGCTGTGTGCATCTGACAAATGCATCTTCATTCAAACATGATAAGAAAGGGCCACAATGCTCATGATATAGAGCAATAAGATAAAAAGAATGAACATTTTTATCTGAAACGACTAACTATTGTGACCACAAGGAGCCCCCACCCTCCACCCCCACTGTGACTCAGCTGCTTAATTTCATCATCAGTTGTAGCACACTAAGTTGAGTCTTTCACTGAATTCCTGTTTACTCATGTGCTGTGTGTAAAGTGTTTTGATGGATGTTGAGGATTTGTGGATCTAAATACATTCGGTGAAGAACGCCATGAGATACGATGAAAAGCATCGGGGGGGGAAAAAACTGGGAAGTGAACCTTGAGGTTAGAATATTTTATCATAGTGCTCCGTCACAGTGCTCTATAAACATAAAATGTCTTTGTGCATGAGAGATAAAAAGGGCACTACTTAATCTCACTTTCACCTTCTGCTTCTGGTCTTTAAGTTGGTGTGTCCGCACTTCACTCAGACTTGTGCCATGTTTTAAAATGTTTTGGGGCGGTCATAGGAGGATTATTCAGACACAAGACCAGCATGTGTGAAATCTCTCAGTAATTACCACCCCTCTCTACTTCCTCCTCTGATAAGAAACGACTGGCGTTGGGGGAGGGGAGAGGGAGTTCAAATAGAAAACACCCAGTGCCTCTGGTCCTGTTCACCCCTCAGTGTGATAACAGTCTCTTGAGATCACAAAGGCCAGAGAGGATGGAGGAAAGATTTAAAGTAGTGCTTAGAGAATAATCTCCACTCTGTGACTGCGGGAGGAGCACGCAGATAAGGTTGGAAGGCTGGACCAGGGAGCCTGCGTATTCTTGCTTTACACTGTTACATTTAACTGATAGTGTTTTTAAAGAAAAATACATTTCACAACATTAAAAGGCCAAACTGATTCTTCTTGCTTTGCTGCGACATGTTTTGCATGTCCACTGTTGTCATCACAGGCTGCAAAGGCTCTGCACTGAACTGAATGGACAAATTAAAATCAGTAAAAGACATTATCTAGCAGGTTATTTTTAGTCCAGTTCTGCATATGTGATTGAGGCCTCTATGGCTCAGCCACTACGTGGTCTTAGATTCTGATGAATACCCTCTAATTTCATACGACCAATAAGAAATGAGGTGGGAGCCCAGCGAAGTTCACTGGAATATATTAACTGAAAAGAAAAAGAATATCTAAATGTGATAAACAACAAAACAGGTCCCATATAATGAAAATGAAGAAATGGCATTTGTGTAAAATTAAAGAAAATATCCATTCATCACAAAAAATTATCTGTCAAAGAAATGCAAGAGAAACACAGAGACTACTGTATCTTGTAGTGGATTGACCCCAGTGACCTGTACTATTACATCAGGGCTCAATAGAACTTAACCATCATTCCTTCACATGCAAAGTATACAGATGTATGTAATGTTGTTGCTCCTAGATTTAAGTACACAAACAATGCAACTTTAGATGCAACACAGGAAGAGAAAAAATGTCCTTATGGTAAAGGTTGTTGTTATTGTAGTTGTTTGAAACAGAAAGGGTTCATCCTCTGGAGAGCACATTAGACAAAATTAATAGAAACCTGCATGTTACACCTGAATCGTTGTGATTCTTGTACAGATTCGAGCCTGTCATGGCAGTAGTTGACCCTGGAATCAAACAAAGCAGAACTTTAAAGAGAGACTGAGCAAAGAGTCTGTCTGGAGTCTGGAGACTCCCACTCCACGCTCGCTCTTCCTCCTCCTCCTCCTCTTCCTCTGTCTTTTACATGAATAGTTCATGGTCACTTAAGTGTCTGACCCTGACATTGCCCTCTTTTTGTGCAAGGAAACATGCTGTACTGAATGACTGCTGGCTCAAACATTTGCATTATTCAGAACACATTATGCAAGCTATTCAGCAGGTGGGAAAGACCCCCCCCACCCCTCCTCCCAATCCTTTCCCCTGCAGAATTCCTTCGTGTGTGTGTGCCTGTATGTGTGTGTGTGTGCGTGTGGCACTCCAGGGTACTTTGGGGCACTCTGTACCCATTAGTCAGGGCAGGCAGACAGGGACACGGCAGCAGTAGAGCACAGGAACAAGGGGATGAGAGAGGGGGGAGACAGACAGGAAGAGAGATGGAGGGAGGCCAAAAATAGGTCCCTGGGTGCTGAGGTACTGCTGAAATATTTGGGAATTTAAAAAAGTGTGACAGAAAGCATACACATGCAATAGCGTGGAAGAAAGTGGTCAAGTTGTTCTTTGGGTCCGTATAGAGCGTGTCAGGGTGCCCACACTTGACCCAAGTCTCTTGGTGTAACAGAAACCCTCCATCAAAGACGGTATCACCGTGGTTACTGGGAGGATCATGAATATTACAGCGCGTGCTTAGGACCAATAGTTGTCCACACAGGGATCCTGGAATTCTGATCTGGGATTGAGGGGGCTCCTGGAGAATCCCCTGGAGGGCGTTCAAGCTTCCCCGAGGAGGTTTCAGGGGGGCTTGACAGGCTCAGTCGGTGCATAGGAGGGGTTTGCAGGAAAAGCTGCTGATCTCCTGAGATTTTCACGCACAACAGTCTCTAGAGATTTTAACTCAGAATGCAGCCAAAGACAGAAAACCACCCAGTGAGCAGCAGCTGTGTGGACCAAACAGCTTGTTGATGAGCTCAGAGGACATACTGGTAGGAGCTGACAGAAAGGCTACAGTCACTCAGATAACCACTCTTTACTACTGTGGTGAATTAATAAAGCAAACTGTTCAGCCTTGCTGAAGACCATGTCTGGTTCCTGTCTCCATGGACAGACTTACACCTGGTCAGCTGAAGATGTAGAACATACACTGGTCTGATCAATCTGGATTTCTTCTGGATTCAATTTTATTTTATTTGTGTGTCACTCCCTCTTAAAGGGACAGTTCACCATTTTGGAAAATTGGCCCACTGCCATAATCCCTATAGTTTTAGGAGAAGGTTTGTTACCTTACTGAGCTATTTTTAGAACAGCTGAGCCGAGCCACAAGCTGCTCAGAGCTACACTACGGAGGCTAATGGGATTTCTTGGTTTCCCTCATCAAACTCATCAAATATACAATCCAACAACTCAAAAACGCTCTTGTGGACAAGTTGTGACCTGCACATTCACCACGCAATGAGATAATAACAGAACGTTACGAGACGCAGTCGTTTTCCAGGCAAATGCAGAGACTGCTTGCCGAAAGACTGCCCCCAACTGGAACGCGCATCAGAGGTTTTGTATGAATTTAACTCGAAAACAACGCCTTCTCGTAACGTTCCATTATTATCTCATAGCATGGTGAATGTGCAGGTCACAACTCGTCCATGAGAGCAAGTTGTTGGATTGTGTATTTGATGAGTTTGACGAGGGAAACCAAGAAATCCCACTAGCCTCCGTAGCGTAGCTCTGAGCAGCTCACGGCTCTGCTCCACCGTTCTAAAAATAGCTTGCACCGACAATTAAAGGTAACAAACTTACTCCTAAAACTATATGGATTATGGCAATGGGCCAATTTGCCAATATGTTGAACTATCCCTTTAATACTATTTATCTCACTTTACACAGTGATGTCAAGAATTGGCTTCATTATAGAGAAAATCCCAACAGTTCCCACTAGGAGCAGCACCGCTACAGGAGGGAGGAAAAAACACCTTTAGTAGGCTCAGGGTGGCCAGCTCTCCTCCTCACCCACTGGGTTTGAGAGGAGAAAAAGGGGGTGGGGGAGGAGAGAGCATGAATGAGCAGCAGATGATTGAATCAGATGATTGTTAACAGCGTAAAAAAAAATCCAAATATGAGCCAACTTGCAGAAAGTTTCCAACATGTTGTGGAAATATCCAGACATTTGTGTTTTCATCTGCCTTCATCTGCTACCTAAGCTTTTAATGTTCTCTCCTCTCCCCTCCCTCCTGCCTTCCTCACATGACTCCCCATCCTTTCTCTGGTGTGTGTAATAAAACACTGTGTGTGTGCGACAGCGTTGTTGGCTCTGTGGAGTGGTCTAGGGAATGGCATGGAGATTGAACAGGCATGTCACTGCCCCTTTATTACAGTTAAATGAATGGATGGAGTCTTGGTGTGTATGTGTGTTTTGCAGGACTTTATGTGCATGTGGTGGACTGTGTGTGTAGAGTGCAACACACACACACTGACACACACACACAAAGTAAGACACATCTCTGTGAATGTTTAAAATAATTACAGGCAGTTGACTGGGCACTGAACAGAATGGAAGTGTCACTTTGGGAAATTGTATTTTTATTTACTGTGCCAGGTCCCTGCCTGCATCATTTCATGTGGAAGTGCCTTTTGCACCATCTCTCTCTCTTTTTCTCACTCTCTCTCTCTCTATCTGTCAATGGAACATGCATCAACAGACAGACAACTTTTCATCTACAAAAAATATATACCCAGTACTGGCTGTATCCTGCCTTTGCCTTTGAGCAAAGCAATGGCCTCAGTAGTGGATGCAAAGGTGCTGGACTGTGTCTGCCTCCTGTTCCTAATTGGAAGGACTCTAAGGATTGATTTCCTCAAGAAGACCAGGAAACCTTGAGCACAGGGTTTTACTTTCATATTTGATATCATTACTATGAAAATAATGTATTCCTATCCTTTCACAGACTTTACATAAAATTAACCACACTGTAGTGGTTGTTGTGTGTAATAACTGTAGAAAGAATATTTTTTGATGGCACAAGAATAGGTTTGGTTGCTTAAAAATGAAGCTTCAAGGAAGTTCTCTCCACTACTTCTTACTCACAGACTTATTTACTTACTCACACTTGATCACATAGTTCCTCTTAAATTGGTATGTTAGGAGCTACTTTTAGCCTTAAGATGCTTTGTGAGGAATCATTATGTTTGGCTCAGGTGTGCTGCATGGCATGCAATTAACTCAGACCTGCTCCCCCCAGCAGTGGTCCAGCCCAGTCATGCATGGGCTTCAGTAAAGAAAGAGACAGAATTTGGTCGTCGATTAATTGATCCCAGTCCCAGGTTTCCTTGTGGCAATTCGACCCAAATCTCCTCATTTGCATGCAAACCCCCCCAACCCACCCCTCTCATTCTTTTTGTACCCAGATTGGCAATTGATTAGCATATCCTGCAACACCACGAGGGGCAGGCTCATTGATCAAGCACATGAATTGATGGAAACCATGGGATGTAGGTGCAAATGTGGGCTGGTAACATCCAGTTCTATAAGTCCCATCAGGGAGGGAAGACAGCATGTTCCTCTGCTCCACACGCTGTACAGGCTGTTAGCCAGCAACACAACCTCTTGATCTCAGTGTTCTCAGACCATTTACACAGTAGTGGCAGTTAAAGGGATATTTCAACATTTTGGCAAATTCGCCTATTGCCATAATCCCAATAGTTTTAGAAGTAGGTTCATTACCTTTAATTGTAGGTGTAAGCTGTTTTTAAATCGGCGGGGCAGAGACGCAAGCTGCTCAGAGCTACGCTACAGAGGCTCATGGTATTTCCACGTTTCCCTCATCAAACTGAATACACAATCCAACAATTCCAAAATGCTCTCATGGACAAGTTGTGACCTGCACATTCGCTACGCTATGAAATAACGTATAATAACTTGTCCAGCTTGCATCGGCATTAAAGGTAATGAACCTACTCCTAAAAATATAGGGATTATGGCGACATGCAAATTTGCCAAAATGCTGAAATATCCCTTTAAGTGTTGATTATTTGTGGTTCTGTTGTTTTGTTTTTAAATCAAATCATCAAATGTGAACCATATATTGTCGGACATAAGTTATGATTATGAGTTAAGTTCAGGTGAGCTCCCCAACACGCTCAGGTGTTCTCACTTATCTTGTCTGGTTATGAAGCAAGTTCAATATACCCAAGATAAACCTGGCCTACAATGTAACCTGAGGCAGAAAACCAATCAGCCAATCAGAAGAGAGGCTCAGAAATGGACCCAAACGGCCTGCTCCAGACAGAGGAGACATACTGTAGATATCAACACTTCAAATAAAACACAGGAAACACACCTCTGAGAAATAACACAATATTACTAGTTCACTTTCTTTAGGCCAATATCACTGTCTAAATATTTTTATCCCAGTCAAGCAGAGCCTTCGAGCTTCACTGTTATGTTGTGCTGAGGATTGTGTGTTTGTAGATCAGAACCCACAGAGAAGTGAGCTCTCCTCTTCTGGAGTTTGGTTTTGGTTTTGTATTGGTGATACTGATGCATTTTGACTTGTACATCGATTGTTCATTTTTTTAAGTCGAAGTGGAATGTTGTCCCTGTCAGTTTCACTGCCCTCCCAAGCTCTTTGTCTCTCAGTGTCTGTCCCCCCCTCACCCCCCCACCCCCCACTCTCCCATCATTGCTCTCTGTCCTATCTCCCTTGTGTCTATTCTTCTGTCTCGCTGTCTCTCTCTGCCTTAGACAGAAAGAGTGCAGTGATGGAGAGCCCCTATGAATAATGTAGTGTTGTTATCACTCTGCTCTGGTTCCTTTTACAATGAATCGGTCTTAAAGCATCAAAAATTTACCAGGGCTTCTCTCTCCATTAAAGGGAAGGGCTCCTGCAGAGGCCTAGGCCAGCAGCTCCGACAATGCAACTTTCCCCTCAAATACCTTCTCAGAGCAAAAGCACATTCAGACGTATTGGAAAATATATTTTCAGCAATATATTTCAGCAATATCTACTTCACAAATTTGAAATTTTTGATTTATTACAGACTGAATGTAAATATATGACCCATACCTGTCATGTAGATACAGTTTTTCTGTGTTTTCCAGTACAGTGAGGGATTATTCCCTCCACCTCTGTGAGGAACCCGGCGCCACAGCTTATCTCAGTCATTCACGCCAAATAAAAACACTGTTACTTGTCCTTATCCACCTGCGACTGAATGGTTGGAATTCAGAGGGCTCCATTTCACTTGCTCTCTTATTCAGCTGTATCAGCACTGCTTCAATTGTACACTATTGATAAAGTCCCCTGTCCAAGGCACTCTCATTTGATTGAGCTGGCCACAGCCTATTTCTATAGCCAGGTTAGAATCATTTAGCCTAATAGCTTTCAGTGGCCATGGCTGACAGTCAATACAGTATGCATGCATGTGTACGTGTCCGTGGGTGTATGGGTGTGTGTGTGTGTGTGTGTGTGTGTAGCCGGGTCAGCTTATGCTATCCGGAGAGCAATCCTATGGTCTAATACCCCTGAGGCTTTTTCACTTATTAAAGCGCAGACACAGACAGGGAAAGACAGAGAGAGGGAAAAATACAATCCACATGCAAACAAATACAGTAGTGTTTCAATTTACCTGAGCGCACACACACACACACACGCACATAGATCCAAACAGAATGAGGCCGGTCATTACGGGAATGAGAGTGGTGGCTCATAAGGGCTCATGATATCTGGTCCAGTCCCAGAGGAAGCTGTAGATTGCTAATACTTATCCAGCTGCCGTTGTTTCTGATCGTGAAGCACTTAAGGTCCTGCTCATTCTCACTGCCTCCTTGTAATGAGATCAGAGACATACTGTGTGTGTGTGTGTGTGTGAGTGTGTGTTCCCTCCACAACAGTGAAGCCTTGTGCCATTTGTCTCTTTCTGGACATCAATGAAAACACCCAAACCAGCAATTAATTGATCATACTAACAAGTACTGCATCCAACACGTAATACATCACAGTCCTCTGTGCTGAAAACTGCTAAAAATACTTCAATCAACCTGCACTGGGCGATATGCGTCCATGGTTTAGACTGAATCCCACACACACCGTCCCCAAATGATCGCAGCACCAAATGACGTCTGCTGAACATAATACCCAATGAAACAGTCTTTTTTTCTTTTTGGGTTATGTTTATTAAAACTAATATGAGCAGTCAAGTAAGGAAATATCCGAGTCTCTTTGGAAAAATAAAACTGCAGATTTGTGAATAATTTGGTAATTTGTTGACAGTAAAAGTAGAGAAACACCAACCTTTATCTGTGGTTCATTTTTTTCTTGACAATATAATTTCTTAGGCGTGTTAAACAAATTTTTATGGATACATTTTTCCAAGCGCTCTCATTCCATCAGTTTGTAGATTACAAAAATAAATCAGCGGTTGCCTCATCACATCTGCATTTCCTTTGTTTTAGTTACATGATCATTGTCTGGTAGATTGTACTGAGGCCCTGAGAGCTCAACACACTTCAACTCCAAAACACAAATCTAAAAAACATCTTCAATTTGACAACATGTGTGCTGCAAATACAGAATAAATGTTTCTAGAGGACTTAAAACAGGTGATGAAACAAGCTTGAAAACAATTGATATTCAGTTGTTTGATGACTTTTGTTAAAAGTATCAAACAGGTGTTCATCGCCTTGTTTCTTTGTGTCCGCTGGAAACACTTTGGTTGTGTTGTGAGTCTTTGCAGCACATGCACAATGCCATTTGTTAGGCTATACACGTTTACTTGGCATTTATATCATATCATTTTAGGTTATGTTAGCTGCTGGACAATTTGAATTTCTCTCCAGGGGATGAATAAAGTCTTCTTCTTCTTCTTCTTGACATGTTGATGAAGATGTTTTCTCAAGTTGTCTGTGTTTTGTCTATTTGCATATGCGTGTTTTCTTAAATTGCATTGAGCTCTCAGGGCCACCGTAGGATTGCATGGCGTTTGCTTTGAATAATGTTACATTACCCTCACAATAATATTATTAAATTGTTCACTGTAATGGATTACATAACCATCGCCAGGTTTCAAGGATGAATTTTATTTCCATTGTATAGAGGTGTATGGAAACCAATGGCTGTGGGGTGTTTGGGATTAGTTGTATGGAGATTATATTAAAGAGGAAAAGACTTCAAACTCTTTCTCTTCCAGCTCTTCCTTTGGACTTGGCTCTACTTCCTGTACCAGCAGCTGGCTTACTTTAGTTGATATATAGTGAGGGTGAAAAAGAAACAGTGCTGTACAGTGGATTAGAGAATGACACTTTTATTCAGGCTGTTTTTAAAATATCTGGATCTCTATTGAGAAAAGTGGAACTACACAATCATATTACTTTTTTTTTTTTTTTAAGTACTCAGTATATTGTAAAACCCTGTACTAGACAGGGTTTTATACAGTGAGTGGCTGTATGAATGACACACACACACACACACACACACACAGAGGCAGAGCTTTCCTGCGTTTGTATGTGTGACTACCCTGAACGTGTCTTCTTCTGCTGGGTGTGCCGGCAGTGTCAGTGGCTTTGTGCCGGGGTCTGATTGAATCGGGCACACAGGCAGATTTACATATGTTTGCCATTGTTACGGGGTTTAGTGAATATCATGTAGCAGGCCTAGAGGGAGCTGGCAGCCAGCGGACCTGCGACACACTCTGAATCCTAAACAGTCTCTCCTCTCCACCAGCACCACCGCTCTGCTCCTTCATGAACATGATTTCTCTTTCACTCGCTCGCTCTCTCTCTCTTGCTGGCGTTCTTGCTCTGGCTATAGCTATCATCTCACACACATACACACACACACACAAACTCTCTCTCACATACACACGCACGCACACAGGGGTTGGATCGTGGAGTGTCCCCGCTTGGCCAGCGAGGGACTGGGAGTGTCGGCCAATCTCTGCTCAGCCGAGTGTTAAATTAGATTCCGTTGCCTCTCTGTCAGAGTGTGTGTGTGTGTGTGTGTGTGTGTGTGTGTGTGTGTGTGTGTGTGTGTGTGTGTGTGTGTGTGTGTGTGTCTCTCTGTGTGTGTGTTCTTGTGTTAGTGTGTCTCACACACTCATGCATAACTCACTCACAGGGACTGGGTCACTGTCACACACACCAATGTTCATAGCAGGAGAGTCTTCTCAGAGTAAGTTTGCAGAAACACAGTCACCCTCATATTGTTGAAGATGATGATGATGGTGATGATGATGACAGCGTTACTACTGTATATTTATATACATATACAATGTGTCTTTTATATCACCTTTAAAAACCTGCTTCTAACATCTAAAAGTTACACTTGTACTAAAACTTTCTCTCCTGATTGGCTGGTTACTACAGTAAAGCTACAGAGAGAAGTCTGAGAGAGAAGATCTAAAATTACACAAATAGATCTTCTTATGGATCAACACTTAAAATAAAACACCAGAAAGGTCACCTATAAAACATGGGACCTGTAAGTTCAACAATTTTTTTTCCAGAGCCTCAGAACCATGAGTTCATGAACCAGCGTCATGGTTTTGTCATATACATTATTTTTTACTTGAGATTTTTCTGATACAGCACTATAACTATAATCTGAATGGATCATTATCATTTTAAAGGGATAGTTCCACATTTTGGCAAATTGGCCCATTGCCATAATCCCTATAGTTTTAGGAGTAGGTTACTTTTAATTGTCGGTGCAAGCTGTTTTTAGAACGGCAGAGCAGAGCCGCCAGCTGCTCAGAGCTACGCTACCGAGGCTCATGGAATTTCTTGGTTTCCCTCATCAAACTCGTCAAATACACAATCCAACAACTCAAACTCAAACTCAAAGCAGCAGTCTCTGCATTTACCTTGAAAACAACTCCATCTCGTAACGTTCCGTTATTATCTCATAGTGTGGTAAATGTGCAGGTCACAACTTGTTTCACAAGTGTTTTGGAGTTGCTGGATCCAGAAGAAATCCAGATTGATCAGACCAGTGTATGTTTTACATCTTTAGCTGACCAGGTGCATGTCTCTTCATGGAGACATTCTAAAACTACTGTATAGGGATTGTGGCAATGGGCCAATTTGCCAAAATGTTGAACTATCCCTTTAAACCTTGATTGCAAATGAAAACCAATACTGATAAATATGTAGATTAAGCTGATGTGCAGGAGTGACCCCTGCTGAATTAAAGTCCTCCTCTGTTCATCCAGTCTTTCTTATTTCACCCTCCTCTGCCTCGGCTCTTCAGGTGAGAGAACATGTTAAACCTGATGAAAGTGGAATCCAGCCATGTTTCTTTTTGTTTACCGACAAAACGTCTGCAGCGTTTTGGGGCGAGCGCTCCCTCTGCTTTCCTCCAACCTTTCTCTCCCTACATATCTTTCCTTCCCTCTGTCCTCTTTTCTGTCTAATGTCTGCAGTGCACATCAATATTAATCGCTCCCTGAAGCAACAGGTTTTCTGGCATGTTCGTACAGTCTGGCCAAAAAAAGCTGCATAAGGCAAAAAACACTGCAGTCTGTACAAGCGTGCACGCTACAGTCCCTCTGATGCTGAGTGCCGAGGCTCCGTTGGTGGACGCTGTGTCTTTTTAAGTATGCACACATTCCTTTTCTTTATTTTGTCTGTGTAAGAGCTGAAGTGACAGCTTAAACATCTGTGCGTGCATGTGTGTGTTTTGTGTGTGTGTGTGTGTTTATGTAACTGGCTGATTAGCCTGCACCGGCTCTCTGCACCAATCCTCATGACTTTGTCTCTGTCAGTCCGTAATAATTAAGCTGTAGAGGTGGGAGTGGGACTGAGACGGTGTGAAGCAGGCTGCTTGACACACACACACACACACACACAAAGTGAATTGTGGGGTTCATTTTGACTGTGGTTCCGTATCAAATCTCTTCCAGCTCCCCCTCTCTCACTAAGATCATTATAATACATTACACCCTACACACATACTCAACTGTGGTGCCGCTCTGTGTGTGTTGGTGTGTGTGTGTGTACAGGAACAGGTCCCTGCCCAGTGGAGAGCTTGGATAATGGTTAGTAGGGGTGGAGAGAAGCCCTGGGCTACTTTGGAAAATAGCTGAAGAGAAGGGAATCAATATTAGACATACACCCACTGTGCACCCATATGTGTGTTTGTGTGTGTGTGTGTGTGTGGACTTTAACCGTGCAATGAATGAAGCTCTGATTTCTGTCTAATCTTCTCTCACACAGACAAACAGTCAACTGTAAATTAGCCAACCAGGTTCAGTCTGTCAGTTCATTTAAACTTAGACTTGTCCGAGTCATATTCCAGGTGTTGGACACGGACACACACCAACACTTTAGCATGATGGATTTATTTATTGTGTTAGCCTATTAAAAGTGTTGGATACAATGAATTAAGGGAAGGAAAGTAAGTCAGCAGTCACTTGTCAGTGTTTTCCAAAGCAGCCCACATGAGCCAGCCACTTTTTATAATATCAGTTACCAAGAATATAAAACACAGAAGTTGTATCACAGTGTATTTTTTTACTTAATGTTTAATATTTGGTCATGTGGAGGAGCATCACAGGTCATAGTAGTAGTAGTAGTAGTAGTAGTAGTAGTAGTAGAGGGTCTGTGTGTTACATTGTGTATTGTCGTGTAACATTTAAACAACTTGAACTTTCTTATGACCTTGTTCCTTTACACAGTTAAAGCAATACTCAGCTCTACTCAACTCAACCCTACTCAGTTTGGGTCATTTTCCATTACAGTTGAAAACCTCATAGTTCCTCCTCAACATGGCAGGGGTCGTCATACCACTGCTGCTACGGTTGCGCCGTCTTGTTTTCTTTTTTTGGATCCTCTCATCAGCTCCAAAGTCACTCATCGGCAACTCGTCGATGGTTTTCCACACAGCAGCCATTTAACTCATGTGAAAGAATAACAACAGTCTCAGTACAGATCAGTGAGCGCTGTTGTTGGTGTGTTTTTAAAAATGGCGGGATTGGTTCTCATGTCGGACGTTGTGCTCATGACTCTTCATGTGACGACACTCTGGCCAATCAGTGGCCGGCAGTCGGATGATGTCACATGTTAGTATCGGCTCAGCTCGCTTGGAACCTTGCTAGAGGCAGTACCAGTAAAATCATCAGGTACCAGGTACTATCCTTAGTGGAAAATTAGAAAAAAACTGAGTCAAGTCAAGCAGATGTAGTGCTACTGGAAAAGGGCCATAAGTTTCTGTTTTCATCGGTTGTTGCTTTACTTGACTTTAACTAGTCCTCCATCCTCAGTGACCATATAGGTGATTTGTCTCTGTCCACTGATCCACAGAAGCATTTCATCAATTAGAGCCCAATCTGGCAGCAGACATATACTATGTAAGTATGCTGTCTATAATAAATTGTAGTACTGATAAACACTATGAATAAAGTAGTGAAGTCCACATTAGGAGGATGGTCGATGGATGGATCATTAGCACCAGATTTTTTCCTGGTCGTTTTTGTTTCTTTTATGATGACTTCACCCAAACTTCAATCTTTTCCTAAAACCTAACAAAATTATAACTTTTTTTTATTTATTTATTTTTTGTTGAAACTGACTATAAATAAATAAAACATAGCTGTGTGTAATAAGCCTATGGGGTGGACAGTCTCCTCTAACATGCATGAGGTACACTCATCCACCTATTTGAGTGTGTGTGTGAGAGAGAGAGAGAGAGAGAGAGAGAGAGAGAGAGAGAGAGAGAGAGAGAGAGAGAGAGAGAGAGAGAGAGAGAGAGAGAGAGAGAGAGAGAGAGAGAGAGAGAGAGAGAGAGAGAGAGAGAGAGAGAGAGAGAGAGAGAGAGAAACATACATGATGTGTAAATGGAGCTGGAGTCCATCAGACATCAGGCATGGCGCTCCACTGAGCCGAAGGGAAATAAACTCAATGAGGGAAAAGACAGAGGAGAGAGGAAGACACAGACAGAGAGAGAGGGAGAGAGAGACGGGAGGCTGATGCAGAGAGATAGATGGAAAGATGGAGGGAGAGAGGGATGGATAGTATGATTTAGCTGATAGGAGAAATCATTTACCAGCGCAATTTGTCGACAAGGATCTGGGGATGTCTCAGTGTGTCAGCGCCTCAGTCACTTTGATTGATGATGGATGTTCACTGACTCTAACACTCACTCTCTCACTCTGTCTCGGGCTCTCTCTAACTCTCTTTCTCCTCTGCCTCTATTCATGATCCCTCTTTGCTGCCTGAACCCCAGCAAGGCCAACCCTCTCTCGCTCAGCCTGTGTGTGTGTGTGTGTATGTGTGTGTGTGTGCGCACAGAGGGAGATGTATCACACCTCCGCTCATGATTTAGGCATATTAAAATGAAAACTTCCAGGTGACGCATTTTTCCCTGCAGCTCTCACTTCACACACTCCACTGCCATTATTTAACTCTGCTGTCTTTGTTCATGGCTCACTGCTGGTCCCTGTGTGTGTGTGTGTTTGTGCTGGTGTATGTGCTTGTCTCCGGTGTGTGTATTGACCAGGTGGGGCTATATATCAGCTCAGCTCTTTATCAATGCGGCGAGGCAGGGAGGCCTATCGATGTGGCTCCTTGTTTTAGTGAAGTGAGACTCGCCCCAGGCCACACGTCCAGCCTGCATACAGTCTCAGATTAACAGGGAGAGAAATCAGGCCGGTGTGTGGGAGTGTAATGGAGAGCTGGTGTAAACGCCTGTGACCTGTTCCACAGGTAAAATATATATAAACCTCAAAATTCTGCTCAGCCGGACAGAGTTCACCTTTTATATTCTTCAAAAAAAACAAAACAATGTCCTCGTTTATTTCAAGGTCCTATGTTTTACACGTTTGAACCACCTCATTGTAGTTTTACATCTGTTCTCTCAGGTCTCTCTCTGGAGTTCTAGTAAAAACGGTTCAATGAGCCAGTCAGAAGAGAGGATCTGAGCCTTTTCTGATTTTCTGAGTGATCAAATAAAATATAGCACATCCCGGGTAAACACTCAGAGAAACTAAATGCAGCAGGTTTTGGGAGGGCTAAGGGAAGGCTGTGCAGTGACTGCTTTGTTATGACATCACAAAGTTACAGACATCCTGACAGCGTCTTTCAAGGCTAATTTTCTGAATACAGAACAGATGAGTGTCTGTACTTTGTACTTTCCCAGTATTAATATAGAACCTAGACCTGGTGTATGATAAAATAATATAAGATTAGGACATCTACCTTTATAGAATGTGGGACCTTTAATATTTCTGCTTTTAGTAGCCTTTAACAACCACCATTCACCAAATGGCTGCAGATGGTCGTGGGTGAAAGGTCAACAGCTTGATGGACTGAGGCCAGTCAATCGGTTGTGAGAAGGAACAGAAGGAGCTGAACGGTTCAGATAGTATTATCAGACAGAGTGAGTACAGCTCAAAAGCTGGGTAGATGACATGGAAAAGAGTCTGGGTGGAAATTATAGAAAACAAGGAGAAATAAATATTGTTCTAAAAAGTTTGAATTCATGGTTCAAGTTCAAAGTTCAAGTTCAAACAGTCTTTATTATCCCCAAAGGGGCAATTATCTGGTGCACCTGCTCAACACATGGAATTTGCTCAGGCGTCATTTACACATTTACTTTTGCACTTGTGCTTATGGATAATGGGATGTTTCCATGGTCACAGGTGAACTATAAAAATAGTATTTTTATATTTAATTTTTGCATATAATGTTGTAAAATACTTAGCTTAGCACATTTCATTTATTCATAAAAAAAATTGAGTTATAGAAACACCTCTGTTGTCATTCTGTTGTCCCCTCTGGATCATCGTGTGAATGAAACAGTTTAATTAAAGGCTGATTTATAGGGTTCCTGTGTCCTGGCCTGTCTGACGTAGTTGTAACAGTGTCACTGTGAGATCAGATTGTATCACTGAGGAGATCACATGGATGAGACCTGAGAGAGAAAATGATGAACTTCAAATATCGTCAGTTGCCACAGCTTGAAAACAGTCAGTTAAGTGTTCAGCAGTGTGTATTGTAGAGTGTTCATTCAGCTGTTTGAACATCACAAATCATTTTAAAAAGCATTACTTGTATCCAGATGTAACAAGCACAACAAAGTTGTGTTTCATTATTGATGACTCGACTCGTTTGCTGCTGGAGATTCATTTTTTCTTCATTTGTATGTGAAGTGAGTAAACTCTAAATTGAGCAAAACGCTTTTCTGCCCAGGGAGTCGACAATGACTCTGCCAGAAACGACGTGGCTACAGTCAGCGAGCCATCGGCAAACTGCTTTGTTATGCTCAACACCATCAATCTCCATGCATAAGAATAGCCAACTTCAATACAGCCATCGATCGCAGGAACCTTTGGAAACAGCTAAGGTCAGAGCCTCGTCCCACCTCAAAAAGTTGCTGTGATTGATTTATAAATTTTTAAGCCATTTTCCATCAAGTTTCGGAGCAGCGTGGAAGAAAAGTGGAGCGCTAATATGTCAGATGAATTCATCATCATCGGCTGGAGGAAACAGGCATCTGACAGGCGTGTGAATTAGGACGAGCCCGGACAGGGGTGAAAGAGCAGGATACTCACGTTAGAAAGGAAGAGGAGGGAAGATCACAGTAACCGAAGCAAGCGAGGGATAAATGGAGAAAAGTGGAGAAGAAAGGGAAAATGCCAACTTCTATTAGAACCGTGGATTTCAAAACAGAGCTTGTCATCAAAAGAGTATCAGTTAATTGATCTTTCTCATCTCTTATAAAGGATGTAATTTGCATGGCTTTTCCTTTGGTCTACGTATATTTCCTATTCCCCGTGTGAGTGTTTGGGTGCATGTGTTTGTCGAGCATCTTTCTGCGGGGAGATTTCGGCGTGGGTGAGCTGGTTTGTGTTGTGATCAAACAGACTTTCTGTTCTACAAATAAACCCAATATTCTCCACTTGCCATGTTTAAATGATACACTTCCACTGTCTGCCTCTCCACCTCCACCCATGTCCGTGTGTTTGTTTATTTCTCAGCAGGATTACGGGGGGAAAAAAAACAAATTGAACCAAACTTGGTGGAGGGATGGGTCATGGCCCAGTGACGAACCCATTACATTTTTCTGCAGATCTGGTTTGAAGGCGGTCTGGGGGATGTTTCTTATCGCTTCCCTAAACATTGCACTGTTTTTAACTTAACACTTTCACCGATTCGTTGGAAATAAAGTTTGGATCTTGATGTAATAAATATGATATTCATATTAGTTATATATTTATAATATTTAATATTTATGTCATTGAGCCCTGAGTTTGAGTTTTTACAGTTTGGTGCTGATCTGACAGACGTGTAGGATTGTTTGGCCTTGGCTGAGGTACGCGCTCTGCTGAGTGCCGTTCTAGTTATTAGACTTGTTTATTGACGGGCCGACAGGTAGTTTGATGACTTCCTGTGTTATCCTTCCAGTCTCGTCACTGTTAAGATTTTATGACCAAACCGCGGCTGTTATTCTAACTCAGTTCGGATGCATGGATTCACTTTTTCTCTCATCCTCTCATTCCTCTAGTCTGTCTTATGCTCCCACTGTTCCTCTAATACAAAGACCTGACCCGAATTTGACTTTGTTATTGTTGTTATTCTGTAATATTACTCCACAAAGATTAAAAGTTGTTGTGTTTGGGGGGTTTTAAGTACTGACAGTGTGCGAGGGGAGGTAGAGGGTCATGGTACATAGTATTATGGTCCCCTGCTGGAATTAAAGTAAAGTGGGTATGAGCTCCAACCATTCATCTCTGTTTGGCAGCAAGACTGACACATTTTTGTTTCTGCAGTAAAAGAATTCCAGTGAACTTTCCTTCCCCCTGGGGATGGGTTCATCCTAAAGTTCGTAGCATGCTTTGAACACACTAGACTGTAAAAAGTGTTTTCAGACCATGTGTAAAGGGAGGACTAAGGTTTGTTCTGTATGTCTTACAGAGGAGCTCATTTTGATGCAAATAAAACCTGCCATCATACCCAGAAGAGACACGATGAATAATACAAATGGAGATAACAGTGTGCACTTTCAGTGTCTCTGAAAGTCACGCAAGGTGCTGCACATGAAAAAGTGACAATAGAAGTTGTGTAACGAGCGGGGAGGGAGAGTTTGAGAGAGGAGTACCAAACTTGCCACAACCTCAAACCAAACTGTGGTGGATTCAGCCCCCCTGATCCCACCATGACGCTGTCAGACGATCTAACAAGCACTTAGCTTGAAGGATACTGAGCCCAGTTAAGGCCAGCCAATTGAAAGCAGAATTCTCCCTGCTACTTTTGATTGAAAAGTTTGATCACTCCTGACCCCAAACTTGGGGTAAACCTGCCTTTATTCATAAAAAAAAGAAGTGAACTGGCACTTTCACTGCTTTTCCACCACTGTAGATGGAGTTCAGAAGCTTTACCATGACATGAAACCAACCTTTTCTTACCTGTTCTCCTCTTTTCTTTCCATCTCTATCCCTGCAGGGTAACCAAGAGGCCCCAGCTCCCCCTGAAGCCATGGCCCAGCCCTTCCCACCGGCCCAGTACCCCCCTCCACCACAGAACGGGATCCCTGCTGAGTACGCCACGCCCCACACCCACCAACCGGCCGACTACACGGGACCAAGCACGGTGGCCGAGCACGCCCTGACACTGTACACGCCGACACACACACACAGCGAACAGCCGGGAAATGACAGCAACACCTCCGCCCTCACAGCCAACACAGTAACGGTGAGTCTGCACTTTATATCCACGCTGAGCTGCACTTTCTTCACTAAGTCGTAACGCAGGGTTTAAAACATGGTGACTGCACGACAAGGGCAAAACAAATGTCAAGCTTCAACATGCAAACTTGAATCTTTCAATGTGCTGATTTAAAAAGTAAATGCAATAGACTAATCCAGAGAAATGAGTGCAATGCTACACTGATTTCACAACTGTAACATCTGTACAAAGTGCATTAGTGAACATTTATAAGACTTCAATCAGTTCCAGATGAGGTGCTCTATGCATAGCTGCTCCTCTGCCTCATGCTCTTTATACTCCACCCTCAGCCTGCTGTGATGGTGCAGCTGGAACCAGAACACACACAGCATCTCCAGTTGTTTACTATAGACAGGAGTGGCACCATGTGCAACACACTGTTACTGCCCCAGCACTGAATATTAGGATAATGGTCATCATTATCTCAGACTGATGCTTTCATACAGTCTGACAGACCTTCACTTAGTTAATACTTCCTGGAACTGAATCCATACACATCCAAAACAAATATAGTGAATGTTAAACTACACTATTAAAATATGGTAAATATGTTGTTGTTTTTTTTACTCAGGATCCTTTTGCTCATTATTCTGTTTAAACCTTGTGAATTTGTTTTTCTGTAATAGCTTTCCTTCCTCATGGTCGTTCTCGTTCCTCAGTAAACCTCACACCTGTACAGATGTTGAAATTTGTGTAAACAACTTTGCTCTCAACTAAGTCAGTGATGAAGCCTTGATGCTTCCAGAGTAAGTTAAAAAAAAAAAAAGTAAAACAAAAAAAAAAAAATGGCTGGTTCTGGTTCAGTTTGGGGAACTTTAAAGATGTATCTGTCAGAGGAGGTTGTTGTGTGTGGATGTGAGATTGATGCCAGATCTTTTGTGATTTTTAATTTAATTTAATTTCCACAGTCACAGGATCATGAAACCCTACAGGTACCTGTGTAGTGATCCAACTTATATGTGCCCTGTAGTGGAGGTATGGAAGCGTATTGCATTCACTTGATTAACTTATCTTTTGGTTTGGTTTTTGGATAATTTTTTACGTTTTTCTGACTATTTTTTTTCTGTTTTTTGTGGTAATATTTTTTCCTCCTGTTTTTGAGGGTCATTTCTTTCTGACTAAATGATATTTCAAAATCCTGCGAGAAGCTCCCATCTGCAAGTAACGTTTAACCTCTGCAGTCAAGCCTCCACTTCATCACAGATCTATTACATCTTAGATCCATGAGACACATCCATGGATATGCTCCACAAAAAATACAGTCGAGCTGTCACCAGACATTTGTTGTCTGATGTAATAATATATTATGTTTCAGTTGTTTGTATTTTTTAATAATACAAACTTATATTACAGCGTTGTATGTTTCATATAAGGGATGCTTGGACCAAACTGTAGATATGTCACAAACCGAGGTAGAATTCACTGTGCAAGAACTGCAATTATTAAAAAAGTGCACAAAAAGATACTATTGCATATGGCTGGAAAAACCACCACATTTTATATTATTGAATCATTCCATTCTATAGTTAAAAAATATTTATCTTCCAGCAGTAACTGAAAAACTGCCTGTGAACACATCCTCGGTTCATTTGTTCAGTAATCTGTGTCTTTATTAGCAGATGATTGTAAAAGGAGATATGAGATACTGTGGGCTGAATATCTCTTAAAAACACAATGTGATGCAGACAGTAAAAATCAAAAATTCAAACTACTCTTTCATAATTTAAGGTATGTATATTTTAGCGACCAGTCCCTTGAGTGCCATTCTGCTTTGAAGGTTTTAAGGTTTGGAGCTGGTTAATTGAGGCAGAGAGGTTCCTCGCTGCACTCAGCTCAGCCCAGATGCTTTTGTAGTGGTGGGGGGTACGCTGGGAAGAATGCAGGGAGCTGAGAGCAAAGCCTCTCCGGCTGACTCTAGGACTGTCTTTCAGAAGTTTCTTTGACGCCGCACTTCACACAACATGAAACCTAAAAGTTAAAAAAAAAAAAGTCAAAAGTACCCCACCCTGTGCTCCCAATAAGACTCTGAATCAGAGAGGATGCATAAGACAAGAAAGTAAATGAGATCCAGATGATATATACCAAACTGTTAGATTTCATTTAAAAGGATTTTAGTATTCTCTTGGACCTTCGCTATAAGATCAAGCTGGTGTGCAAGTTCATGTTTGAACTGTGCAATCGCACGCATGCTGCACGCACACACACACACACACACACTCATGGCTGCAGGTCGCTGACAAATGAGCCATATTTCAGCTGCATTTCAAACTGCACACACACACACACACACACGTACACTTACACACACACGTACACTCTAACTCCATAGTTAACTGTAGCACCACTCGCTTCTAGTTGAAGAGCCTTCAAGCTGTCAGGCCCAATAAGACTGGAGCATGCTGGGAAGGTATGGGGACTGTACTGTATAGACAGTGATGGCAGAGTTGGGCAGTCCAGTGAGAGAAGACTTGGTACAGTCAGCATTACTGGGAGTGTTTTACAGTCACTGTGGAGAGTTTGTCACAGGCTGTAATTGTTACTGTCAAGAGACATAGTTGGTGGAGGATAAAGGAGTAAGACACCACACACACGGTCACTGTGGCCTAAAAGACACTTACTGCATTTATTGTCCAAAAATATAACGTTAGAGCCATACATCAGCCTGATGCTGTATTGTTTTCTTGACTAAAAAAATGAAGATTAGGCTGTCAGTCAGAGATGGAGAACCAGGACTCCTCCTCAGCAGCGGTGGCTCAGTGTGGGAGAAATAAAACATCAGAGAGAGACAGAGAAAAGGAGCCAGAGAGTGAGAGAGATGGATGCGTGGCTACATGGTCCACTGAGGTTTCCCTCGTCTGTCTCCCTCCACAGCTGACTGTCCGGTGCAGTCCAGCCGCTCCACCACTCTGACGTGTTTGCATCTCTGAGGTCGTGAACAGTGTGTACTGCTGCTGAGATAAAGGCGTCGCTGGACCACTCTGACAAAATAAGTTGTAATGCATCAGAGCGAGTTGTAACCACAGCTGCCAATGAGTCCAGTAAAAACACCAGAAGGTAGAAGACAACAGGAAGCCAGACTGAGATTACTTAGCAGGATGATGTTGGACAGCTTCACCATTTTACACGCCTGACCAGTTGGACTACTGGCTCCATGTATTCTTCCTGCATTTCCTATCTGTCATTGTCAAATAAAAGCACAATGCGCAAATTAAAGTCCTTAAAGTCTGTATGATCAGATGTGCAGTTAACCATTTTATTACAGAAAGATGCAGTAAAGGATGAAAACTTACAAATCAAGTCTAAATTCTTATCTCACTCTGGAGTGGAAATGTAGGTGAAGTGAAAACCAAACAGTAAATACCAGTTCTCTGACTAATTAATGTTCATTTTTTGTTTTACTTGTTAATCACACATGTTCTTAATGAGACTGAAATGAAAATATGCTACAGGAAATCCTATTACATCACAAAATTATATGTTAGTTTACCCTCTGTTCATCACATGATGCCATTTGGATCTTTGAACAAAGGTGGATCTTGAAAGCCAGGCCTATTTTCACACGCAGTACTGATGCAGTTTGGTTGCATTCTGTACTGAAAAAACTGCTGATGATACACATGTACGTGTATATTGTATGTCAATGGAAAAACCTTCAACTACAATTTAATTTGGATTTCAAATGCTGTACTGTAGTTTGGTTTGTACACCTGTTAGATATTAACGTTCAATTCAATTCATATAATTCTTCTCAATCTCAATCCGTCGTTCCTCAGTGGTTCGCTTGGCGGCGGAGCAGCTCTGCTGGCATGGCAGACATGTGTGATAACATGGTTGTATGCGCTGTGAGATGGTAACCCCTCTGTTTGTTTAAAGGATGTTACTGTGAATGCCCAGCTTGATCTCTCTCCAGCTCTGAGTTGTTGATCTCTGACCTCTCTCTGGTGGATGTTGTTTGAACACAGAGGTCACCATGCAGCTTGACCTGCACTAAGTGAGGATATGTCCGTTTCTGCTTCTTCCATTTCAACCCTTTTCATTTGGACCTGGAAGCCTTCAAACTTTATGGATGTGGTATACTACATATCACTGGGCTTCTGTGTTTTTTTTCTCCTTGCTTATACTTGTGTGCGCGTGTGGGAGTGTGAGCGTTTATCTAATTCTTCTGTGTTAATCGACCTATCTTGTGGTGCACTGTACATATGTGATAGCTTACATTATAGGCCTGAGGAGGTGGGCTGCAGTTGCACTGCTGCGCACACACGTGCACACACACACACACGAGGGAGATCTAACTGGCTAGGTAATCAGATGGAGGCGTTCAGGGCAGTTTGGAGCTGTTTGGGTTGTGTGTGTGTTTGTCAATGGACAGGGAGGCTTCGTAGCACAGATTAGGTTTGTATAGTGTCCCCCCTTTCTCTCTCTCTCTCTCTCTCTCTCTCTCTCTCTCTCTCTCTCTCTCTCTCTCTCTCTCTCTCTCTCTCATAGACACACACACACTCACACTCTCGCAGCTTTGTACTGGTTCCCTGACGACAGAGAGGAAGCTCAGCCTGCTTGTGTATGATATTGTTCGTGTAATTATTTCCTTTTCCTGCCTGGCTGCTCTCACACCATGAATTGTAAAGGCATGGATGGCAACCACAGAGAGAAAGAGAGGGGGAGGTGGAGAGAGAGAGAGAGAGAGAGAGAGAAAGAAAGAAAGAGAGAAAGAAAGAAAGAAAGAAAGAAAGAAAGAAAGAAAGAAAGAAAGAAAGAAAGAAAGAAAGAAAGAAAGAAAGAACAGCAGTATTTGTATTTATAGAACATTTGTTTTCAGAGGGAAATTCACTGACCAAATTAGATAAGGGAGAGGAGTCTGTGCCAGGCTTTTAGAATTTCAGAAGCTAAAGGTTAGAGTTGAAATGATTTGTTTATGGAGGGGGGGAAAAAAACAATACAAAGCTGTGCTGGCAAGTGTGCACCCTTATTACCATTTGGACTGTACGCCAATGGGCAAATATCAGCGTTTGCTACAGAGCTGTTAACACCTGCACACTGACAGGTGATCCAGGTGTGATCCAGCTGTGCCATCATCAACAGAAACAGACTGAGATGATGGTTCAGAGGAGAGGCTCTCTAATCTCTCAGTTTCCCTCTCAGTGGGGGGGACTAAGACTCAAGGAAGAGACAAACAAACAGAAGTCGACATGAAGCAACATTGAAGTACTAGTGATAATTCATTAAAAATCTGTTTTGCTGCAGTATTGGTCCAGCACAAAGTCCCAGGTCTGCTTTTAGCAAAAATAAAACTGTCTTCATCTAAAAACTGGAAGCATTTGTCTTTTGTTCAGACGCCTGAAATGACCTGCGATTACTTTTACTGGAGGAGAATTTGTGAATTCTTACTTGTTTCCAGAGGAACTCTTTGCTTCCTGGCTCCTAGCAACAGTCAATGTTTTTTTTTAACTCAATGATTTTCTTCATTGTGACTGAATACTAACAACAACAGTCTTGCAGCCCCTCACTGAACTGCTGGCTCAGAGCCTGCAGTTGCCATTTTGCTGCTCACAGCTCCAGTAAGTGTTTCTCCTGCCAGCCTCCACACAGTTCAACCACTGGTTCCTACGCTCACTACCTCGGTGTACTGTAGCAGGAGTCTTTAGTTTCAGTGGAAGCAGTAGCTGCTGTCAGAGGCCACTTCTACACTCTGGCTGTGTTCTATGTGGATTGCATTAATACACAAGTTAGCATAGTTTTTGGATGCTAAATGCTATAAGGTAACTGGGTTTTTGTCAGCTGCCTCCAGCTCCTCTGACTTGCTGAAGTCAGTGCAATAGATGGTACATTTATTTCACAGACCTGTCCAAAGTTAAGAGGAGAAGTCTCTCTCCTCAGCCTGAGGGATGCAGAGCAGGATAAAGCCAGTTATTGTATCTGGAGTGTAGAGTCGGGCATGTCGTAAACAGTGGAGTTGTGAACCTGCAGTTTTACAGTAATTGTTTGGGCTGTAACCAACCAAAAGTACTTGACTTAGGTTTCTAATACCTTGGAATCTGGTGGTACCAAGTCACTTCAGATTGCCCTGGGGTCTCCATCCATGTGAATGTGGGGGAAGCATAACCATGACCAGCCAAACAACCTCAGCAGGCCTGTTGCCAGAGCTGTAGTTCCTCTCTGATGTCTGAGCTCCTCACTCTTCAGCTGTTTGGGTCGTTGCAATCTCATTGTTTGTGTCAATAATACCCATGTTCAGCACTCTAGAATAAGTTTAATATGTGGATCGTCTGTTAAATCTGGAGCCTTGCCTTCAGGCTCAGCTTCCTGTTCACCACGACAGTCAGTGAAGCGCCCACATTACTGCTGACACGGCACCACTCTGCTGGTCTATTTCGAATCCCATCTCGCCTGATTCCCACACGCAACTCTTCTCTACACAGGCAGGTAGTCAGATGGATATAAAGCACTATAACTTTATATCTTCGAATTAAAAATACAATACAATAAAATATAATATCAAATATTTCCAAATGGATAATGGCCAGAAATATCTTAACTAGTTACAGATAATTCACTGCCCCGAAAGTTGTATGTATATTCATCAGAATCTCCCAAGAGTGTGAAAATAGTATCAAAATCTATTGAAGGATTAACGCTAATGACAAGTAATTACCACACTTACGCAGTGTTGTTACTGGGCCCTGTCCTGACAATTAAAGCGTAACCACAAAATAACCTTAAAGGTCTAAGCCTCTCTTCTGATTGGCTGGCTGTTCAAAGTGATCTGATTTAAAAAATTAATTAATTAATTAATAGCAGATTTCAGGTAAACACTTATCTTAGAAGGTGGAGTGGTGGGTCCATGTGGGTGGGGATTGGGGCATGGTGGACTGCCAACAGTGACTGCTTTATAGTGACATCACAAAGTCACAGAAATCCTGACAGCTTGTTTTAAGGCTCAGTTTCTGAATCCAGGCTGTGTGCATTTCTCTGTAGACTGAGGCTTTGATACTTTCATAGGATTTATATAGAACCTAGAGCTGCTTTATAATCAACACACATGAACATCTACCTTTACACAATGTGGGACCTTTAACACTAAAATTAAATGTAATTCATTGTAAATAAACATATTCTGTCCCTGTGAACTTTTCCCGACTTCCCTGTCCTCCACACCCTCACCCTGATAAATGCCTGAGTGTTCACATTCAGCATAAATCATCAGGTGTGGAAGTGTCCACTGTGCCTCGCTCAATCTCTCTTAAATCCTCTTCAAATTTTATTATCATGTATGTTTGAGTGTAGACATGTCTTAGGTTGTTAGTAATATATTTCCCCCCCATGCGTCTCAGATAACTCTCAATCTCCTGGGTCACATATCGATGCCACAGGAGCAGTGAGAGGGGAGATCAGTAACACAATATGACAATGCCATGACAATTTGAACTTAAGAGGATGTAGAAACGGCGCTCTCTCTGCTCCCTCTCTGTGTCTTTCACACTCTTCCACTTTATGACAAATTCATTATGTTGTTCTGTCAGTCCTGCTCTATGCTGTCACAGCAGCTCTGTGTCGTTTTCAAGCTGATCAACCACACCTCTCACATAAGTCACCTTTTTTTTACATGCACCAAAGGAGCTAACCTGTGACGTGCTGTGTGTTTCCTGCAGCAGGCAGAGGAGGCTGTACAGACAGACGCCTCCCAGCAGCTCCACCTGCAGCCCAACGACTCGTCCGGGAAGCAGCAGCCCAAGAGGTTACACGTCTCCAACATCCCCTTCCGCTTCCGAGATCCGGACCTCCGGCAAATGTTCGGGGTGAGAGGACGATTCTAAAACAGACACACAGATACATGCATACACTCACTTTACACCATGACAGTCATATAGTGCACATCTGTTTTCTTGAACCAGGTTGAGCTCAGTCTCAAGCACTTGTGGCACAAAAAAGGTTGGGCTCGGAGAGAATATGATATGTTACAGGTGGATGAGTTTGTCACAGTCTTAGCCAATCACATTCACCACTTTAATCTACTTCAACCACGAGGCTCTCCCCATCAGACACTGATAGAATCCTGTAAATGGGTCAGGGTTAATGAGTCTTTTAATTTGAATTCAGTTTGGATACCTTAAAGTTCATCAAAGGTCATCTTTTTTTTTAACATATGTGGAAGTGCAACATTCTGTCGTACAACAAACATAATCATTTGAATATAGAGAAGAGATTTTAGATAAATACACTGTAAAATATCATAAAGGTGTCACAGTAGAAATAAAAAGGCATTCTAGTTTCTCAAGTTATATTCTTTTTATTTTGGACTTTCATATGTTATGTGGAACAACCTGGTAAAGAAATATTTGCCATAACAAACTGTCCTGATGGTGTTTTTAGTGGAAAGAGAAGTTTTATTTAATGTAGTGTTTTCTATAAGAGTTAATTCTGAATTGACAGTGTAGTCAGAGACTGTAGATGGGACCAGAGTAAAGGAAGCACATGACCTGCTGACAGCTGTAAGATCCACCTGTTAATCTTGATTATCTGACTACACTGTCAATTCAGAATTAACTCTTATAGAAAACACTACATTAAATAAAACTTCTCTTTCCACTAAAAACACCATCAGGACAGTTTGTTATGGCAAATATTTCTTTACCAGGTTGTTCCACATAAAATATGAAAGTCCAAAATAAAAAGAATATAACTTGAGAAACTAGAATGTCTGTCAGCTAGTTGAAAATACTCATAGAAGTACAAAGAGGGCTACACAGAGATAAAATTGGGTTTAGAGAAGTTTATCTGAAAATTACTTCACTAAATCAAGTGACTGAAATACTAGAGGACAGAGGTGCACTGAGTAGTTGACCTGCTCTGAGCAGGAGGCGCTTGACCTCATCGTTGGCACCAAGATTGCTGTGCACCACTGGATTCTCATTGCCAAACCCTCTGCGCTGCTGCTCTTCCCAAGGTGGCACTCAGCAGTCACCAAGATACCAAACCAGTGCAGTGGAGCAGATACCCTCTGTGAGCCACAGGAAAATACAACTCTGTGTTTTAGCACAAAAAAATAAAGCCCTTAGTGACTTTTATTTATCTTGTGTTGGCTCTGTTGTGCTGGGTGCAGGTTTGCTGCATTCCCATTCTTTGTTCCACTGGGAGAATTTTTGGAAGAATGTCCTGAGGGATTTGTGAAGACTAAATCCATCAGTAAATGTTATTTCATGCCAGTTGCTTATTAAGACATTAGGCATCTGTCACATTCAAAGTGGATTCGACACCCCACAGTGAATCTACTGGTCCTGTCGGTCCTGCAAAAACAAACTGATCACAGTGGATCAAAATCAAGAGTTACGTAAAATCATGAAGCACCCGAGGCCTTCCCCGTGAACGTAGCTCCAATTTAAGGCAACCAACTCATGCAATTGTTTTTGTTGGTGGATTCACAGCATCTATTACAGCGTCTGTGTTTGCTGTCTCAACTTTGATCTCATCACTTCCCATAAGCAAACATCAGGCTCATCACAGAGGAGCGAGGATGTGTGTGTGTGTGATGTGGAAATCACGTTCTCTTTGTCCCTCTGTGTGTGTGTGTGTGTGCGTGTGTTATACAATGTGGGACCATGTTGCTCAAGTGATTACTGATGAACTACCTACACACACACACAAATACATAGACACATTACTGAGTACTGATTTGCAAAACCCAAATCCAGCACTAGCATTAAATATAATAAAGGTCTGGAGATTTCCTCCCCTCTGACACCTCCACCCTCACCCCCACTCCACTAATCGACGAGAGCATCTGCTCCTGCTCCAGGAGGAGGAGAGGAGTCTGCACGCTGGCCTTCCCCAGCCTCAGAGCTCCTGATGTGGGGAGAAGAGGAGGGGATGGAGGCGCTGGTGGAGACACAATTAATGCGGTTCCTCAGGGTCAAGGTTAAAAGGGAGTTTATCCTCATTAGGTCTATATAGGGTGACAGCTCCAGTTATGGGTGGGAAGTCGGTGTGTGTGTATGTGTATGTTTGGATTTATGCATGCGTGTTTATTGTTGAAAACTTTCCCCCCAACAGCCTTCAGTCACCTGGGGAGGTCTCAAGGCTCTAAACACCGCACCGCAATTAACCAGTGACATCATCAGGTCGCAAAGTAGGAGCCGTGTGGGAGGAAAAAAAACAACCCACAGGAGCAGCAGGACAGAGAGGCAGGATAGGGGGATTAGAAGAGACAGCCAATCTGGTAGCTCTCACTACAATCAGCGCTGCTCAGAGGTCATACAGCCTCTTTAAGAGCAGGATCACAATGACTGAGGATCCAAGTCACTGGAGCCTCAGGACAACTGGAGCCAGGAAACTTTTCCCTGTCACAGCAACTTTTCCCTTTCAAGGAAGCTTTGCTGAAAAATAGATGTAAAACACTAAGCACAGGTGATATGACAGAGACCACCATTCCCTTTCAAAACAGCATTATGTGTGCTTTTATTTTGAAACATCAGTTTTATACAGTAAAACTAAACACAGCAGTCTTTGATGCAAGTGTGAGCTCCATGTGAAAACATCGTAGCTGCACAAGAACAGTCAGAGAGATATTATTATTAAGTGCACATCTTGCACATCTAATCAAGAGCAGTTTAATAAACTGATGACTTCATTACCAGCTTTTACACACAATGGAAATAAGATTAGTTCAGTAAATTATAAAACAGTGTGAATGAGTCATACAAGTTAAGAAATAGAGCGTGTGGTTTTTCTTTTCCTTTGGGCTTCATTATACCCCTGTCGTGTCGCTGTCCCTCAGCAGCTAATTGATATGTATAATACTGCTGCTAACAAGTAAAACTGAAAGTAAAATCAAGGTAATAGAGTTCCTCAGAAGTAAGTTTGAAAAGTAGGTAATTTCTCAGTATAGTCCCTTGTCCCAAAACATTTCCTGATTGGGTTTTAGGTTAGATGTCTGAAAATAAGGACTGTGGTTAACACAAACTCAAGTCATGTTTTCTTCTATGACATTAAATACTTTAGTAAATACCCTGGTCCTGCTGCCTTGAAGCTTTTATGGAGGCCAGTTGCCAACCGAGGTTGTCAGAGACGTTAAATGTCATCAGATTGGACATGGAAACCGATCCACTCACCAGTCCACCTTTACAGCTTTGTTGTGTTTATTCTCACACACTTATAAACTGTCACTGGCTTTCTAGTAAGAAAGGCTTTTGTAGAAAAGCTCAGAGCTGAATGGAGCTGCAAATCTGAAGTGTAGAGGTGGTGATGTGAATCATGTGAGATAGTGTTATACCTGTGGTAATTGTACTTCATTTTCTATCTTGTTTCTTTTTTACAGCTATCCGTTTTTGTTGTTTTAAACCTGACAGTTTCCACTACTGTGCCTGGATTGTGTATTTGATGAGTTTGATGAGGAAAACCAAGAAATCCCATTAGCCTCCGTAGCGTAGCTCTGAGCAGCTCACGGCTCTGCTCCGCCATTCTAAAAATAGCTTGCACCGACAATTAAAAAAAAAAACTGTAGGGATGATGGCAATGGGCCAATTTGCCAAAATGTTGAACTATCCCTTTAATCATGATTGTGAGTTGTCGCTTTTGTGTTGCCTGTGTGTGGTCCGAAGCAGACGCTGAGGACGTCCTGGTCAGGACAGACAGCCGCCCACCCTGAGCCTGCTGCTGCTCTGGATCTCTGTCTTTGAAAGGAAAGTTTCTCTTTGCCACTGTCACTGAATGCTCCTTCTCACCGTGGTCCTCACTTTTTTGACACTTCAGCAGAGCAGTTGAGCAGTTTTGATCCACTGTGTTTGGTAGCTGTCTTCTAGCAGAGAATGTAAAAGGCTGTCAGGGTCCTCACACGTACACACACAGCCACATGCAGTGTACACTCTCACACACACCTCCTTCTCTTTTCTCCCTGTTAATGGTCCACCTTTAAGGATTAATGGTTGTGGACAGGGCAGGAGCACTGCAGTCGAGATTCCATCTGGGCTCTGCCTTCGCCACAATGGGCTGCAGTGGCATTCGCCTCCATTCAGTTAAAATGGGACTTGTGAGCAACTGGCTCAATCTCCCAATACGGTTCTGCTAGACTACCACCACAATGCAAACAAAGGCAATAGCTGGGGCATTACAGCAAATGGAATTCAGTGTCATTTCAGCAAAAGCTGTAATAGAAAAGCAATACGAGAGCGTTAAACAAAGCCATATAAAGAAGTTCAATCAAAGGTGATGCAGCCACAAGCTGGGGGTCTGTCTCTGTGAATTACACAGTAATACACAGTAATACTCCCTCAAACATCTCTGGAAATCCAGCTCAGGACACAGAATTAAAGGCAGATTGTTGGGTACGGCTGCAGCAGCAGAGACGCGCCAGGCAGAAAAAGTACGGCCTCAGAAAGGAATAAAACTGGGTTCATTACCCAAGCTTATTTGAGTTTAATTCATAATTAGAAAAACACATTTGGAAGGAAATTACTAGGCCGGGGAAGAGGGTTTTAATGGTAGAATGATAATTGGCATTCACAGCACCACTTCACTGATTCAATTCTCTCATTCGCAAGATGTGGCTGAAATCTGTAATCTAGTTCTGCACCTCAAATAATTCCCCTGGCCTGAAAACTCACACTGCTCATTTACACTCACATCGAGGGTGATTGGGATTCTTATATATCGCTCAAACAGCAGGGGGGGGGGGAGAGGGGGGCGGCCCCAGTCTGACCACATGTCAGTTTTTTCGCAGGGGTTTGTTTTGGCCTTTCATAAATCCCTCGTAATTATTTCTGACACGTGGAACCAAAATGTCTGCCGGCGCGGATCGGAACCAAAATGTCTGCCAGGCGCGTTCACAGAAGGACGGCGCTCGTTTAGCCCCACGCGGAGTGAAACTTCGCAAGATGATGTGCAGGACCGCCGCCGTCCCCTGAGCCTCAGCTGTGTTTAATTAATAAGCAGGCACTTAGTGAGGCTGCCGCAACAGGGTCCTTACGGTCACATTCCCAGTGGTAGGGGGCCAGATGAGTGAGTCATTAGACACTCGGCACACACACACACACACACCCACAAACACTCCTGGTCTACAGCAGTGTGTATGTGCGTGCGCATGTGTGTTTGAGGTGAGCACCAGGGGTTGGGTTTTGTGCTAATGGAGTTTTAATGACACCTACTCCTGCCTAATCACCTCTTCTGGAGGCTTCCAGCATTCCAGGTAGCCCAGTGTTCCCAGCAAGGGAATTCTTTTTAATGTCTCCTGTTCACGGCTACACTCTCATTTGCCTCCCCAATTATTCCATAAGGCTCCACTCTAACCAGCTCTGCCTCCGAGGAGGCGAGGTGTAATTATAATCTGAAAACCTGCTAATTTACACCAACATATCAGTGCAGCGATGGAGCCGCTCCGCACTGAGTGGGTAGTTAGAAAACCTGTGCTCTGCCACTGTTGCGTGCCCCCCCAGTGGTGCCGGTGTTTTTTTGTTGATTAAGACAATTAGAGTGTTAAGAATACAGAGGGACAGTGATAGGAGTTATTGCTCTGTTTACCATTAAGCTGAAGCGCAGCAGGTGAGAGCGGTACTTCTGGGTGATGTCATGGATTTTGAGATGTTATAATTAGAGTCATAACCACAGGAGGTTCATCAAATATGCAAACAATCATCAGAATCACTTTGTACTTTGTAGGTAAAAAAAATAACTGGCCGCATGTGTTTAACTCGAGCACAGACTCTACTTCAGCACGTCACTGGTGTTTGTCAGTGAACTGAGTCTTTTCATCCTGTGCTGTTTCAGACTATAGACTGAAACAATGTGCTGTGTGGGCTCCATCTCAGTTTTTTAGTAGTTCCAGCACTGGGTCTGAGTCCCGGGTCTGGGGCCTTTGTGTTGCATGTTCTCCTCATGCTTATGTGGGTTGTCTCTATGTTCTTCAGCCAACTCTCAGAGACAAGCACTTAAGGTCAATTGGCTCAACTCTAAAGGGGTGAGTGTGTGGTTGTCTGTCCCTGTATATCGGGTGGATGCCACCCTCACCCTGCATAGATACAGTATGTGGTATAGTAATGGATAGACCATCTCTAGTGATTATAGCGATTATGACAGGAGAAAGAGTGGAGGGATGTTGTAAAAGGAGCAATTATGAGGTGGATGTGGTGGGAAGGGTCAACAAAGTCTGGTGTTATTTGCCATTACAAAGTTAACCATGTCATTATTACTAAACCTAACCAAGTAGTTTACTTGTCTAAACCAGTAAACCAAACCAAGTTCTGGTCCACCTCCAGTATGGAGACACTATTTTCAGGCAACACTCAGAGGTGGTATCAGAGGTCTGCTTTAATGTAAATATGTGAGTGATAGTTTATTTTTTTCATTTAAAGGTCCAGTGTGTAAAATATTCCAATTCTTTTCCATGACTACAAAGTCAATACCTGGACAGGAACTGATTTGTGACCAGTCTAATATCCATATAGACAATATGAATAATCTTTTAAAAGAATGTTTTTGCTTTTGACTGAAACCTTTTTTAAATTGCAATCAAATTATCTCTGTTATCTAAAGTCAGAACATTTGTCTCTGTATTCAACAATAATATTCAGTTTCAGGAGCAGCAGCAGCAGTCTGAGCCTGAGTCTCACTGAGGCTGATGAACACTTCTCTGTCTTTCCTGCAAAATAACATTAATTTGGACTAATGGAGACGACTTCCCTCAGAGACCAAACAGTGGAATAGAGATGGATGAGTTAGAAGAGAGGCTGTAGGAAAACAGCAGTGACTGGTGGAAACATGCGGGCTGGATCTCTGGTGTGGTGATACGGTCATAGAAATTACACTCTGTATCACTGCTACCAATAATAGCACTTTTGTGTGTGATAACACCTTTGAATGTAATTACATTGAAGAGAAATAATTTGAAGTCATTTGAAGTAAACACACCAAGAATCTCATTACAGAGCAATGTAGGAGTAAATGATAATAATAATGGAAGTGTTAATAATAAAGCAGAAGTGGGAGGGGACTGAATTGGTTTTCAGCCACCAAGAGTGACTTCACACTGCTGCTGAAAATCACTGTTTCCTGTCCTGGCTGGAAGTTAAAAGTTCACCTCTGGTCACAGCAGCATCACTGAGGGTGTGTGGGTGTGGTCAGCTGTAACCAAGAGCAACAACACACCTGTGCATCGCCACAGAAACAAGTTTTTACGCAGGAGTTATGGCAGCACAGTAGTCACTCCACACCCTGTGTGTGTGTCCGTCTACACAGGAGGCATTCAGGTCACCTGCATTTAGTTCAGCGTTCAAAGCACAATCTCCACGGCACAACAGGAGCCATTACACTGTTTTACACCAGACAGCCTAAGACTTGTTAGATTAACATGTGTGGACTAATCCTGCAGTCCCCAACAAATGTACCTTTTACTCTTGTTGAAGTGAGTTTTGTCAACAACTGTTGTTCCCGTTTGTTTTGAATTTTCTAAGATCCATGCATTTGAACAAATTTGACAGATTTGCATTTTCAGTTGGAACTAATGTGAACGTGTCTTAGAGCCACATAGATGGACTAACACACTGTTGCGTTTGATCTTTTCATGAAGTCACTACTTCTCCTCTGTCAAGAGCCTTGTGTCTTTTTGACCAGGTCTTCATGTACATACTTTATTAACCGCACTGGAACAATAGTGACTTGATTTATGTTCATGTTGAGTGGTTTACAAGAACAAGCAGTCACACCTTCATGCCAGGTTAAAGCTACATAGTTGAAAATCTGGTCAGAAATTCATCCAGATAATCGCAGTATGATGTTTGAGCCCTGATGGGATGATGACTACAGTAAACATGTTTGTTGGAGTTGATGTTTGTTTAGGGCAGATGTTGATTTGATGTTTTTTTTTTCTTTTTTAAAGGGGACATATTATGGAAGTATCACTTTTCAGACTCCCTAGGTTAAAATCCACGTGGTTTTACGAGCTGTTCCCTCAGTTGTCTTCCAGTGATGTAACTAGGATTCGAATTTGCATAATACCACCTCTACCTGGGACTGGTAGAAGGGGCGGGGCAAGCAGTGGTTCATTTGCATTTAAAGGGACAGACACTGAAACCAGCCGTTCTGAACAGGGCTGTTTTGAGAGCATGAAAAGAGCTGTGATGTTTGATCCTTGGGGTATTTTGACCAAAGCATGTCACAGACATGTCTTTAAGACATCCGTGGGAACTATTTTAATTTGTTGAAAGGTGGCATGATATGTCTCCTTTAAATGAGTAATCTGAACATATCCTAAAAATTCTCAGACTCTAACTTGCCTTTGTAACTCTAAGAACAATTTCTTCCCCCGTGTTTTGACAGAAGATCATCTGAAAGTGACCCAAAAAAAAAAGTGATCACAAGTCACACCACTACATCCTGCTTGTCTCTTGTTCATCAGCTCATTGGCATTGACCAAGACTATTGAATTTGTGCTAAACAGGGCTGTATCAGAGTGGCGTGTGTGTGTGTGGTGGTCAGCCTCACCACTGGCATGGCTGACAGGGTAATTAGTTCTAATGAAATAACGCAGCCATTGTGGACAACAATTAAAGCTAGCTTTCATTCCACTCATTAGCCTTAGTGCAGGAGCACTTTCATGTTCTTAATGATCTGTTCTGAAGGACACACAGCTCTCATACACACATAACACACACACAGGTGCAGTGTGGTTACATTAAAAGAAGGGTGTAGGCATTCAGCACATGGTGGCTACATCACACTACCCCTATCCCTACTTGCTTGAAGCCCCGTTCTTCACAGAGGAATTGTGAAATTTTTTCTTCTATTCATAACTGGTGGAGTTGGTCAAGTTGTTCCAAAACAGAGAGGGCATAAAAACTGCAGTATCTCTGACTCCTTATCATTTCTGTTGTAGTGCAAGAAGTGAATAAAAGATGCCCCAAAGACAACAGTGTCGGTAGTTTTTTGCTTTTTGTTTCTTGTTTTCTGACCTCACCTCTGAGTAACAGTGTTTTTTTTGCTGGAAGACAAATGTCAGTGTTCTGGTTCTGAGACGTGTTCAGGTCTCGGTTGCATCAGTGCATTCAGGATGTGAGAAGAACTGTTGTGCTGAGGCTGCCTAAGAAAAGAGGATAATGTAAACTTTTGGAAAAAATGAAGACAGAAGAGAAACGTGAATTAGCACCATGTGGTGTATTTGTTGTTTCGTGACAATTCCTTCAGTGGAAATCAGTTAAATCTATAGAAACATCCAGGCACAGCTGGGGTCAAGTGACTGTTGTCAAACTTAGAAGAAGAAGAGAAGCAAAAATATAAAATAAAATAAACTAAACCTACAACATGATTATAAAGAGATGTAAAAAAAAAAAAAAAAACACACAGAGACACAAGTACATGTGTAGACACAACTAATGTTACAGAGAAAAAGAAAATAAGTTCAGTCAATATAGTGTAAACAGAGCGTACTTATCAATAGAGGTGATAACTGTGAAACACAAACACACACTGTGACTTGGGGAAAATGGATTTTGAGCAGTTCACAGCTCTTTTTATCCTCAACCAAACCTGTCCTGCTTTTTTCATGATTCACCAGTCTTCTCTTCTGTGATTCACACACACACATATACACACACTCAAAGAACGCAAATGGAAGAAGCACACAATAAAGCACATGCACACACACACACACACTCTAAAATGCAGCCTTCCACTGGAGAGAAGGAGAAGCAGGAGGAAAACACAGGGAGTCGGGCTAAATGACTTGTTCAGCGGGCTGTGGACTGGTCTCTCATTGAGGGCGAGAGACCCAGACAGGGACAGAGGGAGAGAGAGAGGCAGGCACAGAATGAGAGCGCTGATCCGTGCTGTCTGCAGCCCCGACCTCTCACACACACACACACACACACACACACAAACACACAACACAGCAAAGAAGAAACCATTCAATTCAAATATAATTTTTCTTTAAAAAGTTCACTTTTCTCATTTTGAGAATTACAGTCTTTTGTAATTATATCAGCCCCAGTCTGTATAAAGTTTTTCTCATCAGTGTGTCCATGTAATTAACTCAAACACATCAACATATCGACACATGTGTGCTCCACAACATAACGTACACTATATATATGTATATGTGAATCATCCATACGGTCTGACGCATGCTTTGCTGGTGGACTTCCTTCATCTTCAGGGTTGATGCTGGGGCTGTGACCTTGCCTTTGCTCTGCTGCCTGCTCCATGTTTATTTATTTATTGAAATAAACTACTTGATTCAAGGTCTAGTTATGGGGGGAGCACAAGGCTGAGCATTACCATACTGTCTGGCAAGGTTAGTTCACGTAGTCATGAGTTCATCCCAGCTGCTCCTGCACCACAGGCTCAAAGTGATCCAGGTCTCTGAGAGCTGCAAAGAGTTTATTTTACCCTAATATCAATTCATTTGAAAGGTAAATATATTTACAGATGTGAGTATGTAATCTAATTTGACATAATATATTGCACATGATTGTAATTACACGGAAATGAAAAGGACCAAATCGAATCAGAAAAAGATGAAGTTGGAAACAGGATGAGAGGAAGCAGATCAGGAGAACACATGCACATACATTATTTAAAACAGAAGTTGTATTTATTCAAAGAGGCGTTAAACTGCTAATACTGGTGAGTGTGTGTATGTGTATGTGTGTGTGTGTGCCCTCATTTTTCCCTCCTTGCCGCAGTAGTTTAGTCTTCATCTTATAGTCTGACCTCACACTATTAAGGATGCGTGTGTTTCATCAGAATAATCAGACAGACACATGGACACTAAAAGGTTTTGAAAGCTCAGTGTAATTCAGGTCCTGCAGTATTTATATTGTTTGAGGGGGTCTTTTAGATACGGTAATTAAGGATGCAGCACTTATCAATAGATCTAATATTCATACAGTGGCAAGAAAAAAGTAAGTGGACTTCGGAATTGCTTGCACTTGTGTTAGAATTTGTCATGAGATATCATGAGCTCATCATCATGTAGAAACACGCTGACTTTAATTATTAACACAAATCATTGTGTTCCTCATGTCCGTGTTTTGAATTATTAGAGAATTAGCAGAGACTGCTTGCCGGAAAACTGCCTCCGACGAGAACACGTGTCAGCGGTTTTGCATGAATTTACCTCAAAAACAACTCTGTCTCGTAACGTTCCGTTATTATCTCACAGCGTGGTGAATGTGCAGGTCACAACTTGTCCACAAGAGCGTTTTGGAGTTGGATTGTGTATTTGATGAGTTTGATGAGGGAAACCAAGAAATCCCATTAGCCTCTGTAGTGTAGCTCTGAGGAGCTCGCAGCTCTGCTCCGCCAATCTAAAAATAGCTTGCACCGACAATTAAAGGTAACAAACCTACTCCTAAAACTATAGGGATTGCCAAACTGTTGAACTATCCCTTTAAATATAACAGGGGATGTGATGAGGTCTCTAATGAGCGAAGAAGCAGCATTTTGGATCACATGGAGATAATGGAGGTCCTGGTTCATAACTGTATAGTCAAGATGAGAAGAGCCAGTGTTTTTACAGATAAACAGTGGATAAAAAGAGAATATACTGTAGATGTTGTTGGGGACTGACCTCTGTGCTGCTGCTGTTTTGCTGCACATGCCGGTCTGATCCTCCTCCTCTGTATTTTTACATCCGTATGGACACTCAAGCCCAGAATGAGGCTACAAACAAAGGTCTTCCCACCAGCAGCTGCTGGATTGTTTTTCATGTTTAAAAGCCATAAGCCCAATGTCTCATCCTATATAAACCCACAAGTATGACAGCCAATCAGCTTCAGTGCACTGGGAGGCGTGGCCACCAGGACCACTCTGTGTAATTAGCCAATTAAAGTGAAGCATGGAGCCAATTAAGAGCATTAAGAGCCCGATCAGAGGAGAATCTATAGGCACCGACTGGTGAGGGAGAGCTCTGGCAGGTAATTACTATGATGGTCTGCACCGTGAGCACATAAACAAACCTATGGTTTATCATGGGCTGTGCCTTAACTCCCTGTCAGCCCCCTCCCCTCCCCCTCACACACCTCATTTCCTATCCTAAATGAAAGGCCTCGTCCCTGTATAGAAATATTCCCTCTCTCTTCTTCCCTTGTATTTTTTTTATTATTTTGAGAGGGGAGAGGAAAACCAAGATGATGGGCATCATTAAGATCAGTGGTGCATGCTGAGGCATTGCACTTCTATAGCGTCTGCATCCACCATCGTAATGTTCATTAACACTGCACAGCCCTAGTCCCCAGTACACACACACACACACACACACACATTCCAACACATATACACATACACACACAACCTCTTTATTACCACAACAGAGCAAACACAGCATTAAACAGCATTAAGAGTAAATGGATATTTTATTAATCTCATTGTGGGGTGAAGAGGAGTTTGTTAATTCCCAACATTGACTGCTTGACCCTCTTAGTGGTAAGGGTGGGGGGGGGGGGGCTCAAGTGTGGAGGCATGTGCTGGTTTTTAAGTTTGACTAAGTTTTTGTATATGTATATATAGAGTAGGACCCAACAGTGCAGGTCACCATGTTCTAATTATTGCCTTCCTCTCTCTGCCTTTCCCCCCATCCTACCCCTGCCCTCCTTTTTCTCTCCCTGTCTTCCACAGCAATTTGGCAAGATTTTAGACGTGGAGATTATTTTTAACGAGCGAGGCTCCAAGGTAAGTGCACCGTAACCATGCATTCAAGAGCACACTCAGCTCTCACACACACACACATTTTCTAGCTGACTGTATTTGTCCCCTGGCCTCCTTCTCTCTTGTAGTCCTCCTCTCCTCTCGCTGACTCTCCAGCCCTCTCTCCCCCTCTCTCTCTCCTTCTGTCTAATAGTAATTATGGACCTATCAGTGACACTTGCCTCCAGGCAGCTTTTACACCTCACCGTACTGTCATACATTGTGACATACAATGAATCGCTCCCACTTATCTTAACGCTGACATTAAGATTCGCACAGTCTGCAAACACACACTGTCTTTCCTGGTTAGCTTCCCCCAACCCATAGCGCTAAAAGTAAGCATGAACACTTTGCTAATGTACTCAGAATACACTGATAAGATGGAGCTGAGGTTAAATTTACTGTCCCGGAGCCGGTTGCACCAGCTGTTTGTAAGTTTAAATATAGCCCAGTTCGACTGTGTCTTATTATTAAGTGGAGATTTACGCGTCACTAAATTAAAAAACAGGTTGCACCATAACCACAAGTTCCTGGGCAGAGGTTAGCTGCTATTAATATCTACGCCTAATAACGGTGGAGCTGACATGGCTTTATTTATACAGGAGGGAGGCAAGCTGTCACTGCAGGCGAGCACTGTGCAGAGGGATCGACAAACAATAACTGTGCAACATGAGAAAATACAAGCAAGAGATACATACACCACTGTACAGTATGGTACATTATTGCAATTTTTTTCCATTTCATATTCATCTTATAGTTTGTAATCAAACTCACAGTTTGTAGTTTTGCAGATTGGAAAATGTATAACAATGTAATTGTAAACCTAAAAACCTAAAAATACAATTAATAAAATACTATTATACACATTTTTAGCAGTAACAAAAATTGCAACAGCAGTGTTAGATTATGGTCAGCTTGGGCCTAATCAGATATTTCCAAGGCTTTCCAGACAAATTTTATTGCTCCATGTATTAACAGAGAAATTTATGAATTTGACATTTTGACATGGAGTTGTGTGAGGTACTTATCTATAGTCAGTGTCGTCCGTCTGCCGTCTGCCCAATTTCACGTGAATGCAGCATGAAAAATACAACTGAGTTGCTTGCGATGTACAAACGCAATGCTACTGTAGATGGGAGTACACAATGTACCTTTAAGTAAAACAAAAAATCAGTCAGTTTTATCAGTGTTTGCTTTGATTTTAATACATCGTTCTTGTATCTTGCAGTCAAATAGCCCTTGTCTTTGGTAACACATTTCTAAAATTTACAACCACACCTATGCTTGACTCAACTCAAACAGCTGATTTGCGAAATAGTGCAGGAGTTCAACAGTTGAAAAAGACTGTAACATCAGAGCAGAACAATGAAAATATTTTAGATTTTCAAAGAAGAAATGAAGTGGTTTTCTACCGCTCCCTTCACCAGCTCATCACTCAGCTTCTGTGTGTTGCTATTGATCACAATCTACAGCAGGTAACACACTGACTATAGATAAATACCTCACACAACACCATGTCCAATAACTGCAACTATCACTTCAAGGCCAACATAATTTATACACTAGGTTAGAATTAATTCTTGTTATGAAAGAAGTTCATAGTCAGTAGTCGCTGCTATGCGCCTGGCTTGTTATGTTTGCTGTATGTGAAAGAAGCATCATAGATAAGTAGTCACTATGATCAAGCGGACAGTAGGTGTGGCTCATACAGAGACCAAGGCTTCGTGAACAGAGTATCCAGGATGTCATGGTTCTCCTCAGCCTGATTTATCGACAGCTGATCTCCTGTGATATGAAGAGCCCAGTAAAAGCCTGCAGATAGGGCTGAGTGCTGCATACAAATACATTTCCTACATGCCCGTTGCCAAACCCTGATAATAAATGTGCTCACTTCATCGCTCCTCACGCGGGTCGCATGTGTGAATGTTTTGATGAGGATGACGATGTGGATCGCACGCTGTGGCCTTCAGATCACAGTCCAACTCCAACACCTATGGGAGACTTTGCAGCAACATATCAAACAGAGCGCTCCACCACCACCACCACCATTAAAGCTGATGAGGGGATATGTTTTGGAAGAGCTGTGCTCATCCACACTTACAGAGGTTCCTGAACAAAAGCAGCTCACAATATATTATTCCAGCATATTCATGGCACCAGGAAGTAATAGCAACATGGTTCCTGGTAATTTAACAGCAAAATGTATAGATGAACATCTGTAGCTGTGAGGCTCGTAGGACAACCAGCTTTTGATTTAGCATGATCATTAAAAGGTATCAGAGACAAGGACATGTAGACAGCACCCTGCCTTAGTAGCCCTCCTGCTGTTTCTTTCCGTGAGCACTGTTTCTCCTCTAGCAGCTCTTCCGTTCGCTGCCTGTCTGGTCATATGCCAGTCCTTAGAACACCTTGGACCGGAATTATTTACACATGAAAAGAAGCAGACCATCTGCATGCAGGGCGAAGAGCAGCGAGCGAACGTACCCATACATGTTAAAAGAATGTCAGAAGGATTAATTTTCCTCCCACTTCACTCTGTTAAATGTATTTTTTATCTGCTCCTCCTCCTCCTCCTCCTGCAGCACAGGCCCGTGTGTTATTTGTGATCAGCAGAAGGCAGTGAATCCTGTATATGCATACAAGATCACGGCATCCGGTGCCGTTTGCACATATTATCTGGCAAAGCAATTACAGAGCAACGACCGGCCCAGGATACATGAGCGAAAAGGATTGGCTCTTTGTCCAACAGGCGTGTCTGCCAGGCATATCAAATGGAGCTCATTCTCTGCCTCCATACCATAAACTCAGCAGTGACAGGGCGCCACGGGAGCGGCAGAGTCTGTCTGTCTGTACGAGACAAAAACACCAGGCCACAGCTTCACAGTCGGGCTCTGGATCCACTGGGTCTGTGACCTGTGCACCAGGACCAGGGCCTTTAAAGGAGACATATAATACCCTTTTTCCAGAAATTAAAAATAGTTCCCAGGTGTCCTAAAGACATGTATATGACATGCTGTCACTTTCAGATGATCTTCTGTCAAAACAAGAGGGAAGAAATAGTTCTTAGAGTTACAAAAGGAAGGTTAGAGTTTGAGAATTTTTAGGATAGGTTCAGATTGCTCATTTAAAGGAGACATGTTATGCCCCCTTTCCACAAATTAAAATAGTTCCCAGGTGTCTTAAAGGCATATCTGTGACATGCTTTGGTCAAAATACTCCAAGGATCAAACATCACAGCTCTTTTCATCCTCTCAAAACAGCCCTGTTCAGAATGGCTGGTTTCTGTGCCTGTTCCTTTAAATGCAAATGAACCACTGCTTGCCCCGCCCCACCCCTTCTACCAGTACAGGTAGAGCTGGTACAGATTGTTTTGTCATTTCTTACATTTTGGGGGCTGGAAGGCAAGACAAAACACCCTATATATTAAAGAGCCTTCAAAAAGTGATATCTCCGTAGTATGGCCCCTTTAACCCGTTCCATTTCATTTTGATATTTCTCTATTTCTGAGGTTAGATATCAGTACCAGTGTGAAATATGATCACAGAGCTCATAAATAAACTACCATGTTAACCAGCAGTCGCACCTCCAACAAGACAGCGTGCTCTGATACTGGTTAATGACAGCAGCTGGAGTGACATTTAAAATGAGTGATGGAGGAGCAGATTAGCAGCACAGTGGGGTGTTAGATTCACACGCAGCCATGAAGCAGCTGAGCGACCCGCAAACATGGATCCACTCCTGAAAACATGTCCACTTGGGCACTGAAAACATGACATAGCTGCAAGTGAATGGGAGTGCAGCCAGGAGGATGTTGTGGATCTTGAATTAGAACCACAAACACTGGGAACTGGTTTTTCAATGAGTTCCAGGGATTTGGGAGCAGGAGTCCCAAGAGCTGAGACATGTATCCCACCAGGGCCTTGGTCTAATTCCTGGTGGATTTTTTTCCCATGAACAGAATCTTTAACTTTTTTTTTTTTTTTTCATGAAAACCTCCTTAGTCGCTCATTTAAAGATGCCTGACAGAAAAACTTTACCGACATCCATCATTCCCCAAACAAAGAAATTACATTTTACCAAAGGAGGAAAACTCAGGCCATCATCATCTTAAAACTAGGAAATGTGCACATCGCTGTCTTATTAAACCTGTTTCATTCCCATGTGCATATATATTATGATCATTAAATTTCTGTCGTGGAGGCAGCAGGAGGTTTCACATGATTTACGTGGACTGCATTAAAGATGAAAGTGTTATTTACAAGTTCTGGAAGAAAAAAAAAATCTGGTGCAATGGTGAAATGATTCCATCAGAGAATATAGCTACCCTGCCATTTTGGCCTCAGTCTTAGTAGAAAGCACTTTGATGGGCCACAGTGAAGGGGTCAAAGATCACAAGGGAGCTCAGACGGCTGGTTGTGGTGCTAAACAAGCAGGATTCAGAAGATCGAGCAGCTCAGAATGTAGATGTGAAGGTTTCTGATCATCCAGGGACTGATCAGCGATAACAGAGACCATCTTTCAGCTCACACACTCTGTCTGCTTCAAGCTCGCTCACATAGACCAGATGTTGCAGTGCAGCAGGATTCGAAGCCATGTTTTACCCACTTACGGGGGGCCGTGTGAGCGAGCTCCGTCTCCAGGCCCAGTCTGAGACGCAGACAGACAGGGTGTCATGAGCGAGCTGCGTCCTGGGGCTCAGAGAGTCACGACTGACTGATCCCGTGGAGATTGTAATTGTGTGGCACTTATCTGCTCTCCCACAGGGGCCTCTGCACACCAGCAGAGCAACTGCACCGTACAGCAGACACACATACACACACATACACACACACATGCGCATCCCTTTCATTTCATCAGCTAACTCGGTTAGGTCCAGTTGTTTCTGTGACAGTCTGCAATGCTGGGAGGAGCAGGGAAAATCAAAAAGCATGCACACATCCACACACTGTGATGAGGTGGTGATTTCATATATAATGTCATTTAATAACATGATCAGAGCTGTTGTGTGTGGTTTGATGTCCTTGTGTTTCCCAGCTTCACTGTAACTCTGTTTCTCCTGTGTGTCTAACCAGCCTAACGTCTCTCCGGCTTCTGCTTCTAGATTCTTAGACGTGGTCCTGACCTGCAGCTCTCTCATCTCTGCTCTTTGTGTCTTTTTCTTCTCTCTTCTCCTCCCTCCCCCCCTTTTTTTTGTTTGTTTCATCATTTCATTTCATTTCTGGACTTCTTTTCCTTCCGTTGCTTGATTTTTCCAACCCCACCTCCTTGCCACTGCAGGGCTTTGGGTTTGTAACATTTGAAACGAGTGCAGATGCTGATCGTGCACGGGAGAAACTAAATGGTACAATCGTAGAAGGACGGAAAATAGAGGTGCCTTCCTTTTCCTGATTTTCCTCACTTCCCCCCTCCTCCTCCTCCTCCTCTTCTTCTTCTTCTTCTTCTTCTTCTTCTTCTTCTTCTTCTCCTCCTTTGACTCTTTCTTCTTCGTGCCTGCCTGACGTTTCCTGCAGTACCCCCCTCCCCTTCCTCTCCTCCTATGTCTATTTCTTCTCTCCCACCTGCCTGCTGCACCTTGAACACTGCATGCCGAACCCTGATCCGTAAGTGTGTGTGACAAAGAGAAAGACAGATCTGTTCAGTGGAATGTGAGTGTGCTGCAATGTTTTTGTTTCTTACTTTTTTTTCCCCTTGCATACACGTTGAATTCGGCTTTGCTTGTGATGGATTTTGTCCTGTGACTTTGTGTCTGTGGCATGTGCAGTACAGTGCGGTGGTTTTTGATTTGAGTGAAACAACTGGTTCAGAATGAACTCCCTCCAAGATCACAAATCTGACAGCAGGCTTTTACATATGGATACAAGTTGTTGCCTCTATTTTGATGTCACCATCCCGTTTCATTTTCCACTTAATCTGTTTTCCCCTTTTATTTTTATCATTTTAACTCACTTTGTTTCATCTGATAGAGGGAAGAAAGGAATTCTTTTTTCCTTGACAGTCATTCACCTTGAAATATAAAAGACAGACTTTACTACTGCTACCAACAATTTCTGTTCTGTTTCCTGGTGATGGAGGTCTGTTTCGATGGTGGGTGTACACAGCACCCACTAATGTTAGTCACACTGTCAATTATTCATAACTTTAAGGTCTAATGAAATGTAAAAGATGTTAGTTGTATCAAAAAAAATGTCAAAAAATGCAAATAAGTTGCATGTAGAGACCAAAACTATGTTTGTTCCAGGTTGTAAACATGTTTATTTCTGCTCGGAAGACATCTTAACAGGGAGGTCTATGGGGAGTAACTCGGGGGGTGAGCCTCTAGTGGCCAATCAAAGAACTGCAGTGTCTGGCTCCTCAGTGCTGTTGCTTGATTTAGGGGCCGTCCACATGAACACGGGTATTTTTGAAACCGTGTGTTTCTCTGCATGGTTTGGCCTTTCTTTCATCCACACATAACCACAGTTGTGGGCTCCTGAAACTGGAGTTTTTTGTAACCACAGTCCAGGGTGAACTTTTTTGAGTTTCAGTCCAGTTTCAGCAGTCATGTGTGGACAGGAAAACCAAGGAAAACCGCAATTAATCTCTTGTCGCCATTGTCACAGTGTGCGACAGTAAACAGTAAGGTGTACCCATGGAGACTTATAAACACAGTTAAAAATGTTTTACTCATCATTGATAGGCACTAACTGTATTTATAAACTACATACTAATGAGTGTTCATGCGTTATAAATGAAGAATTCAGTATTTATTAATGCTTAACTAATGCTTAATAGCGTGTGCTTATTATAAAGTGTTACCCACAACAGTTTACGTTACCTCTACATGAATACACTCATTCAACAAACTTTTGGATTTGAACATCTACAAAGAGCTAATTTGATCCTTCTCTTAACCTAGCAGCTAAAACTCACGCATCACTGTCACATCATTAGTTATTCATTCTTCAACGTTATTGAAGTATTCGTGGCTCATGCAGGAAACTCTGCGATGGTTCATGTCAGTGGTTTTCGGGACAAACGACCTGTGTGGTCGTTGAGGTTGGGTGACTTGTTCTTGAATGTTGCCTTGTTGAACGTCAGATCTTTGACTCGCTGCATGTTTTCCTCAAATTCCAGCATGGCATGAAGAGTGGGTATGATGTGGATTATCCACGTTATTCACTGTGATTTTGCTGTGTGTTGTTCTGCTTGTGTATCTGCCCTCACATTAATCTCTGTCTGTCTGCTGACAGGTCAACAATGCCACAGCCAGAGTAATGACCAACAAAAAGGTGGCAAACCCTTACACAAACGGTAAGACTTCAGATTTGTTTTCATATCTAATTGATCCTTTCTCCCACTCTCCCACTCCTTTTTCTTCTTCTCATTTGTTTCACATGTTGTCCCCACGTTCTAGTTTTCTGGCCCATTATTTCTGCCAGCATCAGAGCATCAGATGGGCATATTTATGAGAGGAAGTAAATCGGTCCAGCCAAAAGTCCAGCCATTCAGCTTGTACTGTGAATGGAAAAGAAACCAAAAAAGCTGCAAATGGAAGCCAGGCAGCAGATTCTGCCCTCACACAAAAAGAGTTGTTCACATTTGATTAATGAAATCAATATTTGTCAGAGAGGCAGTCGATTTGGTTTGAAATATCATGCAAATAGCAAAGTGAGATCTTTTCTTACCAGGGTAAAGGGAAAAGGGCAGCAGAGGAAGAGGAAGATTGGAGATGGAGGAGGGGATTTAAAGCAGAGAGTGGGGCGGGGGGGTATTTGGTAGATGGACGAGAGAGTGAATGGGTAAATGAAAAGAGCCAATAAAAAGAGCCAGGAGTCACTGTAAGGAGCGAGAGAGAGAGGCCTTTAGGGTGTGTTTCTCTCCCCCATCCCTCTCACAGACACTCATTCATGTGGATGGAATAGATGGGTGACGGAGGGAGAGAGGGAGGGAATGATGGAGAATGTGAGAAGTAAAAAGAAGGGAGGAGGGGGGAGGGGGGAGGGGGAGGGGATGGATGAACAAGGGAGGGAATTAAATGGCCAAACACACACACACACACACACACACACACATACACATAATGTTTGAGGGTGCAGAGACAGAGAGAATCAGCCCTGAAGGGTTTTCCATTCTTCACTGTCATCAGGCCCTAAACCTGCCCGGACAAACACACACACACACACACACACACACACCTGTGAATGAGACAAGAAGGAAGAGTCGGAGGGGGAGGAGAAGAAGAGTCGGTTCATTTGAAAAAAAAATCTTTGAAACAATTCATGTTATATATCTATGTATGTATACGAGTGTGTTATACATATCCATATATATATATATATAATGCTAACATCCACTCTATGTGTGTGTGTGTGTGTGTGTGTGTGTGTGTGTGTGTGTGTGTGTGTGTTTGGCAGGCTGGAAGCTGAATCCAGTGGTTGGAGCAGTATATGGTCCTGAATTTTATGCAGGTAAATAATCGCACACAGTTATAGAACATGACCTGACAACACATACACAACAAACACACACTGCAAGCAGCACAGAGACAACGGATGCAATTGCAGGAGACACAAAGACGTGATGAAGCTGGATGGGAGGCACTTGATGCTCCGTGGTTTTTCAAGTTAAAAGCATTGAAGAAGTGCACATGCATGTATTATAATACATCCATGCTGAGTGTGTCCCAGCTGGGTTCAACACTTCTTTGTGTCTCCTGGAAACCTTTGTGTTGTCATGCTGAGTGGGTGCTCAGTATAAGGCACAGGGAGCAGGATGTTTCCTTCTCTTCCCTACTGCTCATGATGTGACACTTCCTTTTTTCTTTACCTTTATTTTTTTTTCTTCCATGTGATGTGTGAAAGATGTGAGCATCTACCCTGTGCAGTGGATCACAGATTTTCATGTTTCTATATGTGCACACTGTAAAAACTGAGAGAGAGAAAGGAACATATCCAGGCTCATGTAAGTTTGATGAAGTCAGAGATGAGTCCAACAAATATGACATTTATTTTTGATAATTTCACATTCTAGAGGAGATTCTTGATCAAAGTTAAAAAAAAAAAAAAAAAAAACCTTTGTAAAACTTCCACTCTACCACTCATACTTTATTAAGTATGATATTTTAAAGGGATAGTTCAACATTTTGGCAAATTGGCCCATTGCCATAGTCATAGCAGTAGGTTTGTTACCTTTATTTGTCGGTGCAAGCTATTTTTAGAACGGCGGAGCAGCACTATGCTACGGAGGCACATGGGATTTCTTTCATCAAACTCATCAAATACACAATCCAACAACTCGAAAACGCTCTGGTGGACAAGTTGTCATCTGCACATTCACCACGCTATGAGATAATAACGGAACGTTACGAGCTGGAGTTGTTTTTGAGGCAAATTCAGAGACTGCTTTCTGAAAAACTGCTCCTGACGGGAACGCGTGGTGAATGTGCAGGTCACAACTTGTCCACAAGAGCGTTTTGGAGTTTTTGTATTGTGCATTTGATGAGTTTGATGAGGGAAACCAAGAAATCCCATTAGCTTCCATAGAGTAGCTCTGAGCAGCTCGCGGCTCTGCTCTGCCGTTCTGAAAACAGCTTGCACCGACAAATAAAGGTAACGGACCTACTCCTAAGAATAGGGATTATGGCAAAATCTTGAACTATCCCTTTAATGGACATTAATCAGAATTCGCTTCAATGGCCAAATATGTCCACATGTGTAGGTATTTGACTCCCATTTTGAATTACTTTGTACTTACATTTAAAAAGCCATATATAAGAATACAAAAATAGTTTTAAATAAAGCGATCAGTGGCCCCACTGCACTGTACAGTAGATGTGAGGTAGTGCCATGAAATAAATAATAAATACTGGATAAATGTGTGTATGAATATGTGTATTTTGTATGAATGATATGTACATTGTATGTTTTACATGTTGTTTATGAACAGCGAGCAGGATATAACAGTGGCATTGTGATGACATTTAATCACATTAAAGATAGAAGAAGTTCAATTGTAAATTGTAGCATCTGGAATAATCTGCATATGTAGCAGCTGAGTTCCCAAGTCCTCTCTGTCCAGTGACTATAACACGTCTCCTCCAAAAGTTGATGGATTAACATAGTTCTACTTCTTCATATGAGTCTCAGAGCGATGCGACCAGGCCAATGTGCTGCTGGTGCCCGGTGCGTAGGCCTTCTAACAGCCTGCTTTCAAGTGCTGAGATTGTCCGCTTCTCCTTTTTGCTCATTAGTCTGAAATCTGTTCATTCCTCCGACAGCTTTACAGCACTCCTCTAAATAACCACGCTGACAGAGGGAGGCCATCCGTCTCTTTTATTCCCTCCTCCTACTTTTCTACCTCTGTCCCTCCATCCCACCATCCATCCCTCCATCCCAGCCAAACAGCAACACTAAACGCCTTCTTCTAACCAGTGCTGTAAATAATGACTCTAGACACTATATAATGTTTTAACAGCATTAACAATCAAATAAAAACACCATCTTTCCTAAACCACCAACAGATCTCTGTCAGCTCAGGTCTCCATGTGTCCAACAGCACAAACACGCACGCATACGGACACGGTTACACTCGCTAGTTTAACACCAGTCTATATTTTTATTACATCCATTCTCAATCCTCCTAAACCTAAATTCAATTTACATACACAGTAAGTAGTACTTTAAAAGCAATAATCCAGCCATTTTACCTGAATAAGTGTCTCTCTGGCTCATTAACCTCCTCAACACCTCCTGACCTACACATTCAAACCCACAGAGCAGCAGCACATTTGCCAGGCATGGCTGTTCACACACTCTCAGAGCTGGGATGTCTGTCTTCCTTCATTCTCTCTTTCTTTCCATCTTTCCGTCCTCCACCACCATCTGGTTGTCACAATATACAGATCTGGACAATATTAATATATTTATAATAATTATCAGATGTGTACATATTACATAATATCATAAAGGTGAGCTTTTTTGGGCATATTTCCAGTTAAATTCCAATTTTCTACCACTTTCTTCTGTCAATTATTTTCCAGACAAGACTAAAAGCTTGAGCCTGAAGCAGTAGAAATGCAGTAAAAATCTGAGTGGCATTCTGGTTTTTGAACACTGAACCATAATTTAAACCGACGTCTCATTAAATAATATGCTGATAAATGTCATTGTAACCATTTACACTGACCTGTGTTTAGCATTTCATCACAGCTGTAATGATGCGGCCACCTCTGGTTCTCAGTATTAGAAAACACAGAGGTTTTAAAGGCCACCATGGCTCTCTGAGAGATAGAGGGATGGAAACCTCTGTGCTCTCTTTTTGTTTATACCTTCTTCCTCTGCGCTGAGGCCTAGTGTGCAGCTTCTATGCACACCTCCACCTTTGCATTTTTACTCCCAGGTGTCCCTGCTCCTCTCCCTCCTCTCACCCCCCGCGATGAAAAATGGAAGAATTCCCACCTGTAAGCAAAAGTACATGGGATTAAGATTCCTTCTGAAATAATTATGGCTGCATTTAATCTATTTTGGAGAGGGAGTAAAGCAGGATATAAAGTGGGATGTAAGGGCGATTAATCACCCTTTATCAGATAGCTTTTCCCAGCACCCATCAGCTGAATCGGGCTCCATAAATCCTGGCCGGCTGACAGTGCACTCCATCTCCATTGCTGGGCTCAGCTACAAGTTTATTGTGCGCAAACCCCATTCAGAGGAGTGACGGATGACCTCACCATCCGTCATGGGTGTGTATGCATGACCTCCACATGCATACACACTCATGCTCACACGCTCATGAATGTTGTAGCCTAGTTGAGGCATAGATGTACAGTCGCTCTGCTGCTACAGTCACGCTCCGGTATGCAAGCAAGCAGACACCCACAGTTACACACAAATAGACACACACTTTAGCATTGTTACAAAGCTACACTGTGTGATGCAATGCTATGAATTATCAGATAAAAAGCTGAAGCTCAATTAAATACTGTAAAACTGTAACATGAATAGACACACATGTTGAAAGCATCTGTCTTGGTGTGTGAGTGGGTTTGTTTTTTACAGTAGGGGAGGTATCATAGTGACATTACTTATTAATATCATGTATCAGACTAATTAAATCCAAAGCTAAGTACATCCAAAGGTCAGCTATGATTATTACCATAATGATAATTATGATAACAACAACAATAACAAAAATAAAAGCCTGTTTTTTCCAGGAAATTACATTAGTATGTCATGTTGCTAAGTTATTCAACCTGGAATTTATCGGGAGGTGATCAAAGAGGATTGTGGGAGAAACACAACTAAATATGTGTTCCATCGTAACACAACCAGACGTGGGTGCACACACTCACCCAAACACCTTAATATGATCCACTGCAGCTCGGTGGGGTGAACTCTGATGAGTCCAGACTTCCTCTAATGTTTTTTGATCAGAGTTTGCATAATAGCCTTGGCCTACGTGGAGAGTGTGTGCATCACAGGCGAGAAAGAGGTTTGTGTGTGTGTGTGTGGTTGGGTGTGTGTGTGTGTACATGCGTGCATATGTGTGTTTGGGTGACTGGGTAAAATAGACTGCATGGGCTTGAAGGACAATGAGGGAAATGTAATACTGATTGATTGACTGTGTCCTAGACTGGGTATATGCAAAGCAGGACAAACGTGTGTGTGTGTGTGTGTGTGTGTGTGCATGCATCTCATGGGAGCTGGTATATGCAGAGCTTGGCAGAGCTGCTCTCCAGAACACAACAAATAGGATTAAAATGCAAAATGCAGGCAGCAAAGTAACAAGGCAAGTGGCTCGGGCCTTTTTAACATATGCTGAAAAATTTGCAGTTGGAAGGGCGACATCATCAGATCAACTCTGGCCTTTGTCATATTGCCGCCCCCGTCATCGGTCCAAGGCCGACCCCAGATCAGCTACTGACCCCACCTTTTCTAACTGAATCAGTCTGTGGTGTTTAGAAAGCAGCCGGTGATTTACCATGAGGTTTCCATACAGCCGCATTTAGCTGCACTGCTCAGTACTATCATGTACCGTGACTGTAGATGAGGCTTCATTGATTAAAACATTATGATGCATGTATGTAGGTAACTGAACAGGCAGATTTAATATACTTTCAGGGAAAATGCACATTTTCATGCATTTAAGATTTACTCTGCAAAAACTGATGAAAAATGAATCTGTACTCTTATTGGCAGTCTCGTTTCTAAAAGAAATCTATAATCAATACCAATCCTATATGTTATGCTATGTAGAATAAAGGCTGTCGGGTTCAGCCGCAGTTTGAACATGAACATATTGGCAGCAGATTCTGGATGCAGTTGAAGTTCATATTCATGTTAAAGGTCCCATATTGTTCAAAGGGAGATGCCCATGTCCTCTTCTATATTAATACAGTGAAAATATCTTTTCCTTAAATTAGCTCACTCTGAAAACAGTTAGCCAATCAGAGGAGAGGGCTGACCTGTTGTTACTGGAGCTCAGTAAAAATACATCTTCTTATGGATCAACACTTCACATGTAACATAGGTAAACTATATAAAATGCATCTTTATAAGCAAAGATCTCAGTCTGTTTGCTAAATGAAATTCCACTTCATTTAGCCTTTATCATCCAAAGTTAAAGCTTCAGTTTTTTTACTGTGGCTCATTCAGCCCAATTCACTTCATGTCATCGTTGTGAGTTTCTAATGTATCTGCTCAGTGAAAATATATAATTCATTTTAATACCCCGCAACCTCCCTGTTGTAATGTAGCATGTAGATTCTTGTGATTTTCCAAGCAGTTAGTTAGACACACCGTAATAAAAGCTGGGGCTGAGGTGTGATTCATTGAACACAATTAGACACGCACAAGCACACACACACACACACACACACACACACACACACACACACACACACACACACACACAGCTGCAGATATAATCACATATAAATATATGGAATACATAAAAACACAATCCTATATATCTCTTCTTTTGTCTTAATATAAATAACTCCAACACCAACAACAAGTCCTCGTGCAGCTCCCACTCTACTAGATAAGGTTTGCGTATATGTGTGTATGTAGCCTTGAAGTGTTTTTTTTTATGCATGTGTGTGTGTGTATCAGTGGATGTTGTTTGTTTATTTAATGGGCCCGCTGGCTGTCAGGAGGAGGCCTCGCCATGATTCAAGGGTTATTACAGCATTGCTGTAGCACGCACAGGCTGTAGCTCATTATCAGATTGCATTCATATACGTCACACCAACAACAACACGCACATACAGTACACGTGTACTTGTGCGCACATACATGTACGCACTTACACACACGCACAAAGAGGAATGAATATATGGATGTTCAGGATACTCTGATGTTAGGAAAGAGAGGAGAGGTGGGGGAAATTGATCCTTCGCTCAGAATATATCGCCAATAGACTGCGAGCTGGCTGTGTGGCATATTAATGCTGTTGTCTGACGAGTTGGAGTGGAGGCAGAAACAGCAGAGGGTTGAGAATTTCCATCACCCCTCAGAGGGAGAGAGAGGGGGGAGAGACAGATGGATGGGTGAGAGAGGGAGAGTGTTTCGGTCTCTGAACACTTGCAGTGGAGCAGGTTGTGCTTTCCTCTGCTGCTGCAGACAGTAGGTGTAGTCATCCATATCCGGGGCCCCTCCGAGGTCTGAAGGTGCTCGGGAGGTGATATGGAGTGTTTGGAGTTTAACAGGGGTCCTTTCAAGGCATTCATCTGTATCTGTTAGAGTTTACAGTCCACAGGTTTTACACTATACCGCTATGTGTAAATGTAAGGCTGGGGGTACGGTGGCCCTGAGAGCTCAACGCACTGCAGCTCAAGAGAACACATGCAAATAGAGACGACAGGAGCAAATTCACAAAACATCTTCATCAATTCCACAACACGAACACGCTGCACATCCTGTTTCCAGGGGGCACTAAAAAAGAGATGAACCCGGCTGGGACAGACTTGTTTAATGCTTTGAATTCATCACTTCAGGATCAACACTTTTTAATATAGCCTACATTGTCACCAGTGCTGCTGGCAGCGTTTCTATATTTAGTTGTGTTGTATTTCAGCTCTCATGGCCACTGTAGTCTGGATTATACGGTTGTTCAAGTTTCCCTGATAAACTGAGCATCTCATCTCAATCTGTTTACAGTTACAGTAAACAAGCAAAACCTTAATACCTTTATATTAGTCTGAGGATTAGAGGCACACTGTCAGCTATTTTCACCTGTTGTTGAAAAGGTAATGCCATGTCAAAAAGTTTTGGAAAACCACAGCATTGGATTATACACCTTCATTGTGAACAGGCCCAGCTACATTTTGCATAATTCCATAGGATATTATTCTGAAGATTATCATCACTGTCATCATTTCTGCACTTCTCCCTGTTTCCCTCATTTTACTATTTCTCTTCAGCCTGTAAGTCAGAAGTTATTTCTGTTTGTCCTGAATAGCAGATCAGTCAAAACACAAACTGTCCCTTTTAAATAAGACAAAAAGTGTGTCAATTAAATTTAATTATTATTATTAAATCAAATTAAATTAAACTAAAAATCAGGTTTGGTCCACCAGGTGGAATGTATGATGTTTTAATAAACTTTAAAAAATGCTATGTAAATCACATACACATCTTAAGCATACTATTAATTCATTATGATATTTATATTAAGATATGTACAAATTTTAACATGGGTGCTCCATACAGTATATAGTACTATAAATGTATGTTTCTGTCTGATGGTGGACTCATAGACTCACTGTTACAATCACATACATTGTATTTTTCCCATCAACTCCAAATCAGAGTACAGACATGTAGGCCCTGGATCCAGAAAACTAACTCTTAGCCTTGCTCTCCTGCCGGCTGAAGGTTAAACACAGACCTTCACCTAAATCACTTCACATCACATCACCGTGCCACCCCGCGCCGGTAAGGGTGACCCCCGCGTGTGTGTCTATGCGTGTGTGTATGTGGATGATGAAGGATGGCCATAGGCTGAGTCTACCACTACAAACAATACAGGCCATCTGCTTTGTGTCCCTGCTGCCAAACACCGAGCCAAACCTCTACACAGGCCTCTGAGCCTCTGCTGCTCTCTCTGCCAGCTCCGCTCTCAGTTTCATCTCAGGAACGTTCCCTCCATCTTCTCACAGCTAGGTGAATCCTGTCAGGTGGTTAGGCTCGGATCAGAAACTGTTTTAATTAGGCAAAATGTAAACAACTAGGAACTCCTCTCTCTCCTAAAACAGTTTCAATGCAACTAAATAGCCACAGCAAACACATTTTGTACAAAACACGATTAAGTATAATATTGAAATGTTAATACATGTATTTGGCAAATCACAAATACATTGACCAGTACATTTTCAAGGACTATGTGGATGTTCTCTGCCAGAATATCCAACTGTGGATGTAAAGCCTTCTGGTCTCTGATGTGGCAGTGAATCCACCTCTGTCAGCCCGCGGTGACTCCCCTGCTGTTAAATGCTTCATTCAGTCAATAATGTGTTGCCTCTGAACATGATCCAGCCAGTGATAACATATGATACATATCTGATATTGCACATGAGAGACATCATTTCTCGTTGGCTGAGAGATGCTTTCTGTCTGGTTTATTTTATGTGAACTACCTAAAGTAACTAGCGGCCAGTAAACAGAGGATGTTATGTGTGCAGCAGAGATATGTGTTTTCACTGCAGCTGCACAGTAAATGTCATGTTGGACATGTAGATATAAATCACGTACATGATGTGCAGTCTCACTCTGGAAATATATTCTGGTAAAATGAATATGTTTACCTCACAGAGAAACATGGCCATTCATCTGTTTGAGAACAACAACTTTTACACACATGTTTACTCCACTCTCAGTGCAGCATACACACATGTTCAGATCCAGTTAGTGTGTACAGTAGGTAGTCCGCTGAAGTCCAAAATCAGTCAAATGTCCATCTCTCCATCCCGTTGTTGTCTTTTTATTTTAAAGGGATAGTTCAACATTTTGGCAAATTGGCCCATTGCCATAATCCCTATAGTTTTAAGAGTAGGTTTGTTACCTTTAATTGTTGGTGCAAGCTATTTTTAGAACGGTGGAGCAGAGCCGCGAGCTGCTGGTTTTTCCTCATTTTATCCTCATCAAACTCATCAAATCCAACGACTCCAAAACGCTCTTGTGGACCTGTTGGACCTGCACGTTCACCACGCTATGAGATAATAACAGAACATTACGGGACACAGTTGTTTTCGGGTAAATTCATGCAAAACCACCATCGGGGGCAGTTTTTCGGCAAGCAGTCTCTGCATTTGCCTCGAAAGCAACTCTGTCTTGTAATGTTACATTATTATCTCATCGTGTGGTGAATGTGCAGGTCACAACTTACCCACAAGAGTTTTTTTGGAGTTGTTGGATTGTGTATTTAATGAGTTTGATGAGGGAAACCAAGAAATTCCATTAGCCTCCGTAGCGTAGGTCTGAGCAGCTCGTGGCTCTGCTCCGCCGTTCTAAAAATAGCTTGCACCAACAGGGATTATGGCAATGGGCCAATTTGCCAAAATGTTGAACTATCACTTTAAACTGACAAACCCTGATATAAATGATTCCTCTGTTCCTCTGAGCTCTATTGTTCACACACTTGTGCTCAGTCAGATGCTTCAAATATGTTTCAACTTGCACCTAAAAGAATCCCCAACAAACACACTGTCCTATCAGTTTTATGAATTATTGTTCCCCATATACTTGAGAGTCATTCTTATAGAATGACTTCTTCAATAGGAACCCACTGAGAATGTTTCATTTCACGATATTTAATTGATTTATATTTTTACAGTACAAAAACCAGAACACAGCAGCAGTCATGTCTTTTCATCATTTTATTCAAAGAAAAATGTGACACTTGTAACATATTTTGCTTCTTCCCACCTCTCTGTGTGTACGTGTGTGTATGTGTGTGTCTCTGTGCGACTGGATGTGTGTCCCTCAGTGACAGGCTTTCCATACCCCAGCACAGGAGCAGCCATGGCCTACAGAGGGGCCCATTTGAGAGGGAGGGGTCGGGCCGTCTACAACACGTTCCGCGCCGCACCTCCTCCTCCACCCATCCCTGCCTATGGAGCGTGAGTGGCTGCGAGCACACGCAACATGCACATATCCAACTGACACAAACACACATAATCAAATAAACACTGTATGACAGGCCTCCAAGACCGAGAACACGCCACTGCACAAAGCTAATTCTCAGTATTACTCAGACACAGCAGCTAACACACACACAGAAACACAGTCGCTCTCACACACGCACACGCACAGTTATAGAAGAGTGGAAAACAAAACCGCTGCCTTCTAATAGAGCGGAAAATTGCTCTTTGATTCCAGAATGGCCAAATTTGTCTCTCTTTTTTCTAATGTGTCATTCTTTATTTGGCTGTGAATGGACTGCTATGACCTGCCGTGCACACTCCAATGGGCCCGCTTCAGAAGGAGCGAGAGACCTCGTGGATGTGGAGGGGGAGAGGTGGAGAGAGAGAATAGATGACTGAGGGAGTGTAGTGGGGTTGAAAGAAAGAAATGCAGATTGAGACAAAGAGTAAAGGCAGGAGGCTGAGAGAAGAATTGTAATGTATGAATGGAGCTGCTGGTCATCTGGCACAGACTGGATGGTGCTGGTATAAATGATTTTTCTTTAATTAGGCATTTAATAGTTAGTTTAGAGTTTAAAACAAAACACTTTTTTGAACTATTTTCACTCGAGAACTTAAAAAAATAATCAATCAGGCTGCTTGGTTTGGATGTAGACAAGTCAACAAGACACTGAGGCATGGCAAGGTGGTGACCACAAGATACAATGAGTGTTGTAGTGCTGAATACATTCTTGAATTGTCTGCACACAATAGTTACCACCAGTCACCCTTTGGTCAATTCTGTGTATCTGAACCAATGTCCTGTCATAAATGCATCAGTGAAGTATATTGTTTCTTTTATTAAAAGTCCAAATGAATACTTCACTGTTTAAACCAGTATGCTGTTGTTTGCATACTGAAAAAGTCAGCTTTGCCCAGAAATTACTAAATTCAGACACCAATGAAGAGTTTAAACTTCATCTTCAGGGGTGCCCTTCTTACCTCTCCCACCTCTGAGGAGACATGTTTAGAGTGTGCCAGCTCTCTCAGAGGAAACTACGTACGTCTGGTTTGACACTGAAGACCTGGACAGCGAATGAAACCTCACGCACTGAAGTTAGACAGATGCTGGGTTGATAACCTGGGAATTGAGGAAGGGGACCCAGTCATTCTGTCCAGGAGAGTAGCGTGGATCTGATGTGCAGAGGCTGTGAGGAATTCCTCAGGGCACTCAGGGCATCACTTCAGATGAAGCCTCGGACAGAAGCAGCGCTGACCTCCTTCTCCTGGTCAAGGGAGAGGTGAATCTTTTAGCAACCTCTGGACTGAGCAGCGGTCAGGGGGACAGGGAGCAGGGTCAGGGCAAGAAGAGTGGGAAGATTTTACCTTCAGCTCAATTTCCCAGAACTGCTGCAATCCAAGGTGGAGGGATGATTCGCTGTGGGTGTCCTGGAAAGTCTTCTGGCTAAAATTGGTGGGACAGAGCATCAGGTTTGACATTTTTGGAGCCATGGCAATACATAGACTGAAGTTAAACCAGCTGAACAAAGTGGTGATTGGTGATGCAGATAAATCCCAAACAAAAATGGTTGCTTAGGTCCCTACAACCAGTGATGTCATATACCAAGAAGTTTAAAGGAGACATATTATGCCCCCTTTCCACAAATGAAAATAGTTCCCAGGTGTCATAAAGACATGTCTGTGACAAGCTTTGGTCAAAATACCCCAAGGATCAAACATCACAGCTCTTTTCATCCTCTCAAAACAGCCCTGTTCAGAACGGCTGGTTTCAGTGCCTGTCCCTTTAAATGCAAATGAACCACTGCTTGCCCCGCCCCTTCTACTGGTCCAGGTAGGGGTGGTGTTATGCAAATTCAAATCCTAGTTACATCACTGGAAGACAACTGAGGGAACAGCTCGTAAAACCACATAGATTTCAACCTAGGGAGCCTGAACATTACAGTTTTTTTTGTCAATTCTCACATTTTGGCGGCGGGAAGGCAAGACAAACACCCAAATATATTTTAAAGAGCCTTCAAAAAGTGATATTTCCATAATATGTCCCCTTTAATGACTGATAGGTCACAGTTTCCAGTGTTGTAGCTCCTTTCAGCAGCTGAGAACTTGAATGACCAGGAAGCACAAGACCAGAGTCTCTGGTACTAAGAAAAACACTGACTCTCATGTTGAAGGTGCTTATGGACTGACCTGTCTGCCTGCATGGAGCTTTCAAACTGAGTATTGATGGAGTTCAAGGGGGGCTGCAATGATGCTGTAGCCTCAGACCTGTCAAAATTGGCAGGTACTGGAAAGACTGGAGATTTGCAGTTTGCAGGAGGCGGGAGTGAGCCAGGCAATTTGTGGATTTCGCCATTTGAATGTTACAGTGGCCACAAACCCCAGGAAGGACTCAGTGGAACTAACATTTATCTGCGTTCATAAAAGACTCGATTCTCTGGATGTTGCAGTCTCCAGATAGATAAAGACATATTTCCTATCTGTTGTCGTTTATGTTTAATGTTTGATGTCCTCTGTCAACAGTGTGGTCTACCAGGATGGTTTTTATGGTGCAGAAATATATGTAAGTCACACTCCGTTTATATGAATCTTTTATTGACTCTTATTAATGTGGTGTGTCCTGACCATGCGACCCACCGCTTTACTGTCAGTTGTATTTGCACTTTAATGTTGGTGAGGATATTGTGTTCCTGATTGGATCCTCTGTCTCCTCACAGGGAGGGTATGCAGCCTACAGATATGCCCAGCCAGCTGGTACCGCTGCAGCTGCCTACAGCGACAGGTATGTTGGCGTCCAGCTCCGTCAAGGTGAATGATCATGATTGTATTTGGCACAGGCATCTCTTAACTGTTATCAACTGTCGATCAGCTCCACTTTTTGAATATTTTACCAGGTTAGTCTTTCCAAAGTTCCTGAATTTTTTTTTTTCATCTGTGAAAGTTTTACCAGAATCGTATTTCTACTTTTTTTTTCTCCTTTTTTGTAATCTGTAAAAAAAGAAGGGAAAAAAAGGAAAGGTGAGAAGAAAAGTTTTAACCAGGTTTAAAAAAAAAAGTTTTACAAGGAGCATTTTTTAGCTCTGTATCAGAAATAATCTCCATCCAACTGGCTTCTACTTTCCAAAGATGTGCACAGACGGTTTGATGCAATGGTGGCTGCTTTTAAAAACTCACTGAAAGACGTGAAAGCTCAGATTGGATGTGATGATGTCTGGTAGACGGTTCACGGAGCAGGAGGACGTGAGCCAAGATCCCAGAGTAGAGGGAAGCTTACAGCTCATCATTTGCTATCCCCTGATGAGCAGTGCACTGTGTTGCTGCATAGACTGTAAACATGACTGACTACAGCCTTGTTTGTATAACGACACCTCAGAACCATGTGGAATTAGCATCATGAAAAATTCCATTCTACATAAAGGAAGTTCAGTTTGGTCTGGCTCTGTTTGAGCTTCACATTGCTGATTCTGGGTAATGATGCTGATTATAACCAAATGGAATAAATAATGCTGCCATCAGTGTCTGGCATTTTCTGGCAACATTCACTAATCTAGAATAAGAATGGAAAAATGTGTTAAATTTATTAATTTCCATAGGGATTTTTGTCGAGACTTTAAAAGTCAAGATGTGTGTAGAAACGAAGTTAATATCTCATAAAACGTCTGTGTAGTTGTGCAAAAAAAAGAAAAAAAGAAAAATTAATAATATGAACAAAGTGAGTGTACTGATCCACAGTCAGCCTGTGAATTTACTTTTCTCCATGTTGGATCCTGCTGGAAGATTTTCAGTGGCATTGGTTAGTAGTCAAGTTATTCATAAGTTTTGATCAAAGTCTGTTAAATTAACATAGGCACACAGTTTTGGTTACCATGGTGATGTGTCCTGGTTAACAGAGCCAGAAAACTTGAGTTTAGGCCCCTACTCTTTCTCTGTGACACGAGAGGAGCAGCGCAGGCAGGAGACAGCGCTGTGGTGGAGCTCTGATCCATCAATCCTCTGGGGCATTGTGCCCTACATTAACACTCCTACTGCTCTTGCCCTTGCCCGTTGCCCCTTTGCCCTGCCCTATGGGCCCCACTCTGCCCAGGACTGCTGCCCCCCCTCGTGGTGCAGCTCTGTGGGAGCCGCAAGTCACCGGTGATTCCTCCAGATCAAAAGTGATGTGTGTTTATAAAAAAAAAGAAAACACATGTGGCTGTGTGAGTGTTTGTTTGAGTGTTGCCCACACCCACTACCTCTGCTGTCTAGGTGTGTATGTGTGTGTGTATGAAGGTGCTTGGGGAGCTAATCATAGGGAGATTGAGCATGTCAGGCCTGATAAGAAACAGCCACAGCAAGAGCCTGTAGGCCTCCGATAATGTAAGATTTATCAGAGGCGAGGAGCGAGCGGCGTGCTCAGGAGAATTATGAACAGAGCAGAGCAGGTGAGGGGGCATGTCTCTCTCCAGAAGACTTATTTCATTTCCTTTGTTTTTCTTCTCCCTCACATTCCCTCCTTCCGTTATTCCTTCTCCCTCTGTGGCTGATGTGTAGTATATCCCTCTTCACTCTCTCTCCCCGTTTCATCTTTTATTCTGTGTCTCTTTCATTCTATTTTTTAAGCTCTGCTGATTTAAAGAGAAGTTGGGCCGCGAGGTGGAGCTAGGAGGAGATGGGGCAAAGGCTGGGGGGGGGGGGGGGGGGGCTGTGAAGAGTTTTATTTATTGTGGGATAAGAGAGGTCTTGCACACAATGAATGGGAGACTCTTTCTCTCTTCTGTCTCTCTAGGGCGCGCACACGCACGCACACACACACACCCACAAAAAACTTCTACTTTCTGCACTTGAGACCAGGTACGGGACTGATCTTCAAATGCACTTTGTCCTTCTTCCTTCATTTTTCAAATAGTGTTAGTGCAAAGGCCCTTTATCACCCACAGCCCTGGAGACACTGTATTTTACAGGTAACTATAGGTTCCTACAGAAGCCTGGAGGGGCTGGAAAAAAATTCTGTGACTATGAGTTTATGACTTTAGAATAGCTGAAAAGAGGGTTTTACCAGGATAATCTTTCTAAAGTTCCTTGTTTTTATTTTCATCTGTGAAAAAGTTTTACCAGGATCATATTGTTAAGTTCTGGAAACAGGTGAAAACCATTTTGCAAGTTTTACTTAGTTTATAATAGTGAGTAATTATGTTTTTTTTGTTTTTTTGTTTTTAAATGACTAAGAATCAATCAAAGGACAAATAATACTCACACAGGACAAAACAAAGATGATGAAATTCTTGCCAGATGCATGTTTGAGAGAGAGTGTGACTGAGAGGAAGCTTGATGCAGCAGGAAACCATAATCATTCTAATAGTTTGTCTATACAGTATATATACAGTAAACTGTACTGTACTGTGCAGCTGTAGGCTTCTAACCCATGAAACATCATGTTTAATTAACTACGAGCAGTTCATGCTGTAGTCATGGAAACAGACAACAATTACTATTGATATTGAAGAAACCATCTGTTCTACAATTTCTTAGCAAATTTTTCGGGACATTTCACCAGAAAGAGTGGAGCAACCCATGTGTCAGCTTTGACTGAGACTAATCAAAAGTATCAGTGATTGATCACTGATGAGAAAGAACAGCTTATTTGCAGAACCTAAACATCACCAGTAATTCCCTCCCCCCTCCTCCTTCCATGTAAACTCCCACCACCTCTCCTCAGGTCTCCCTCTATAATACATAGTGTGCCCGCGCAGCCACTTATCTTTGCCCTCCAGACCTATGTTGGCTTCCTTTTACTTTTAGAGGAGAATAAACAAACAAGACAGGAAGAGAGGAATATAAATAAAGCGGTCGGTGGCATCAGACAAAGAGGAATGGAGGGGTGGAACGAGAAAAGAGAGGGGTGTTGAGGGAGGGGATTAGTTCCAAGCCAGTGCTGGTGAAAAGACTGGAAATAAGCCTCAGGAGACAGACGGGGAGAGATACAGGGGGAGATGGAAGATAGAGGAGACATGGACTATAGGAGAGGAGGGTGAGGGAGGAAGGGAAGGTATGGGACATCATCACAGAAATGTACCGTCCTTTGTATTTAAATAGGTTTTTCTATACAAACCTTTATTTCCCCCTCTTCCTTGTGTCTTCTGTCTCCTGTCTCCCACTCCCCAAAAGACGGTCCCCTCATTTTTCTCTTTGCTTATAATATCATTTCCCGCTCCCTTCAGCCATCTACTACTCTTATCACTCCGTCCATTTCTTTTCTTATCTTTCTGTCTTTTTTCCCTCTCCGGCTGACGTTACTTTTATTGCAATCCCTCCCCATCACCCGGAAGATAAAACACTTTTCCTCATAAATTGAAATGGGTAAAACAAATCATTGCAATCACACACTCTCACCTTTACAGCGTACATTTATAGGGAAACATCGATTGCATTTTCATCCCATAGGTCTGTCCTTAGCGTGAGTGAGAGGGGGAAATGATTATAGATCTCTCCTCCAGACCTCAGTTAAAATCGACGACCCAGTGCCTTATGTGTCTCATGCATACTCATTTTAGCACTCCCTATCCATTATCAGAGCTATTCAATCAAAGCCAACATGCACAGGGTTTATGTCTGCTGGTTGGAGTTGGGGAAGGGGGAAACAATTAACAGTATTTCCCAGCTGATTAACTTCACCTTTGATTTGTACTGGTTCAAAGAATCCATATAGTTTTATGTTTGGGGAATAAGTCAAAATGTCACGCTGACTGTGAATCTACTGCCTCATATACAAAAACCATCGCTGGAGCGGCAGAGCTGTCCTAACTTGTTAGGACTTCCAAGCTGGTGGTAAATGCAGGTTAATGTACACTCAGTTGGCAGTTTATTAGGTACACTTACAGAATGAATGCGGTATAATACATCAGTCCTGTAATAAATCCTCCCCTCATTAGGGTCATTAGGTAAATTTTTCATCAGAGACATCTTGATTCAGCTGTATGGTCATTTCAGAAGATGCAGTCTGCATACTGCCTTATACAGAGAGCTGCTCCTGTTATTTATTAAAGTTGAGAAACATCCGTCCATATAACATAATATATCAATATATATCATAAGCAGTACAAATACAAATTCATTGTGTTGGGAATGCCTGCTCCAAGGGAGGGGTTAGTAGGGATAGGATGGAGCAGGAGAGACACAGATTGGTGTTGTTGTGTCAGCAATAATGTGCCAGGCCATTGTGGTGAAGAGGTGGCTGAGCTTTAAAGTGAGGGTCTCCATATATCAGTGAGATTTGTTCCTACCCACACCTCTGGTTTTGAGTAGAGACGGAAAGAACAGGATCATGGATCCATGCGGCTGAAACCAGTTTCCTTCACCAGATTGCTGTGCAGTAGAGGGGTGGTTCAGGCGTCTGGTTAGCTTTCCTCCTGGGTGCCTCCCATCCGAGGTCTTCTGGGACGATCCAGGAGGCCAGGGTAGATTCAGAGAGATTATGTATCTGGACCGGGAACACTTTGGAGACCACCAGGCAGAGCTGGAAAACACTGCAAGGCAGTCTGAGCTGATTTACTTGAGCTGCTGCCACGAGGGAATGAGTTTAGATGATTGGAGAACATGGATGGATGGATGGATGGACGGGTGGATGGATGGATGGACGGGTGGCTGGATGGATGGATGGATGAATGGATGGATGGCTGGCTGGCTTAACCGTATTACCACATTATTATGGGCTAGTTGTATATTTATAAGAATTCCAGCAGATGTTACGCATTACTCCATATTCCTATGTTGAAATATGTTTTATTAAGTCCCCACAGACTGACACACAGCTACTTTTATCCATTATTGGAATTCTGGGGCTCGGTGCAAAGTACAATAATGCTGCAATATGTAGTCTGTTATTTGTTTTCTGTGTACCTGAGGGGCACTGAAAGGTAGGTCAACAGGAGCCCTCTGTTCAAATTTGCCCCTGGGTCCATGAGAGAGTTTATTCAGATGCAGCCTGGGCCCCTGGGTTCAAACCCCGGCTTAATTAAGAATGTTTTCAGGGCACATTCACAGAGTTTGCAACCCATCTGACATAGAAAGGATTTTAATCCAAGTCAACTCTCATGCACACTTCCCCGGAGGCTCACCATCATGCTTAATGAATGCAGGTCCTGATCTTGGCAATATATCCATAGGTTGTGTTTGTCTTCACTTGTTTCATGAATATTCTGGAGAAGCTAAAGGAGGTCTGTGATGTCACACCAACCACTGTTTCTGTCTGTTTTCTCCTCCGTAGTTATGGCAGAGTCTATGCAACAGCAGACCCATATCACCATACGATTGGTCCTGCAGCCACTTACAGTGTGGGCACTATGGTAAGTCTGTCCTCTGCTTGTTAGCCGCTGACTGTATGAGATGTTGTCTCACTGTTTAACACGCCGTATGAGCTCCTGGATGGGAGACTGATCTGTTTATATGAATGAGTAAACTACTTAAGTAATTAACATTAAATGAATAACACTTCTAATCATTTGCTGGCATGCCTTAGTAACAGCATTGGAAAGTCTTAAACAGAAGAGTGTAATCTTACTTGTTGTTCCTCTGAGTTGTGTTTCCCTCTGAGAGATCCATTTTAATGTTTAATGTGAATCTTTGCCACTTCAGTAAATGAAAAAGGGACTTTGCCTTATTCTCAAACTCCCTATTCAATTTCATTGGCCTGAAGCTACTTGCTTGAAATCCAATTGAGACTGAGAATTCCTCCCCACAGGAAACAGTCTCTTCAAATTTTGCAAGGGGAGTCGAATGGTTAATGTTTGTTTTTAGCTAGCTTTGCAGCTAACATCAAAGATGAAAAAAAAAAAAACTCTCTACAGAAAGAAAGAGAGCACCCCAGAAGATGGGGAACAAACAGATAGTACAATTTGTTTTCTTTCGAGGGCGTGGGTAGGGACTTCCTCCAAAGATTTACGACCATCTAGTACATGCCTCAACGTGCCGTGGGAGATTAAAGCAGAAAGAGAGAAAAAAAAAAAGCTCGACAAAAAGGAGGGAAAGTAGGAGATGGAGAAGGAGAATGAAAGTTTCTGGTAGCGAAGCTGCTGCCTGGTGCAGCATCTTGGGCTCCAGACAGACGAGGGTTAATGCTGAGTGCTGACGTGTTTGTGGTGATGGAAATCGAAAGCCCTACCACCTCCCCTCGTGCTCCCCCCTCCCCAAACACCCCCTCCCCTTCCCGTCCTAGTGCAGCTGCTAGCTAAAAGCCTTCATTAATTACAACCATTTTTTTCCTCTTCATTTACTTAATTAAAACAGTGGCCTGTGTTTTCTTCCTTATTACTCTACACTTTCTTCTCTTTTTTCTTCAAATTACTCCTCCCCTTTTCCTCATCCGTCCATGTGCAATCCAAAGCCCCTGACTGCAAATTCTTTATCCTTGATTCTAAACATAAAAACAATCCATCTTAAACTTTATCATGCCTCACATTCTAAACTGTGAAATTAGCAGCGCTTAGTAATAATGATGAGATGATAAAGGTCGAGTTATTGGTTGTGTAAGTGATTGGTTGTACACACAAGTCAGTCTCCAGTTTAAAATTTTAAATGCTGATAAAACCACTACTTTTCTACAGAAAGAGAAAAGTTTGGGTCAGTTTGGATCGGCCCTACTTTCTGGTCCTGTGACCTCAGGACAACTTGCTGTGTGTTTCCGTCGCACACAGGAAGTGTCAATACCATTTATGGCAGCAATTATTTTATTCTGTTTTGCTGATCAGCAAATATTACATTTTTGTTAGAAATAATAACCATCATGTTCAAATAATGTTTTGTTACACAGTTAGACCAAGACCCTAACTGTTTATTTGCTAGCCATCTAAACATGAGGCTGATTCACAATTAGGAAATTATTTTGTGGTAGAAAATTGTCTCACTTTTATTACCTCTCTGGTTGGTTTTACTGTATATAAAGTAAAGGCCACACTGGGAGGGTTCAATATTTTAGTATTAAGAACTGTGAATTGTGTGTCATCATTTGGTTGTGGGTTCACTGGAGAGCTTGTTTGTGTACTTAACGCAAACTAGCACTAGCCCAAACATTATAGCTAATGCTAAAACTAATGCCTTGTCGAACTATAAATGTAAAATTGTAAATAATGTGATTTAAATGTTTAAATGACATCCTTAGTGTTACATAGAAACAGAAAAATCTCATTTAGCGTGTAATTTGACTCTCTCTGGCAGTTTTAAGAGTCATTATTCTATTTCAGAGATATTAAAGATTAAAGAAATGTTTTATTTGAATATTTTTTGCTTGAGGTGTCTAATCAGACGCCAGAAAGGACATGATGGTTGTCTTCTGCTCATCCCATCGCCCTGCTCCTATTTCACCCTAATTGAAATTTTTACATGTGTCAGGGAATTTATTCACTACTTCCTTGCTTCATGCGATCAAAAAGAAAAGCCATGTAACTTATAAATCCGGCCTCATTTACATACACCATTCACACACACATAATCGCATTCTTTCACTTCACTAATGTCCTAACGGCCCTGTGCACAAAATCGCTCTCAATTAAACAAGAGTCAAGAGGAAAAAGGGAGGAGAGTTTCTTTGGAGGAAAGAGAGAAGTTCATTTGAATATTCATATTACAAACAAAGGTTCTACATTGAATACTGATTGGAGCTTTTTCATCTTTGATGTTGCAGGCTAGCCTTTACAGAGGAGGGTGCAGTCGCTTCACTCCCTACTAGAAAAGAGAGAGACACGTCCCCTTTCCTCCCCCGCAAAACAGACAAACAAAAAAAAACTTAAACAAAACAAAACAACAGGAACAAATGAAATCACTAAATTACCATCTTTACCCTCTTTATGGAAAACTAAATACAAAATGCTTCCAGATGGCAAATGAGACCCTGAAATGCAAGAATCATTCTCAAGTTGCTTCCCTTTCTACAGAGTGTACACATTGTCATTTACTGATGTAATGTACTTATTTTAAGAAGAACATTTTGTTACTCTGTGTTGACTTGAATGTATTTGCATTGAAATGTACGTGGTGGGAAAAAAAAAAAGGCAAAGTGGGAAAATAAGCTGATGAAGAAAATTTGTTGTTTTCTTCCTCTCACTCTTTCTCTCTTTTATTGTTCTCTAACTCAGCTCCTTTGGAGTGGCCTTTTGCGCTACTTTTAATTCCATCTAATTTCCCTACCTTTATTGTTTCAATTAGTCATTTCCCCCATATGCATTAAGAGCACTAATGTTCAGCAATTCCAGTTTGGGCAACAAATTTCAGATTGGATTTATTAAGTAAATGATACAGCCATTCCACCCCTGACAGAACTGGCTCCATTGTAAGTGAGCCAATAACTGGAGCTGAGTTTCAGACTGTTTTAATGGGACTCGGAGCATTTCGGCCCAAAGGAGGTGAAACTGTAAAAAAAAAGAAAAAAAGAAAAAAGGCTCCCAGGAAGTGATGCATTAAGAAACTCAGAAAGTGAGAGGAAGAGCGTGATATATTACTGAATCTGAATGCAGGAGGAAGTGATGTATAGCAGGGTGGGGAGCAAGAGCTATGGCAGCCATTGCAAAATGGGCAGCAGTGTGTTAGAGCCCATTGATCGCTGGCACAGTGCCAGAGGCATGAGGTATCCCATTACTGCTGAACAGCTTTAAAGGAGAACAGCACATGATTTTCACACAGGGCTTCTCACTGTTTCACATCCTCACAGTCTGCACATACTAAGCAATAATTCCATTATTTGGTCCATATGTACAGAACACAGTGTGTAGGAATACAGACCGATAACTTTACTGAACAGATATGAGAGGGTGGTTTTGATTTATCTTTTCTTTTTTTCTTTAAATACTTTCATGTTAAAGCTGCATTAATCAGATTCTGGCCACTAGGGGGCAGAAAAATATTATAACATCCTGAAGGACAGAGGCACCACCTATTACAGGCTTAAACTGTTCTTGATAACATGTTATAGTAAGGGCATTTTAGCAGATATTTGACCAATCTGGGAACTAAATCCTTACCAAGAAATTTCTTCACAGTTGTCTTTAGGAACATGCGTAGTATGACGTCTTAAAATGTTGAAATTCAACTCCCGTGGGAAACCCCCTAAAAAACGACTCAAAGTTGGGGTACCCGTAACTGGATTTTTGAACATTCCGAAATGTTAAATTTGGCCTCAAGTAACTTGTGAGGGGTCAAACTAGGGGTTTTTCATGATTCTGAGTTGATTGCAAACATTAGTTTTACACCCAAAACACTCCTTGGTGGAGAAAAAAACAGCCACACCCACTTTTCTTGTTCATCGGAACCCCCATCACCACCACCAATAGAATGTATTGCAGAGAAGCCATTCCTTATCATTGCAGAGGTTGTGTTACATAATACTACTAAATACTCAATATAACTTTCTACCCTTTTTTCTATTTTTTTTTTCTATTATATTTCTACAGACCCTCCAGGATTTTGTGGTGTCGCTAAATTTATTAAAAAAGTTATTATAGATGTAATTTATTATGCAGATCGGTAGCAAGCAGCGAGAGAGAAAAGACAGTGGACATGCACCAGATTTCACATACCAGCAACAACTGAAACAAGTTTGTTCGAAATGAAGATGGGAAAAGTACAAAAAATACACAGTGGTGCTACATTGATTGCAAACATGGTAATGTTAATCTGCACACACACTGAGCATCAATCTCCATCGAGCATCCAGGCTCTAAGAGGTCGTTTTTGAAGAATGGAAAAAGATGTTGCAGTGTGTCACAAACTTGTTCATTCCAGCTTGGGCCTATTGCTTGGTCATGGCCGTGGTAGCTGTTGTAGTGTATTATGGGATTTGTAATGTGAGTAATGTGAATGCTATTGGTGGGCCATTATTAACATAATAGGGCCATATAAAAGTGTCGCAGGACAGATCTGGCCCCCAGGTTTTTGACATGACATTGACGTGTGTGCTAGATTAATGTCCAACAATGTAAAAAGGTAGAATATAAGTTATATTAAATATTCAGTAGTAATAGTAGAAGTTTTTTGTGACATTAAAGAAAACCTCTGTCATACACAGGAATAGCTGATCTCTAATGTATTCTACTGAGTATAGTAGATCACCTTTATTATAATAGCCTAAACCGTTCTGCAAAAATCCTTGCGATGACAATAGGCCTACGCCATGTTTTCCTAGCTTGATAGCTAATGGGGCAGTCAGCTAGCATTTAGGAAAATAAAATGGTCAGAGATGGTCATCAGATTCAGTCGCACATAGGAGTTGGCTAACTAACCATATTATTTACTGTTATTTACCAACTAACAGCCATTTTGGTAAGACTTTGATGCCTATCTCTATAATGCATTATAACCATACTTATAATGAGTTATAATGTGGTTATAGCATTGTATAACTATAATTATAAACATTCATAAATTATCATAAGGCTTTATAACAATAATCATAACACACTATAAAACATTTTATGATGACTTATAAGGTCAGGTATAATAATACGTTATAATTGTTAGTAATTGGCTGACAATGCCCACGTCGATAATACATCGTAAATATAGTTATAATGTGTTATAATTGGCTTATAAAAGTGTATAACCATCATTATAAATACTCATAAATGATCATAAGGCTTTATAACAATAAGCATAACACATCATAGAGCATTTTATAATGGCTTAAGGTCAAGTATTACAATAGAGTTATAATGGTCTATAATATGTTATGCTTATTGTTATAAAGCCTTATGGTAATTTATGAGTGTTTATTATGATAGTTATACACAACTATAAGCCAATTGTAACACATTATAACTATATTTTAATGCATTATCAATGTGGGCATTGTCAGTGAGTTCCTAATAGTTATAATATATTAATACCTGACCTTATAAGACAAGATAAAATGCTTTATAGTGTGTTATGATTATTGTTATAAAGCATTATAATCATTTATGAGTGTTTATAACCATAGTTATACAGTGCTATAACTGCATTATAACTTTTATTATTATAACCCATTATAAGTATGACAATAATGCATTATAGAGATAGGCATCAAATAAAGTGTTACCACAATTTTTAAGTTTCTTATGCATGTTATCAACGCAATGACATATTTCAAGTTCTTATGCTCTCACATAAGGTGTAAAAAGTGTCTGTCAATGATCTAAGGTTGTATATGGCTTCAACATGTCTAGCACTAGCTAACTCCAAAATTCCTCACTTTTAATGCTAACCAACTACAACTACCACTAAACAATACTTAGGCCGATTTACCATGGCAATAAATAAAAAGTAGAAGAAAGCAACCTTTTAATGTACATGTACCCAATAGTGAGAAGTGTGTGTTTGTTTGTAGGCTATGTGTATGTTTCCGTTTTTACTGGTATGTGAAATCTGGTGTGCACCTCATGTCTTTCCTTCTCTCTCGCTCCCGATCCGCATACAACTTAATGTTATATGAAAACAATAACTAGTAATAAAAACACAGACATGCAAAAAAACGTAATGGAAACACTGTGGCCACAGCTGACCACAGCTAGTAGCCACAGCGGTCTATGATAGCAAATTTGCAGAAAAGTTGCAGTGGTAAGGCCAAAGAATTCATGATTGAATTTGCATTAAAGTAACATTGCGGAGTTTTTCGGCCTTAAAATAATGTTTCCAGACTCATTGCAATGGTAGAAAAATGGTTAATAGGATGAATGGTGCTGCCGCTGCAGCCTGAGCCGGGTCGCGTCGGCTGAAACTTCACTATGGAACTTCCCTGCACCAACATTCTATTGGTGGTGGTGATGGGGGTTCCGATGAACAAGAAAAGTGGGTGTGGCTGTTTTTTTCTCCACCAAGGAGTGTTTTGGGTGTAAAACTAATGTTTGCAATCAACTCAGAATCATGAAAAACCCCTAGTTTGACCCCTCACAAGTTACTTAAGGCCAAATTTAACATTTCGGAATGTTCAAAAATCCAGTTACCGGGTACCCCAACTTTGAGTCGTTTTTTAGGGGGTTTCCCACGGGAGTTGAATTTCAACATTTTAAGACGTCATACTACGCATGTTCCTAAAGACAACTGTGAAGAAATTTCTTGGTAAGGATTTAGTTCCCAGATTTTCATATGTTGCCCTTACTATAGTGTTTGTGTCCACCAGTGTCAATACAATATTCACTCTGATCTTTACTATTGACCATTCTGAATTGTATTTGATTGATTTCCACCATACTGACCAATCAGTAGTAAATGCCATTTAGAGGGTGTGATTCCAAAGGCTATGAGATAAGATACAAAATACAAGCTTCGTTTGAAATCCAGGGGTCGCATCATTCAAAGGCTGTAGTTGGTGCATCAACCCCGATAATATAAATTTTTAATTCTTCATCAAATTAATTTAATTTGTCGTATTTAATAAGTTATATTTGTTTTAATCGCAAAATTCAGGTTTGTTGAAGGTTTGCTGTTCTTGTTGTTGACCACATGCTATAATTGATTTTCTCTGCCTTAGGATGGCAAGTGTTCAGGGTCAGGAGTGAGAGTGGGGAGGGAGAGGGCGGGGGGCCTCACTGCTGCTACTTGGCCATGGTTTGTCCTCATGGATGAGGTGTTGGGACAGAGGCATTCCACCCCTCCAACCCCCATCCTAATTACCTCCATCCCTGAGGACACACCAGGGCCAAGTGCAGCAGTGGATGACCAGGAGGAGGAGAAGGAGGAATGCCAACCAGGGGTGTAGGAAAGAGAGAGAGAGCAAAAGAGGGAGAAGAAGAGGGGGATAAGCGTCCTCACTTGATAAAAGAAGACATAAGTTTGAAGAGAGCGACAGAGGAGAGCAGGGCAGGGTGAGAACAGATTGACTCCTCCACAACACAAGAGATTACTGAGAAAATATTGAATATCAAACACATCAATTATTATTATTTTTTATCCTCTGTGATGCTCCTGGACCTGGATGGGCGTCTGCAGCAAAGACCCTGGTGTCTCGTGTTGTCTTGGGTGGCCTCCAGAGTGTGTTTGGAGATAGCATCAGGTTTTCCTGGGTCTTTGGGAGGTGGAAGATGAAACAAGCCTATGTGTGAAGCCTCCCTTGCCAGCTAGAAGAGAAACACCAGCTTAGTCTCCATCATGCCTCTCCAACCATGTGTCCATTCCTGGCTGAGAGGATCTAGCAGCAGAGCCAGGGTTTTCCCTGCTCAGCTCAAAATCAGGCCATTCAGCACAGGAACACTACTGATATTGATATTGCACTACAGGGTCTAGCTATGTGTCTCTGTACTCAACCTGTTTTAGCTAATTAATGACAAAATGCATAAGCAAACATATGGAAATGTAAGCATTATGGTGCTGTAGATATTTTTAAGGTTCAGCTGCAAACTATTTAATTTTTTTAAGTCATTACATGTTTGTAGCATGTTGGTTCACTGTCCTTAGAGAATCAGATATCTTGAAAGAGTCGACTCTTCATGAACTCAGCTCATCCACTATGGATTTAAATAGTTATTTAGCATAAGAAGGAGTTTATTAGATTCAAACTGCATTCAACATCCATACATTAAAGATGTTTTCACTGGACAGGGAAGATGGCAAATCAGTAACTAATGATGTCAGACAAATGCTTTGTATGCATAAAATGGAAATATGACAAAGACAAATGATACTAGCTGTATTAACAAGCTAACATTAGCATTATCGTCAGGCTGCAAGTAGGCTACACACCAATGACTGGTCAGTCAGATGTTAATTTTGCATGGGGTGGACACAACAACCCCACAAGCTGACACAGCTACAGTCAATCAGTGACTACCATCCAGCCTTTTTGTTAGCTACAGCTCATTTCTTTGTTATTGTGAGCATTGTTTCCATATAGATTAGCTGAAATACAAACAGGCGTAGTTCCAGAGAGGAAACCCAAAAGTAGCTTCACTCTGAGGAAAGACGATAAAGGGAGTGAAGAATTTGTGATGTCCCCCCCTCACCCACAGAAACAGCCTCAGACTTTCTGATTGGACATCAGCTAAAAGGAGTGAACATGACACTGCGTGGACAGATGCTCAGATCAGTTGTTGTAGTTAAAACTCGCCTGCAGGGGATCTGGATGTGTTATTGGACACTGTAACAGAACCGGGGAGTGAATCTTTAACTTAAAGGATGATACCCGCCTGATACATCAACAAACTAATGGCCTAGCCCCGACATGCAACAAGCAACACAGCCAGCAGTCCCTAATACACCCAAGCACTCACTTATCCACCAATCTCACTCACGCTCTCCCAGTCCGACGACGTACACACACACAAACTCTCCCACCAGTAAATAGCATCTGTGCCTGCTGTGTCTGATGGGATCGTAAAGAGGGGAGTCAGTATCACAGGAAGAAAGGGGAGTGTGAAAAGGAGCAGCAACCAAGGCAATTTACCCTACAGATTAGAGATAAGAGAGTTCACTCAATAAGCACTGATCTCATTTGAAGATATACCAGACAGAAGACACACACACAGACACACACACTAGTTGGTGTGCTGCTGTCACTGTTGGGTCTTTTCTCTCGCTCTCTTTCTGTTTCCTCTGAGGATGAGGCCATATTTACAGTAAATATGGTTTGGACAAATCTCCCACTCCCAGTCTAACTACATGTCTTTTTTTTTTTTTTGCTTTACACAGACAAAATGTGACCTTACACAACCTTCCCACTCTTTACTTTCCCCTCAGTATTTAATCAAGCTACACTCCCACACTACATTGTATTTTCATGTTTTCATTTATTGTTACAGATCCCAATAGAAGGAGCAAAAGCAACAATGAACCGATCACTAACAGGCCTAGATAGATAGATCCTCTTCCCCTGAGCCACACAGCACCATTGTTGTCCAGAAACTATTAAAAACTCATCAGTGAGTCACAGTGTTGACGTGTTACTTCATCACTGCAAACACACACGCTGAGCTTGTTCGATTCAGTCCCACATACACAGTTCTGCCAGATGAAAGACTTGCTGAAGCACCAAGTGTGAATTAAATGCGCCACTGAAGATAGTCCCGACAAATGCACCTATTTCCTATGCACTATTGGCCACTTGTTCTAGGAAATTACTCAGCTTTTAGTATTTAAGATTTTTTTTTATTTCTATATTATTCATATTCTTAATTTTCTTTTTTTTATTCGTAACTTTAACTTTTAGAAATTCACATTTTCACGAAGGATAAAGGGATTGCCACAAAAAAAGTTGTAGCAATAAAAGCAGCATGTTATGGTCCAGCTTTATTTGAGTCTTTAAGTCCATGTCACAGTTTTACTACCTTTATTATTTCAGCTTTATATACACGTTAAAGTGATAGTTGGGGTTATTTGATGTGGGGTTGTGTGATGTTCTTATCTATAATCAGTGTGTTGCCTGCAGTAGGTTCACATCAGTTGTCAGCTTAGGGCGGCAGCAGGAGTTGAGTGATGAGCTGCAAAAACATGTCCACACTCCACAGAAAAAAAAGAAGAAGCTAATATCAGTTTAGCGTTTGTTTTTTGATATCTTTAGGCATTGAGCTGGAGCTGATCTGTAGCTTAATACAGCAGGCACCTTAGATATGTTTGTGAGCAGTGTTTGAGTAGGTCAGTTGTCTGTTAACGGTGTTTCCAAAGGAAAAGGAAACTTAACGGCAGATAAAGTGGTGAAAATATTCAAAATAAAGCGCACACTTCAATTGATATTATCTTTTCTTCTGTGGCCAATTATTTATTTTTTTTAAGTGGCATAAACACAGTTCTGCAGATGTGATGTCCCCATCCACAGAACATCACTCAATTTCTGTGCCGGTGCTCCTGCTGCTTCTCTAAACTGCTCAGCTCTGATCTGAATCTACTGCAGGAAACACACTGACTATACTGTAGATAAGTACCTCACAGAGCCCCACATCAAAAAACCCCGACTATCACTTTAACAGGGGCCCAACACCTCGGCGTTCTCCTTTAAAGTTTAGTGTACAACCGCTGTTTAAAAAAAAAAAACACTTTGACAAAGTTCAGTATTCGATTCATCCTTCATTTGACATTCAAAGCCTGTACAGATATGCACTCAGACACACAACACTGTACTTTCAGTGGTGATGGGATATCTGCTGCTTTTCATTACAGTCGGTGTAAATAAATAAAAAAAAACTGGTAATGTGTTTTCTTTCTCTTCCATGCACTTTACAGTTTTTAAATTACATGTTTGTCTTAAGGCTGTGAGAGTCATTTGCCTGTATCTGTGTATCATAGAAAAGGGTGTTATAGCGTAGTATTTATTAGTCTATTGTTTAGAGTGATATTGACATTAGGTTCTTATAGAAAAAGAAAATATATATCAAAAGAGAAAAGATATGTTCTTCCTTTTGTATAGTTATATATCAGTGGTTAGGGGTTAGTCAACAGCAACATTTTATATGACAAGAAAAGGCTTTAACTATGTTTTTGTTTAGATCAGACTTGATGTCTTTTTGTGTGTCTGTGGTCACATTACTGTGCGAGGTGTGTTTATTGCAATGTTCCTAAACAACCTCTGCGTCTCCCGGTTCTCAGGCAACTAATTTTATTTATTTTATTAGTTTTTTTATTTATTTTAACATCACTTGAATATGTTCAGTTTGTCTGTTTGAGCTCGTTGGGAAAACGGAGAGCACAAGTTTAAAGGACTGTCGGTCTGTTTCTTGTGATGCCACTAACACAGAGCCAGTGCTTAGGGAACAAGTAGAGACGAGTGATTCTCAGTGAGGGAACACAAGCTTCTCTTTTCCCATTATCCTCCCAAAAATAAGTGAAGAGCAGTCCCAGATCACACATTTAAATATCATGTTTACACACTCGCAGGCAGAAATAATCATGTAGCATCTTCAGTTCCTCCTTTCAGGTTCCATGATAATGAATTGCCCTCTAGTGGTGGTAGTATATGACGAGAGCAAAAGAGGAAAATCTAGAACAGTTCAGGAACCTTTGATTATGGCTCTTCTTGGTTGACGTTAGCAAATGATCATAGTTAGAAATTTTGGAAAGAAACTGGACATAAAGTGCAGTCTTCTATTTCTAAATCCAGACCTGGATCTCCTGCGTATAAAGTTTAGTGACTATTATGGACTAAACACTAATTCTATTACTTGTGATGATAGTAGTAGTGCAGTATATAGTGACTTTTTATAAGTCATGTCAACATTTGAATGGACGACTGATGCTTTTGTTAACTTTGAGCCACCTCTGCATCAGTTTTTCATTGTCAGTACTTCAGTGCAGATGTGGTGTTGTTCTAGTTTATGTTTCTATTTGCACTCACACATAACATACTGTATGTGCGTTGTTAAAGAAAGCTCGGCGGACCTCCCTCTGTGGTGTAGTGGGATGTGTGGGGTGACAGAGCCTGAGTCGCCAGCAGATTTATGAATAGAATGGCTTTCTACTATCAAAGCAGCAACAGGGGAGCTAATTTAAAGTCCACAGCTTTTTCATAAATCCATAGCAGGACTCATCACAGAGGCAGAAACAGAGATGAGGCGCAGATTTGAGAATCACATCTCCAAAGTGTTCTTCATGTCTTTTCACCACAGACTTTTTTTTTTTCCTTTGTAACAGTTTTTAAAATTTGTGCTCTCCTTTTGTTTCAAAGATGTGGGTTTACATGTCAAGGGATTTTTAGAGATAAATGTTTTCTATGAAAAAAAAATAACCAAACTAAATACTGTGTCCTTCTAGTTTCAACATGTGCTGTTTGTGATTTATTTGCTTGTTTTTCTTGTATAGGATCAACTGATGTACCAGATTATTTAATAAGTATTTGCTAAATCTTTAAAGAAAATCTTTCTGTGTTCAGTTTTACTCTACTTGATTTTCTCATCTTCTCTGATGTACTCTCATGCCAGTATCTGATGAATATGTACGAGGCTGCACATCTGTGCTGGGCGTACAAGAAGCTTCCTGTTCTCCCAGTATCAGTGACTGCAGCATTTGTTTATTTTTGTCCCATTGACACACATATATAAATATAAATATATATATATATATATATCATATTTAACTGTTTATCCTCATATCTCAATATACGTCTTTAAAGAGACACCTGTCAGGATCACACTTGTCTATTCTTTTGGAGAACGTTCACTCCCACTGACACAATGAGGTGACTGGAGCTGATCGGGCTCTGACTTTTCAGACATCACTGATGAGTGTGTCTCATCTTTCACCTCTAAAGCTCTTTGTCTTTGAGGAGTTAGAGCAGATGAGGTAGTTTCAGGTGTCACACACACTTCAGCTCACGTACAGGCAGGTGTAGAGAAGCGAGGACAAGCCTACAGGGATTTTTGTGGAGTGGGAGGGGGGGCGGTGCAGTGGTGGTTTTAGAGGATGGTGCAGTTGGTATGGTGTTTCCCCAACTTGATTAAAGGTGCTCTATGGTCTAAATGTTGTCTTCTTTGATTATAAAGCAGCTCTAGGTTATATATTAACACTGTGAATGTATCGCAGCCATTTTCCACAGAGAAATGCACTGAGCTTGTATTCATGAACTGAACCTTAAACTCAGCCGTCAGGAATTCTGTAACTTTATGATGTCACAACAACGCAGCCACTGAATACATACATGCTGCGAGCCCTACTGTTGTTACGCGAGCTCCAGAGAGAGGCCTGAGAGAAGAGATTTAAAACTAGATGTGCACTACTGTACTTTTTGGTTCTTTAAACCACAAATGTATCCCCTCATGCATCAAAATGTCAAATAAAACACAGGGAAAGTGTAAAATATAGAGCCTTAAAAACAAGCTGTCTGGACTTTGTAGCAGGATTTGGTTTAAAAAACAAACAGGAATATATGTAGCTATGCGAAATATGGGACTTGGTCACTCCAGCTCTTGACTGGTTTCTCCCCTGCATCATCCAGGTTCAGACCTCAGCCCCTCCCTTCAGCCCCTGTTCTTCACTTCATTTCCTCCATCTAGCCTTCCCTTCTTTTCCCTCTGAGGCCCCATCTCTGCAGCGGCCCTGGTATAGAAATGCATCTGAGAGGGGGAGCGGGCCCATTAAGACAAGAGAATGCCGTTATTGCCTGTGACTGGCGACTCGGCAGTGCAGCTGCACACGTCCTGTCTCCCTCTCTGTCTCTCTCCGGAGGTTCAGGACCAAGCAACTACAAAGTGATGCAGGAATTAAACTCAGTTTTGTGCTCTCGCTTCTGAAGATTCAACTTCCTCTGCACACACACACACACACGCAAACACACACACACAGAGACCTCCTTCCTTCACCTCAACAACTCATCTCCCAGTATTAAAAGATGTTCTGTTGAGATGAGAGCCTCCCAGGACACAGTCAGCCTCCTTCGCTCCTCTCCTCCTCTCCTCTCTTCCTGCTGTTGCTGGAGTGTGATACACTTGTTTGCTGTTTGTTCGCTCACTGAAGGAAAATCAGGACCGGCCTTGAATTTTAGTTGATATTCTGCTGTAACTAGTGGTTCTAACATCCTCCACAAACTGCCTAATGGGAGCCGAACATGTTGTGCAGAATCCCTCAAAAATTGACTTAAAATTTGGTCAAGATACCAAACATAACAGGCTGAGTCTGATATAAAGGAAAAAATGTTCTGTGGCACTGCCATAAGAGTCTTTATTTTGAATATTTCACTGTGTGTAAAAGTCACACGACAATCCACATCTGCATTAATTTGCAGTTGGTCTAAAATATTTGATTCCTTGTTGAAATATTTTCTTAACAAGTCAACATCTTACTGGTATGAATTCAGTGCCGACAGTTTCTCTGGAAACCAAATCATTTTGTAAGATGCTTTTAAGTTCAAATATTTTGTTATTTAGGTCATAAAGCTGTAATGAAGTGTATTTACACTGTGTATTGAACAGGATACATCTATACCGCTGTTTGTTCATGCAGTTATCCAATCAGCCAATCATGTGGCAGCAGTGTATCATACCCTGCAGGAGCCAGTGAGGATTTCACTTAAAATTCACATCAAACATCAGAATGAGGAACAGTGTGATCTCAGTGGTCTAACATTTTTAGTGTCTATCATTTCTGCGTCGACTCGGCACTGTGCGTCATGTAGAAAGTGTTTGAATTACATTTACATAACTTCCTCTTCCTCTAAAACATATGGGCTGCTGAATAATTTCTGCAATCTATGAGGCGTTGAAATCATAATCTGGATTATTAAATATTTAATTTCCAAACTGAATATCAAGAAATGCAGACGCAGATAATTAAAGCAGTGGGGGAAAAAATGCATTTGCTGCCAGTGGAGATGGTTCATGTGCATCCAGTAAATACCCCCAAAAAATGCAGATATGCTGATGTTTGAGAATCATTTTATAAGGGGCAACAACACAATCACCAAACCATCAAAGAGCTGTAATCCAGCTGTGATCCAGCTGTGCTTTCGTCAGCAGAAAGCGACGTTGTTTCAGATGACAGCCAAGCTCATTTCACAGAAAACATGTTTCCTCTCTTCCTCTGCTCCTCGTATCTTTTCTTTCATGTCTCCGGAGGAACTGAGGTTAACTGAGAAGTGCAGGAAAGGTGGAGGCAGTTAATTCATTTTAATTTACATCCTAGGACACTGTTGACAATATTTAAGAAAAAATGTCAATTTAACCAAGATATTTTTATTAACAAAGTAAAGCCAATATACAAGTATTAGAATAATAACAGTATTATAATCCATATTTTAGGAAACTTAATGAAAGGTGTATCCTCATAATAATTTGCAGCTTTTACTCATTATCTTGATTAAAAACATTTTGTTTAACTTTACCTTTGCTCTTCAACATATTTGCTGTTTAGTTGCAGATAACACATATAATATACAACAAACTAAGTCCAAATCCAAATGCTATAAAGGTGCAGTTCCTCTAATGACCACTAGAGCCTGGCTCCAACAGTCCCCATAGACTCCCATGTTAAAATGTCCAACTTTACAGCAGAGATAAACATGTTCATGAGAGAACAGATGGACCACGCTGATTCAACAAACAGACCGGCCTGGACTTGTGTGTCTCAGGCTGCTGCTGACTGTGGAGGCTCTTTATATTTCTGCTGTTACTCTGTTTTTGATAAGTACACTATGATCTGATGATTCTGACTCCTGCAACTTGAATGCATCTCTCTGTTCAACCTGACTGGTGATGATGGTGCAGCTGTTTTGTACTCATTATTTTCCACACTGTCAATGGTAACCTGTAAATGCTAATGGTCACTTTCCAGTGCTTTTTTTTAGTTGCATTTACCTTTTATTGTAAAAAAAGAAAAAAAAGAAGAAGCAATTTTTACATTTCTTTACACTATGTAAACTATTATTTACACTGACCTGCTCGTTCTTTTTTTCTTTTGTAGTAAATAAAAGAAAAGACTAGAGGGATGAGTTCAGATGGACATCAACTAAAAAAACGAGAAGATGAACGTTGGACGTGGAAGGACACTGAGGAAAAAAAAAAAACATCACCCAAAACAAAAAGAGCAGATTTGTTAAGGAGCCCTTCTCTCAAGAGTGGCAGGGATCCACAGGATGGACGGAGGATGTTTCTGGGCCTGCTCCGAGGCCGGGGCCTGAACCATTGAGCCTGTAGTCCGGAGGGGGGGAGGGGAGGGGAGGGGAGCCGGCAGACGACCCCTGAAAAACAAGCCTTGCTGAGCGGAGGAGACCGATTAGAGAGGTCACCATAAAACATTTTATTTTTCTAAACTTTTTTAAGTTTATGATTTCCAAAAAAAAAGCAAACACTACTGTACATATATGTACGTGTTATATAGTATATGTGTGTAATATAGTAAGTATGTTTAAAAAAAAAAAAAAGGAAAAAAAGAAAAACTTGGGGAAAATGTTATGTGTCTTTGCAATTCAGAAGAGGGAGGTGAGGTGAGGTGAGGAGATGCCAGCCACCCCCCCTGTCTTCTGATTGTCTCCCACCACCTCATCCAACCTCCTCACCCCATCCACCGCTGGATGGGGCAGGAGCGATGGAGCAGGTGTGGATCCAGTGTGTGTGTGTGTGTGTATGTGTGTGTGTGTGAGATAGAGAGAGAGGGGGGGGGGGTGGGAGGTAGCTGGTCCAGCAGACATGTCACTACGAGATAGTAAAAAGCTTTTTAAACCTGTCTTCCACTAACGAACTGCAGTAGTGTGGTTTTTCCTTTACCGGCTAGTTTTGTCAAGTCTGCATTTTGTAGATTCCAAAAAAAAAAAAAAAAACAAGCATATGAATAAATAAAATAAGTATCCCTATATTCGTCTGTGCAAATAGAGATGAGAGAGGACGGATGTCAGAGGGGAGCTGGGAGGTCAGCAGTAGGTCATGTCTGCCGGAGGCCCCGAGGCCCCTGGCGTCGCTACCAAACATGTCATTGTCGTGTTGTGGTTTGAGGTGGCTGTGCTGTGTAGTAAACTGCTTTTTGTACATCGTGTCGGGTTGGGTGGGGGCGGGGGTGTGGGAGGGGGGGGGGGGTACAGGCAGTCGGAGGGAGGGCGCAATTTGGAAACGTGGGAGATGTCTGCACGGGAAACAGCAGGGCGGTCTCCCCCATCCATCTCTGAACCACAGCGCTCGGCTCCCACTGTCGAGGAGGGAGGGAGGGTGGGGGGAGGGGGGAGGGGGGAGGGAGGGATGGTAGGGGGAGGGGGGGCGGGGGGATAAAAGCTCTATTTGAAGTCGAAAAAAGGGTCACAAGCAAACAAAGTTTTACTAAGAGTCTCTTTAGACCTTTCTATTTATATGGATCTCTACTTTAGTGACATCCTTCTATATTTAAACGTTGTACTAATAACATGCTGTCAGGCATGGTCGGAGAGTCAATTGTAGCCATTTACTAATGTTGTATTTATTGTATTACCAGTAAGAAGAAAAATCATTTATATATGACTATAGATATATCTATTTGTGATCTGCAACTCTTGGACATAAGTTTGCCTTTGATTTTCAACTTTCATGCAGGATTCAATGCACTGTCAATGTATGATGAGGTTTCTATTGGTGTGGAAGTTTTATTCTGTTGACATTCATTTGGTTTCGTTTCCCTTCAGTTCAGCTACTGAATGTAACTTCAAGAACTCTTAAACTTTTTAGGTAGATGTCGTTGTTTTATATATACTTAAGGAAAAAACATACAGTACTCTGTGAATTATATACATGTGTAAATGATATAGCAAAATGTTTCTGATAATATGCTGGACTTCTTCTTCTTCTGCTGACCCAGACAGACTGGAATGCCATGGCCAAAAAAAAAAAAAAAAAAAAAAGCAAAGAGAGAGAGGAGAGAGAGGGGGGAAAAATAGAAGGAAAGGATGAGGGAAGCATTTATGAGGAACACCAGAGCCCTGCAGCTGGTGGGAAGCCAGTGGGAGAGACAGAAATGTGTAATCATTTCAGGATCAGTCAGAATTTTTCTCAGCCAGGCTTTTCAAATTTGATAAGAACAAGGAGACGGGGAGCGGCCCGTCCCGCGTGTGAGAGAGACAGAGGGAGACGGAGCAGATGAAAAGAAATTTTTTTTGAAATATTGATTTTTCTTCCACTCTTTCTCCTCGTCTTTTCTTTCTCTCTTTGTCTTTCTCCCTCGAATCTTAGCGTTACCAAGGTGCTGTGGAGGCGAGCGCTGCGTGGGGGGTGAGGAAGAGGAGGAGGAGGAGGAGGGAAAACAGAGGGCAAGGGAGGAAGGGATTGCAGTGGGGATCATAGGGTGGAGGAAATAAAGGAAGCTTCCTGTAGTGTATGACATCATCATCATCATCATCATCATCATCATCATTAACTTAGCCGGAGTAGAAGCTGTTTAAATGTTACACCTTCACACATAGCCAGGTTCAGATCAGGCACATTAATGGATTCAAAGCCTTTGCATTGATTAGGAGTAAGATTTATTGGTGTCACCATAGCAACACTTGTCCAGAGTGAACCTGCAATTTATCATTTTACATCACCTCAACATAATCCTAGTGTACTACAAACAAAATTCTCTCAGCAGCACATTTATCATGTGAGGTCCACTGAGCTGCACCGACCCCAGTCACTGAACACCTCATAGGCCTTGACTTGCTGTCCAGCTGAATGTAGCTCAGTGTAGTCTAATGAAAGCAGCAGCTCTTTTTCAGTCATGTCATGCTGTTAGCTATTAAAATATATCAGGAAATATTTTAGTTTTGGGGCATTTTACTTACTTGTTTTAAAACTGACACCTCCCTTATTGCCCAGTGAGAGAGTTCAGTCTCCTCCTCCTTCGCTTTCTCTTTTTTTTCCTTCCTCGTCCTTGTCGTTCAGCTTCCCAAACATGCAAGCAAGCGCTCAGTTCTCTGGTGTTTCAGTCAAAAAGGTTTTGCCTCTGTATGAAAGGATCCAATGATACCTCCCATGTTGCTGCATTTATTTCTCTCTCAGTTGTTCAGAGTGCATGTGGCACAATGGACAGACCAATGGGTTCTTACAGCACTCCGGATGCATCTCTGGACGGACGTCTCAAAGCTACTTTAAAGACTGAGACTAAACGAGTCCAGAGGACGGACTTTAAAAAAAAAAGTTAAAAAGAAAAAAACCACCTGTCCACCACCCATCCATTGGCGATCCACTGCTGAGCTGCTGAGATGATTCCACAGCTGCAGTGATGTGAGGCCAATGGGACGGACTGGATAAGACATGAAGACAGAAGAGAGAAAGACTGGGACTTAACTGAAAACAAAAAAACTAATAAAAAACAACTAACGATGTCAATCTTAGCAGAGATCCAGGTATCCTCTGATCTCTGCCATGTTCTTCTGATTCTGAACTTTCATTTTTTTTCCGTTCTTTCCGTTGTTGGTTTAAAGACTTTCGTCCTGTTTACATGTACTTTAAATACTGTCCATCCATTACTGGTTGGAGAGATTAAAAAAAGGTGTGAAGCAGCTTTCATTCTATCTCTGGTATTCTCTATGGCTGATAACTGTAACCCTGAGAAAACCCTTCTGTTCGAGCTAGCATGTCCTCCTTTACCTTGATCCTTTAGACCTTCCATCCGTCTTCCCTCTAGGACTCCTTGCCTTTAGGTGAAAAAAAAAGAAAAGATAAGTAAAACGAACCACAGCTAAGACCCAACCCTTTTCACTCGCTCTACAGTACATGTACTATGTGAAAAATCCTTGAGCTTCCTACCAAAACCTATGTGGGTCTTCTGCAAAACTTTCCCCATTTTTTAATATTGTGTATACCTCAGATACAAGCCCTAAAGCAGCTATTATTCACTAAAACCTCCTGGCAACCAGACCTCATTCACCCAACCCCAACCCACTTGCCCCCCCCAACCACGCCCACCCCTCCTTAGCGTAGCCCAACTAGAGTCCTACTATAACCCATAAGCCAAAACCACACCTACCTCCCCTGGTAACCTGGTGACCTCCACCATAAAGGCCACAGTATACTTGCTGCAGATACGAAACTCTTCCCACTCCGGCCCTGACTGTGCGTTCACCTGCAGTGGGTCTGAAGGCATCTCACATGCTTTAGAGCCAACTAGTTACATTTTTTAAACAAGATTTGTCATTGAATACAAATAATCCTGCATGTGAAGTGTATATAAAGTGACACTTGCTTTGTCTTTTCCAATGAGTTGATAACGGGTGGGCTATGACTTTACTACTTTTGGTTAATATTAAACTAGTCCATGTTTTCTAAAATGATCCATAAAGTACTGCAAAGATGTCTTTTACTAATTTCACCTGCGATCAGGCTCCATGAGCACAAATATAATTACTATGCACCAGGCGGGAATAAAAAAAAATGACACTGTTTATCTATGTTGAACTGGCATCATGAACTTTCTTACTGTTTCGAGAGGCCTTCCAAAACACAACAGAACTAGTTAGCATTTGCTGCTCTGCTCCTCTTCTGCAAAGTAAACTGCATAGTTAAAGTTAGACACTAAATAACTGTACAATACCAAGCTGTTTTGCTGCAATTTTAAAATCAATTTGCACGCATTAGTGTATTCCACTCTGATTTTTGCGTCAAGTATACTGTCGCCTTTACGCATCCACATTACTCCCCGAACCCCAATAGCCCCCCTGTCCTATGCAGATCCCCAAAGCACAAAAGGTTTGAATGGTGACTAGTGAGTAAAGTAGAAAGAAAAAGATGAATTTCCTTCCATTCTGTTTGTATTTGTCTGTTTGTTTTTTCTTGGTCTGTTTTATCTGTTTGAGGCTTCAATGTGCTTTTGTATTCCTTACGTGCAGATTCTCCCTTTCTCCTCTGTCAATAGCTGAACCTTGTATTACTGTATGTTAGAAGAACAAAGAGACTTTTCATGTGTGGCTCTGGCTTCACTTTAACCTGTGCAATCAAAACAGTTTCTTTTTCTCTGCAAACAGTTCCAAGTGTTATAGAGCAGCTTCAGACAGGATCCAGCCCCTGTCACTGAGGTCAGAGGTAAAGTGAACAAGACAGTCAGTGGATAAAGTTGTCATTTCTGCCCATCGGTCTTCACTCAATGACCTAATAATGACAAAGGCGAAATATGTTATTAAAAGCAGAAATCTCTCATTTAGAAAGTGATTTAGATTTAATTCTGGACTCTGTAGAGGCCACTTTCAGGCTTCTTGGGTATAGGGCAACATCTCCAGGTGCTGTGGGGTTTCAGTCTGGACTTTGACAGGGCCAGTTACAGACTTGGACTGGAGCCATTCCAGCATTGTCTTGGCTTCAGGTCATTGTTGTGGTGAAAGGTGAATCATCAACCCAGCTTCAGGTCTCCTGCACTCAGGAGCAGGTTTCCTTCAGGGACCTCTGTGTTTTTGACCGCATTCATCTTTCCCTCAGTTTGGAAATGACTCTCCATCTGAGAGTCACTGTCATTTAACAGACCAAGTCCAGCAGGCTGTTGTTTGTCTTTTACTTAGAGCAGCTTCTGTCTGCACAGTCTACCACTAAGGTCTGATTGGTGGAGAGCTGCTGCACTTCTCGCAGATTCATCGTCACTGCAGGTGACTTGTTCTATTTGTGACCATTGGGTTCTTGATTTCTTCCCAGACCACAGTCCCTCTAGGAAGAGTCCTGGTTTGGAACTTCTTTCATTTCACAATTATTGGGGCATCTAGACTCAAAGAAGAAATGGTAGAGAAACTGGTCCTGATCTGTGTCTCAGAGGTCTGCATTGAGTTGCTTGGACATTATGGTTTGGAAGAAGAATTTTCTTGTCATCCATTGAATTGCAGGACCTCATTTACAAATTTGTTGGTTAACAGAAGTGAATTCCAGTCAGGTTCTAGACTCAACTCAAGGACGCTGAAAGCAAACAGGAAGCACCTGACTTGTTTGGAGCCCCAGCAAAGTATCTCAATGAGAGATTTCTGTTTTTCATTTTCAATGCATTTAACATGGTTACTAAATCATGTTTTCTCTGTCATTATTAGTTTTTTACTGTAGACAGAAGAGAAAAAATGGCAGCTTTACTCATTAAGGATTGAATCTACAACACAGGAAAATGTGCATGAAGTGAGTAGGCCTGAATACTGTCTGAAGCACCTCACACACACACGCACACAACTACTTGTACACATATCTATATATACATACATATATGTGTGATATATATATAGATATATATGCACGTATAGTATGTGTGTTCAGTACCTGTACCATAATGGGTTTGGATGACTTTGTATTTCCTTTTCCTGGCTTTTATTTCTGTATGCTCCCAATGTGCTTCAAAGACACAGTACTATTTATTACAATATTGGTACATTATTATCACAATTATTATTACAGTTATTACTACCATGATTATTATTAATAAACATTTCTTTGCTCAGTAACTCCCCCTGTTAATGCCTTAATGTAGTTCAATAAGTGTGTTCATTGATAATAAAAGCGTTCTTTTAAAGTTACCAGAAGGAAGCAATTGCAGAAACACAAAAGGTAATCTCCTCTGGATCATTAATAAACGTTCCATAGTGTCACATACAATTTGTTTGCCTACATATTTAAGATTTTCACCTGAAAGTGATAAAAGAGTAGAAAAGTAGAAGAGTATTATATTATTAGTGATGTATACATACAGTATGACTCATGTTTCTGTATTGTGATATACTGACAGCAGCTTCTACAGTAACAACACAACACAGACCGTTCTGTTTTTCCCCACTTACTACAGGAGGAGGAGGCGATCCCCTTAAATGATGCATTGACCCCATCACACCCAACCAATCCTGGCCCCTCATTACTATAATCATCTCCACCCCAAAGGATTACATGATGTAAGTGTGATGACTGGTGTAGTCTGCTGTTGTATCCGGGAAATAACTTAGTCCTCAAGAAGAGCTGGGTGTTGTTGATGTGGATGACCACCAACACACATCCCAATAAATCACTCAATGATAATTACAACAAGATGGGTAGAGTAGCTCACTATTGGGTGTGGCGTCAGAACATGTTTATTATGTCATAATGGGGAGTTTAATATCAGTTATCATAAGTAATCGATAATCAGCTGATCTGTCAAATCTGGGTGGAGTTGTTTCACATTTAACATGAATTAGCTGTGGCTATAATCTATCAGCACTGACATCGGTGAGCTAGTAATTAGCAGCTAATGCTCAGGACATCATCACCACACTTATGTCTTTTCATAGAAAATGTCTTTTTGATGCTTGGGCCCAGTTTGCTGCTTTCACACTGAGCCCATGTTGTACATTTGTAATGGACTGGTAGTTGTCCCAGTCTCTTAAGTGTGTGGACACACTGGGTGCTTCATTGTCATTTCCATTTTATTACTTTTATTTTGAGGCCTATCGATTGTTCTTAGGCTCTGGCCTTTGAAGTTTAACCAATCAATAAGACTGCTTCTGCCTCCAGAGCAGCTCCGTCGCCATGATGAAGACTGACTCGCTCGCTGTCCCTTTCCCTGCTCCCAGCCATACCCAGCACACCATGGATGCCAGTCCCAGAGACACAGAGAGAGAAGTAGTGGGGGCGGTGGGGGGTTGCGGAGCCTTGATAGCCATTTGTCTTCCAGCTCCTTAGGGACCTTCCCCATGCCCAACACTGTTGTTATCCATCTCCACCACAATCATTTACCTAAATAAAACAAATGCCTCATCGACCCCCCCTTCCCACCTCGCATCCCCCCGTTCCCTTTCCACTACAGCAACTTGGGAACACACCATCACACATTGTATTGACACAGACACAGAGAAACAACCAGTCCTGTATACCAGCATTGATCCTCATCTGCAGCACTTTGTCATCACCTTCCATTGTGTACTAAACAATCCTCAGTGTTGCCACTGTCCAAGACAATAGATTTTGCTGGTTTAGCAGTTTTCTCTGTCATCTGTGGTGCTTTAGTGACCAAACTGTACAGGAAATGATGTCAGAGATACCACAGGGTTACTGACAGGAAGTCAGCAGGTCTGATGAGTGGTAAATATTAGAAATACAGTGGCATGCAAACATTTGGGCATCCCTGGTCAAAATTTCTGTTAAAGGGATAGTAGGTTTGTTACCTTTAATTGTCGGTGCAAGCTAGTTTTAGAACGGCAGGGCAGAACCGCCAGCTGCTCAGAGCTATGCTACTGAAGCTAATGGAATTTCTTTCTCATCAAATACACAATCCAACAACTCCAAAACGCTCTGGTGGACAAGTTGTGACCTGCACATTCACCACACTATTAGATAATAACAGAACATTACGAGAAGGAGTTGTTTTCGAGGTAAATTCTTGCAAAACCGCTGATGCGTGTTCCCATCAGGGGCAGTTTTTTGGCAAGCAGTCTCTGCATTTGCCTCGAAAACTGAGATGGACACAGCCACCGTGTCCACACACAGGTCAGTGATGCAGCCACCATCCACACACAATGCAGGCAGTGTGTTCCTTAGCGTAATAAACCGGTTTGACGAAACCCTAACAAGTCCCTTTTTACTGTATTACTGTCTGAAGATTTAGGAACTTAGGGTCGGCTGATCAAAACACAGACATGATGGTTACTTTAAAGGAGACATATTATGCCTCCTTTCCACAAATTAAAATAGTTCCCAGGTGTCCTAAAGACATGTCTGTGACATGCTTTGGTCAAAATACCCCAGGGATCCAACATCACAGCTCTTTTCATCCTCTCAAAACAACCCTGTTCAAAACAGCTGGTTTCAATGCCTGTCCCTTTAAATGCAAATGAACCACTGCTTGCCCCGCCCCTTCTACTGGTACCAGGTAGGGGTGGTATAATGTAAATTTGAATCCTAGTTACCTCACTGGAAGACAACTGAGGGAACATCTCGTAAAACCACGATTTCAACCTATAGGTAGCCTGCACACTACAGATTTTTTTTGTCAATCCTCACATTTTGGGGGCCGGAAGGCAAGACAAACACCCAAATATATGTTAAAGACCCTTCAAAAAGTGATATTTCCATGGTATGTCCCCATTAACTTTAACTGACACAGCTCTTGGTATTTGTAATGACCAAAGTAACATTAGACTTTGTTGTCAAGGTGCAGGTGGATATAATTGGCACTGCACATATACTGTACGAAGTAAGAATTTAACATAATATAATATCAACATAGCAGCAATAGAATCAAAGCACCAAGATGAACAATAATTAGCTAAAATTTGTAAAATTAGAAAACAATATAACTTAGATTATAACTGTCACAAAGCAATATAGCATTTTTCTGTTATTGTCCTCACTGGTTTTTGCACATATGAGAAAGCTCCACCACAAGGAAAACAGAAGCTCCACAAATGAACACACACACATACACACACATGCACGCACACACACTGTCAGACAATAGCTGAGGTCCCCCACAGGACAGTCTATTAGAGCTAATACCCGCCATCCTTTGTGTATTGTTCTCTGCTCCTGATGATTACACAGGGAACAACCCATGTAACAACACACAGCCCATCGTCTGATATCACATAACCCATGTAAGAGATGAGGATGGTGGCAGGGGGGGAGGGGTGAGGAGAGGGGGGGAGGGGGAGGGAGGGTACTGGCAAAGCATTAATACTACTACTCAGTGGTGCGGTAAATTAATTTTGGATTGCTTCTCTGGGTTTAAACAAAATTGTTTTGTTGAGGGGAAAAAAGAGATTAAGGTTTTTAATTATACTGGGTAATTCATTCCACAAAATAAATCCCCACTATAACGGTCTCTTCAGTGGCAGAAGAGATGTGTCAGACATCTCATGGTGCTGTTATTAAGATATGCCACATGCACACAAACACACAGGCAAACAGTGCACCATCAGTCATGTTCAGCACACACCAGTGCCACTTGGTCTGTTCTGCAGTTTACCACCCATTTACACTTCCTGTTTATAAGAGGAGCCAGAGCAAGTTGCAGTTAATAATGGGTTTAAATGACTGTTAAATCCCTATTTTCTTCTTTGCTCCTCTCTGACCACTTTATACTCTGAGGGCGCCGCGGTAATGTTTGTCCTCGGACCGCCAGAGCTCCATCCAGGAGCCACCTTGTCCGTTTTCCAATTTGTCAATCAAACACGACGAGGAGGGAGAATATTAAAGCGTCCTACAAATTACATCAGCTCTGTTTGCTCCATAAGTTATTCATAATTGGATTTAATTGAATGCCAATAACTGCTGAATGTGTTCTTTAGTGAGCTTCAGGCAATTAGTGAGGGGAATTACTGACAATTACTGTTGACTTCTCCTGACATCCTACGATTTCCTGTCACTCCAGGTTCAGGTGAGCCCGCTCCAGCTGGCAGAGGTGTGTGCTCCTCACAATCAATGGGAAACATGTTTGAACTGGGCCGCAGTGAGCAGCTGGTGATGCTGAAGGAAGGGAGCCAGTTAGAGGGGAGGATGCTGCAGGTCAGTTACTTCAACAATGTGATCAATACCCATTGAAAATGAATGGTATGATTTTGTTAGTACTCAACAGTGAGCATTAGTCATAAGAGGCTCCACTCACACATGGTGTCTCCTAAAGAGGTTCTTCAACATTAGGATCAGATTATGGTCATGAGTGGTACTGAGCTAGTCACTGTTGGTTTAGACAATCAATGAAAATGACCCTGGTTTAGTTTGACCCTGAAATACGTGTTTTATCTTTTTACTGTGTTTCTATGCTCATTGATCTCATTTAAAGTATCTTTGTGTTCCATGAACAGCAGCTACTATATAAGTAAAATGTATTGTTATTAATTGATCATTATCACTATGGATGAACAGGGATTTTATACAGTTCTGGGCCAATAAAGGAGGTCAAATGAACAGAATTAAACTCAGGTTATGTTTTTTTTTTTTTTGTAGTCAGCTGACTTCAGGTGTTGTCCGTCAAGCTAAAGAAAATCTGTTTTCCTGTCCTCTGTTGACAGCTCAGCTCCCCATCCATCTCCAGCCTGCATGGAGTCCACTCCTCATCACATCCTCATCTGCGCCATTCCCCTTCTCCCATCATCATTAAAGGGATAGTTAAACATTTTGGCAAATTGGCCAATTGTCATAATCCCCCAGTAGGTTCTTAATTGTCGGTGTAAGCTATTTTTAGAACGGCAGAGCAGAGCAGCAAGCTGCTCAGAGCTACGCTACAGAGGCTAATGGGATTTCTTGATTTCGAGGTAAATTCATGCAAAACCGCTGATGCTCATTCCCTTCAGGGCATTTGCATTTGCCTCGAAAACAACTCTGTCTTGTAACGTTCCGTTATTATCTCATAGCGTGGTGAATGTGCAGGTCACAATTTGTCCACCAGAGCGTTTTGGAGTTGTTGGATTGTGTATTTGATGAGTTTGATTAGGGAAACCAATAAATCCCATTAGCCTCCGTAGCGTAGCTCTGAGCAGCTACGGCTAGCTTGCTATGGCTACGGCTATTTCGGCTAGCTTGCACCAACAATTAGATGTAACAAACCTACTGCTATGACTATAGGGATTAGGCTATGGCAATGGGCCAATTTGCCAAAATGTTGAACTATCCCTTTAACACCACCAGTGTCTAGACCCTGTGAGTGGGAGGTACTATACTTCACACAGTCTCACCCCCCAAAAAAATCTCATGTAGCCTATCTCAGTTTTCCTTTTTTCCTTTTATTTTTATTCAACCCTGACTTGATCGTAATACGAGTAGCTATTACACAAAAGTGGGAAAAACTAGACAGGAAGTCTATACATTTTTTATTAAATCATCTTATTAATCAGACCAAAAGTTTCTCTATGTCATAGGTTTGCATTGCAGCTTATTTTGACTGACTGTTAATAAACAGACAGTAGCCATGAAGTGCAGTCCATTGGTTTAGCAGTTTGTAACTTTGCAAGACAATGTCACATTGTGTGTGTGTGTCTGGTTGTGTCTCACAGAGACGTCAGCTAAATGTATGGGAAAAGGAAGGTCAGAAATATTAGTGATAAACTGCAGAGAATATCAGAGGAGTCCCTAATTAATGAATTGGTCTCAGCTGTGGTCTGCCCTCAAGCTCTGACATTGCCACGGCAACTTGAGGGGTTGCAGGTCACATGTATTTTTCTGCCTCGACACTGGTCTCATATTTGGGTTATTGTGACCAAACAGAAGCTCCTCAGAACAAGAAGCAGACTGTGAGCAGAGGACTTCCTGAATGTGTTGATGACATGTTTTTGGTGTTTCTGGAGTAAATATTTTTATATATTTAAAGCAGAAGTAAGCGATCCGGTCGTTTTCGCTAATGCTGCGTTCCAGGCAGGCTTTTGAAATCGTAAATTACAGCTTCAAGTCACAACTTACGACTTTGTAGCGTTTCAGGCAACCCACTCGTGTTTTTCCGACCTGTTTTACCTGTGAAAGTCACTATAACGGCCACTCGTAACTTCCGACCCGTGAACTCGTACCAGATCGAACTGGTACAACCTCACAGGTCGGAAGAACAGGAGTTACGAGTTTCCTTGAACGCACCATAACAGTCCTTGTCCCTACGTCACCACATTCACGGCGTCCCTTGGCTGCACACACAGCCCTGCATGCCGTTCTCTCTCCTCATTGGATAAAAACTGTAGGATACGATAAATGTTTTCTCCTCGGCTCAGAGCAGAGCAGAGTGACTGACAGACCCGTGTTTCGGTCCAAACACTCTATGTAAGTGATTGCTGTCGGAAGATATAACTATTTAAGACTTATATTAACACAAATATATCACTTACTTCTGCTTTAAGCTAAAATCAGTAGACACATTGTGGTTCCTGGTGTATGACTCACATTATTAAGATGTTTCTGGGCCTTATTGTTACTGTATGTCAGGTGATGTCTGTGAAATCAGAAGAGAGTGTTGTTGCTCGTACCCACATGATCAAGAGGTTCTAGCAAACATTGGCAGAAACACAAATGAACTTAATATATATTGTTTGTTTATTTATAACACACATTATATGCCCAAAATGCTGAACAAAACAGGATCATATGAAAAATAAATTATACGTTAAAACAAGAAATGATAGCCAATAGTTGTTAGTGAAGTGTTTGTTCATAATTGCTTGCTGCATTACAACCTTGTTTTATTAAAAAATAACTCCAGAATAAACTTATTATACTTAAAAAATTGTTTTGTATTCACAGTATAAAGATATTTCGTGTTGGAATGAATAACTAGAAAATTTCCTCGCAGACATTTTTATTTTGATGCTACAGATGTTTTACAACAAGAAGCATTTAATACAAACACACGTTCAGTACATACACACACACACACACACACACACACACACACACACACACACACACACACACACACACACACACACACACACACACACACACACACACACACACAGTGTTAACATGTGGTAGACAGTGTACACTACCCTGCTGTGTGGCCAGTGGCCTTGCTCACTGTTGGCTGTGAGGAATAGCTCTATTTACCACTGGTCATTAATCTCAGTCACATCCACTTGCGTACACACACACATTTTCCCTCTCTCCTATGCGTGCACTTTCACACACACACACACACACACACACACACACACACACACACATGGCGAGGCAGCTAAGCTAGCAGGTATTTAAGATGGAGGAATGCAATCGGAGTGGGATGCCAGATTGCGTTTACAACACTATCCACTTCCACTGCCCTCCTCTTCTTCCCTTCTTCCTCTGTTTCTATTTACTGCTCTTGTTGACTTTTATTTCCACCTCTCTCTTCCTTTCTTCGTCTCCCTCCTCCCTTTTTCACCTTTCCTGTTTGCCTGAATAAAACAGGTGACGTGAGCCGTTTAAAGAAGAAATAGTGAGGAACAGCTGTGATACATGGAGGAGGGAAAACCACTTCCTCTTTCCATTCATTCTACTCCAGTTCTTATTGAGACTTGCTGTTCTTACATACACATACGTACATACACTGACAGATAAGATTTCTGGAAAATGTGGACCTAATGATGATCATGATGATAACACATATGCTGTCCGATAAAAGTGCTTAAGATAAATATGAATTAAATTAATGACAGTTCATTCAGACTCATTGGAAAAACTGAAGGTTGTAGGTAAACCACAAAACACAACATTTCTGCTTAAATTGTCAGCTCATGACTTTTTAAGCATTATTTTTACTTCACAGACTCAGCTAAGAGATTTTTTCTTCTTTCTTTTTTTTTTGTAAGTCCATAATTATATTTTGGATATTTAGTATTTTTATTTTCTCATTGAACCAATTAGAGCTCAGAGCTGCAGATGCTGTTAAATGTTGATGTCTTGAAAGCCTTGAAATCAATGTACCTCAGGAAACTCTTGTATACAGGTAAAATTACCTCAGAAAATATGTGAACCTAACTGTATTGAAACTGGGTAGAATTTCACTCTCTGTCCATCAGTCTCCACTCTCCACTCAGTACCTCAAAATCACATAATTAAAAATTTGTAAGATTTTGCAAATTTATAAAAAAAAAAAAAAAAAAAAAAAAAAAAAAACGAAATCTATATTTAGACCCCTCAGCAGCAGTGACTTCGGTCACACTTCCAGTTGTGATCGAGCTGAAAATTGAACTATCACTCTTTTTCAGGCCATGGAGCTACGTTTCTATGGGTACATTTTCTTCTTCCTCCCTGCACCCTCAACATGACGCTGCCATCACCATGCTTCACTACTGACATGGAGGAGAATGATGATGACCACTGCCTGGCCTTCATCAGACATGGTGAGTACAAACATGGCGGCGCAAGATGGTGACACTCTCTAAAGCAAGACCCTTGCTATACAGTATGTACATAAAAGAAGAATTAGGCTATACGTAAGGCTACGAAAACCAAACAAATTTTATTTTATAGCGATTATACACTTATACAAATATATTCATGGATAGTACAGTATATTCAGATTTTGCCAGTAAACCTTGACAATTATTACACACTGGACCTTTAAGGATAAGTTGCAGTTTTAATGGATTTCAGATTTTGACTTTTAATTTGAATATCTTCTGATGCCACTGTAAGTCTATAGGTTTTGCTGAAGCCCAGAGCACATCTATGTCTGCCATCACTCCTGCTCTCTCTCTCTCACGCACGCACGCACGCACGCACGCACACACACACACACACACACACACACACACACACACACACACACACACACACACACACACACACACACACACACACCAAACCAGTGTCCGCCTCAGTGCCCATGCGGGGCTTTAGGTTGAGGTAATAGCCTGTGTGTGTCTGGGTGTGTTGAAACTATGCGGGAGGGTTTTAATATCAGAGGGACGCAGAGCTATATTCACCAGTGTTGTGTGTATATGTGTGTGTGTGTGTGTGTGTGTGTGTGTGTGTGTGTGTGTGTGTGTGTGTGTGTGTGTGTGTGTGTGTGTGTGTGTGTGTGTGTGTGTGTGTGTGTGTGTGTGTGTGTGTGTGTGTGTGTGTGTAAGAAGTTAATCGCCATGGTGTGCTGGGATAGCTCCTTGCCCTTGGCATGTGTTTGACAAGAGCTCAATGTGTAAATCCATTAATTACCACCATCCACACCAGTAGCACAGTCACTGCTGCTGCTGCTGGAGCTGGAGGACTGGGAGGAGGGGGGGGGGGGGTCTGGTCTACAGATGTAGGTCCTCAAATGCTGAGTTGCCTTGTAGGGCAGCTGAACACTTTCTTTATATGTTGTGCTCTCTGGCTGTTTGTTCAATGTGCCTGACACACACACACACACACACACACACACACACACGCACACACAGTGTAGTCATTAGTTTGAGTGCGATTAGGCTCCTCAGAGGAAGAGCCTCAGTGGCAGACAGATTCATTTCACCAAATGAGCCCTTATTGTTCTGGGCCACACTGAAGCAGAGCTGTGAGTGTGTGTGTGTGTGTGTGTGTGTGTGTGTGTGTGTGTGTGTGTGTGTGTGTGTGTGTGTGTGTGTGTGTGTGTGTGTGTGTGTGTGTGTGTGTGTGTGTGTGTGTGTGTGTGTGTGTGTGTGTGTGTAGGAGACTGTGGGGGGTTGGGGGGCATGGACCAGATCACATCACCACTTGACACATCACCACTTGACACACTCGACTGAGCACTGATGAAGCAGGTCCCTGGAGCGCACACAGAGAAGCGCTCGTACAGGCACATACACTTAATATTGCATGTGTACGCACGCACGCACACACAAACACCTACACCTACACACACTGCCACAACCGTGAATTTACACTCTGAACACAAACACCAACAAAAGAGGCAACTCCTGTACACTGGTATCTAATATCTTTACACCTGTCATTAAACAGCTGCACAGCGCTGCACGCAGAGTAATCAGTCCATCGGGTCTCTGAGCTGTGTGTGTGTGTGTGTGAGGGGGGTGTGGACCCTTGCACCCCCTCTTTGTCAAAGGTGCCGTGCTCCCAGGACAAGGCCGCCACAGTCTGTCACAGGCCCACAACCAGACACATTTCACTTTTTCATTTTCAAACCTGCATGAAACTGCATCCAAAAGAAATGTTATATCTGTTTATTCTTACTAAAGAAGATGATAGGCTACTGTAAGTGTGAGTGACTGCTACACCACCATGCCATCAGCAGATTTCCAACCAGTTTTAGCGATAAAGATGGCAAACATGTGCACACTTGTTCTGGAATGTAACATAACTGAGTATAAAACCCTGGTGTAAAGGTGGTCAGACCTGTATCAGAGCTGGACAATGGTCTGTTTGCATTTCTTTCAAACACTCTCAGATGTCTTGGTAGCGCTGCGATGAAGATGCAGTGAAAGTGTCCATGCAGAGGTGAGCACTGTCATTCAAAACTCAAATATACAAACAAATATATTTACTTATCTCTCTTAATAGGGAGGAAGGTATGAAAAAAACCTCACCTTGACCTAACAAATAATTTAAACAAAGTAAAGAAATAATAACATACCTTGTGTGAGGTAGAGAAATAACAAATAAAAAAAGAAAAGAAATGAAGATAAGGGAAGATGATGATAGTAAAAAATAATGGTTGATAACAACACTAAATAAATAAATTCCCTGCAGACAAAACACTTCACATGACATAATCCAAGTCTTGATCAAGCTGCCAATTCAGTGGTTGTACAGTAGTTGTTGCATGCAGCAAAACATACACCAGTATTTACAATCTGAGTGAACATACATAGCGGTGTATCTGCCTCAGGAAATACTCTGATGATGAATATGTTGCTCACACAAAAGGCAGAAAGTAGAAGCTGAATATCACACAAAGCACACATTTGTGTTTCTTCTGAATAAGACCGACTCTGAGCAAAGTCTCTTCAAAGTCCAGATCTTTGTGATAATGAGGTAATTCTGGCCTGAAATCATGAATCTTTTCATTTTGCTGAATCAGATTGCAAAGACTAATTTTATTAGGTCGGGTCATTTAATTAGGTAGGTGTGATGAGATTGATCCAACTATGCAAAGTGAAGGAAAAATCTCCTTTTTTTTCTCCCATTTCTTTTGTGTAAATTTGACACTTTTTTTCTTGTTCTCATGCAAAAAAAAAAGAACAGACGCTTAGAGAAAGAAACTGCAGCTTCCACAAGAAACTAAGAACTTTTCATTTGATGACTTTAATCTCAGAGAATTTTCAAATCTGTGAGTTTTTTTCTCATAAATGTAGTATTTTAGTCTCAGACAATATGTAGGCTATGTTTTTCCATGGAATAGTATCTCTCTTTTTACTTTTATTTGACCCAAATAAAATATATTCTAAAATCATACCTACAAGTACAGACAGCAGAATCATGTTGCCTCCAAACCTGACTTTAAAACCTGGAGAGAAAACCACTGGGAGCATGTTGCAGCTATTGGGATCAGGAAACAGGAAGAGATAAACCGTCATATGTTGCTTTTCTCATCTGACTATAGGTAGACACGAGAAGTGAATTCCCTGAAATGTTGAACTAATCCTTTAAGAGCAAGGACTAAACACATCCTACTGTTTTTAAGACCCATATTGGCTCCAGCATGAGGCAATATGTGGGTGACACACACACACACATTCACGCACACACGCACACACAGACAGTTGTGGCCTCATAGACAGAGCACTGACTGATGTACAACATGATAAATACGACATTAAACACATTAATTACCTCAGTGATCAGAAAATGAGCTTGTTTCATTACCATGAGCTTCAGCATCACATTTACAGCACTTCCTCTTCCTCTCTCTCTCACACACACACACACACACACACACGGTCCCAAATGGCCGGCTCCCTGAAGATGATGCAGATATATGAAGTGCATGAGTGTCTGCATGTGTGTGTGTATGTGTGTCTTTGCTGCGCTTACCATGTTTATTTAGTTAATTATTTAGCATTAATTAAGTTTGAATCCTTGGCCGTTAAAGCAGAACAGAACCATCTGCTGCAAAGAGAAAGAATGTGCAGCGAGCGAGAGAGGGGAGGAAAACACTGTCTCCCTCCTCTCTCTTTTTCTCTCTCGCTCTCTCTCTCTTTCTGCTATCATGCATACAAGACACACAAACACACACACACGCAGGGCGGCATCCTCAACCATTTAATTACAAAAGAGGACAATAGGGAGGATGGAAGTTAGAGGAGGCAAAAAACAACAAAACAGGAGACGTGGATAAATCTTTCAACTTCTCGATTAATGAAGTAAACAGGGGGGCGAGAGAGGCGAGAGCGGCCCAAGACGCCATCGACATCTGGCCTCGGCCTGCATTAAAAGCCTATTTTGCTCTTTTAACACCCATAAAACAGACGCAGAAACAGGTCGTAAGTGGCATCACCCCCTCTTTACACTTCCCCGCTGTGTGCTTCTCCTCTCCCTCTATACCCACCGCAGACAAACCCGACGTGTGCGTTCGTACACTTTAATAACAACACAGACAATAAATGTTTTATTGTGTTTGGATCACTGGAGAGATCCTCCCACCTCACATCTGCAGCTTCATTGCCTTCACTGCTGTCAGGATCCGTCCCTCCCGTTCCCCACGGTCCCCACCCCCCTCGTTCTCCCCGGACCTGCCTTCCTCAACTCATCCACCAGATGTCCTCGGATGTTCTTCCTTGTTCCCATCTTACGAACTGGCCCGCCCCATCCACACACCCACCTGTTCCCCAATCCATGTCAGTGCTGCACCTGGTCACTCCTGCATTTTATTTCATAACCACCTTGGACTAAAGCCCATTCCCATTTTAGAGTTCTCAACTTGTCAGGCCGGCCCAACAAACCCGACCAGGTTCGAGCCGAAAAATTACGTGACTCGTTCTTTTTTTCCCTCATAAAACACATTTCTTGCGGGTTGTAAATGATATGTTGTTTGTTGTGAATCATCGCTGTTCACGTGTGGTGAAGAGTAGGTCTAGGTTGGGCCGGGTTCAGGCAGACAATTAATGCAAGGTGCAGACTTTGAACGTAGTGCAAGATCAAAAGCAGTGTTTTCTGCAGCCATCTTCAGCAACTTCCCACAGTTCCTCTCACTCACTAATGTTCTCATCATTGTGGTGTACCTCCATGAAGACTTGGCTTTGCCATTGGCCACCAGCTCTACAGTACCTCCAGAGGGATCATGCATTGCCTTAATTACCATCCAGTGGAGCTGTGGTGGTTCCACCTGCTGGGTGTCCAGCCCCCAGGGTCATCAGCCCAAGGACTGCTGTTAATGCTGCTCTTCAGCCCTCGAGGGGCCCAACTAACAACTCCTTCTCTGCTGCTCCAGCCTCCAGCTCCAGTCACCCTGCTGGACTTCCATGTTTCTATTCTAAAGACATCTGGAATCTGTCCCCCGAGGGAGGGCACTGTCATGGTCTGTCCCTCTGTTCCCCTCAGGAGCACTTTCCCCTCATCTACCCTGATTCTCCCTTTCTACATTTCTGTCAGTTGTTTTCTAAGACAACTTGAGATAGAATTGTTTCTATCATTGTGTTCATCTGACCCATACCTCACTATGTTCTCAACTGGTACACCTGTGACCATGACTAACTTATATCATATCATCAGAAAGAATATCTGAGGTCGCTCTCAATCCAACAGCAATACAGAGGATTTTTTGCATTCTAAATGTCTGCCATCCATCCATCCATCCATCCATCCATCCATCCATCCGTCCATCCGTCCGTCCATCCATCCATCCATCCATCCATCCATCCGTCCATCCATCCGTCCATCCATCCGTCCATCCATCCGTCCATCCATCCGTCCGTCCATCCGTCCGTCCGTCCATCCATCCATCCATCCATCCATCCATCCATCCATCCATCCATTATAGCTACACCATTTGTCTGTGCAGGGTCCCTGAGGGATGGAACAGGCCCCAGATCCCAGCTGACGCAGGTCAGGAGGGAGTACACCCTGGATAGTTTCCTTTGTACCGCCAAGACTGATGTTCAGCTCTGAGGAGGAACTTGATGGATCCAGACAAACTTTATTGTAATACCACCTGTCGTTTGTGCACGAAGTGAAGAAGCGGTACCTCTGAGAGATAAGTTGTGTGGTGACTTTTGGATGTGTGATGAACTTTAGTGCCGAGCTGAATGTTGGTAGAAGAGAAGTGGGTGAACATTACCAGCTGGTCTGACATCAGTATCGGTCCTTATCTTAAAAAATCCAGCACCAGCAGGGCTGTAATCCAGACGTCCCTTCAGAGGCCTATGACTAATGTAACAGACATTAGCCGTGGTTTTATTAAGTATAAAGAAATGTATTGCCAGAGCTTTCAAATGTCAAGTTGAGTTACTCAAAGAAATTTCCCGTTTTAAGAGCTGGGAGCACTTTTGCTATTGTTTCAATTGTATTAATGAGACAATGTGAGAACACTGTCATTAGACACAAGCCTACACAAAAAATGTCTGGATACATTTTAATGTGACACTCTCACTCAGTCTACTATGAAACTGACATGAGCCAGGAGGAGTTGATGTGTGTGTTTTGTATGATGTGTACAGATGTGTGCATCTAAGAAAACATGGATACAGGACTACCCAGTGTAAATATTTGCAGGCAGAAATGAGGTGGAGGTGCCGAGCCGACCACTGAAATATTAACTAACTGTTGCCGGAGATGGAGAGACTGGCAGTCGCTGCTCTCTCCCTGCACCGTCTTCCTCTCAGCTCTCCTCCCCTCTTGTGCTCCGTCTTTTCTCTCTACCTGCACTCTTTCCTCTGTCATTCCCCACCTGCCCTTCCATCTCTCTCTCTCCTCTCTCTCTCTCCTGTCTGACTCTCTGCCCAGTCATTTTTATTTTAATGTTTCTCTTGCATAGAAGCAGCTTTTAATCATTCCTGCATTTTTTGTTCCTCTTTATTAGTTTTTCTCCCCAGAGATATAAGCACAGGGTGGAGACAGAGCGGAGAAGGAGAATGTGTGTATTAATGTTTCATATTTCACTCGCGCAGGGGAAGGAGCTGATGATTATTTCATGTTGTCGACGTTGTCTTTTTCTCTTTTTTCCATCTTTCTTTCTTTCTTTCTTTTCTTTTTTCTTTTTTTTTTAGGTCTCTGAGGTGTCAAGAAATTGGCCAACAACACTGTCACCCAGACAGCCATCAGAAAGAGGGGTCCTGCACTGACACATACCAACACACACACACACACACACACACACACATTGCTGCTGCTAATACAAAGGATTGGCTTTAGCTGCCTGGTTTGAGCTATTGTCACTGTCACTCACTCTTCTCAATGTCCATCTCTTATTCGGTGTCACACATTAAGGGTTGGTCCATTATTTATTTTATAATTGTGTTATGTGACAAGTCTCATAAAGTTTTTTGGTTTGGATTAATTTTGTAAAATGATTTTTCACAAATTTTAAAAAGAAAAAGTTAAAGACAATTATTCAACACCTTTGAGTTCATTAGTTTGAGACTAAATGTGGTTGTTAGTCATTTTTGTTGAAACTTTATTCCTCATACTTTCACATTTTTGTCAAATGTGAGATTGACTCTCAATTCTCCGTCTTATTACCAGACAAATTCATAACCACAGATCAGTGTGAATTATTCACAGACTTAAACACACACCCACACTCACACACACTGGTGGCAGTAGATGCTTGGGTTGGTCTTTCATCTGTGTTGCAGGTGAACTGTACCTGGATACTATTTCTTCTTGTGTCCCCTCCCTTCTGCTCTGTGTTTTTTACTGTTGAAGTCATAGTCAGAGTTATTTGACATGGGGTTTTCTCATTCAGAGTCGTGTGTTAGCTACCAGTTTAGAGAAGCAACAAGAGCACCAGCAGTAGCCAGGCATTTTTTTGAAACTGCTAACACACTAGCACACCTTTGCCAGGCACAGCACCAGGATTTAAGTTTTGGATGGTCCAATGAAATTCTGCCTGGTCTTTGTACCTACAGAAGTTAAACAACAGTTTCCACCTTCATGTCATGTCATGTCATGTCATGTCATGTCATGTCATGTCATGTCATGTCATGTCATGTCATGCCATGCCATGTCATGTCATGTCATGTCATGCCATGTCATGTCATGTCATGTCATGTCATGTCATGTCATGTCATGTCATGTCATGTCATGTCATGTCATGTCATGTCATGTCATGCCATGTCATGTCATGTCATGTCATGCCATGTCATGTCATGTCATGTCCACCTAACAGGGGCATGGAATTGCAAGTATATTCAGGAATAATAACAGGAGAAAACAAGAGTCTGGCTCAAAAAGTGAGCCAATCTCCATATGTTCCCTGTTAAAATGTCCAACAGCAGAAATAAACATGTTCACACTAGCAGCCTGGTAACACAAACAGTTTTGGGCTCCTTTAGGGAGTTCAATGGAGGAGCTGCCAAGATGGCGACAGCAGAGCAGCCTACCTGGAACTTTGAAGCCACTGATGTGTAAAATAGTGGCTGCAGACCTTTATGAGGTGTACCCCACCTTTGTGCTGTTTCCACTGATCCCTGTTGTGACTGCAGAGCTCAACAAGCAGAGAAACTGGGTGTAAAATAAATTGTTGCAGACTCTGTGGTGCATTCAGACACATGTGTACAACAACTTAGTGACGGTTGTAACTCACTGCGTTGCCAAGAGACTTAGTCTGGCATTGTCCCCTGCAGCTGCTGTGGAGTTTACGTTGTCAAAGAATCTTTGCCTTCTCTCCTGCTTTACTTTGCCGTTAATTCTATAAGAAGGGGCCGAGATTTATGCATCTTAATAAAGCTACATAAAGTCTGTGGTCACCCGCGGTGGTGTCATAATTATTTATATGAAAGGGCAGGCTGGAATTTATCGGTTGCTTTTGGTGCGATTCATATAAGATGCTGTGATCGCCTAAAGATGTTCTATAATAGTTTTATCATATATTTTTATTGTCACTATATAACATATTTAGCCCTTCCTTTCACGCCATTTAAAAATGTAAAACAATTACTCGGAGTATATGTAAACTGACTTACTAAAAAAGATTTACAGAAGTAATTTTAACTCTACTTAAGATTAACTTTAAGTAACTGGACTTTTTCTTGAGGACCATTTTCCTGTACACCCAGGATGGATGGATGGGAGGAGGTTCTAGAGGGGAAAAAAACTCAGAGCAGGGACTGTGAACTTGGCCCGAAAATTAGTTTTGACCAGCTGTCATACGAGTAAACTCTGGGTGTGTGATGGAGAGAATAAACAGAGTTTTTCCCCTCTCTGAAAGAAGCTTACCACCCCCAAATGCTACACAGCACTGGGCACTGCAGCTGCCCATAACTATGGAATTAGATGTGTGCTCACGTCTCATAGATGGTTTAATGAGAGATAGTTCAACATTTTGGCAAACTTGCCCATTGCCATAATCCCTATAGTTTTAGGAGTAGGTTCGTTACCTTTAATTGTCAGTGCAAGCTATTTTTATAACGGCAGAGCAGAGCCGCGAGCTGCTCAAAGCGGGAACACGCATCAGCGATTTTGCATGAATTTACCTCGAAAACAACTCTGTCTCATAATGTTCTGTTATTATCTCATAGTGTGGTGAATGTGCAGGACCATGAGAGCGTTTTGGAGTTGTTGGATTGTGTATTTGATGAGTTTGATGAGGGAAACCAAGAAATCCCATTAACCTCCGTAGCGTAGCTCTGAGTGGCTCTGCTCCGCTGATCTAACGAACCTACTCCTAAAACTATAGGGATTATGGCGATCAGCCAATTTGCTAAAATGTTGAACTATCCCTTTAAATTCAGTTGTCAAATTTCTATGTGTAAAAAAACTGACTGTTCTTCACCAAACATCAGGAAAATTGGAGTTGATCTGTGGTCTGAGCTGGTGTGGTGGCTATAACACATATGGAAAGCCATTGACTCAACCCACCTGCCTGTGGGTTGCATTGCTTACAATGCATGCTGGGCCCACCACCGTGCCGCGGTTTCTCTACATGCTTCAAGGGGGTTCTTCTGCCATTTACTTGAGGTTTTGATTAAATTAAAAAAAAATCTGAGGTGATGGGTAACTCAGAAATCAGATCAGAGTACGACAGAGCCAGAATACTGAACCATAACCAGCAACCAACAAGGCAAAATCAATGGCTGGGTGCAAGTAGCTTAAAAACCCTTCAAATAAAGGTCTTGTCTTGATTGTCTCACGACTGACGTATGTAAAGCCCTAATATTGTCTAAGTCCATGGGGGGAATTCATCTGTGTCTCTGCCTGAGGAAGGACATTGTCAAGTAAGAGGGTGTCATGTGTGGTCATAGGTTTGTGAATTCTCAGCAGCCCTGCAGATGCAATTACTATGAGACATTAAATCTGAAATGAAGTGTTTTCAATAGTCATATGAGGCAGTAAAATATAATGATATGTTGTCGCAGGCAGAATAGCAGCGACCACCACCCAAAAACTATTTGGTGCATGCTCTGTGTCTGCACACGCCCTGACCTCAGCCCTAGAGGCGCTGAAAGGTTCACATTGTAATTAAAGTACATTGAGAAAACAGGGCTGAGATTTTAGATTGCGCAGACTTTCTTAATTGTTAAGTCAATTTTATTTTTATAGTCCAATATCACAAATTTGCCTCAAGGGGCTTTAAAATCTGTGCAGCATATGACACGCTCTGTCCCCAGACCCTCAATTCAGATAATGAAAAATCTTACTTTTCCATTTTCTGAATCAAGCAGTTAAAAATGTCAGTGGATTTGTCCATGTTAAAGGTAGCTGAGGTGTCAGACTGTATGGGTGACTACACAAATTCACAATCTCCATGGGCTGGAGCAAATGTCAGGTGGGTGAGGGCAGGGTCCACCCGGGACAGACAGCCAGTGACCAAAAACCTGTCACACACAGAACCTGCATCTTTAGAATGAGGCCAGACTCTACGCAGTTTGTGTGTGTGATAGTTGCATTTCTTTCATTTATATTGCAGTTAAGTTGTTTGAGAGCAGAACTGTGATCAACGGTTTGATACAGTATATAAAATGTTTGAAAATTGTAAATTGTGGATGTAAAGTTGAATATTTTTATTGAGTCAAAAACAGAGTCATAAAACATAAAATATATACGGTATATATATTTTAAATCTGAAAACATTCTATTGAATAACATTTTTAAATCATTCAGGTTCATAATCATATTGAATATTAAAGCAGCTTTGCCTCATTGTGTATGTTGTTTATCAATTTCTTGGGTAAATGCAACACATTTCCATCTGGATATTTATCTATAAACACTTGTCACGTTTACTCATTTTCTAAATTAATTTCACAGATAATGTATTCCACCACATTTATTGATATAGAGATATAGATTTACATACAGTGTACAGTGATTGAGGATTTTATCACCGTTGCCCACTCCTACATGATTATATTCAACAGAAAAACAGTCAGAGCTGCTCTCTCTGTACATTTGCTGCAGGACTTATGCAGTGTCCAAGGATCTTCATCTGCTTCTACCTGCCCACTGCACACACATACATATACACATACACACAAATGGCTTGACTAGTAAAATCTAAATGGACCCATTGATTCAAAATGTGTGTAATTTCTCTACGCTTCCCTTCATGAATGGATGTGTAGATCGGAAGCTCTGTTATGTTAAAGGCATCACATATGCGATGTACCTCACTGTTGCTGTGGGTACTGTGTGGAAACTTGGCCATAAGTCACCACCCACACCACCCCCACTACAGCCAGATCATTGAGCCTTCACCAGTGTCAGTACACAGTCCTAAGGTTTGTTGATCCTACCTCTCTGCTCCTCTCATCTCACCTCACACAGACGGCCACCAGCCTCTGCTCTCCAGTCCTGGTTCATGTCTCCTGCCTCGCCCTGTCCGCTCCACCGCCTGACAACTCCAACCCAGAACCACTTGCCATTTGATCCTGCATCATTCACCTCCAGCTCCCGCTGCGACCGAAATCACCAGCTAAGTCTCCACGCAAGCTTGAAAGCTGCTTCAAACCACACACACTGACACTTACCGACAAATAACAACTTCATTTTTTTTTTTACAAATCCTTGGAACTAACATTGTCCTTATACAGCTACAATGGTATGCAAAGGTTTGGGCACAGCAGTTAAGCAAGTGAAAGATGAAATAATCTCCAAAAGGCAAAAAGTTACAGAAATATTATCTTTACATTTTAAACAATAGTTTTTATTTTTACATTTATCTTTTAGATTTTCAAAATGGCAGAAAAGGAAAACTGCCCGCAGTAAAGGTCTGGGCACCCTGCATAGTCAGTACCTAGTAGCCCCCCCCCTGGAAACTATCACAGTGTGTAAATAGTAAATATCTTGTCTGATACCTTGGTCAAAGTTATCTGAGATCTCAAGTCTCCTGGGTTTCCCATTCTTTTGCAGGCTGCTGCTTTGTTTCCCTTTTTTACTCTAAAATTTAAAATAAATAAATAAATAAATAAAATAAAATAATAGGTAACCCTTTATTTTACAGGCCACTAATTTTATGATAATGTTATGGAATAGCCAAGAAATAACAAGTAATTGCATCATAATGTCTAGAAATAGCCTAGAAATAACAATCAATTTCATAGTAATGTTGAGAAATATAGCCAAGAAATAACAAGTGATTGCGTAGAAATAGCCCGGAAATAACGGTCAATTGGTGGAGAAAAATCCTGGCCTTTCCCAAAAAATGTGTAATCTTTTGCCTTTGTAAAAAAAACATGACATTACTATGAAATTGACTGTTATTTCCAGGCTTTTTCTTGACATTACCACATAATTATCACGTAATTAGTGGCCTGTAAATTAAGACACTGATATTACTTAAAATATTGCAAAAGAGTGTTTCATGTTTAACTTTATGCCTTTTAGAGATCATTTCATCTTCCACTATTTAACTGTTCACATTACAGTAACAGAAATTTTGACCAGGGGTGCCCAAACATTTGCATACCACTCTACATTGCTAAATGACTTACACCTTGAAACCAGGTTGGGGCTTCATACAGACTCTTCCATCACAAACTCTAAACTGGTCAAGGCCTCTCTTATATAATGGTTCTTATACATGCAAGAGACTATACAGAAATAACTGCTTCTCCCCTTCAGTGATTTGTAAAGCAGCATTTTTTTTCTCCAGCACTTACAATTGCTTCTAATATTATCTGTCTCTGTCTGTCTATGTCTGCCACTGAACTGTGGAAATGATTTTTTCTGACAGTTTTATGAATGTTTCTGAGATCTTGATCTCAGTAAGGCTACATGATTAAATAAAGAATGAATGAAAGACACACACACACACAGGCGCGCGCGCACACACACACACACAAAGAAGGCTGACGAGCCGCATCGATGTGCTGTGGCTGTGGATGGGAGCTCTCGGCAGTGCTGACACAGCCACCGCTGTCCCGCCATCGATTGGCCTGAGCGGAGGGAGCGGATCACGGGCGAGAGACGCACAGACAGAGTGGGAGAGGGAGCAAGGCCTCTTGTTTTAATCCACTGTAGCAGGAGGGGGTGGGGGGTTGGGGGGGTGGGGGGTGGGGCGCAGCGTTGGCACGTTTACTGCATCGCATCTCCGGGTGTGTTGGATTCAATTCCTCATTAATAAGACTAAAAGAAGCCTTGTAAGCTTACAATGTTTCACACACACTCTCTCCTCTAAGACCTTGGGTGAACAAATGAGAGGGAGAGGGATATAAAGCCAAAAGATCTGAAAATAAACCCCCTCGACCTTCATTCCTTCTTTTCATTTCATCCTTTCCTCACTTCACTTATTCCCTGTAAATCTCCCTCTCCTGTTTTTCTCTTTTTCTCCCATCTATTTTCTGCTTTCTTCCTCCAGCCGTCCCTCACTTCTTCCTTCTCTCCCTGGAAAGTGGAGCACATAACACCACTCCTTAAATCACTGCACTGGCTCCCTGTGTGTGTGTGTGTGTGTGAGAGAGGATAGGTTTTAAAGTCCTACTACTTGTCTATAAAGCACTAAACTGTCTTGGGGCCCTAATACATGTCTGATCTACCTGTACGATAAGAAGCTTCCAGACCTCTCAGCTGATCTGGGACAGGTTGAGTTCTCAGAGTCAGGACCAAACCAGGTGAAGCAGATTCTAGTTTCTTCACCTGTGGAACTAGCTTCTCCTGAAACCATCAGCTCATTGAGGTTAGAGCGTAAAACATCATAGTTTTCTGCAGTAAATCACAAATGTAACGTCTTTTTAATCTTGTGTATGTTTGCATCTAATTTGTTTTATGTCCTTTATCACTTCACTACTTTATATGGCAGGTTTCTTACCGGATTTTATGTAATCTAGATGAGACTTGTTTAATTTTTTTTTTTTTTTTCAAATCCTATTTTATTGTCATCCTCAATCTTTATGTTTAATATATACCTTACTTAATCATTCACTTCCTCTGTCTTTTCTCTTTATCTGCACAAATATATTCTTTCTGTCCACAACCATTTCTCTGTCTTTCCGTCTTCTCTGCTTTATCATTTTTGTCATATCATTTTTAGCTATGCTGGGAGAATATATGCCTTGAGTCAATATTAATTTGCAAATCTTGCCATACATTTTGTCGGCAATGTTCCGATCAATGAGCGTGGCTGCTTTATGGTCATATCGGAGAAACTTTGATATGTATGATTTGCTGAATTAGTCAAAGACAGAAACTTGAATTTTCTTGGATATATACATTAATTGTTATTACAATATAACATAATGGAATAATAATAATTGATTGTAATAACGTCAATGGCTCCTAGAGTTAAAGGTCCCATGTGGCATTAAGTTAGACTATAAAGCAGGAAGTGTTTTCAGAAAGTTAGCCTTAGAACCAGCCGTCAAGACTTCTGTGACTTTGTGACATCACAGTAAAGCAGTCAACTCATTCGGAGGCTCTAGGACGCAGAATCCAGCCTTGGAGGATTTGGGTCCTCTGGGTGTTTTACCTGAAATCTGCTTTATTCTTATTTGATTGCACAGAAAACAGACTGACCTGTTGTTACTAGAGCTGCAGAGAGAGGCCTGGGACAGGAGATGTACATAAAACTACTCTGGGCCTTAAAACCAAAAATATACCTTTAAATGAATTCAACTAACAGTCACTGACATAAAGAACTGTACCTTGTAAACGGCTGAGCAGCATTAGTAAATCAATAAAAGTACAGAAAGCTTTCTTATAATATGAATAGCCTAATTAATATTTTAAAGTAGCAGTGAAATGATGTTCTGCATAATACTTCACCACCAGAGAGATGACGGCTGTATGTGGCCCGAGCTCCTGCGGCCTACGTGATCAGCACCTCTGAGCATTACAGAGTCACATCACAGTCCTGTTATTTTGGTGGTGTGATATTCAGGCTTGGTCGGATACTACACGGTGTCCTGATTACTGAAAAAGGAAGGAGAGAACCAGAATTCAGCCTTTAATACCTAATAAACCATGGCGAAAATTACATCTTGGACAATTTACATATACACAGGTAGAGAGTGTGCTATGAAATATCAATGCATCACTGGTAGCCCCTCTGAGGCTGATTATTTAATGCAGGGCTCCTATCGACATATGCTAATAAATAGACGACACCCCCATGTCTGTAGCAGTCCATTCAAAGTGCTCACTGAATTAAAAATTGATATTGCTCATAGCCCGCCCCTCGTGCAGAATCATGTATCCAGCACCTTGATAGCTATATTTTATGAGAAGCCACAAAGCCCAGGGGACAAGCACAGCTATCTGTTGTCATAACCATGTGTGGTTACTGTCATCATCGCAGTATACATACATATTTTTTATATATATATCTATATCCTTGCATATAAAATATATTGTCAGTGAAGCTACCTAAGGGAGAACAGATTAACAAATGGGATGTTTGAGGGATTAGGGAAAGTCTAACATACCTGCACACTCTGGTGACAAAGAAACCAACAGAAGCTTCATTGCAAATGCTTCAAAATATAAATACAGCTTTTCCCTCCAATGCCCAACACTTTGTGACTAATTTACAATGAAAAACAAAGAATGTTGTTGTGGAGCAGAGCTGTGCAATGGTTTTATATCTGTAGGGGATAAAGAAATGATATAAAAAGCTTAACTATGCTATGAGGCCTAATGCGACTCATTAGTCTTATTGGTTTACGTGGCCTTTACGTAACTGATGACATTTACTGTAATCTTTTACTTATTTTCTCTTATTATTATTAAATATAATAATATATAAATAAAGTTTATCAGTGTTATCATTTGTAAGGGCGCTGGTATTTTCTGCTGTTCAGTTTGCACTGTATTAATTTGTATCTCTCTTTTTTCCAAGTTACAAATAATGCCACTCAGTAGCTGCACAACATTATTCTGCTAAATGACCTCGGACCAGATTCCTGTTGTCTTCTGCTTACTCTGTAAAACTGGACTGACTGGGAGCTGTGGGCCTGAACCCACTCTGCTGCTCCGCTCCGTCTGTCTGCACAGTTACTGCTGACAGACGCACAACAGCTGGAAACATTTGTTTTCTTAATTTTAACCTCTTTCTTTTCTGAGCTTTTCAGTCACACACATTTTTTGTATACCAGTTGTGGTGTTGTTTAAACACTGATGCAAGCATCCATCCATCAACACAACTCTCTCTCTCTCTCTCTCTCTCTCTCCCTCACTGTCCCACTATTTGTACTGGTCAGCAGGGTTCTCCTCCTGATGGCCACTCCACCATTGATTTCACATAAAAGGGACCTCTTGCTAACTGCCATTCAATCACCCATGTAATTGTTACTCACCTACTGTACTTACAAGTACGTTTCTACATGTCAGAAGTATATTTTTTTCTTTCGTCTCTTAATTACGCTAACGAACGAGCTGGTGGATCAGAGGCTGGGGCCGTGCTGTGTGTTCACCGAAGCACAGAGTTTTGTCTCATATAGAATAGACATTAACATTACATATTGCATTGCACATAACAGTATCAGTAGTCCTGCAAATCAGAGTTAGAGAGCAATTAAAGCTGTTTAGGGTGCTGCATTTTCAGCTGACAGCCTTATTTCTAACAGGATGAAGTCCCTTGTTTGGGCTTTGTTAGTTATTAATGATATAAATAACATCTGTGTGTTCGCAGGGCCGAGCCGCACGAGACTCACTCAAAGAAAATCACAGTCAAGTCTGCCACCATGTGGTGTTGCTTTATAGAGCAAAGGAAATTTTGGATCACAGGTCTTTGCGGGATAATTTATTTTTAAAATAATGAAGAAATAAATAGTGGTAAAGTCAAATATTCCCCTTGTATATTGGAGTCAGCCAACATCTTAAAATATATATCATTTTGCACATTCATATTTGTGAACAACTTTACAGTTTGTGAATTTTATGCCTCTATAAGATAGTGATAGTTTCCCCGACTGCATCTTCTAAATGGTCTTAAATACCTGTATAATGCACTTAGCTTGCAGAGTGTGTCTGAAAAGTATATAACAGAGAAACAAATAGCTTCCAGGAAAGAGAACTGCACTGCTCGTTTTCTATCAGCAGAACTTTCTGTTATGTGAACCTGCTTGTAAAGAAAACAAATATGAAAATGTATCATGGACCATGGGATGTGTTTGAAGAGCTACAGCAGAAAACACTTTAATAGGCTCCGACATGAAAAATAACTTGCACCAAATCTTCATCAAACTGCACAAACCCATAGATCTCAATACCACAAATCTGTCTGAGTTTTTACATTGAGATTCAAACGCTGTTTCCTGAGAAATTGATGAAAATGTCTCATCTCACTGTGTTAAGGAAAACTCTTGGTTCCTCCCTTTAACCAGATCAGTACCAGCGTTTAATGGGTTTGTCCTTCAGCACAATTTGTGTAATCCTGCAGACAAATATGCTTGAAGAATAATAAGACGCAAATAAGAGTTTATACAGAAATTCATGAGGGCTTATACTATCAATAGACAATCAAGAGCCTTTAATACTTTTACTGTTTTTCTACAAGGTATACTAAGTACAAGCTTTGCTGTTAAATGCACATTTTCTTTTAAATCTCCCGTAATCTCATATTATGAATCTTTAGGTAAATATATATGTTTAAAGTAACAAAGTAACTCTATTTACCTACCTGTGTTTATTTCCTGTTTTGATTGACAGGTGCATCACATAACTTTCAATGTAGAATAGTGTTAAATATTAGTTTGATCATTAAAGCGTGTTGGTCACAAAGACACAGTGGATCCCATTTATGGTTCTGTATACTGACTATACTTGTGTAAGTAGTCTGAGTATATCACCTCTGTGATATTGAAATCTTTCTGTCACCAGACTCTGTAGAGTAAGATCTACTGTCTTGAGAACACAGATGCCACCACCACACTGAATGTTTTTGCTTTGTTGGTTTATTGTAGTAAATAAGCTGCCATCCCATCACAGCTGCTGCAGAGCTGAAAAATTTTCACCTCAAGGTAAAAAAAAAACAAAAAAAACATTATACTAATCCACCACACAAAATCTTTTTAGTATCAAAATTCACCTCATGGCTTTTCAATTGCATTTACTTCTTTCAGCAAGGACAGTTGTGGTCAGCGGGGATTTTACTTGTAATGCGTTCTATAGAAATTTGCCAAACCACAGTTTAGCATAATGCACTTTAGAGGAAGTCGGTAGAGCTGGTCCTTCACTAAGGTGAACCTCAGCATCGGAGGCTGATTAATAAACTGACCTCTAACTCTGAGTAAGCATCTGTTTTTATTATTAACAGCCTGGAATAATGAAGCAACTTCTGACACTGTGGGTGAAAGTTGAGTTACAGGCAGCCTGACTATTCAGTTAGTACAGAACAACATGCTTTTCTGTCCAAGTGTGTAGTCTCTTCTTTCTTTCTTTTTTTTTTTTTTTTACCACTGTTTACACTATAGTCTGTCCTAGTCTCCACTGCACTAAATCCACTTTGAAAGATTTCACAGAACAGTCCCAGTTGTCTTAACCATAGAAGACAAGAGAAAAGATCTTAGAGTGCAGGAGCTACTGGAGCTCAGAGCTTTGTTTAATCTGAAGACAGATGTCAGGGGGCATGTCAACGCTCAACACTTCTCTATAGGCCCTAAACAATCACCCAGTTGTCCTCTATCAGCTTGACCAGCCCAGGTCCTACTACTTCATATGGAGGAGCCCAGAGATGGTGACCAAGACTGTTCCATCACACCACGCTTGGATGGATCTCACCTTCCAGAAGATCATCCCAAGTACATCTGTGTCTTTGTTACAGAACAAGAACTTACAAACAGACTGGCTGCACTAACTGACTGGCACCAGAATCAGAAAACCTTTATTCTCCCCTGCAAAAAGCAGTGGACATTTTTCTTAGACGTGTGCATAAAAGAAACATTTACACAATTTAACATAACATAAAACAAACAACAGATACAGTGGGTACTAGTTTCAAATGGATGTAGATACAGAATGACACAGGTAAATACAGAATAAAACCATAGTGAGTTGTTGATGATGTTGATGGCGGATGAGGTGAATGATTGACTTTTTCACTAAGTTTGTCCTTGCTAAAGGGACCCTGTAGCGACGGCCTGAGGGAAGAAGTTGGAAAGAGTTGTGGAGTGGGTGTGAGGGGTCGTGTAAGATAGTGGTGGCTTTACGTCGACTGCCTGTGTGTGAAGGTCTGAGAGGGAGGACTGTGTGGTGCCTGTTATTTTACTTGCATATTTGATGATACGTGACAATTTGGTTTTGTCCTGATGGTGAGAACTGGACACAGATTGTAACTGCTCATTGTGCATGACAGATGTGTCTCCTCCTGGTTCCATGTGTGCATTTCGTGAATTATGTGTCTTAGCTGTAGGTAAAAATGTATGAATTCAAACTGCTTTGGGATCCACCTCCAATATAAATGTTCATATTTTAATGATGATCAGGGTTATATATATTACCATAACAGGTGGAGATTTTGTAACATTCTGTACCGTGATCACTGACTGAGGTGCTAATCCTGCGATCACTGAGGTGCTGTGGTGCCATTGGCCATGCTAATCAATTTTGCCACACTGATTTGCATTCCCAGTACAAGATTCATATTATACTGGGAGGGCCTGCTACACTGATTGTCCTTCCCAACAGCAATGTCATTTTAAGCAGTGATAGATTCTATGGGTCTTATAAATATTGCTTCTTAATGTAACAACGCCCTGCCTAATTTTCTCCAACACTATCTATACAATTAAGGCATCAAGTAAGTGATTTATCTGGTTATTGTTAATATATTTTGGTTACAACATGGTCCAAACATTTCTGGTTACAACATCTGACCTCAATCAAGCTACAATACAATCAGATGTAGTTCATAATTCATTGTAATTACTTGGGATCCGGAGTGGGGAAACAAAACTGACAAGGAGTCTGTTCCTATTTCATTCATTAAGTTATGTGGTAACGACTGTGTAAAGCCAAACTCACCTTAATGACCTCACTGGTCAGTCCACAGATAGGCTAGTTTTCATTCATCAAGTCATCAAGCAATGAACTTAAAGCAGAAGTAAGTGATCCGGTCGTTTTGGCTAATGCTGCGTTCCAGGCAGGCTTTTGAAAACCGTAAATTACAGCTTCAAGTCACAACTTACGACTTTGTAGCGTTCCAGGCAACCCACTCGTGTTTTTCCGACCTGTTTTACCTGTGAAAGTCACTATAACGGCCACTTGTAACTTCGGACCCGTGAACTCGTACCAGATCGAACTGGTACGACTTCACAGGTCGGAGAAACACGAGTTACGAGTTGCCTTGAACGCACCATAACAGTCCTCGTCCCTACGTCACCACATTCACGGCGTCCCTTGGCTGCACACACAGCCCTGCATGCCGTTCTCTCTCCTCATTGGATAAAAACTGTAGGATACGAGAAATGTTTTCTCCTCGGCTCAGAGCAGAGCAGAGGGACTGAGAGACCCGTGTTTCAGACCAAACACTCTATGTAAGTGATTGCTGTCGGAAGATATAACTATTTAAGACTTATATTAACACAAATATATCACTTACTTCTGCTTTAAAGTCACACTGTTCAGCTGTAATGGTGTGCTCAGACCATGTTTCCAGAAAACAGTAGCCTATTAAATGAAAAAGAGTATTTGCTCCACTGGCATTCTAAAGTGTCCTATTTAGTTTTCAGATGTGCTGTAATTAATCTAGTTTGCTAACTGCTCTTCTTGAGTGACATTTTTAGGTAAATTACATTTTTTTAATCATCTCCCCATTTCCCCAAAGTCTATATCCAGAAATATCACCAGGATCACCTTTCAGTTTGCTTAGAGCTTTCCTGTACACAGCTTGATGTGTCCTGTATTTTAAAACAACTCCCTTTTTATCAGCATGACTGTCTCAGTTTTATCATCATGGCTAACTGTGTTTTGTTGAACAGTTTACCTATATATCTATCTATATCTATCTATCTATCTATCTATCTATCTATCTATCTATCTATCTATCTATCTATCTATCTATCTATCTATCTATCTATCTATCTATCTATCTATCTATCTATCTATCTATCTATCTATCAGTATGGTCCAAAATGTGTCAGTGTCTTCACTTTACAGGTTTGATGATTGTCAGCACTTATTGTGTAGCTATAGGCTACTTGTGAGTCTCTGTGAGGGAGGGAGAGAGAGAGAGAGAGAGAGAGGGGGGGGGGGGGGGGGGGTGTACAGGAAAGCTCTTTTGTTTGAGAGAGACTTCATATACATATAAATGTATAGGAAATAGGGCTCAGAAGTTGATAAACCGCAGAGACATCAGGGGAGTCCCTGATTAATGAATTGGTCCGAGGCTCTGGCCCATGTAGGTACATCCATGCTCTGGCCTGAGGCTCAGAGGTTACCATGGCAATTTGAGGGGGTTGCCAGGACGATTGACACACTTCATGCTGAGTCAGATAGAAATGTCAGGAAAGACTGTGATTTCCTGCCTCGGTGCAGTTCTCACATTTGTGCTTATTGTGACAAAACGCTATGGCGACCAGAGGACTTCCTCCAGTGTTGATGGGCTTCTGGTGTTTGTACAGTAGATCATTTGGAAACTTGTGCAAGTTAGAAACAGGGTTCCCTTCTGCTGCTCTCAGAAAATCTTTGTATTGGAGTCAATGGGCAGCAGCTTTGCTCTGCAGCTATTTCAGGTCAGACAGTGCCTTGGAGCATTAACCCTGTGGCACTAATAACAAATGCAAGTAATGCTCCAGCCCAAGAATCATGTCCTGTTGATAATTGCTCAACAATTTTGGACTGGCACATAGAGAAAGGGAAAGTCTCTCAGTCACTTCTATGATGAACTGGTGTTTTACAGTTTTTCTGTCGCTTTGGTGCTTTTCTCAGATCAGAATTAAAATTCTCGCAACTATTAGTTCATTTGTGCACATCTTTGAACAAATTGCAAATGCTTTTGGATATGTATCAGTTGCCCTCATACAATTCTCTGCTGTTTTATAACATTATCATGCGTTTATGTCATGTTAGTCAAAATGAACTATAGTTACTTATGAATCCTGAATAGTCATTCATTCCCTATAATCCTCATTTTCATTTTTTCCATTCTCAGTTTTCAAATGGCTACAAGTAGTGTATAGTGCTGCCTTGAGCATTTTCAGGTAGTGTCATCAAGATCTGACTTAGTTTTTTGCATGAGAAAACACTTAGAGAATAAACTGTCATAATGAAAACATGACAAAGCCATTTTACTATCTTGTTCATAAACAATGGTGTCAGGACTTCTCATTGTGATGATACTGACAGTTTCATTGACATGAATACTTTATGCACTTTTATTTATCCACTAGGTTTTGCAGTTTGTACTAATTGTTTTGAGAAATGTGCTAACTGTTGTGCAAATGTTAATAGTGATGTGAGAAACGCACAATGAGAAAAACTGTAATGGACTAAATGGGAGCTGCGGTTTGTTGCCCTGCTCCTCTGTGTTCCCTGCACTAACTCTAAGAAAACACTAACTCTCCACTGTTGTTCTCCAGCTCTCTTGGATGTTTTATTTTTTAATTTTTCTCTAATGAGCCACTGCCCCACTTCTTATGGTATACCCCACTTCAACCCTCCATCTCCTGATGGCCACTGCCTTGTAACACAGTTGTACATTCACTGCAATATTTCCAAACATCCACTAGATGTCATCATTAGCTCAGTCTCATCAGTCAGATTTTTTTTTCTCTGTTCACAAGATAATCTTTATCTTACCATAGTAGCTCTTTGTTATCAGTGCATCAGGGTTCATCAGATTATCAGAGTCTCGTAAGTCTCTGTTATCTTCTTCAATGAACTCAGTTATCATCCTGCACACTTTACTGTGCTGTAATTTTACCCATGTTCTCTAGAATGTGTGCTTATCTTGATAATTATGCAGTAAATGCGTTCACTCCATCTTTCTTTAACTCATGCAGCTCAAGTGAAACAAAATAATGTTTCCATGGTCCACTGATAAATGTGTTGATATTAAAAAAGAAGGTTATTTATTTCATGTAAACAAGATTAGAATTTCAGCATTCACACTCATGTGGAAGAAATTAAGAAAAGTGAGAAGAAAATTAACACTTGAATGACACAGAGGAACTCCTATTGAATCGCTATCAGTGGATTGGTACCGTAGTTTGTTTCTGTTAATTCTCTCTGGCTGTAATGCGTCAAACTAAAGGAGTTAGATAACTGAGTGTTGAGGCCTCAGCTTGGTTCTGAATGATCGGGATGAAAATGCACAGAGGTTTAGCTCATGTAAGATTCTGAGCAGTTTCATAAGGTGCATACCATCTGTTCTGTCGTAGTGCATGTGCATGATCAGATATTGTTCTGATGCAGCTCGAGACCAGTAACCCTCTAATGATTGGATTAAACTGCCTCAGCTCTGGCAGCTCCCCAGGCAGCTGAGAGTACAGTTTGTCCTGAAGTGTGGGGAGCCATATGTTCACTTTTGCAATGTAAAGTTCCTGGAAAGTCTGTGTGTGCACTCTTCGCAAAGTCTCCACCTCAAACCAGACAACACCCCAAAAGTCTGACTCTGTTCTCTTGACTGAAAAAAAAAACCTGTAAGTGAAAACACTTCACCACAGTAAGGAAGTAAATACCACAGCTAGGTGGAGGCTGTGCCAGCGACACTACAAGAAGCAGACAACACAATGAAAAACACACTCATATCCACACAGGTCTCAATGTTTTTGTGTTGTCAGATAAATAGTCAATAGAATAAACATTACAAATTACGCATTATTCATAATTATAATAAATTCTCCACTTTATCTTCAAAACTTTCATTATTTCCATTGCATTACATGGCTAATTGCTGATTTTTTTTTTTTTTTTTTTAAATATGCATGCACTAGGCTATTTGGTTTGCTATGACCAATTAGCTAACATAAATTTCCCGTCAAAGTGCAAAGAGTATTTTCAATGATTAATCAAAGTCTAAAGATAATCATCAGATACTTTGATTTAATTTCTAAGATGGTAAACATTAGGGGCTTATCATTACTCCCACAGTATGTGAACGCAGCCTGCAGACGACAAGCGGAGCATTGGTCTTCACGTGTGAGCCTGTTACCCAACCTCCAAAACAACAGGTCTGCCATGTGAGCGACCTCGGCTCTACATTGATTGGCCCACAGGCGGCCAATGAGAAAAATCCTGCGCGGCCGGCCCATGTGCAGCCAATCAGAAAATTCTCAACACAGCAGTGGGTGTGGCTACAAAGCTGGGGGTAATTGTCCTCCATCTGTCTATGTACTGCTCCTCTCTGGCTGTTACAGGGGCAGAATTCAAGCAAATTACAAGTTGTTGGCACTTTCTAACTGATGGATATAAAAAAACAAGTGGCACTTAAGCTGCCTAATAACATCTCTCTAATCATTTATCACACTTAGAGTCTACCATAAGTCATTGCCACCCATTTTATTGTGTAAAAATATATGTTAAGCAAGTGCATTTGGAGAATAGTAGCTAGATGCAAAATTCACAGTTGATACTATCTACCTATCTGCCAACCGTCTGACAGTGAGAGCACCTCTTTTATTTTTCACATGTATTTCCATATGATTTGCCTACCTTAGATGTGACCTTTCATGGGACGTGCGCAGCAAAAGTGGAGCACGGGCTACAGTTTTATCCTTGTTTGGTTGTTTGAGTCACTACCTGAGGTGGATTTAAGAGCTAAAATATTGTAATCTTTATTGATTATATGTAGGCTATGTGTATATTTACTCACAAAAAAAACTGAAATTGCCCTTGATCAAACTACAGTCAGGAGAATGGTGCTAATACATTTTTACCAACCAAATAGCGTGTGGTCCTTTTTTACAAAACAACAAGAATTTTTGACTGTTTTTCCTACTTCAGTTTGCATTGGTCTTGAGCTTTTTGTACAGTTCCTCCTCCTGTCATTTTCAATATGCAAAACCACACTAGATGAGTGAATTAGTCAGAGAACAAACAGTGGGTCAAACATGCACGTACACGCTGTGGGCCCGCAGTATGGTTTCATTCCTGTTTGGCTGAAACCACCCTAAACTCAGCACAGACAGCACAGTCTGTTATCACACAAGGTTCCATGTTTGTCTGCTTGTTGTTGTTTTCGTAAATGTTGCCACTCTGTGCATGACATAGGCTACAGTTATTAATTGCAACTTATATTATATTTTCAAAAAAGTGTGGACAAAAACGTTAGGGTAGTAGCCTAGTAGTAGCCTGTGTTGTTTGTGTCTCTTGATGTTCTCTTATTCCTTACAGTTACAATCACATAGGCTATATGAATCAGATGCTGTTTAATTGCTTGTGTTTCGCAACTTTGGCGGGTTTTTTTTCTTTTGGATGGTAGGCTATGTCGACATTCTCAAATGGTAAAACAGTGCATAAAATAACAAAGAAGAAATGTTTGGACCATTTGAGGAACAGTAGCCTATCATAATTGCTTTGTATGCTGTAACCCTTGCTTTCCATATCATTTAACAAGATGGTGAAATTGTGCTGTATGGATTATTTGAGGTTTCCAAGTGCATGTTATTCGACGTAAATAACGTTTTCATAATGTTTTTGAATGATCGAGTTTTGCCTTGACATTTTCTTCCTTCTGTTGCTAGGGGAAGTGACGTCAGTAGCGAACAACAGCTTTGACGGTGGAGGAGAGAATCTGACACCGGAGTGAAGCTGCGTACCGAGCGGGGCGAAGTCTCACCGAAATCCGTCTCCATCCTTATGCTTCGGCCAACAATGAACCTCCAGACACGGAGAGCATAAACTACGCGTTCCACGCTACCGGATGATACCGATATTATAATTCTTCGTTCCCGGGAAAGATAGATAAGGGATGGTGAAATTTGGATTGTTACCGGAGGAGGAACTGGGATTCTGGGGGGGAAGGGGACTGTGAATTAAGAGGGGGGTACAAACCGGTCGGAGAAGGTGGCGTATTTGCCAAGGAAACGTAAACAAAAGGTTTGTCGCTAAACATTTAGAACAACGTTAGTTACCTGGTTACACACGAAGCAACAGACGTAACGTCAGCTAACAGCGAAATGGAGCTAAGAGTGGGGAACCGATACAGACTGGGCAGGAAAATCGGAAGTGGCTCTTTCGGGGACATCTATCTCGGTGAGTTAAATGTCTCTATATTACCCTTCGTAGTCGGTAACATTTAATGATATATACCATGTCCAAATTACATCTCACATTCACGTCATTCTCTTTATCCATGGCATTTTACGTCACCACTAAGCTAGCTGAGTTTTCCCTACCTCTGTCCTACTACTATGAACTGTCAGCTGTAATGCTAAAGCCATATTAAGTTCTAGCATAGCAAGCATTGTATAAATGTAGGTGAGACAGCTGTCTTTTCTACGACATTGGTAAATAAACGCAGTGAAGACTTCCCAACTGCCACTGGCTTACGTTGTATTTCATAAATATACAGCTGTCTGCCATCAACCCCCATCCCCATTACACTGGCTGTCATGGATGGCATTAACGGTCACCAACTGAAACACTACCACCAATGTGTGTATTTAATAAGGGTAGCTCAGTGGGATATACCTGTTATGTCATTCTGGCTCACATTTCAACAGCTACATAGTCATCCACTTATGGTGATAATGACAATCGACTGTTATGTCTGACAGAGATAACCTTATCTGAAATATCCTAAGTACAGCTTGAAGGTTATGTTACTCCTCTGCCTGAGGCAGTCAATTTTACAAGCCAGTAATGGGTGACAGGCTGAATCTTACCCATCCCAGTTCAGAGGTATTAAGTCTATAATCTCACACTGGGATGTTGTGGCAATTGGTTTTGTTTGTCATGTTGTCGTGTTG